>NC_084882.1:1954221-2679221 GCF_023558435.1 Drosophila sulfurigaster albostrigata
TGCAATCAAAGACTGATAAAGCACACAAGCAAAAATCCAGCGCTCCCAAACAAACAACAGGCGGCGAACAAAATAAACCCTCAGGAGTCAAGCCGAACTTAGAGAAAGGCAGCACTCAAAAAAGACGGACAAAAAATGAAGCCCTTCTTGTGAAACCAAACGAAGGACACACCTATGCAGACATACTCAAAAGCCTTAAGGAAACTGTGGACCCAAACGACGCTGACATTAAAATTCATGCAGTTCGAAAAACAATGTCTGGAGCGCTACTACTAGAACTGAAAAAAGGCACTCAAGTGAGCACCGATTTCATTAACAAAATCAAAGGTGCCCTACAAAAAACAGCGGAAGTAAAGGAACTCAAATCGACGAGCACGCTGGAAATCCGGGATCTAGACGCTCTCACTACAGCCAACGAAGTCGAGGAAGCCATACAGAAGATCCTTCCGGACATAGGGGACCGACTAAAAGTAGTGGTGACAAAACCAAATAGTCGGGAACAAGTGAGAGCATATGTCACACTCCAAACTGAAGCTGCAGAGACGCTTCTCAAAGCAGAAAGAATAACTGTTGGCTGGATTCGCGCCAGAATGCGCATGCAAACAATCCCCACGCGCTGCTTTAGATGTTTCGAGTCGGGTCACACCCAAAGAGAGTGCAAAGGCCCAGACAGAAGAAACCTTTGCATCCGGTGCGGCGAAATTGGACACAAGCACAAGGAATGCAAAAATCCTCCAAAATGCTGCGTGTGCGTCACTGCCGGACTGAAACCAGTTGACCACATCCCTGCCTCCAGCAAATGTGCATCGGTAAGAGCCCAAACATGAAGATCCTCCAAGCAAACATGCACCGGAGCAAAACAGCCGACTCGCTTCTCTCTCAGCTCGTGCTAGAGAAGGCGGTTGATGTTGTCATCATCAGTGAGCAGTACAAGATTCCCAAAAATGGTACATTCCTAACTGATAACACCGGGACGGCAGCCATCTGGCTGCCAAACATAAACAACTTCACCGTCACAAGAAGTGGTGCCGGACAAGGCTTCGTATGGGCACAAACTAAAATCTGTACAATCATGAGCTGCTACCTTACGCCTAGTGACAGTATAAATGAATTTAAGACGAAGCTAGACGCAATAGAAGACCAAGCACGGCAGCTTGGCGGAGACTTGATCATCGCGGGTGATTTCAACTCTAGAGCCATCGAGTGGGGCATGCCGACAACAAACCCCCGGGGCAGACGGTACTTGACATGGCTGCCAGGCTCGGGCTAGTGGTCGCAAATGAAGGGTCCACACCCACTTTTTGCAGACCAGGATGCGAGGGTACAATCCCAGACATTACTCTGGCGACAGAAAGAGCAGCGAGCAAACTACAGGAGTGGGGTGTCTTGGAGGACTACACGGGCAGTGACCACCAGTATATCTGCTTCTCCATAAACTCAAACCATAGACGTCGGCCCGATCATGACAAGAAAACCACCCGAAGGTGGAACGCGAAAAAACTGGACATCGAGAAACTCATCGAAGTACTCGACGCAAGTATGGAAACAGACGTAGACCCTAGGGACGCAAGAAGCGTAGTACGCCACACCATGCGCGCCATAGAGCATTCTTGCGCCGCAGCGATGCCCAAAACGACAAACTTCCTTAAAAGGAAAGCTGCCTACTGGTGGAACGAGCAGATCGCGAAGCTCCGAAAAGCCTGCCTACGCGCGAGAAGGAAAATGACTAGAGCCAGATCTCGAAGCAGCGCTACGGCGGAAATCGAGGAGCACAAACAAGCTAGAAAGCGCCTTAAACTTGGCATTGTCCACAGCAAAAAGAGCAAATGGGAAGAGCTACGAAGCGACATAAATACCAACCCATGGGGTCTTGGCTACAAAATCGTAACGCGCAAGCTAGGAGCGCAAAGGCCGACTCCGGAGCTCAACGAAAACGTCATGGCCAATATAGTCAACACGCTCTTCCCACAGCACGAACGACACACCGACCCCGAGACGCCCGCCCTCGAAGAGCCTCCTTTCTTTACAGAGAATGAACTCAGATCGGCAGCAAAATCATTGAAAAAACAACAAGGCACCCGGACCCGATGGGATTCCATCCGAAGCATTAAAAGCCATAACAGACGCACGCCCGAAAATCCTGCTAAACATGTATAATGCTTGCTTGATGGAAGGAATTTTTCCAGAGGTGTGGAAGCGACAGCACCTAATGCTAATAGATAAAGGGAAAGGAGACCCAGCTACCCCAAGTGCATATCGCCCGCTATGCATGCTCGACACAGCGGGGAAACTGCTAGAAAGATTATTAAAACCTCGGCTATCTACAGCCATAGAAATGGCAGGTGGCCTATCAAATAGACAGCATGGCTTTCGACCAGGTAGATCGACAGCTGGAGCGCTGCAGTGCGTCATAGAAGCGGTAAGCGATGCACAGAGAGGAAACGCCTACTCCAAAAAAAATAGTGCTCCTGGCCGCTCTTGACGTTAGAAACGTCTTCAACAGTCTGCGATGGACTAACGTCATCAATGCGCTAGAAAATAGCTTCGCTTCCTGATGCGCATGGTCCGCAGCTACCTAAGCAAACCAGATCTGATATACCAGACGCAAAGTGGGACCAGGCGAAAGATCGTCACTTCGGGTGCAGCACAGGGCTCTATCCTCGGCCCGGACCTGTGGAACGCTAGCTATGACAGCATCTTCTCAATAGAAATGCCAGACGACTGCAACCTGGTCGGGTTCGCCGACGACATCGCCGCCATCATTAAGGCACGCGACATGACGGAAGCGCAGCGGAAGCTAAACCAAGTCATGATGCGAGCAATGGCTTGGTTCGAAACCCATGGTCTAAAGCTCGCCACAGAGAAGACAGAATTAATAATTTTAACAAAACGGCACATCCCTCTCGAAGTGAACATGCACGTGAGCGACGACATAATAAAAACAAAATTATCACTCAACTACTTAGGCATCCGTATCGACCCAAGAATGACTTTCTGGACCCAAATAAACCACACAGTGGAAAAAGCGTCAAGGGCAGTGGCATCAATGAGTAAGCTGATGGCAAACGTTGGTGGCCCAACTGAGGGCAAGCGTAAACTGCTGATGTCAACAGTAAACTCAATACTGCTTTACGGCTCTGAAGCATGGGCAGACACCCTGAACATAAAACAAAAATGCAAAACACTTTTGGCCGATCAGAGGACGGCGGCACTTAGAGTAACGTCCGCATACCGGACAGTGTCGACAGCAGCAGTCTTGGTGATTAGCAACGAAATCCCTATAGACCTGAAGGCCAGAGAGCGATGGCGCACCTGGCTAAAGCGCCAAAATAACCAAGAATCTGATACCGACCCCAGAGAGGAAACTATGCAACAGTGGCAAGATCGCTGGACAAACGAAGAAACCGGTAGGTGGACCGCCAAACAAATACCTGACGTAAAAATATGGAGCAACCGAGACTTCGGCGAAGTAAACTACTATTTTACACAGTTACTTTCTGGGCACGGATACTTCGGAAAGTACCTGCACCAAAGAGGACTACGCC
Source organism: Drosophila sulfurigaster albostrigata (assembly GCF_023558435.1). NCBI lineage: Eukaryota > Metazoa > Arthropoda > Insecta > Diptera > Drosophilidae > Drosophila > Drosophila sulfurigaster. The sequence goes on from NC_084882.1 coordinate 1,957,767, forward strand.
AACAGCCAAGCTGCGTGTATGGCGATGCCGATATAGACGACGCAGAGCATACTTTTTTCTCATGCACTCAGTGGCAAACAGAAAGAGAGCTACTTGAATCGCAGATGGATGGAATCTGGAGGCCATAAAACGTTGCCAAACTGCTCGTAAGAAACGAACAAAACTGGAAATTAATAACGAAACACAAAAAGAGGCGCCTGGCCGCAGGTGAAACGATGAGCTAAGAACACCAGAGCGCCCAGCCTGAAGTTATGCGCATTCAATGCGGTTCCGGGCTGGGAAATTCCGCCCTGAAACAGGGAAAGGGGAGTTTTTAGCGGGTCAGCATGCATATGCGATCCCCGCACAGCCATAGTTTGAGACGTCGCTATGGTGGTGTGTAGACATTTTCTTCCCTACCTCAATAAAAAAAAAAAATTATTATTATTATTATTTTTATATATTATATAAGAATCGAATAAGGCGCATCTGCCGAACGCACTTCAAGGCGATGGCATTACATATTTAAGTAGGAAATGGTAAACAACCAAAAATTGACTTGATATTGAGATTAGATCGCTGTCGATACTCTCAAACATGCCTCGACTATATATTTACGTGTGGCTGTCAATTAACATTTTTTTTTTACATTTAGTTTTATTCATCAATATAATTTCCATCTACGGCTATACAGTCAGTCGAGCGCTTCTCCAACCTTTCTATACCATTTTTTTAGATGGATGATCTTTAGCCCTCAAAATAGGCCTCAGTATCGGCAATCTCATCCTCATTTGATCGATATCTCTAGCCTTGGAGGTGCTTTTTGGAATCTAAAAAAAAAATCAGTAGTCGCTGGGAGCCAAATCTGCAGAATAGGGTGGGTGCGGCAGTAGTTCGAACCTCAATTCGCTCAATTTCAGCATTGTTGCCATAGACTTGTGACACGGTGCATTATCCTGATGAAACAGCGGTTTCTTTTTTGACATATGTGACGTTTTTTCTCGATCGTTTGGCCCAGTCGCACCTTTATATAATATTCGCTGTTAATTGTTTTACCTTTCTCCAGGTAGTCTATAAACAAAATCCCATATGTATCCCAAAATACGGACGCCATAACCTTACCCACCGATATTTGTGTTTTGGGACGCTTTGGACGGCTTTCATCGGCTACCACCCACTCAGAAGATTGACGACTGGATTCTGGAGTATAGTGGTGTATCTATGTTTCGTACATGGTTACGTAACGGCGAAAAAAATCGGTCCTATTGCGCTTCAACATGCTTAAACACGCCTCGGATGCTTTTGTTGCTTTTGGTTCGGTGCTAGCAATCGCGGCACCCACTTTGAGTAGAACTTCCTCATATCCAATTGTTCATGCAAAATCGTAAACACACTGCCTTCTGATATCTTTGAGGCATCAGCTAATTTTAATTTGCGGTCGGCCAATACCATTTTTTGCGATGTTTTCTGGCGTAACTGCTGTTTTTGGGCGTCCGCTACGCTCAGCGTCTTCGGTGACCACACGACAAAGTTTAAATTCATTATACCAATCCTTAATGGTTAATTTTCCTGGAGAAGAATTCGGGTAATGCTTATCAAGCCAAGTTTTGGCTTCTATTGTATGCTTTCCAATCAAAAAACAGTGTTTAATGAGGACACGAAATTCCTTTTTTCCATATTGTATATATTCACTTTAAAATTGCTAACTTAAAAGCACGTGGTCGCAGAGTTGAAACTTTGTACTGTAACTTTACACTGAGCTTATGATAATCGACACTATCGATAAAAATATCGATGTTTGCTTACTACTGCGCCCTATATGTCGGGCCGGGAACTAATTGAGCGGTGTGATATATGGTCACCCGGTTTAAACAAAAATGTGAATTTATATTAATGTGTAGTAAGCGTTGGTAGTATGTAATGAAAGTAAAAGTCACGGTTGGTTGTCTAGTTTTTGAGTGTCTGTCGGGGGTTGGTTTGGTTTGGTTCGGAACACAACGTAAATGACCTAAAACAGACATTATCATTATTATTATCATTATTGGCAACCATGAAAATTGTGAAAATCGCGCAGCTGAAACGCTATAAATGCAATGTATACAAAATCTGCGTTCCCACCCTCTTTGAATGAAGAAGAATATTCGTTCTAACATATTTTATGCATTTGACAATTGCCACTTTAGAATTCCAAAATCTCTGCTCAGCGAAATCAAAGCGAACTTATGATTACACGAAGAAATACAAAATCAGCATATGGGTAAGTCTCTGACGGATGTCGCGTGCGACCACCTTTACAGTAACAAACAAGTAAGAAAACTACAGTCGAGTGTACTCGACTGTGAGATACCCGCTACCCATTTTATCGGTATAGTACCGCATTCAAAAAATACCATAGACGGCACAATATACATGATTGTCGGTCAAAGCAACTAAGAACCCTAGTAAGTAGGCGTTTTTGTCCATACAAAAGTATTTCTTTAATAACTTCGACAATTTTTATCTGATCGCAACTAACTTTTCAGGAATCATAACTACTATAGTAGTTATTCTATATACCAAAAATCTATAATCTAAAACTCTAGGTTTAAAATTACGCTTGTTATTCGATTTTTTTGATTTGCGGTGGCGGAAGTGGGCGTGGCAAAATTTTTTTGGTATATACACTAACAATAGTAACTATACTAGCAATAGTAACTATAGTAATTATGATTCCTGAAAATTTGGTTGCGATCAGATAAAATTGGAAGTTATTAAAGTATTTACTTTTGCACACTCGACTGTAACTTTCTTACTTGTTTTTACAAATAATAGCTTAACGCGTGAAAACTACTGAAAAAGCTTATTAGCTCAACAATGAAAAATTTAAAAACAATGAATAAAAAGCGTGTGGAGGTAATTTCTCATGAAGAGATATAACATTAATTAAAGCTTTATCATCCATACCATCATAATTTTTTTTTGTAATTAGGGAAACTGTAGAAAAATATAATGCAACAAAAAATCATTGTTACAATCGTTCCCGAGATTGCTTGAATTTTTGAATCAAAACAAGTAAGAACCCGCTACCCATTTTGAATAAAAGAAATATATTTTGCGGTATTTTCTCAAAATATACCGAATATACTGCAAAATACTAAAAATATACCAAATGGTATATTTGGTATATCGACATAGTACCGCATTCAAAATATACCATAGACGGCACAATGTACCAGATTGTCGGCCAAAGCAAATTAGACCCCTAGTAAGTAGGAGTTTTTGCCCATACAAGAGTATTTCTTTAATAACTTCCACAATTTTTATCTGATCGCAGGAATCATAACTACTATAGTAATTATTGTATATACCAAAATTCGGAACTCTAGCTTCAAAATTACGCTTGTTATTCGATTTTTCTTGATTTGCGGGGGGCGAAAATGGGCGTGGCAAAATTTGAAACAAACTTGATCTGCGTGCAAACATAACAAATGCTGTCGAAAAAAAATTATATCTCTATCTCTTATAGTCTCTGAGATCCAGTGATTCATACGGACAGACGGATAGACACACAGACGGACATGGCTATATCGTCTCGGCTGTTGACGCTGATCAAGAATATATATACTTTATAGGGTCGGAGATGCCTCCTTCTACCTGTTACATACATTTCCTGCCGGCACAAAGTTATAATATCCTTCTACCCTATGGGTAGCGGGTATAAAAAAACTATAGTAATTGGTCTCGACAGTGATATACTCGCTATTCATTTTACATTATTCTTCAAACATACAGAATTAGTATACCGAAAATAGACTAAATTATAGCAAAAAGCATATTGTGATATATGTAAAATGGTATATCTGACTACTATTGCATTTAAAGTATACCATAGTCGCAGTTCGAGTGCAGAAAGATATTTACATATGTATATGTGTATATTTTTATTGAAAGGCCGCTATCTGCTTTCCCTGCTAATAGTGTCTTGAACAAAAATCAAATCATACCTTGACAACGCTGTGTACTGCTTGAGCATACAACATTCCAACTTCAACTGGATCCTGGGATAATTCTTTTGTTGGCTTAAACAGTCTTTTTTTAAATACAAATCGATTTTCACCATATGAAGATCCATTAGATAGACGTTTATAGTTTATAGATGACGTTTGTTTACATTCCCATGCGGATATTACATCATATAAATATTCGTAGGTTTTAATATGATATTCTCCATCAGGTCTTGATTGAAAAATAGCCCATCCCTCAATTGAAGCTAAATTAAGCTTGTCAGCTAGCTTTTGCACAGCGTCGCTTGCAGTATCCGTAGGATGGACATCAATGGCTTTAGTACGAGAGTCCAAGAAAAAAAACCTGCATACTATAGTGCCAAGTCGACGCATTGCCTGAAAATTAAATTAAGTCAGATTAATATAAAATCATCATGTCAATGTAGTTCAAAGTCCTTAAAACATTTTTAACAAATACCTTTCAATACATTTTTAACATATGAATGGACCTAAGGTATGGTGTAATGCATTTTCCAAATCCTTTCTCAAATCAAACTGTAGGTGTCACAATGCATGATTGTTGACAATTGAGCAGAATTAAAATAAAATAAATTTTTAAAATTCGATTATACCTTTTGATACTACGTAATGAAGTTGACAAAGAAAAAGGTTAAGTGATAGAGCACAGCACCATATTCAACACAACTGCGACACATTTTGAATAAAAGCAAAATAATGCGCTATTATTCTCAAAATATATCCAAATACTACAAAAATACTCGAAATATATCAAATGGTAACTTTGGTATATCGATATAGTACCACATTCAGAATATACCATAGACGGAGCGATATACCAACAAAGACCCCCTAGTAAGTAGACGTTTTTGCCCATACAAAAGTATTTCTTTAATAACTTCCACAATTTTTATCTGATCGCAACCAAATTTTCAGGAATCACAATTGCTACAGTTATTATTGTATATACCAAAATTCGTAACTCTAGCTTTAAAACGCTTGTTATTCGATTTTTTTGATTTGCGGGGGCGGAAGTGGGCGTGGCCGAAAATTTGAAACAAACTTGATCTGCGTGCAAACATACCAAATGCTGTCGAAAAAAAATTATAGCTCTATCTCTTATAGTCTCTGAGATTTAGGTGTTCATACGGACGGACGGACAGACACACAGACGGACATGGCTAGATCGTCTCGGCTGTTGACGCTGATCAAGAATATATACACTTTATAGGGTCGGAGATGCCTCCTTCTACCTGTTACATACATTTTCTGCCGGCACAAAGTTATAATACCCTTCTATCCTATGGGTAGCGGGTATAAAAAAGATCCCTTTTTTGGTACTAACACTGTGTCTAAAAGTTCATATTACACATTTTGGACGCCACTGATTCACACTTTCGGCTTATAAAAGAGTTAGACTGAATCCACTTTAATCAGGAAAGTTCGACTCCACGAAAGACAGGTATACGCTGAATTACCACTACGTTTTATGAGCTACACATTTATAGACCGGTCACAAACATTGATTTTTTTTAAAATACATACCTTGAATATAATAAAAAACCAAACTTCTAACAAATTCGCTAAAAATTGTAAATTTGCGAGGAACTCGAAATCAATGCCCGAAAAAAGAAAGAATTTTCTATAGCTCTTTGCAAAATCGTGTGTTTGACCGTTCACAGATGATGATCAGTTGATCATAGAGCTTTTAAAAAGCTTTTAAAAATCTAATCAAAGCATCTGCTATCGGTATGTGAAATAATATTAACGGTTTTTTAAATTTGAAAATTTTAATTAAATGCCGCTAGCGAGACCAAATCGCCCACTGTGTGCCGAACGGTTGACACGACTGTCAAAGCCGAGATCCGCATGTGTACCAAGGACGTAATTTACACGAAAAGCTTCCCATACCGATCAATTATTAGGCCCAAGTCCCTACAATTCTCCAGTTTGGATAGTGCCAAAAAAACCCAAACCAAAAGGGGAATATCATATGATCATCGATTTTATAAAATTGAACACCTACCCGATTCCAAATATAAACTCCTCTTTAGGCAACCACGGCAAAATATAATGGCTAAAAAACGTGCCCGCCATTTTCTCAAACTCCACATAACGACATTAACAGGCATGCTCCGGTTTTCACTTTCGGTTTTCGTTTTCGTTTTGAAATCGAAAACGACAAAATTGGTGCTCCCGTTTTCACTTTCACAAGATTTTTTCGAATTGCAATTCGAGAAAATTTGACTTGCCGAAATGAAAAGTAAATGCCTTTTTCTATATTAAATTGGATCTTATTTGCAAAAGGAAAAAAAGTAGTTGACTCATTGGTTTATTGTCGTTCTTTTAAGACCGCCAGCAGATCAATTAGGCTTGTAATTATTTTTAAAACGACTAATTTCTGACCCCACCTCAAATTTGATATCAAATTTTGCCGTCGGCAACAACAATTTTCGTTTTGGTGAGCGACCGATAAGTCCGACACCATGAGTTATCGCCTAAGCTGCCATACTTTTGATAGAATGAAAAAGCAAGTTAAAAATACTTGTATAATCAAACGGATGGCGATAAATTTGTTGAAGTTGGGTAAAATATGTTTTTTAAAAATTAATTTATTTAATTTAATTACTTATGTGTTAAAATTTTATAAAAAAAATTGTTGGAATAACCGGAATGAAATACATTAAAAAGGTGGCATCCCCATTTTTTGTGGGTAACAGCTGATTGCCGTTCAACTGATTTTTTTAAAGAAAGTATCAAATCTTTCTTTGCAAAAAAGAGAAAAGCCAAATATATTTTATTGAGGGGAAGCATAAATAAACAATGCAGGATAAAAATATCTTTATGTGAGTTCAATCCACGCACGAAATTGGACATACAAAAGACATTTTTTTGCGTTGTTTACTGAACAAATTTAATTGTTCCTAAGAACGGATATTTCCTCATTTGTGTAACCTAACCGATATTTAAATAGTATATCTATTCCTTTTAATGTCATTGGCTTTATACTTTTTATCCCTTTTGCTGCTGAAGCTTTGTATTTATCTATAATTAACAATATTTTCTGCATGCTTTCTGATCGTGATTAACCAAAACACAAGTCAGCTGTTTTAGCAGTAAAAAATGAAACGTTCCGATAGCAAAACGATGACCAAAAACGTGTGAAAACCGGAGCACCTAAAAACGAAAATCTCGGTTTTGGTCCCAAATCGAAAACGAAAACGAAAAGTGAAAACCGGAGCATGCCTGTAAGTCTTTAAATGTCGAAGTGTTTACTCCTGGTACCTTTCTTTGATGTTAGCAGAGGTGAGAATGGTTTAATTCCCTGCTTCTAATACGTTAGTTGCGGTGTCACTGCATAAACAGATTTTTATTTCAAGGCTTTCTGCTAATACAATATTTAATGGTTTTCGGGCTTATATTAAGTCCAAATATTAAGCCAGTGTTAAGCTGAACAAATTTAATTGTTCCTAAGAACGGGATATTTCCTCATTTGTGTAACCTAACCGATATTTAAATAGTATATCTATTCCTTTTAATGTCATTGGCTTTATACTTTTTATCCCTTTTGTTTCTGCTGAAGCTTGTGGATATACCACTACCTAGTATCTATAATTGAACAATCTTTTCGGAATGCTTTCTGATCGGTGTATTTATCTATAATTAACAATATTTTCTGCATGCTTTCTGATCGTGATTACACAACAGTTCTTGGTGATTTTAATATTTATCTCTTGGAATTCCACCAATAATTTCAATGGACTCCACAACCCTTGTTTTAATTGATCGCCTTTTAGTCTCAGGTTATAATATTCAAAATTATCTAAACTGGTTTCTATCAATGTGTATAAATTTTACATTTTATATTTATTTTGATATTTACGAGAACAGATGGAAATATAAGTACGAACACCCACACATGGGCTTCACGCGACACCTAATCAATACTCTCATATCAGATAAGTCAGTAATCTAAAGTAGTGTTTAGAATTTCTGGTAATTAGTAGAATAAAACTGCCGGGAAATAGCTGCAGGCACTCCAAATCTATTGCATGGAGCCTTTAAAATATTATAAAATCCCCAAAACGCACAGACAGGTAAGAGGCCCAAGGGAAATACGAATCCAGAAAAATTATACTTCCAACCAACTCCGATACCGAACTATTTGTGTGAAATATTGAACATCGATGTGTTAACCTTGGAGAAAAATATATACTTGAGTTCTCACCAAATTTGCTAAACTCTTCCCTCTGAAATTGCTGCCGATAGCGGTGGATAGATACAATAATTCTGTTCAGTCAGTAACATAAAATAAGCCAGTAAATATATTTTTTGATCGAACGTCCAGAATAAACTACCAAGAAACAAAAGACATCAAACGACAAACCTTGGAAGATATAAGGGGACTAATAGAGCATAATCAGATCACAGCTAATGCAAGTCATAATAAAGACAGTGTTCAGTGGGAGAAAATATTCATAGCCAATAAGGAAGACAAACTGAAGGATACAAATGTAACTATAAAGGCAAGGTTTCATAAGTCCGTTATTAGAAATTGTAATATAATCCGCACCTACCATTATAACTCCTATTTTTGTCACAATAATATAAGCATGGCTTGCTCAAACCATAGGGACCCTCAACTTCACATAGGATGCGATTCTCATTCGATAGGGTTTCATCTGGCGCATACACGACAGATTTAAATTGATCAATGTTGTTGACTTGAGCAAAATACAATTTCTCATCAACGAAGTAGCAAAGAAGGCAGACGCAATTTCAGGATCAGTATGTACTATCTGAAGGAAGTATCCGAGGACATTAGCAGACTAAAAAGCGTACCTTCGCGAACACCTCATGCAATAGAATGACAAGGCTTCACCGGACACAGCCGATTAGGACGCAATACTGAAATCTAATGATAGGCTCAAAGGGAATAACGACCAACATATAAAGAACTCAACACTGTCGTTGCACGGGTAAATGCAATCGAGGGGGAGCTTAACACCTTTACAGCGATCTTGCAGCTGGCAATAACACTAGCAAACCAGATCAACAAGATTTCCCAAGCTTACTATCTATCTGAAACATCTTGCGATTAACACCAATCTCTTGGACCAGATACCAATCTGACTTAGCGGAAACTTATTGAAGCGGTTGAATTCTCTCGGCAGTCAAGCATGACCTGTGGAATGCTACTTTTGTACATAATGGTCTTATCAAAGAAAACAGACACTCAGCTGGTGTGTCCCTCCCAATAGTCATCGAGAAAAAACAAGTGGTGCTTGGAACACGATAAAATGTCTCAACAGAGATCTACACCGCCTTAAGCAATTGCTTTTCAATTGGAGAAATATCTGCTCAAACTGAACAAGTAAGAAAGTTACAGTCGAGTATGCTCGACTGTGAGATACCAGCTACCCATTTTGAATAAAAGCAAAATATTGCGGTATTTTTTTTTTTCAAAATATACCAAATATACAAATACTATAAATATACCAAATGGTATATTTGGTATATCGATATAGTACCGCACAAATACTATACACTGCACATAATACCAGATTGGCGGCCAAAGCAACTAAGACCCCTAGTAAGTAGGCGTTTTTGCCCACGCACAAGTATTTCTTTAATAATTTCCACAATTTTTATCTGATCGCAACCAACCAGTCCGCACTGTTGACTAAACATCAAATTGCTACCGGAGTCTATTGACCGGCGGTAGCCAACTTCAGCAAGTGGAGACACACTGAAACTGCATGCGCGAAGAATGCCGATTCAGCGCTTATGCCGCATTCCAAAGCAGACAAAAACTGCTGGCCACTTCTAGTGTGGCGCACTCACTTTTGGAAACGCCAATGTTAAGATAAACAATACATTTTTATAACAATATAACAATTTGTTCGATTTATATTTATACATGTGTTGCTACCAATTCGATCAAATGTAACAAATCCAAGAAATAGAAAGATCGATTTTCATCAGTCTCCTTAAGCAACCAAATACACTTCGAAAATCAAATAATTACAGATTAATTATGTAATAACTTATAATACTTACTGCAACTTCGACACTAGATGGTGCTTGCAATCTCGTTGAGACTTTAGTACATTTACAATTATCGAAACACCACTGAGCATATTGTCTCAGTTTTCCATCAAACGAGTCCAATTTTTGCTTTAAAAATGATACGAAAAACCTGTAAGAGGGTTCAAAAAATTAAATGATTTATTTACATTGGTCAAAAAAAAACACGATATAAAACTATTGTCTCGTATCGTCCTCTGTTTTACTTTATGCTTTAAAAGTAGTTATTTGTCTCAATGTAGATTTTGCACTTTTTTGCTCCTATTAAAAAGAAGTATTTTACAACCTATGTAAGATGTCATGAAGACAAATTATTACGTTTAAATTAAAAATAAATGAGATTAAAACAAATATCAAAAGCATGGTTATTCAAATTATTTCTTGAATCACTTCAAAGCTATTTTATTAGTCACAAAATTAATTATCGGGCATCATAAAGATAGTCAAGACTTTAGATTTGAATCTGTGTCTGAAAGTTGTTTTCGTTGGTGGAAATTTAAAACAATAACAAGTGCTATCAAAAGTTATAGCTATGTATGTACATCTCTAATAGTCCCTGAAATCTAGGAAGTTACCATTCGTATAGAAGTCATGTTTCGTTTAAATTGACAAATGTCTATTAAAGATTATTTTTTTAAACTTTAGAATCCCATCTGCTAAAGTACAAGTGCCACTATTTAAAAAGTGCGAGTAATAGTGTCGATAATAAACATCCGAGGCCGCGAAACTCCTGAACGTTGCCTTGACATTGCCGCTGACGTTCCTGTAGTGGTCGCCCGCAAAACCCCGCGTGAGTTCCCGCTACCCATTTTGAATAAAAGCAAAATATTGCGAAAATATTCTCAAAATATAATGAAAAAAATACTACAAATATGTCTTATTGTATATTGTTGGTATACTGATAAGTTACTATATTCAATGTATACTATAGAGTGCAAAATATACCAGATTGTAAGCCAAAGCATATAAGAACCCTAGTAAGTAGGCGCTTTTGCCTATACAAAAGAATTTTTTTAATAACATCCACAATTTTTTATTATTTTGAGATTATTACAGCAATATTTTGTTTTTATTCAAAATGGGAAGAGGGTAAGTAATGGCGGTCCTGCTCAGCGTCGACTCCATAATCTCAAAACGCAACAATTACTGCAACAACAAGTTATGAGCAAGTCAGCTGACACGGTTTAGACAATGTTGCAGCAGCAGCTACAATTTTAAAATTGGCAGCAACCACTACAACAACAGCAGCAATTCAGAAACAAGACCAAGAACAGCAACGTAAGCAAGACAGCGATAGCCTGTAAAGACTGCAAAAAATAGTGCTTGACATGGCCAACACGATTTGTCAATATTCTGGAAGTAAATTTGGCTCCCAAATCCAGATGAACGTTCCAGAATCACAATGAATCCACTAAAGATTCTTATTTGGAATGTCAATGGCATAGCTGGAAAAGCCAAAGAGGTTGAGCGGTCAACAATATCTAATTGGCGGAGACTGGAATGCTAGACAGTGAATGTGGGTGACACATAAAACTCACCGAACGCGATCTATCAGAAGCAGTCGCTGTCTGCGGAGCCAATGCTCTTGCTACAGGATCGACCACAAGGGACCCATATGTTGACAACCACACGCCCACCTGCATTGACTTTGGAATGGAATAGCTGATTTGCTGATAAATGTAAAGCAGATCTGGGACCTTAATTCAGATCACCTAGGGCTTGTCATCACCGTACGCACAAACAGTGTTAATGTTACTACTTCTCCTCGGCTCATTACAAAACGCATTAATTGCCTGCATTAAAACAGCATTTTGAAGGCAACGCAGTTTTCATAGACATACAACAAGCCCTTGCCAGAGTCTGGCACGATGGCCTTTTGTGAAACTTATGCGAACGACATTGCTGTCTTCTACAACTCTCCCAGCTGAGCAGAAGCAGCAAAGGATACCTGGATACCTTGGCTGCATGTTGCAGAATGCTTTACTCTGAAAAGATTAGTTTTAACCACTCCAGCTATTCACTTGGAAGGCGTGACCTTTGAACAACCCACCCATGCGAAATATCTTGGTATCGGCCTGGGCAAGAGACTCATTTTTGCCCCACACTTAAAAGCTGTCACCAAGAACTGTGACCACCTTACACCGGAATCTGAGACGCTTAAAGCGACAAAACGTTCAACCAAACGTAAATTTCACATGAACTCAAATAAACTCAAATAGTTTTTTCCCTGTGTTGTTGAAGTACTCTTTTCCTTTGCTGTACCGGTTCAATACTTAATTAAGAAATTAAATATAAAAAAAAAACTAACCATCTAAGACATCAGCATACACATACCAATATAGGCCCATACAAGAATATTTCTTTCATAACTTCAAAAAATTTTATCTGTTCTGATACTATTGTATGGGCAAAAACGTCTACTTACAAGGGTTCTTAGTTGCTTTTGCACACCATAGTATATCTTGAATACAATACCATATCCATATACCAAATATACCATTTGCCATATTGTTTAGTATTTCTCGGTATATTATTTTGTTTTTAATCAAAAAGGGTAGCGAGTATCTCACAGTCGAGCACATTTGACCAAACATAAAAAAACGATGACAAAACGTAAGCCTATAAAAAAGTTAAACCCCTGTGAACTGCCGTAGAACCAACTCCAATTGAGCGACTTCTACGTGACCCAGCAGTATAAAAGGGAGGACTCAACCACTGAGTGTAGTACAATAAAACTATAAAAAAAAAACCCGAATCCAAATATACCATTCAAACTTATTTGAATAGAATTCAATTTATTACACATTTCTGAAATCAATACTGGTTCTATTAAATAATAATAATAAATAGAGTCAATTAAACTCTAAGACGATCTAGTTGAGTCAATGGCCAACATGTGTAAGTGACATGCCGTGCGTAATGAATGAAAATAAGTCAAGAACGAAAAAAGTACCAAATGTAATGTGTCTAATTAGGGATTTTTGAAAAAGAATGTTGACAGAAGTATCTTTGGAAGAACAATAGCATACGCATTAGTAATACATCGTTACGTTGGCAATAAGCACAAAAGTAGTTCTGACGAAAGCTTTTGCCGACGAGACTATCTTTTACAATTACCGATAGCTTTGTGCCTATTGACTTATTAAAGCCAACCTATACCGATAAGGTGTACCGACTAGCCTCCACCACCCAAAATCGACATCGTCGGTTCGGTGGCCTCAAGGTCGCACCCGCACATAACCATTGCTGCGTCCTATATCAGCATAACCAGCACCAAAGTTCCCCAGAGGGTCAGCGATCACCGTCATTGTGGGACTTAACTACCCGACACCATTAGCGACACATTTACTCATTTTTGTTGGGAAAACTAGAGCTGTTTCTATGCAGTACAAGAATTTGAATTTAGATTTTAGAAAATACAACATTAGCAGGAGCTAATTCGAACGACGTTGTCTTTTAAAACCAATTGTATTTTTAATAAAATAAGTATTGTATCATGTAATCTATGTTATTACATATTATTACACCAGTTTAATGTACGACATCAATTTAGCGGGCATCTAAAAGTCGAGCGTGTCAATAATTTAAAAAAAAACTGCATATGCGTAAAAAAATAAGAAGTACTATCGAAATTATAGATCTCTATACACAATCTCTTAGAGTTCCGTGTTCAACGACCATTACTGGTCTTAAATTATCGGAGCTTTATAAAGATAATAAAATCATAAAGGTATATGAAGTAAAATTTTGATGCAATGGTCTTTCCCAAACCAAAAATTACAAAAAAAAAATTGATTAATCCAATGTCTAAAAGAATTTTTTAACTAAAAAAATATCAAAATGCTGTTATTAACCAATAATCTTTAATAGTTAATCAATAAATAAATAAAATATAGAAATGTGTCGTATATTTGATACACGTGCAGCCTAGCTAAAATTTAAGCATATGTGCTATTTTTAACGTTACTTGGAAACGGGAGATCCAAACAGAATCAAAAATATCTCATTTTCCCATTCTACCACAAGCACCGAAACAAAAAATTTAAGTGTCGTTTAATTTTAGGCAGAAGTGTAACGGAGCGATTGATGCGAACGAACTACAATAGGTGTTGATGCGAGCGCATTGCTAAGTGAGTGGCACACCTCCGCTCCGCCGACCGAAAAGCACTCAAAGCTTTTTCGCTCAATAGCAATGCGCTCAATGCGTAAGAATGCACTCAAGCTCCAGTGCTCTCAGCTTCTCTCTCCCACAACTCACCACCGCTGAGCCGCGCTCAGAATAGATCGACGAAATGCCGTCGGCATTTTCTCTATTGTCAGTTCAAACCAACGATTCATTCTCTACGGTCTAATTACCCCCCATTGTGCGTGTACAACAACCCGCTAAGTTTCCTAATAAATATACATTTATTATAAGAAAAACCGCGAGTGTTTTTATTTCGGAAAAGGAAGAACTTGGAACTTTTCAGCGCCCCTACGTTATCATTTGGTCCTTCGAGCCGGATTCGTGTACGTATGTATGCATGTGTGTTTTTCCTTTTTTTTACAAGTGCAAGTGCAGTGACAAGTGAAAATTATCCAGAGAGATACATATATTAAAGTGCGAAGATTATATATTGTATATATTATATATTATACATATATAAGCGTACGAATTAATTAATTTAAATCCAAGCTGTGTACCAGCATTTCGTTTTGCTTAATTCTTGTCCGTTTGTTCGTTTGTATGTCGCGATAATCGCCGGCATACATACATGCACGAAACCTCCGTCTGATCCTAAGACCAAGGTTGCTTCCGTCCCAATTCCTCGGCTGCCAATTGTTACTCGTTCGCAAAGTAAAATGGCACACAATGCAGTAGATTCGGCATTGACAAAGTTCATCGCCGCGACTGACCGTATCAGTCACTTTGCGGCGCGAATCAACAAGCCTTCTACTGACAGCCCGTCCCTGTACACGTGTCAGGTCCGGAGGGACCAGATGCGTGCCTTGTGGGACAAGGTCGAGAAGGAGTACGAGGCTTGCTCCTGCGTCATGTCGGATGAGATGACGACAGACGAGTTGCCTACTATTCAGGCAAATTATGATTACTGCTACCTTCTCTATGAACAGTGTTCTGCTCAGTTAAGTGAGCAAATAGCTGATGCCTCCCAGGCACTCACACCCCGTACACCCGTACAACCGCAAGCCGTGCAGTTCATGTCCACAGGGTATCGCTTAGCTCCGTGCGACACCGAAGTTTTCGGAGGCGATTACACTCGCTGGCGCACCTCAACTCCAAGACCAGCGGTGAAGCCCATGCCATTGTGTCAACGTCTCCTTTGACCAATGAAGGGTTCCAGTCGGCGTGGTCCAGCTTGACTGAGCGTTTCGAGAACAAACGGTTGCTCGTAAACAGTCAGCTGAGAATCCCTTTCAATTTGCCCGCCATTGGGCAAGAGTCTGGTGCAGCCATTCAGGAGTTGCAGAGCACCATTCAATGGTGCCTGACGGCCTTAGAGCACTCAAGGATCAACACAGAGAATTGGGATTGCATCCTGGTTTTCTTGTGTTCTTCGAGGCTCCCCAAATTGACCCTTTCTCTTTGGGAACAGTCCATACAAAATAAAAGCGACATTCCAACGTGGGTTGACATGAACGCTTTCCTTCTAGAACGGTATCGCACCCTAGAAGCGATAGCAGAAGTGTCATCCAGCACGAATGCTCCGACGGTTTCACGAGTCTCACGCAAGAAGGCCCCCGTCTCCAAGCAGGTTAACTCCTTTGAGAGTAGGGTGACTTTGAAAACCCAGTCCTGCAAATTGTGTTCCCGGGAGAATCATCCAATTCGCTTGTGCCCTCGCTTTCTCCAGATGGGTATCAACGATAGGGTCAATTACATTAAGCAGCAAAAGCTGTGTTTGAATTGTTTCGCACGAGGCCATATCTTGGCCGAGTGCACAAGTGCGCACAGCTGCTTTACTTGCAAGGGTCGTCATCATACACTCTTGCATCGAGTGAGCCCGGCGCCGACAGTCACAAGCCCCACTTCGTCTCCAATACAGACCACCTCCACCCAGTCAGCTAACGTTCAATCTTTCCTGGCAGTTAACACACAAGGTGTTCTGCTGAGTACAGCTGTTGTACACATTTGCCATCACGGCGTTCGGCACACAGCACGGGCTCTGATCGATTCTGGATCAGAAGCTACCTTCATTTCTGAACGATTGTTCAAGCGCTTGAGGATGCCATACACATCCGTTCAAGCCCGCGTCCCTGGGTTGACTCAAGTTGTAGCAGCCCAGCCCCGTAAGCATTCGTCCTTCCTCAATTAGCAGGAAAACTGCCCTCATGCGCAGTCCCACAAACCATCCTCGACAATCTGCCAAGCATCCCGCTGGCCGACCCCAAGTTCTATGAGAGTTCGCAGATAGACGTGCTTTTAGGCGCAGATATCCTCCCATCCGTTCTTCTCGGCGGCTCTCATCCGAACGTTTGTGGGACCCTCATTGGTCAAGAGACCATTTTCGGTTGGATCCTGACCGGCCCAGTGTCGGGATCCACTTCTAACTCCATCTCGTCCTTTTCGACTCGACTGTCCGTCGATCGAATTCCTACGATCGGTCCTGTGACAGGACCCCCCTACAAGTCTATTTCAGTTTTTTCGGCTCGACTGTCCGTCGAACGAACCCCTAAGAATGGTCCTGTGACAGGACCCTCCTCTACATCTATTTCCGCTTCGAAAGGTCCTGTGACGGGACCCCACTCGAAACCCTCTTCGGCTCGACTGTCCGTCGCGTGTTCCTCTAAGCTCGATCCTTTGTTAGGCCCCCAATTAAAGTCTATTTCGACCTCTTCGGCTCGACTGTCCGAGCGCACCTCTACGCTGAAGCCTTCATTAGGCCCCCACTCAAAATCCGTTCCGTCCCCTTCGGCTGGACTCTCCGTCGAGCGAACCTCTATGATCGATCCTATGATAGGACCCAACTTGAAGTCTATTTCGACACCTTCGGCGCGACTGTCTGTCGAACGAACCTACACGATTGGTCCTGTGACAGGACCCCCCTCCGAACCTCTTTCAGCTCGACGGTCCGTCGAACGATCCCGGACGGAGACGAAGTCTCCCTCTACACCGATGGCACCGGTCACTCCGCGCGGGGTTTCCGTGCCTCCCTGCGCAACCTCGCGCCAGCCCAGGAGCCAACGCGACCACCCGGCACCCTCCAGAGAAGAACCACCAAGGACGTCCCATGTCAGCGTTTCCCAGGCCGGTATCCACAGGCCCAATCACCCACGCACCAGGCCCGTGCCTAGCTCCCCCAGACGGCATTTTCCAGTGCAAAGGAGTGGGCATACTCCCCACCGCGGCGGTCAGGCTACACATGGGGTCAGCGGCTTTCGAAGCGCGAGTTGGTTCCGTGTTGTCCCGTAAGCCGCATCAGCGAGTCGATGCTAGGGGCCTTGGGCCTCTCCATCACTCGCGTGGGCGCTGAAGGAGTCTGCACGGCGACGTTGCACTCCAAGACATCACCCACTCTATCTATCCTGATATTATCCTGCCGGGTATCCTCCCAAGTTTGATATTCTTTGCAATCCCAATATTGAAAGGGGGGAGAATGTTGATGCGAGCGCATTGCTAAGTGAGTGGCACACCTCCGCTCCGCCGACCGAAAAGCACTCAAAGCTTTTTCGCTCAATAGCAATGCGCTCAATGCGTAAGAATGCACTCAAGCTCTAGTGCTCTCAGCTTCTCTCTCCCACAACTCACCACCGCTGAGCCGCGCTCAGAATAGAGCGACGAAATGCCGTCGGCAATTTCTCTATTGTCAGTTCAATCCAACGATTCATTCTCTACGGTCTAATTACCCCCCATTGTGCGTGTACAACAACCCGCTTAGTTTCCTAATAAATATACATTTATTATAAGAAAAACCGCGAGTGTTTTTATTTCGGAAAAGGAAGAACTTGGAACTTTTCAGCGCCCCTACGGTATCAATAGCCAAGTGATCGAAATTACAATATTCAAACTAAAGCAAACTGCAGTGACCAATTAAAAAAGGACTTACAATTTCTTTACACTAACGATGTCTTATACATAATTGTTTTGGCGGATACTGCTTAACCAAACATATGTACGTATATGTACATACATACAAATATTTGTATTTTTTTTATAAGTATAGAATTATTAGTTTTATTTCGTTAGTTGTCCAACGTCTTATTAAGTGTTCGCGGTTTTCAATTAATGCATGCTATTCACAATTTATTTTGCTTTATGCGCGCGTCAACAAGCCCACGCTTGGTATCGCTGGGCCACTTGTTGGTGCTGCCATTGCACATTTTGTCCACAACCGTAATTTTAAAGCTAGAAAGTTGAAACTTAGAGAATTTGCTGCTTATTTTTGTGAATTTCGCATTTTCTTATTTTTTTTTTTTTTTAGTTTTTATTTTTTATATTTTTTGGTTTTTAATCACCTCTAAATCGTTTTCCGGAAAATCATTTGGAGTTACCTAGTCAAAAGAGGCGTTGACATTGCGATTTGTATCCAGCCAAATTTTTAGTAAGTAACCTCGACGAATAGAAACCTTGTTTGCATCTATTGAAATATTTAACCCTCCCGCAAATTCCTGCAAATTATTTAAATGCTATCTGAATATACACATAATAACTCAAACTACCACATAAGTTGTTATTTGAATCCTGTTGTATCTTGCTAGAAACACAAATATTTTAAGGTTATAACTAACAAAACTACTGCTTACGTATTTCATTAAAAACATGACAACAGAAAAGCACATATAATTAAACACTTATACAAATATTTTCTACATACCATGCAAAACATTTTCCAATTTAAGGTATTTTATTTGGTTAAACTGTTTAAAAATACGAGAACGCCAATTAAGAAATTTGACTAGTCAGCAAGCTTGCACGCACCACGTGGCAAGAACAGCTGACTTTTAACGGCTGGTGCAAGTCGAGGGCTGTGCAATAAAAATTGATATATTAACATGAACTTTTTAGGTTTTGGCCAAAATAAAGGCATTTCATCCCAATGTGCATTGTACGTCAACGTACAAATATATCTCTTTTAATTTGGGCTAGATCGTAATTAAATAGTCAAATGTGAAAATCGTATTGAAAATATTTCCTATTTATTTTCTTAACGATTTCAAATTAAATTCATAATCCTCTTAATCTATAATGGGGTATTCTTAAAGGTGGTATTTTGTATCTACGAGTTCCACATTAATAAATACATTTTGGGTGTTTACTTAATCCAAGTCTTCGCATAACCAGCTTGCGCTAAAACTTCTTAAAATAAGTATTTTAATCTTTTTTCTTGTTTTCTCCTTTATTTGGTTTAATTGTAGA
This sequence comes from Drosophila sulfurigaster albostrigata, assembly GCF_023558435.1. Lineage (NCBI taxonomy): Eukaryota > Metazoa > Arthropoda > Insecta > Diptera > Drosophilidae > Drosophila > Drosophila sulfurigaster. The sequence goes on from NC_084882.1 coordinate 1,977,189, forward strand.
TTTATGGTTTGCTGATTCTTTATCTTTTATAGGTCACATAAATATATAAATACCATCAGCGAAACAATCGAATAATTCGCACTCTTGGGCAGTCGCATATAAATTTTGCTTTTGCAAATGCAAATATATCAATTTAGCAGCGCTGAATAGAAACATATAAGAAAACTACAGTCGAGTATGCAGAGGGTACACCCACTTTTAATCAAAACAAAACAGTGCGACATTTTTCTTAAAATATACCAAATAATATGCCGCAAAGTACTACAAATATCCTTAATAGTATATTTTATATAGTACTATATTCAAAATATACCATAGAGTGCTCAAATATACCAGATTTTCAGCCAAAGCAATTAAGACCCCTAGTAAGTAGGCGTGTTAGACCATACAAAAGTATTTCTTTTATAACTTCGACAATTTTCATTTGATCACAAAAAAACTTTCAGGAATCACAAAGACTATAGTTATTATTGTATATACCAAAATTTGTCTAGCTTTAATATTGCTCTTGTTATTATTGATTTGCGGGGGCGGAGGTGGGCGTGGCAAAAATTTGAAACAAACTTGATCTGCGTGCAAACATAACAAATGTTGTCGAAAAAAAATTATTGCTCTATCTCTTATAGTCTCTGAAATCTAGGTGTTCATACGGACAGACACACAGACGGACAGACACACAGACGGACATGGCTAGATCGTCTCGGCTGTTGACGCTGATCAAGAATATATATACTTTATAGGGTCGGAGATGCCTCCTTCTACCTGTTACATACATTTCCTCTCAGCACAGAGTTATAATACCCTTCTACCCTATGGGTAGCGCGTAAAAAAACGTACATGCAGTATTTATGCCCTAAAAGTTTATTTAAAATATTGGGGTAGTGACATTTTGGTCAATACCTCGGTTATTAATGACCGCATCTTTCTAAAACTTTAGTTTTCTTGTCGGCTAAGGCGCGCATTATCCATTCGTAGATAAATAATTAAGGAAGAAATGTACATAAAAATTTGGATCGAAATCTCTTGACCGTTTCTTATGAAAATTTACATTTTGTCAATCCACCAAAACAAGTTGAATTTGCAGGTTTATCAGGAAACTCGACCCAGTTGGGAATCTGTCAAGCCAGAGCCGAATCAAGCCGGAGCACGATAGTATTGAAAAAACTTTGGCATGGGCAGCACTTTAAATATTGGTAGTTTGACCCACCAAAGTGCGCCTCAATAAAATAATGTAATTAGAAGAATATACTAGAGCGTTTTTCACTCAATCAACCGAAACATACGGTCAGTCCGATAGAGTCAGCTGTACCGCGCATGTGCAAATTTAGGAGAAAAGAAATCAAAGCGAGTTAGCAGAGCCAAGGCTTTGACCTAGATAAAAGCGATAGTGTGTATAGTATGACTGTGCCAGTGTGATTACACGCCAGTACTCGTCTTGCCTACACCGCGCATCTCGTTTTTTATCATTCGCGCAAAGCACAGAATTTTCCCGTTAGCTGTAGAAGTGTGTCTACAAACCCACTATTCACATATTGATATAGTGGTAGTGTACCCTTCGATCGACGTTGGACATGAAGACAATCCCAGAGTTATATATACAAATATTTTCATTAAGTATCCAAGAAATATCTCGAGAAATAATAATAAAGAACTAAACAAGGGTAGGGTGTAGGGTTTCAGCAAAAACACAAATTTCTTGTTATTTGTACCCATGGACAGCGATAGTTACCTCAGCGTTGTAACGGTTCGCTACAAGTGGTGCCCGAGCAGGAACCCTACAAGTCAAGTGGAACTCAGTTTCCGAGTGGCATAAAAACCCACTAACAAAGTGTGATCGCGTACCCCGAATCGATATATTTAGCAAGTTTTCAAAAATGAGAGCAAGCCACAACCTCTGGTTTTGACCAACAATTTTTACACGCCTCGCCGTTTACCCTGACCAAAACAGAAGCGCGAACGACAACTCGCATTCCGGTGGTATCATCCACACCTGTCGCCAAATCCAAACAGGCAAATCCACCCGGCGCTCTTCAGTAAATCTCGGCCGAACCCAACCGCCACCAATCGGAGCCCTTGGCCATACGGCACCCACATGGAGCGAATTCGGAAATGGGAAATTCAACTCGACGGTCAGGGTGATCCGTACGGGATCGCGGTCGACGCATTGCTGAGGAGCATGGTTTGGTGGATCGTGCCGCGCGTTGGTTTCGAGCCAGTGGGCTGAGTTCCTTGGTCGGAATTTCTCACGCAATTTCTCGCATTCTTCCTACCCACGCGGTACTTCGAAAAGGTTGGAAGATAGTATCGGTGACCGCAAACAGCGTGACAACACCATGGTGGCTACAACACGATGCAAGAGTTAGACCGAATTTATGACAACGCCTGCCCCGAATATCAGTACTACGCCCGTAGACACGAGGTCACAAGTCTCAACCAACTGATCCAGTTGGCCACAGTATTCGAGTATATCCAAGATCGGATCCAGCGACGAAGCTCACTTGCGACACGCCAATCCCAGACCCCGCCCACGTGGCACAACCCCTTTCGAGGACCTCCCGAGGACAGGCCCCTTCAGACATCTGCTCGTGTCACTTCCGCAGGTCAACCTTTGATGCCGGACGTAGCCAGGGTTTGCCGACGATGAGCGGAACCAGGACACCTACAGGCGCTATGCCAGAATCCGGCAGTGATATTTTTCTAGGACTGTGGCAAGCGCGACATACGGACGATACATTGCTGTCGGAACAATGTGGAAACGTCCATCGTCTTCCACCACGGCGGGAGGTGCCGAGGACGACAGCCACCACGACCCGCCAGTAACGACAACGATGTTTTTAACCGGTGGGAGGCCAGGATCCACATCGAAGGCATGTTCACCGAGGGAACTGTGGATACCTGTGCCACCACGAGTTTGATCAGTGAAGAAGTGGCCTCGCGACTTAGTACCCCCGAGAACACGTTGATCAAGGATTCGAGAATCCACCTCGCTGACGGCTCCGTTCGGAAGAACGCTTATAGCTCACGTCCGCCTGGAGAATCGAGAAGTTCGCATGCCATTCTTAGTCCTGCCACATATTCTCGAACCCGTGATCCTGAACCTAGATTTCCTCTGTTCCATGGAATCAACAATTAGCTGCGGTACGGCAAAGATTCGTTTGAATAATTTGCGAACATCGGTAAAAGCACCTTTGTGCCCTCGAGCCTCGCATGCTGAGCCTATCCTGGCAACAAAACCCCTTCCAGTTCCACGAAAGAGAACACGTGCCTGCGCAGAGGCGAATCCTATGCCTCCCCCGACTCCTAGACCTCGTCCACGCCATACAATACACACTCCTGTTGTCCCAATTCCGCTTCCGGCCACATTACCTAAAGTAACTCCTGCCGTCCCGGACACAAGGGGACCGAGCATTTAGGACACGACTCATCACCCGGACTGTCGACTTCAAACGTCCTCTCCAGTCGTCGAAATGAGATCGGACCTGGACCAGCAAGAACCTTCCTCATGGCCTACGGACATTGCGCCAATCCTGCAGGGATTTCAACGAGAGAAACTCCCCAAGTTCGACGGAATGACAAGGGTGTCTATTAATGACGAGTTATTCCGTTCGGGTTACATTTGGCCCCGGCAGTGTACGCTAGACGCCGTGATCGGTCTTGATATGGAACCCTTCGCATTCGCGTATTTGGACCACATTGTAGGGGTAGAAAACTAATTAAAAGAATACACTGATCATCTCAGACAAGTGTTCAAAAGACTCCGTCGGGCGAACCTACGTATTAACTACGAGAAGTGCGCGTTCTTCCAGCGAAAAATCAACTATCTAGGAAACGTGATCAGCGAGGAAAGAATTCACACAGATTCTGGCGAAGTGGCAGCTGTCCGCGAGTTAACTCCCCCGGCCAACTTGAAAGAACTAGGTCAAAGCATTGGTATGGCTTAATGGTACAGGATATTTGTCCCAAACTTCGCTACAGTGCTGCAACCCATGTCCCAACTCCTCAAAAAGGGGCGAAAGGCGACATGGGGTGAAGAACAACAGGTTGCGTTCGATAAATTGAACCCTCCTGACTCCGTGCAACCTTGTCCCGACTTTCACGCTCAATTCGTTCTAGAAACTGACACCAGAAACGTAGGAATCGGAGCAGTCCTGACCCAGGAACTCGAAGTCCAAGAGCGGGTAATATCCTACGTTAGTCGACGGCTTAATAAAGAGAGAAGAACTACTCCGCTACAGAAAAAGAATGTCTCGCCTTAATCTGGTCCACAAGGAAACTCCGTTGCTACTTAGAGGGCTACCGATTCGACGTCGTAACCGACCACTTGGCTCTCAAGTGGTTAAATTCGCTTGAGTTGCCACTTGGACGGGCACTGGAGTTGCAACGATACCAGCACGACGTGCGATATCGAGCCGTGAAGGAGTACGTAGTCGCCGACGCCCTTTCCCGATAATCCTTTACCAGGCTGGCCATGTTAAAGGAGGAGGCCCAACCTTGTTCTTGGTTATCGCGGCGCATGCAACAGGTGAGTGAGGAACCACAATGCTATCCGGACTACGTAATCAGCGCGTTCCTAAATACCGCTGGAGTGGACCTGCAACACACTGCCCCGTATTCCCCGCATGAGAATCCAACGGAACGAGCAAGCAAACGGTTAAGACGGCGCTCCCGCAACTAATTGACGGACAGCAGAACCATTGGGACGAGTTCCTTCCAGAGATCACCTTAGCCGTAAATTCCAGCGTCTCTGAGTCCACGGGCTATAGTCCAGCTTACCTAGTACAGGGTAGGGAGCCCCGACTTCCCGGAGGACTATACGACGAGGTGACACCAGAGGCCACCGGCAAAATAGAAGACCCCTGCAATAAGGCGAAGAGACTGCAGGAAATATTTGCGATCGTGCGAGGAAACCTGGACCAGGCGAGCCACAACCAGAGTAGAAACTACAACCTATGCCGGAGACAATGGCAATAGTGGGAAGGTGCTTTTGCGGCAACACCACTTCTCCAATGCTGCTGACGGGTTCGCAGCAAAGCTAGCCCCAAAATTGGACGGTCCATATGTGGTCAAGAAGTTCATCGCAGCAAACATCGTCCGCCTGCAGCACACAACGACCGACCAAAGAGTGGCTAACATCGAAGACCTCCGAGAGTTCCAGGAGCAGAGGACCGAAGTCTATGAAAGCGACACGTTGAGAGACGTGGGGTATATGCGTAAACCGCACCGCCGATGGATGTCGAACCCTATCAACCCCTTCCCACTGAAGACAGCGACACCGACGAGCCTTTTTTCGTACACCAAGTATGTGTTTCATAATTGTAGTCAAGGCCAAAGGATCAAGAAAATGGACATATTTTTTTGAAGCGAGGGTCCAGCAAAGTTGATGCAGCTAATAAACACGACCGTTCTACAGATCCAAATCTCCGATTGAACTGTCCCAAAATACCCGACTTAAGCTGGTTAAGCATTATACAATTTTATTAAACCTTTAATTTTGCGAGTAAAATTGTATTTTATAGTATAATCGATTAATAATTCAATTAATCGAAACTTATTTTCCGATACAATTAAATCGATAATTGAAACAAATTAATCGATTAATATGAACCATATGTTTAATCGTGCCATCACTAATGGCGAAGGTTCTAAATTGCGCAATAGTTCTCAAACAGTGGCATTAGGTCGATCTCCAATTTATCCTTGGGATTTGATCTATCCTCAAAATACTTCTCTGCCAGTACCTGGTACATTGTCCCCAATTGACCGAAGGACCCTCATATTTTCAATGACATTTGGTCACGTCTAGTATATAGCCGGTATGGCTGACATACATTATAAAGAGTAAAATATGCATTAAAGCAGATAATTTTAAGGATATATATTAATTTGTTCATATTAAAGATCCACGATTGAAAATTACCATTTGGTCTAAAATTACAGAAACCTTACACGAATTATTCATAATTTGTTTCTACAATTATATGAATATGATGATTTGATTTTAAGATGGCTGCCAAATTTACTCAAAGTGCAAGATATTCGCGAACGATTTATTTATAAGAAAAAATGTTAAAACAATTCGACAGAAGTTAAATGAACTAATTTTGTGTGTACTGTTAGAAAAGTAAACTAAAGTAATTTAATATTACAGCAAATTATTTATGTAAAAATTGTTAAAACAGTTTGATAGAAGTTAAATAATAAACTAATTTTGTGTGTACTGATAAAAAAGACAGATTGTCAGCCCGTCGTCATGTTTTTTCAAGACATTTTTTTCTGTATTTAACATTCTGTGATGATAAATATATTTTTGAGTTTGCTATTTACCTGAATAATAGTTTGCTGGGTTGAAAGGCGACAATTATAAGACACATCAAGAGCCATAACCGATCTGCCCATTCTGCAGTAGGATTTTTTGTCATTTGCCTTATACACTGAACAAAAATTTCATCTCGAAGTTCCTCTCGTTCAATACCCAAACCTATAATATATTGAATACTATGAAGTTCACGTTCCGCATTTTGGTCTCCTCGCATATATTTGCACAGTTCCTAAAATAACAAAAATAAAACAATTTTGTTGAAAGGTGAACACTTATTTAAGTTTAATGTGGTAAATGAATATTTAAGCTTTGTTCAGTCCAAAGCTTCAGTTAATCGCCAACAAAGTGGATTTCTCAATCTAAATGTAAAACTATATACATATAATAATAAGATAATGTTTCTGTCGTTACTATAAATTTGGGACAAAGGTAAATATATGTGTATAAGGCAGAAAAAAAACATCTCCGACCTATAAATGCATATAGTACATCGTTTTTCTGAAATTAAATTTCTAGCATCTGAAAATGCTCTTTAAGATGCCGATCTGCTTGCAGGAATACAAAAAATTATGCAGCTAGTTTTATTTAGTAAAGGGAAAATTTTTATACCCGCTACCCATAGGGTAGAAGGGTATTATAACTTTGTGCCGACAGGAAATGTATGTAACAAGTAGAAGGAGGCATCTCCGACCCTATAAAGTATATATATTCTTGATAAGCGTCAACAGCCGAGACGATCTAGCCATGTCCGTCTGTGTGTCTGTCCGTCCGTCCGTATGAACACCTAGATCTCAGTGACTATAAGAGATAGAGCTTTCGACAGCATTTGTTAGGTTTGCACGCAGATCAAGTTTGTTTCAAATTTTTGCCACGCCCACTTCCGCCCCCGCAAACCAAAAAAAATTGAGTAACAAGCGTAATTTTAAAGCTAGAGTTGCGAATTTTGGTATATATAATAATTACTATAGTAGTTATGATTCCCGAAAATTTGGTTGCGATCAGATAAAAATTGTGGAAGTTATTAAAGAAATACTTTTGTATGGGCAAAAACGCCTACTTACTAGGGGTCTGAGTTGCTTTGGCCGTCAATCTAGCACATTGTGCTGTCTATGGTATATTTTGAATGGTGTAATATATCGATATACCAAACATACCATTTGGTATATTCTTAGTATTTTTAGTATATTTGCAGTATATTCGGTATATTTTGAGAACAATGCCGCAAAATATATTGCTTTTAATCAAATTGGGTAGCGGGTATCTCACAGTCGAGTACACTCGACTGTAGCTTTCTTACTTGTTTGTTTATGTGTCACCATTCAAGGCAATTAAAATCATTTGCTGCTCTACTGCTTCTACTCTGCAAGCCATGAACGACGAGAATGCCAAAATTTCATTACGCTTTGGTTTAAATTTCACTCATTTCGCATGTTGAAACCGTTTTGGCACGCCGAATTGCTACTCAGGCTTTTTGTACTTAAATAACCGAAAATGTTGAGTGCATTCGTGCAGACCTCTAATATACAAATATATTTTATTCTAAGATTTCTTAAGAACTTAACGACATATGTATTTGTAATATCTTTGTTACATGTTACATGCAAGCGAATAACAACTTCAAGTAAAAATATTTATAACCCAGCTCACTAAATCAGACTTACAGAGGAGCTCCAGTTTTCACATTTTTTGTTTTCAAAACGAAAAATGATTCACAAGATTCTTTCGATTTGCAAAACGAGCAAGTTTGTCTTGCCGAAATGAAAAGTAAATGCCTTTTTCTACATTAAATCGGATCTTATTTGCAAAAGGAAAAAAAAATAGTTGACTCATTGCATTATTGTCTTTCTCTTAAGACAGCCAGAAGATCAATTAAGCGTGCTATTATTTTTAAAACAACTAATTTCTGACCCACTTCAAATTAAGAGGTGATCGACCGATAAGTCCGTCGTCATGAGTTATCGACTTAGCCTGCATACTTTTAGTGGAATTGAAAAGCAAAGTACAAATTCTTGAATAAAGTACAAATAATTGCATAAAAAAATTTGTTTAAAACCGGAATGAAATCGGTTAAAAAGATGGCTCCCCCTTTTTTGTGAGAAATAACTGATTGCCGGTCCACTGTTTTTTTTTTTTAATGTAAGTTTCAAAAATTTATTTGCGAAAAAGAGTAAAAAGGCGAAAGCATAAATCATCTATGCAAGATGAAATCATCGTTATATATAGAACTCACTATCCACGAAGGAAATTCGGCATTTTTTCGCGTTGTCGGCGCTGACGAAACTCATTGTTGCTGATCGTATCAGTCAATTTGCGGCAAGAGTCAACAATCCCTCTGTCGACAGTCAGTTTCTTTTCACATGCTAAGTCCGACGGGACCAGGTGCGTGCCGAAGAGATGGCGACAGAAGAGCTCCCTACAATCCAGGCCAAGTACGACTACTGCTACGTTGTCTATGAACAGTGTGTAGCTCAGTTGAGTGAGCAAATAGCAAATGCATTCCAGGCCGTGCAAGGTTCGGCTATCTGAGAGCTGCAGAGTACCATTCAAGGGTGTCTGACAGCCTTAGAGCACTCGAAGATCAACATCGAGAATAGGGATTGTATCCTGGTCTTCTTGAGTTCTTCGACGCTTCCCAAATTGACCCTTTCTCTTTGGGAAAAATCCATTCAAAAGACCGACATTCCAACGTTGTTTGACATGAACGCTTTCCTTCGGTATCGCACCCTAGAGGCGAAGCACGAACGCTCAGATAGTTTCAAGAGACCCACGCAAGAAGGTCTCTAGGCAGGTCAACTCATTTAAGATTAGGGTGACCACGAAGACCCAGTCCTGCAAGTTGTATTCCCGGGAGAATTATCCGATTCGTTTGTACCCTCGTTTTCTTCTAACGAGTCAACCCGACGCCCACAGTCAACAATCATACAGTCCACTCTTTCCCAGTCAGCTAATATGTAGTCGTTCCTGGCAGTTAAGACACAAGGTGCTGAGTTCAGCTGTTATACACACCTGCCGCCGTGATGGCTTCCCCAGTTAGCAGGAAGTCTGACCTCTTGCTCTGTCGCACAAACAGTCCTCGACAACCTGCCAAGTATTTATTTCTGTTTTTCGACTCGACGATCCATCGAGCGAACCCCTACGATTGGTGTTGGAATGGGACCTCTAAACCGGCTCCGGGCAGTACTTATTATAAGTACAATCCCAACTGCTTAGCTTTTCAGCACTCAGGGGGGCACTTGTCGCAGCGGAGGACAGTGCAGGCATTGTGACGAGGATCACCACACGATGCTGCACATGTGGGAGCCGCGTGTGGGAAGCGTGCCAACCCAGAGGCCGACGCGACCAACCGGCACCCTTTCGAGGAGCACAACTCCCCACTTCCTGTGTCAACGATCCCGTGGCCGGCACCCGTCAGACTGTTGTCCGACGCACCAGGCACGTGCCTAGCCCTGCCAACGCGCTTACGGCACTCCTCTAGTGCAAAAGGAGTGAGCATACTTCTCACTGCGGCGGTCTGGCTGGACACGGGGAAGACGGCACTCGAAACGTGAGTGCTTTTGGATCCGTGTTGTTCCCATTTTTTTCAGCAACTTCGTGTTGGTTGACAAGGACGGGTTCCGCTCGGCGGTCTTGGGGGGCTGCCGTATATCTGGAAATAGTCTTGCCTGGTATCCTCCTGAGTCAAGACGGACTTTTAATGGTTTTAACAAACACGGCTCTCAGTTAGTTATTGTCTTCAGAAAACTGAATAAATACGCTATTCAGGACAGATTTATGTGGACGACCACTAAACCACATTTACAAGAAATCATTGAAATCCTATCTAAAACAAACATCTAAGAAATCTAAGTTTTTTTCATAAAGAATCCGAAGTTTTCGAATACATAGAGTCCTATATAATGATAAAAACAAACCACCCAGAAGGTTAAAACAATTGTAGAATACTCTCCGTACAATAATCTAAGAGAACTCCGTTGTTTTTAGGGATTAAATAATTATGCGGCAATAACTTAACTACTTACATTAATTAACACAACCTTATTGTATATTACCACAAACGCATTCGATATTGCTAAGAAATTACATAGTTTTGAAAAATATTAGAAATTACTTATACGGGGTAACCAATAAGAAATCCATAAAGATTTTTAACCGTTGTCATCTAATTAAAAAATGAAAAGTTGACATGCTTTTATTGACGAATTTTCTCTTCAAATATTATATGTATAAATCAGGATCAACTAGCATCGTTGCAGACGCGTTATCAAAAGTAATAATAAGTAACATATCTTATGAAAATAATAAGAAGTCATTCAATACTGAAACAATGCATTCTGTCAGTAGTTATTAAAAAAAATATATTCACAATTCACGAGAAATACGAAGTGTTTAATAATAAGTCGAAAATAATATTAAAGTTGACGATTTGATAGCTATTCTTAACTTTTTTCATATGTATTCATTGTTCTGAAAATTTAATTTAAATTTTCTTTATACCAGAAAGTTCCTTCGAGATACCACGAGCAAAGACGACCACAAAAGGCATTATCAAAGAATAGACAAATGCCCGTGCGCATGAAAATCTCAAACAAATTCTAATATATTACTACTCGACAACATTTTATAAAACCTAAGCAATAATTAACCAAATAAAATAAATTCCGGAATTTTTAGATAAATAGCCAAAGTATCGAATTTAAAAAAAATATTTAACTCAACGATAAAATTGTTATAAAAAAAATCGACCTAAATTGGTATTAATTGACCTACAAGATTTGCAGAATACTATAACATTTTCAATAGTCAAAATATTGAATCCAAAAAATGAAACCATACTATAATATACTTTGTAGATATTTCATCTTTTTCGATCATATACATCTTTTAATAATAATTGTAAGTTGTACTATGTAAAAGAAATAGCACAAAAGGACGGAAAACTATTTTTAAAAAACAAAGTTGCTAAACAACAACAATCTTTAGGTATTTGAAATTTATAAAAATAAATATTTAATAGCTTCGCCGAAGTAAATTCTGAATTAAATTGTTATGTAAACCCCTATTATAAAAAGTTTGTAGGTTGCACAAAGCTAACTGAACAGAATATACCAATATACATTATAACAGCTGGTGCTCTTCTAATATCAGGAGCAAATTATATTAGCGGAACATTGTTTACTGACATCTATTTTTAATGACATGATTATAATAATTAACATAATACAACGTATTTTAATTATTAATAATTAAATACCAAACTACCAATATCACGGCATTACAAATATAAATCTTTAATGATTTGTCTAAATTATCACTTTAGAAAATAATCATTCTAAAATGAAAATTGTATTATTTATAATATTGACCCAAGTATTTCAATTCCTTTATCTTCTTAAAATCAAAAAATCAGAAAACCAAAATTACAATTTACAAAATTAAGAAAATTAGCTTGTTACTTTAAGAAAATTATATAAGTTCAAGCTCTATTGAAAAACAACTAAGAAAGCTACAGTCGGGTATGCTCGACTGTGACATACCCGCTATCCATTTTGAATAAAACCAAAATATTGCGATAATATTCACAATATACACCAAAATAATATACCGCAAAAATACTAACAAAATATTTCAAATTGTTTACCTACCGACCCTAGTACAGTACATATAATAATTACTATAGTAATTGTGATTCGTTGCGATCAGATAAAAATTGCCGTAGTTATTAAAAAAATACTTTTGTATGGGCAAAAACGCCTACTTACTAGGGGTCTTAGTTGCTTTGGATGAGAGTCTGGTATATTGTGCAGTCTATAGTGTATTTTGAATGTGGTACTATATCGATATACCAAATATACCGTTTGGTATATTTTTAGTATTTTTGTAGCATTTTCGGTATATTTTGAAAATAATACCGCAATATTTTGCTTTCATTCAAAATGGGTAGCGGGTATCTTCTCACAGTCGAGCACACTCGACTGTAGCTTTCTAACTTGTTTTTAAATCACTATGACCGATTTATCATATCTGGTCAAATTGCTTAAGCAACAACATATTCTAAGGGGTGTGTGTTGTTTTGATTTGCGGGGGCGGAAGTGAGCAAAGATTTGAAATAAACTTGATCTGCGTGCAGACAAACATTCGAACAGACGGACATGGCTAGATCGTCTCAACTGTTGACGCTGATCAATAATACATATACTTTATAGGGTCGGGGATGCCTTCTTCTGCCTGTTACATAGTTTCCTGCCGGCACAAAGTTATAATACCCTTCTACCCTATGGGTAGCAGGTATAAACATACTAAAATATACCGAAGGCTATATTTACTATATCGATATACTATTGCATTTAAAATATATCAAAGACTGCAAAATACACCAGATTGTGAACCAAGGCCGCTAAGGCCCAACTGCAGCATGTGAGGGTGCAATTTAAATTTTAAATTTGCATTTGCAAATTCTGGCCATTTCACTATATGTAAACATATCCAGCTGACTAATATCGATTAATCGCATATTACATATCACTTAGTCGAGTTAGCAGCCCTTGACAGTAATTTTCCATTCACACAAATAAATTACAGAGATTGATCGAATAGTTGAGATCAACTCTGTGTAAGCTCAATATTCGAATATCGAAGACACATTAGAAGAAGAAGAAATTTTCATTTTTCGTTTCCCATACCAAGGCGCGTGGAAAATTTTTGCAAATTTATGTATGTATAAAATTCAGCAAATCCAGCGCTGAATTTTATCGAAGGAAAGTTTTCTCCATCTGCGTGGACATAGCCACCAGAGTATTGTTTGGATAATTATAAGGTACGTAGGTTACATAGGCACATACATATTTCTAATAAGAAATATTTTTAGGCATTTGCAAGTTAGCGCGGTGTGGGTCTATAAACGTTTAGAAAGCGTTTAAACAGTTTGGCCACCGCCATATAGTATTTTCACCTGCGCATTATCGGCGCGCAGCACCGGCTAACTTGGATTAATTCGAAAAGGCAAAAACAGTCGAGCAGAGGATCGACACGTCTCCTACCGGTGCTGCCCCATAGGGCCGCGCCAAAATTGTTAGCATCGGCTAACAGAGACCCATGAGCCGTTCAGAGGAGGCATAGAGCATAGTTGGTGCTTCTATGTTCTGAACAGTGATGCTCCCATAGGAGCATCCCAAGTATTGTCGCCGTCCATGATGACCTTCCGCGGCTAATAGCCAATTTGCCGCTAATTAATTTGTATAATTTAAAAGTATTGATATTTGCATTAATGTTAAATTCAATTGAATGAATTAACGTAGCTTTCTTATTCTTGTAATATACATAGTTTTATAAGCACATGGTATGGTATGTAGTCGTTATTCAATACTGTTAACATTATTCTAATTCTCTTTTTGGAAGTTCACACAGCAAACAAACATCATCTCCACAACAAAATAAAACACCCTACACACATCATTCATCATCAGGCCTGATCATCAGTGAGTTGTGTACATCTATATAAAACTAAAAGTATGTAAGTACGGCTTGGCCGATAATTGAAATATAATAATGTCAACAGTATAGGGTTTAACACATGCCATATTTACCATCGTAGTATTGTATATATAGTTGTTTAGTACCATAAATATTAAGAAGAGTTACAGGGTATTGACCGCCCGTGAAAATGAGTCCAATTATAAAATCTTAACGTAATGATATTATTGAAAATGAATTAAATTAAGCCTTTCGGGCAACTGAGTATAGTTGTGTGTGTCATAAATTAAACAATGAAAAGGGTAAAGACCATAATGGGCTTTACAGGACGGGAGGGTATAGAAGGTGATCCATGACATCTAGGATCTTCGACTTTTAGGCTTGTTCGTATGCCAATTCAGATTTTTGAGGTTTAAGATATCGATAAACTCTGCTTACCTCTTTTAATAATGTAACCTCAGCTCCTATAGATAACACAAACCCACCCCATTTGCCCTGAGCAACAGTCGGTCCCCGGAAGCAGAGTACGTTATCATAGGCTGTGTATAATCGGTTTGTTATATAATTAAATGGCGCCCGAACGTGAGGCCAAGCAAGCTCGACATGCTAGATATGAAAATAAAATAAAGTACAAGGATTTCCATCCGAGGCGTGTTAGCGGGTTGACCTGCAATAGTACCCCTAAAACTTTAACGTTCAATTGTTTGATTGCCTGGAATATGCAGGAATTCTGAATATTTGGATCCTGATCACAATCAAACATGCGAATTAGACCCCAGAAGTAATTAAGATTTAAGTTCACCTCGGATTGATAGTCTGACTAATTAGCGGAACTATACCAGGGAACTATTATCTGATTACAACAGTGTTGTTTCACTTAAGATCGAGATTGTTCTGAATGGAGTGTTTCGTCAGTTCCTCTCTTAAGAAAACATCGAATCCTGGCAGTTTTCCACAAAATGGAAAAACAAAATTGATATCTTTTATTGGCAGAATACGACATCCTATTTATAATTTGACACACCAATTGTACAAAGGATAAGACCCAAAATTTTATGATTTATATTGATTACCGAGTTTGTCGTATTGAGTATCGTATCTTATTATCTTTCTTTTGGTTTATTTTTCCCGAAATTACCGGTTGGTAATAATTATTTTTGTATTCCGCGAATCTGCGTTTGCATTGGTTCGATTTTTATACCCGCTACCCATAGGGTAGAAGGGTATTATAACTTTGTGCCGGCAGGAAATGTATGTAACAGGTAGAAGGAGGCATCTCCGACCCTATAAAGTATATATATTCTTGATCAGCATCAACAGCCGAGACGATATAGCCATGTCCGTCTGTCCGTCTGTGTGTCTGTCCATCTGTCCGACTGTCCGTATGAACACCTAGATCTCAGAGACTATAAGAGATAGAGCTATAATTTTTTTTCGACAGCATTTGTTATGTTTGCACGCAGATCAAGTTTGTTTCAAATTTTTGCCACGCCCACTTCCGCCCCCGCAAATCAAAAAAATCGAATAACAAGTGTAATTTTAAAGCTAGAGTTGCGGATTTTGGTATATAGTATAATTACTACAGTATTTATGATTCCTGAAAATTTGGTTCAGATAAAAATTGTGGAAGTTATTAAAGAAATACTTTTGTATGGGCAAAAATGCCTACTTACTAGGGCTCTTAGTTGCTTTGGCCGACAATCTGGTACATTGTGCCGTCTATGGTATATTTTGAATGGTGTGCTGTATCGATATACCAAACATACCATTTGGAACATTTTTAGTATTTTTTTAGTATTTTCCGTATATTTTGAAAATAATACCGCAATATTTTGCCCTTATTAAAAATGGGTAGCGGGTATCTCACAGTCGAGCACACTGGACTGTAACTTTCTTACTTGTTCTTTTTCTTCTTAATTTTTTTTGAGGTTATTTTAGCTATTGAGTAGCTTGAACATTTTGCAGACTCAACTCTGTTGTTTAGTTAAGTTAATTTCTTTTGGAGTGAAGTTTTGTTGCGTCAAATATGGCAGTTCGACGTAGTCTCGATAACTTGATGGGAAATCCACCACGCGATCCGCAGTCGAGCTGTAGTATTTGTAATGACACTAGTAGTCTAACTGAATTTGCTGAAACCTTATGTAAGCACAAATTTCATCGACAATGTTTGACAACATGGCTGAGTGAAAATGAAACATGTCCAGTCTGTCGACGTGCATGCTCGCGCAGTCAGTTAGATGATATAGCAAGTGTTCCAATAGAACCCAATGAGCCATCCTCCAGAAATGCTAGAACTAACAATCCAAGTATCAACACGGATGCAGTGCCCAGAAATCGGCCAAATACAAGGTCAAACCCAAGAATAAATACTGGAGTGAATCAAAGAGCGAACACATCAGCAGCGGTTCGAGTAGATCCAGCTATACCAGTTCCGGCTGAATCAAACGGCATATCGGAAGAACGTGTTCAACAATTAATATCTAGTTCATTAGAGACATATCGAGTTAACATGGCAACAGTTTTAACGGACGAGATCCGTGCAGTCATACGAAAGTTAACCATTTCCGGAGTTCAACAAGAACGTCCGGAAGAACCTCAGCTAGAGTGGGACGTACCAATGCCTCCCATATTCTCTGGCAACAATAGAAGAAATCGACAATTTACAATCCGAAATGATAACTCACCAATTCGTCGTAATTCTACTGACGAACGCTCAGATATCTTCGAATGAGATATCCAACTGGCATATCAAGTTCAGTGGCTCTGGCACAGACATTTCTATTGAAGATTTCATTTATAGAGTAAGTTGCTTAACCGAGCAGTGCTTGAATGGTGATTTTGATCTTCTCTATAAATACGGTCATGTTTTGTTCACGGGGACAGCCTTAAACTTCTTTTGGCGTTGTCACCGAATGGAACACGAGATGAACTGGTTCATTTTGTGTACTCGTCTACGAGAGAGATATCGCGATCAACGCACCGATCGAGATATCAAAGATGCGATGCGTAGGCGTAAACAAGGCCGTAATGAATGCTTTGATGATTTCTTCGATGCGATGGTATCCATCGCAGATGGTTTACGTAATCCTTTATCGGATGAGGAAATAGTGGCACAATTGCGAAACAATTTAAAGCCTGAGCTGTATCACGAGCTGTTGCACGTTGACACAGTTACATTGGCAAGTTTGCGTCGAGAATGACATAAGCATGAAAACTTTTTTTACTAGTAACAGGCTTGATAATATTATTAAATTGGCTAATTGGAAATTGTGATCAGTTGAAGATTAAATGGACCTTGAGAACGCAATTTTTTTTTTTTTTTTGAGGACTTTGCTTTTATTTATTGAATCTTCTCCTAAATTTTGAGACTAACAATAAGTTTACGAATCTTAACATTAAAATTTAGCTAACAGTGTGTTAAAACTGCATTCTGGTTGCGCGTCCCTCAAGTCGGTCGCTGGGTAGGTAAGTCATTACGACGAAGACGTGATTGGTTGCTCAACCTTGTTAGACCTCTCGCCAGGTGGTTAGGGTGCAACAGTAGCTTGGTAAAGTACTTTTCTTTCTGTTCTGCGATCACTTCTTTGACTGGTAGGATGTTTAAGTCGCGTTGTATGTTTTCGTTGTGAACGTACCACGGTGCCCCGGTGATGGTTCTCAAGATCTTTGACTGAGCTCGCTGGACTATGTCAATATTACTATTGCTGGCATTCCCCCATAACTGGGAGCCGTACATCCATATAGGTTTTAGTACCGAGTTATACAGCAGGACTTTATATTCAAGGCTAAGGGGAGACCGAGCGTTGATAAGCCAATGAAGGTTGCTGGCTTTTAGCTTTAGATGTGTTCTTTTAGCTTCAATGTGCCGGCGCCATGTGAGTCTTATGTCGAGGTGTACTCCTAGATATGTCACTTCGTCTGCTTGCGGGAGTAGAGTGTTGTTTAACGTTAGCGGCGGACAGTTTTGCCTGTTCAGGGTGAATGTAACGTGCTTGCATTTTTGTTCTTTCACTCTAATTCGCCAATCTGATAGCCATTTTACGACATCGATTATATGAAGAGCTAGCTGCGCAGTTGCTTGCCTCGGGCATTTTGAGCGGCTAAGAATAGCTGTATCATCAGCAAACGTAGATGTTGTTATTCGTGTGCTTGTCGGGATGTCTGCTGTGTAGAGGACGTATAGTGTTGGCCCTATCACACTACCTTGGGGAACTCCAGCTCCAACAGTGAAGTCATCAGATATAGCAGTGTTGCATCTCACAACAAATTTTCTGTCGTAAAGGTAAGACTCTAAAAGCTTATGTGTGTTGCTGGGGAGCATTGTATTGATCTTGTACATTAGACCTTCTAGCCAGACTCTATCAAATGCTTGAGATACATCTAAATATATGGCAGTACAGTACTCTCGTTTTTCGAACGCGTTCCGAATTTCTGATGTTATCCGGTTGACCTGCTCAATTGTTCCGTGCTTTTCACGAAACCCGAATTGATGTGACGGGATTCCTTCCTGGAGTCTTAGGTATGTGTTTATCCGTATCAAAACGCATTTTTCAAAGAATTTAGATAAGAATGAAAGTAGGCTTATAGGTCTATACGACGTGGGGATTGTGTGGTCTTTTCCCGGCTTTGCTATCATTATTATAATTGACTTTTTCCATCTCACTGGATAGTAGCCAAGTTTTGCGATGGCATTGAAAAGCTGGGTGATAGTGCAAACGGCGCAATATGGGAGCTCGATGATCATTTTGGGAGTTATGAGGTCGCATCCCGGATATTTTTTCGGATTCAGTTGATTTTTGATGATGCTAACGATTTCATTTGGGCGAAATTCAATTGGCTTACGTTGAAGCTGAGGATCGTTTGGTAAAGTCGCAGAGTAAACGCACTCGTGGCAGGATTTGGTTGAAATACATTTTTAAGATGGTTGGCAAACGTGACAAGTACAGACTCCAGTGAATTAACAAAGCTGTCTACGTCGGCTTCATTATTGAGATGGGGACTTAGCTCAATGTGTGAGCTTATATACTTTCTGTACTTAATCCAATTAGTTTTCTGTGAGGTCAATTTTAGTGATTGTTCCAATGTTCCTGGATGCCGGAGTAGAATAAACAGTATAGGCGAGTGGTCAGATGAAAGATCCGAAAGGCATTCGGCGCTTATCAGATTTTTTTGAATGTTTTTGGTAATCGCAAAGTCTATTAAATCGGGCAGTTTCTTTGGGTCTGCCGGCCAGTATGTTGGTGTGCCAGGAGAAACATAGTCGAGCTTGTTCTTGGCGTTGATAATGGCATTGTAGAGCTGCTTTCCTTTTGGAGTCACGAGATCCCCAGTGTGTGTGCTTGGCATTGTAGTCTCCTGCTGCTATGAAGTGGTTTCCTAGTGAGTTGAAAAACTGCATAAACTCATCTTCAGCTATAGTAAAGCGAGGGGGGCAGTATATGGCGGCTAGTGTAAGTTCGTTGCCGGTATTTAGTTTTATATTTATAGATGTGGCCTGTAGGTAGTTTTTAGCAAATTTGTTATGATAGTAGTGCTTAATACGGCTTCTGATTAGAATTCCAGTCCCACTATGTGCTTTACCGTCTGGATGATTTGTTCCGTAGAAAGTATATCCTCGTAGATGAAAATTGTATTTGTTTGTAAGGTGTGTTTCTGAAAGCAGCATTACGTCGATTTGATTGTCGAGTAGGAATTGAGCTAACTCAAGTTTATGCTGCGAAACGCCGTTAGCGTTCCACGTAGAGATCCGTAGGGGAGTCATTATTTGGATTGTTGTGTAACCAGCATTTGAATCAAAAGATTTTGGTTTCGCATTAAATCTTGCATAGTTGTGCGCATAAATGACATAAATTCTGTTAGGCTTTGTTGTAAGCTGCATATCATAGCTTCGAAGTTGCTATTTGACTGCTCCGGCGATTGATGCTGCTGAGCCATGTTCGGTTCTTGGTATGCTGATTGCAGAAATGAAATTTTTGGGGCAGGGGTAGCCGGTCCTGAGCGCTTGCGTATGTCACACTTTTTTCAGAGTTAATAGGTCCTAGTGAGGATCTGGCTGCAGTCGAGAAGAAGACTTCAGGATTTGATCTGGAGACTTGCAATGTTTTATTTTGGGTGCGGGCGGTAATTCCTTTCTGGTGGATGCGGCTTTTCAGATCCTTATAAACTGGGCAACCTCTATAGTTAGCAATGTGATTGCCACCGCAGTTGCCGCACTTTTTCGAGTTGCTGTCATCTTTGCTCGCTGGGCAGTGTGCGGAGTCATGAAGCTCTCCACAAACTACACACACCGGGCGCAGTTTACAGTATGACCTTGTATGACCATATTCTTGGCAGTTCGCACATTGTACCGGACAATTGCGTTTGTGCGGTTCCTCAACTGTAATTCGCCGGTGCAGCAGGAACTGAAGATTATATATTGGGTGCACTTCGTATTTCTTCAGGGGCTTATTTTCTGGCTCGAGCTCAACCTTAAAGAGTGGCTGCGACTTTCTATCCCTGTTAAGGATATTGAAGACTGTCTTTGCGCTAAATCCCTTCTTTTGTAGTGCCTTTGTTATCTCCGCAGGCGTTACTTCAGATTCTATACCCTTAAGTACGACTTGCAAGCCCTTGCTGCTTTTAAGCTGATACGTGTAAAAGTTCTTTTTATTATCGGTAAGATATTTCGATAATACTCTGTAATTGTCTTCAGACTTCATTTGAACTTTTGTTTCGTGAATGTTGCCCTTTACAAGGGGTATTATGTGGAAGTTATCCTTGCCTATAAGCTCAATAATTTTGTTGACGAGAACATTGGAACTTTTTTTCTCGTATATAAATAGGCGGAGGCTTTGGCTTCCTTTTCTCGACTTCAGTAGATTCGGCCGCCTCAACCTCATAGGCGTCTGCCAAGATTTTGAATCGGTTCGAGTTCATGTCCGTTTCTATTGCTGCATTGCCACGGGTTATTTTGCGTTGAGAATTTAGAGGGCTCATCTTCCTTTTAATTTGAATGTAGCGATCCATACCAGTCTGCACAGCCGGCTTAATATGTTCATTGTTTTTGTTTTGTTTTTCGTGCAGCGCAGCGACAGACGTAGTAATGTTTGCGCTGCTAGCTGATGATGTCGTTAAACGCGCTGTCGATACAGTTGCGGTTGTTGTTGTTGTTACGGTTGACGTTGTCAGCGAAATTGCGGTGCTGGCTACTGCGTTCTTAGGCTGCAGAGACATCGATGGAAGCGAGGGAGAGCATGAGCGCGCTCTATTGCTCTCAACGTTTAACAGGTCGGTCGAGTTGGGGGGGTAATTGACCGCACTTGATCAGAGCTTGCATTATTTTCGGTCGCTTTAAAAGAGAAGTACGCGTTGTTTCTTTGTTGTGAGAGCCGTCTCTCGTCTTGCTCACGGTGACGTTGTGCACGAATGTCGTTTTGACTCATTGTAATCGAGATTGATTAGTTAGAGTTTTAATTGTTATGATTTATATTAATTAATTAAGCAATCAATATAAACATTAGCGATATCATCGCAAAGAGCGTCTTTTCGCGTTATTGTAGATTTTTTTTAAACCAGTCACTGCACTTATGTGATTTTATTGAATATTTTTTTCCCGGAGCACAATAAATACACGTCTGCATGCGACGACGGTTCGAATTCTGTTGAATTAGATAATTTTGATGGGGGTCTATGTTAAAAATTATTAAGGATATAAGTAGTTAATTTTATTTGAACTGACAGAACATTCTCAAAAGCGAAAAAAAAACTTCAAGCTCAGTAAATTGGCCAATAATTTCAACGCCAAATTGGCGCCCGTAGGAGTAAAAGCCAGAATCAAAAGCAAGATCGGCAACTCGTTGTATCTTCTTGAAGATTTAGATGGGAAGGAGTTAGGCACTTTTCACGCAAAAGATATTTGGTAAACATCACCTTTTTTCAGCTTTAAGCGACAGTTTGCCACTGCCTTCAAACCTGTGGTGTGAGGGTGCAATTTAAATTTTAAATTTGCATTTGCAAATTCTGGCCATTTCACGATATGTAAACATATCCAGCTGACTAATATCGATTAATCGCATATTACATATCACTTAGTCGAGTTAGCAGCCCTTGACAGTAATTTTCCATTCACACAAATAAATTACAGAGATTGATCGAATAGTTGAGATCAACTCTGTGTAAGCTCAATATTCGAATATCGAAGACACATTAGAAGAAGAAGAAATTTTCATTTTCCGTTTCCCATACCAAGGCGCGTGGAAAATTTTTGCAAATTTATTTATGCAAATTTATGTATGTATAAAATTCAGCAAATCCAGCGCTGAATTTTATCGAAGGAAAGTTTTCTCCATCTGCGTGGACATAGCCACCAGAGTATTGTTTGGATAATTATAAGGTACGTAGGTTACATAGGCACATACATATTTCTAATAAGAAATATTTTTAGGCATTTGCAAGTTAGCGCGGCGTGGGTCTATAAACGTTTAGAAAGCGTTTAAACAGTTTGGCCACCGCCATATAGTATTTTCACCTGCGCATTATCGGCGCGCAGCACCGGCTAACTTGGATTAATTCGAAAAGGCAAAAGCAGTCGAGCAGAGGATCGACAGGTCTCCTACCGGTGCTGCCCCATAGGGCCGCGCCAAAATTGTTAGCATCGGCTAACAGAGACCCATGAGCCGTTCAGAGGAGGCATAGAGCATAGTTGGTGCTTCTATGTTCTGAACAGTGATGCTCCCATAGGAGCATCCCAAGTATTGTCGCCGTCCATGATGACCTTCCGCGGCTAATAGCCAATTTGCCGCTAATTAATTTGTATAATTTAAAAGTATTGATATTTGCATTAATGTTAAATTAAATTGAATGAATTAACGTAGCTTTCTTATTCTTGTAATATACATAGTTTTATAAGCACATGGTATGGTATGTAGTCGTTATTCAATACTGTTAACATTATTCTAATTCTCTTTTTGGAAGTTCACACAGCAAACAAACATCATCTCCACAAAAAAATAAAACACCCTACAAACATCATTCATCATCAGGCCTGATCATCAGTGAGTTGTGTACATCTATATAAAACTAAAAGTATGTAAGTACGGCTTGGCCGATAATTGAAATATAATAATGTCAACAGTATAGGGTTTAACACATGCCATATTTACCATCGTAGTATTGTATATATAGTTGTTTAGTACCATAAATATTAAGAAGAGTTACAGGGTATTGACCGCCCGTGAAAATGAGTCCAATTATAAAATCTTAACGTAATGATATTATTGAAAATGAATTAAATTAAGCCTTTCGGGCACCTGAGTATAGTTGTGCGTGTCATAAATTAAACAATGAAAAGGGAAAAGACCATAATGGGCTTTACAGGACGGGAGGGTATAGAAGATGATCCATGACATCTAGGATCTTCGACTTTTAGGCTTGTTCGTATGCCAATTCAGATTTTTGAGGTTTAAGATATCGATAAACTCTGCTTACCTCTTTTAATAATGTAACCTCAGCTTCTATAGATAACAAAAACCCACCCCATTTGCCCTGAGCAACAGTCGGCCCCCGTAAGCAGAGTACGTTATCATAGGCTGTGTATAATCGGTTTGTTACAAGCAACAGTTTTTTGCCATAAACAACTTATACAATATTTGGCCGATTGCAAGATAATTCTAAGGAATCATGAACACTCTTGTTACATCATTACTCTAGCTTAAAAATTACTTTTGTTATTCGATTCGATTCAATATATCTTATACTATAAATTTAGGTGCTCATACAGACATTCACACTTGGCTATATTATCTTGGCTGGTGACACTATGGGGTTTGGAGATGTCTCATTTTGCCTAGCCATGCAAAAGACGAACGATATGACACCCTTAAAGCCAATCTGGCTAACAATATAAGTACAATAATTTTACTCACTTTGAATATGTTACATGAAATCACTATATTTTCTGGATCGTACATATGAATATGAGAAGTTGGAATTTTTTCAGATCTAGTAAATATTATCATTTCATGTTTTGGTATTATATCCAAGGCTTTCTTGCCTTTTCGTGTCAGCGTGGAAATTAATGTGCCGTCAATCAATCGTTCGTGATCATTGAAAAAGTTTTCGGCAAACTCTAAAATGTTATAATTTGACTCAGTATTCAGTAAATCTTTTTTTGTATCCAGTTGATGCATCTCCAAGAGTTTTTTTTCAACTCTGAACTTTCGCCTTTGCTCTCGATCATTGTGTATGGATGACCCAGCTTGTCCAATAGCTTTCTTTTTTGCACCTAAACTATTTTTAATAGTGTTATTCGATTTTATAAAATCACTTATATTTTCTTGTATTGTCTGCAGATTTTCCGTATTTGACAACGCTTCGTAAATAGGCTCAGTATTTGTTTGCTTTTGAGGACTAATTATACATTTATCCACCGGTGGAATTGTTGATTCACAAGAAAGTTCTATTGTTTCATTAGAAACGCTGGTTTTCTGATAATTAACACTTGGAACCGAGTCCATTTGAAGGCAAACTTCAATCTGAAAAATATGAAAATAAAACTAAGATCAGAATCTATTTATGCAACCGTCTGAAGAGCAAACCACTAACAATTAAAAAAATATACGGGGATATAATACATATATATATATAATACTACTATACATACGGTATAGTAGTAAAAACATTATTCAGGTTTCAGAACAACACTCGTGATCGTGAGCTATTTCTGAAAACAAATTATTAGCATAAAAAATTAACGCATTTAAAAAAAAATTTTAGGAACAAATTTACGTCAAGAATATTATAAACCAATAAGAAAGCACCGACACGTAGAATATCTACGATACGCTTTCCAGGAACATATTTGGCACAATCCCAAATTCAGCCCGAAGTACCATACAATAAAAATTCGTAACTACTTATTCTATGAAACCAATCACATGAATGCGACAGCTCAAGGATACACAGAAATCCTAATAGGAAATCGCATCAAGCACTCCTTTTACAACGATTTTGGATCTGCATATCTTAAGGCTATAACCATAAATTTAGAAATAGGTAACCATTCTCTAGGCTGACAAAAATCCTCTACTGAAACTTCCCCGAGGGTGCTGGCTATTGCCAGTACATCCTAGGTTGCGCAGCGGGGCACGGTGGGCCTAAAGGAGAGGGCCAACGCATGGATGCGTGATCACCTTCTTAGCCCCCTCCCAAACGGCACGAAAGCGCAGTCCGGTTCCACCGATCTTGCCAACAAAAAGGTGAAGTTCACGGCAAGCAAGGCCCAACGGTCGGCTGGGAAGCTCTAGTAAGTAAGAGTCAAGCAAGCACATGGCTCCACCAACAACAACAAAATGGACTGTCCATGCAGCCAGCCCCACGAGTTTGCAACCCTCTAGTGAGTGTGCTGCATCTCAACCTCCATAAGTCGAAAATAGCTTCGGCGGAGCTCCTCCTCGCACTAAAGGAAGAGTCCGCCTACGTGGCTTTAGTCCAGAAACCGTGGATAGCGTCGGGCAACACGGACGCCGGGCTGAAGTCCCCTTACAACAATTTATACGTCTCAACGGTAAGTAGATCGAGATCTGCCCAAGTTTAGCACTAACTGTGGTGGTGCTGGAGAGCTGTGAAGGATGTATGCTGTTAGCATCCTGCTACATGTCCCATGACGGACCCGCTCCACCAGAAGAGCTGCGGAGATTGATGTATAAGGTCTACTCCTCCAACAACCAATTAACTATCCGTACGGACGCCAACGCCTACCATAGCGTTTGGGAAAGTCCTAAAAGAAAGACCTAACTATCGTTGACTGAACTCACCCATGTAGGCGAGTGGAGAATCCTGATCAGACCCACCTTCACTGATCGTAAATACATTCAGTTCAATATTCCACTTAACAGGACAGGATTAAAATCATTTGTAAATGTTCACTCTTGTGGATCCCAGATCTCTATGACTGGGACGAGTATGAGTTTCTTCTGAAGACAAAAGGTCCTCATGAAGAACCTTCTGCTCAGACCTCGACGACATTATAAACACCTCCAGACTGAGGAAACTGCTGTCCAAGCAGGCTTCTAGTCCCAGTCTGCTCAAGTCGCGCGACGGAGTGTGGACAGAGAGAAGTGCAGGGTGGGGCTCTCTCGCTTATCCTTTGGAAACTGGTTGTGAGTAGCCTGCTACAAAAATTTACTATACGGGCACCCAAGTTTATTGCCTATGCTGATGACATAAGTATTTTAATAAATTGGAAATGCCCAACCACCGAAATAGAACTTACTTTACGGGAAGTTAAGGCATGAGCCGAAGCAGCTGGGCTCAGCATTAATGCGGATAAAAGGGACCTCATCCTTATTATAGAAGAGCAGTAGAGTCGCTGAGCGCATCTGCCGTACGCATCTACTGGATCCCAAGCCAGCATAATGAGATCGCATATACTCTTGCCAAAGAGGTGGTAGTGCCGATGTCAGCAACATATGCAATGTGCCGATATCCCTGAAATCTCTAGGCAGAGAGCTCTAGGGTTCAGTGTGAGGTAAGCTGGTGCAATACCAACTAGTGCAAAATTGCAAGGCTGATGTGCGCTTTAATAAACACTAACTTAACCAAATACGGGAGCTTTCAAGAAAAGACTGCAGACCAATGTTCGGCATATTAACTGGTGACTGTTTGTCGGCTGCCCATGCTGTACGAACAGTGATCAGTGCAGTATCTAAGCTCCGCCCTTCATCTCCCTAAAAATTATCCATGTCGTTATCGCGATGAATAGTTGGCAGATAGGATGACCGCCTCAAGATATAGCATAAGTTTATCATTATGATTTTATAAATCAAACAATATTTTAGTATTTTTCTGGTAGCTTTTTCAATATAGAATTGATGGTTCCTAATTCTTTAATTGGGACTTTTGATAATTTGTTTGTGGCGCACTTTAGCTGGCACTTTGTAGATCTGTGGGTGATCTGTGCGTTTGCTATTCTCGCTGTAAACATCTTTTCTTTAGAAAGAACTGCTTGGCCTTTGGTTGCGAGTGTCAACACGCAATTGTTTCTGTTAAATCAAGCGCCTTGTGCGCCTTGTCCCACTGTAAGCCTGCTCAGCCTAACTGAGCAGTTACATTTTAGTCTCAATCTTGAGCTCTTCTTTTGCTACAGTTGTTACAGTTTAGTTATAAGCTTTCGCTCATCTTTGTTTTCCTTTAACTACTAGTGTCGGAATAACCGGCAAACAATAAATTGTCGCTCTCTCTTTTTGCAACTAGCAAACGAAACAGTCGTGTTTAATTTGCGCATCAGCAGCCTTCAAGGTGTCTTATCTTTTTTTGCTCCCAACAACAATAAATTATTTTTCGACTTTCGTAATTTTACATGGCGCCCGAGCAGGGACTACAAAAAAGACTTTGTTGATTTGTTAATTTTACACCTAGTTGGCAGCTGAGTGCGTATAATTACAAACACATTCGTTTGCGTTGTTTCGTTGCTGGCCTTTTGGATTTATGGATCAATTAGAAGTCAACAGCTCTTCTGATGAACAGGTAACAGTGTAAACAACTGGGAAACTTCGTTAATAGCTTTGGACCTAGTGACATTCATTGTGATTGTTCTCAGCTCACACTGTTATATCTTGTATTAAACAAGAATCCAGTTGCCTGACACTGATTATTCAAT
The DNA here is from genome assembly GCF_023558435.1 of Drosophila sulfurigaster albostrigata. Classification (NCBI taxonomy): domain Eukaryota; kingdom Metazoa; phylum Arthropoda; class Insecta; order Diptera; family Drosophilidae; genus Drosophila; species Drosophila sulfurigaster. The sequence goes on from NC_084882.1 coordinate 2,004,614, forward strand.
TTTTAGTGAATAATTGATGCAACACACATAAGTGAAATAAATCCAAGTGCCAAAACATTCAAATCCCCCTTGGAAACTTTATGATTATGCTTTCAGGTTCTTTACATTACATTGAGTAACAATAATAGCACCCGCGCATAATTTCGGTTATTTTCCGATCTCTTTATTTGGTAATCTTCGCTCTCGCTTGCTTAATAAGTTTCGCTCTCGCTTTGTTCGATCATCTTCGCTCTCGCTTGTTTAAATAAGTTCCGCTCTCGCTTTGTTCGATCATCTTCGCTCTCGCTATGTTCGATCGTTTTCGCTCTTGCTTTGCTTGTTCGGCACCGCTCAAACTAACATTGAAGCTACGCTCAGTGTTGAGTTTGACATTAGAAACATTCTCTTGAGTTCTTGCATTGGTGTTTCTCTTACTAGTAGAGTGTGTTTTCTCTTTGCTTAACTTGCATTACCCAGCAACATACACCAAGTCGCAATGTCGAAAGAAAAAGCAAAAACTGAATTAAATCAAACCGTGATTGAAAATTGCCATAATGCAAAATTAACTCTGTTATTTTCTAGATTATCAAAGCTAGAAGAAAGTATTGGGAGGCTTAGATTAACAGTGTTAAATGAAACATCAAGAAAATTTAGATCCAATGTCGTTTGGATATACTAAATAAATACATTGCAGATGCCATGGAGTTGCAATCTGAAATTTATTGCATTGACCCGGATAATTCTAGCCGTGCTTCCTTAGAAGAATTATGCATTAAGACAAGGTCGTTGTATATGATTAGTTTGAAGAAGCCCGATTCGGACCGAGTGGCTCAGCCAGCATCGTATAGGTCTCACTTGCCCAAAATGAACTTACCAAAGTTCAATGGTAAGCACTCAGAATACAAGCAGTTCATAAGCCTTGTAGATTCTGACCGGTCGCTATCAAACATTGAAAAGTTTAATCACTTGATCACATGTCTGCCTGATGAGGCATTAGGAACAATAAAGGCGTTCCAAACCTTCGGCATCTGGGTTAAGGACCATTATAGATACTGTTTCGGCAATTTTTGAAAATTTGTTGTCACTAGGAGATGAACGAGATATCACCAACGCGATTCTCATACACATTGTATTGTCAAAGGTTGACCATTGTCAAAGGTCGTATTCAGCGTCTAAGTCCAGCAACCCTAGTTGTCAGTTCTGTAACGCGAATCATTTTATAAGCATTTGCCAAGGCTTTAGTGCACTGCCGGTTACAGAACGATTCAGTTTCGCCAAGACCGAGAACCTTTGTAGAAACTGCTTGCAGTCTGGGCATAGAATATCCACCTGCACATCTTCAAAATGCAGAGTGTGTTCTAAATCGCACAATACATTGCTTCACATTTTCGATGCGTTAGCTCAGCCTCAGACCACGAGTATGAGCTAGCGTCAACATCAACAGCCTGGTAGCTCGAGCGGCCAAGCATCGTCACATCCAGCGCACGTAGCTAAGCCAACAGCAGAAATTGGCTACCGCTGTTGTGAAAATTCGCGATAGATTCGGTCAATTCCAGTTGGCCAGGGCTTTGTTGGACTCTGGGTCTCAGGTCAATTTCATGACTGAAGAATTTGCTCAAGCTCTAAGGTTGTCGCGAGCCAACAAGTGTCGAATTTGGTAGCCCGACATGAAGTGTCAACAACGATATCATCTCGTGTTAACAAACATCAGTTTGACGCCGATTTCTGGGTGCTAAAATCAATTTCGAACCAGCAGCCAGACAGCTTGATTCCAGTCAGGCAATTACAAATACCGGCTAACGTGGAACTGGCTGATCCTTACTTCTACAAGCCGCAGAGAATCGACTTGAACGACAGTGGCCCTCTGTTACAAAAAACTCTGCTAGGGTGGATTGTATCAGGGCGTTGCAAAGGTACTCCGACTCAGAACCCATTATGTGGTGCAACAACGTACTCGTCGGAAGATATACAACTTGATTCGCTGGTAGAAAAGCTATGGGACTTAGAAAAAGTTCCAGACTTATCGAACGTCGCTAAATATTCGTCAGAGCAAAGAGCCTGCGAACAGGACATTATTGACCGAGTGACAACTCTATCGACAGGGCGATTAGAAGTTAGTCTTCCTTTTAAAACAGATCCAAAAATACTTGGTTCGTCCTTCGAAACGGCAAAACGTCGGTTTCTTTCACTTGAACGCAAGGTTTCAAGAAACGTATGTCAGTTTCATGAAAGAATATATAGAACTTGGTCATATGTCTCCCGTTGATTTTCCACTAGGACCACACTATTTTATACCACATCAGTGCGTCCTGAGGTCTGATAGTGCCACCACCAAACTTCGAGTTGTTTTCGACGCTTCGTGCGAAACGACTTCTAATTATTCATTGAATGATATTCTAATGGTGGGGCCAACTATACAGAGGGAACTCTTCTCGTCGCTACTTCTGGCCATCTGCAATCGTTTTCAATGACTTCTACGTCGATGACATGCTTACTGGAGCTGACGATGCTGACACGCTTTAGGAGATTTGTGTCCAAGTATCAGATATCCTAAGCTCCGGTGGTCTCCAATTGGCCAAATGGTACTCCAACCACCCTACTTTAATCAATGGGAATGAAACTGATAAAGTTCTCAGTTTCAACGACACAGATTCGACCAAAACATTGGGCATGCGGTGGACGCCAAAATCTAATATATTTCGATATCATTTGGACTCCAGCTTCACCGATCTTAGCCCAACAAAACGCAACGTTTTGTCTGTGACAGCTCGTATGTTTGACCCACTTGGCTTGCTGAGCCCCATCAGAATCAAAGCTAGAATCTTACTGCAAGAGCTCTGGCAAAACCATCTGGCATGGGACGAAACCATCCCTATGCAGATGCATACGAGATGGGAGATTTAAAGAAAATCTACTAAACCTTGATAAGGTATCCATTTCACGATATACCAACTCCAGCAAAGCCAATATCCAAATTCATGGATTTGCAGACGCTTCCAGCCACGCTTATGGCTGCTGTTTATACATACAAGCTAATGAAAATGCAAAGGTGAAATGTAAATTGCTTACATCAAAAGCAAAAGACTTGAGTTGTGTGCAGCGTATTTACTGGCGCAGTTGTGGTCGTACGTCAAGCCAATGCTTGGCAAATGCAGAATCGAGAGTGTTCAGAAATCACACTGTATTGGATTAGAATGTCGCCTTCTTCGCTAGCAACATTCGCTAGCAACATTTGTATCCAGTATACAAGACCTCACACAAGATGTTACATGGAGACATGTGCCTTCTGCGTCAAACCCTGCCGATATTTGTTCTCGTGGGTGTGACATCGATGAATTAGTCGACTCGATATGGTTAGAAGGCCCACTATTCTTAATGGAAGAGCAGTGTGAGTGGCCTAAGAATCCTCATTTTTCATTGTCAACCGATTTGAAAAACAGTGAAACAAAAAAATCAGCTCAGGTTTGTTTAACTACCAACCCTGATTTTCTGTCATCTATACTGGCTCGCTTTTCTTCGTACAAAAGGTTGGTTCAGTGATTGCCTATGTGTATAAATTCATTTGCTGGCCAAAAACAAAAATTGTTCTTCAGCACTTAGTAAACAGGAGTTGTATTTTGCCTCGTTAAAGTTATTTGAATGGTTCAGCGGTCCGAATTCAACTTGGAATTTAAAAATTAAAAGCAAATCAATTAGTTCAACCAACTGTCCAATCTCTCGCTCCATTTATTCAGAAAATCTCTGAGCCAGGAAAATCTCTTTCGTTGATTCGCGTAGGTGACAGACTATTAAATGCACCGATTGACTACGATGCCAAGTTTCCGATCCTGATGTCAAAGAATTCGCCCTTGGTCAGAAAGTATTTAAGAGACTTGCATCAGACCAACTGTCATGCTGGTGTTAAAACTTTGATTTCGCTCTTGAGGCAAAGAATTTGGCTGATTAATGCTCGAAGAGAATTCACACAAATAGTTCGTGGTTGCATTCTTTGTTTTCGATACAAGCCAAAACTAATGGAACAAGTAATGGGGCAGTTACCAACTGATCGCTTGATTGCTACACGTCCACTTCACATTTGTGGAGTTGATTTTTGCGGACCCATAAATGTTTCCTTGCGAGTTCGGGGACGGCCTCCTTTAAAAAATGTATATAGCAGTATTTGTGTGTTTTGCATCAAAGGCTGTTCATCTAGAACTGGTTGCTGACTTGTCCACTAACTGTTTTTTATTAACCCTAAAAAGCTTCATCGCAAGGCGTTTTCCCTTCGGATGTATTCGGACAACGCCACCAACTTCGTCGGGATAAACAACCTACTCAAGGAGCTACAGATGGAGTTCTCGAAGCAGCAGGAGAAACTGCAGTTGTTCGCGTCGGAGCTGGGGATGGAATGGCACTTCATCCCTCCTCGAGCCCCACATTTCGGAGGGCTAAGGGAGGCCGCGGTGAAATCTGCAATGCATCTCCTCGTCCGGCAAATGGCCAACATGTCACTGGCGGAAAGCGAGGTCAGAGCTCACCTGGCAGATGTCGAGGCCATTCTCAACTCGTGGCCTCTCACTCCACTCAGCTCCGATCCAAACGATGGCGAGGCTCTAACGCCGGGCCATCTTCTAATCGGGCAAGCCATACGTTCGCTGCCGCAAGGACCCGTGCCAGACAGACCCAACAAAGAGCTGACGTATTTGCGAAGGTGGCAAATGTTATCCACGCTCAGACAGCGGTTTTGGCTCGCGTGGTCGAAGGACTACATCCACAACCTCCAAGTCCGCACCAAATGGCTTGGAGGTCGGATGCCTCGTCCTGGTTCACGAGGACAACACGCCACCTCAGCGGTGGATAACTGGAAGGGTCGCAGGCGTAACCCGAGGAACAGACGGCCAAATACGGGTGGCCGTAATTGAAACGGGCACTGGCACATTCAAGCGCCCAATCCACAAACTAGCACGGTTGCCACGCTTATGGCTGCTGTTTATACATACAAGCTAATGAAAATGCAAAGGTGAAATGTAAATTGCTTACATCAAAAGCAAAAGACTTGAGTTGTGTGCAGCGTATTTACTGGCGCAGTTGTGGTCGTACGTCAAGCCAATGCTTGGCAAATGCAGAATCGAGTGTTCAGAAATCACACTGTATTGGATTAGAATGTCGCCTTCTTCGATAGCAACATTCGCTAGCAACATTTGTATCCAGTATACAAGACCTCACACAAGATGTTACATGGAGACATGTGCCTTCTGCGTCAAACCCTGCCGATATTTGTTCTCGTGGGTGTGACATCGATGAATTAGTCGACTCGATATGGTTAGAAGGCCCACTATTCTTAATGGAAGAGCAGTGTGAGTGGCCTAAGAATCCTCATTTTTCATTGTCAACCGATTTGAAAAACAGTGAAACAAAAAAATCAGCTCAGGTTTGTTTAACTACCAACCCTGATTTTCTGTCATCTATACTGGCTCGCTTTTCTTCGTACAAAGGTTAGTTCAGTGATTGCCTATGTGTATAAATTCATTTGCTGGCCAAAAACAAAAAATTGTTCTTCAGCACTTAGTAAACAGGAGTTGTATTTTGCCTCGTTAAAGTTATTTGAATGGTTCAGCGGTCCGAACTCAACTTGGAATTTAAAAAATTAAAAGCAAATCAATTAGTTCAACCAACTGTCCAATCTCTCGCTCCATTTATTCAGAAAATCTCTGAGCCAGGAAAATCTCTTTCGTTGATTCGCGTAGGTGACAGACTATTAAATGCACCGATTGACTACGATGCCAAGTTTCCGATCCTGATGTCAAAGAATTCGCCCTTGGTCAGAAAGTATTTAAGAGACTTGCATCAGACCAACTGTCATGCTGGTGTTAAAACTTTGATTTCGCTCTTGAGGCAAAGAATTTGGCTGATTAATGCTCGAAGAGAATTCACACAAATAGTTCGTGGTTGCATTCTTTGTTTTCGATACAAGCCAAAACTAATGGAACAAGTAATGGGGCAGTTACCAACTGATCGCTTGATTGCTACACGTCCACTTCACATTTGTGGAGTTGATTTTTGCGGACCCATAAATGTTTCCTTGCGAGTTCGGGGACGGCCTCCTTTAAAAAATGTATATAGCAGTATTTGTGTGTTTTGCATCAAAGGCTGTTCATCTAGAACTGGTTGCTGACTTGTCCACTAACTGTTTTTTATTAACCCTAAAAAGCTTCATCGCAAGGCGTTTTCCCCTTCGGATGTATTCGGACAACGCCACCAACTTCGTCGGGATAAACAACCTACTCAAGGAGCTACAGATGGAGTTCTCGAAGCAGCAGGAGAAACTGCAGTTGTTCGCGTCGGAGCTGGGGATGGAATGGCACTTCATCCCTCCTCGAGCCCCACATTTCGGAGGGCTAAGGGAGGCCGCGGTGAAATCTGCAATGCATCTCCTCGTCCGGCAAATGGCCAACATGTCACTGGCGGAAAGCGAGGTCAGAGCTCACCTGGCAGATGTCGAGGCCATTCTCAACTCGTGGCCTCTCACTCCACTCAGCTCCGATCCAAACGATGGCGAGGCTCTAACGCCGGGCCATCTTCTAATCGGGCAAGCCATACGTTCGCTGCCGCAAGGACCCGTGCCAGACAGACCCAACAAAGAGCTGACGTATTTGCGAAGGTGGCAAATGTTATCCACGCTCAGACAGCGGTTTTGGCTCGCGTGGTCGAAGGACTACATCCACAACCTCCAAGTCCGCACCAAATGGCTTGGAGGTCGGATGCCTCGTCCTGGTTCACGAGGACAACACGCCACCTCAGCGGTGGATAACTGGAAGGGTCGCAGGCGTAACCCGAGGAACAGACGGCCAAATACGGGTGGCCGTAATTGGAACGGGCACTGGCACATTCAAGCGCCCAATCCACAAACTAGCACGGTTGCCAGTAATTTGAAATCCCACGTCGGGTATGCCAAGGTGGCCGGTGTTAAATCAAGCGCCTTGTCTCACTGTAAGCCTGCTCAGCCTAACTGAGCAGTTACATTTTAGTCTCAATCTTGCGCTCTTCTTTTGCTACAGTTGTTACATTTTAGTTATAAGCTTTCGCTCATCTTTGTTTTCCTTTAACTACTAGTGTCGGAATAACCGGCAAACAATAAATTGTCGCTCTCTCTTTTTGCAACTAACAAACGAAACAGTCGTGTTTAATTTGCGCATCAGCAGCCTTCAAGGTGTCTTATATTTTTTTGCTCCCAACAACAATTTTTAGTGAATAATTGATGCAACACACATAAGTGAAATAAATCCAAGTGCCAAAACATTCAAATCCCCCTTGGAAACTTTATGATTATGCTTTCAGGTTCTTTACATTACATTGAGTAACAATAATAGCACCCGCGCATAATTTCGGTTATTTTCCGATCTCTTTATTTGGTAATCTTCGCTCTCGCTTGCTTAATAAGTTTCGCTCTCGCTTTGTTCGATCATCTTCGCTCTCGCTTGTTTAAATAAGTTCCGCTCTCGCTTTGTTCGATCATCTTCGCTCTCGCTATGTTCGATCGTTTTCGCTCTTGCTTTGCTTGTTCGGCACCGCTCAAACTAACATTGAAGCTACGCTCAGTGTTGAGTTTGACATTAGAAACATTCTCTTGAGTTCTTGCATTGGTGTTTCTCTTACTAGTAGAGTGTGTTTTCTCTTTGCTTAACTTGCATTACCCAGCAACATACACCAAGTCGCAATGTCGAAAGAAAAAGCAAAAACTGAATTAAATCAAACCGTGATTGAAAATTGCCATAATGCAAAATTAACTCTGTTATTTTCTAGATTATCAAAGCTAGAAGAAAGTATTGGGAGGCTTAGATTAACAGTGTTAAATGAAACATCAAGAAAATTTAGATCCAATGTCGTTTGGATATACTAAATAAATACATTGCAGATGCCATGGAGTTGCAATCTGAAATTTATTGCATTGACCCGGATAATTCTAGCCGTGCTTCCTTAGAAGAATTATGCATTAAGACAAGGTCGTTGTATATGATTAGTTTGAAGGAGCCCGATTCGGACCGAGTGGCTCAGCCAGCATCGTATAGGTCTCACTTGCCCAAAATGAACTTACCAAAGTTCAATGGTAAGCACTCAGAATACAAGCAGTTCATAAGCCTTTTCGAAAGTCTTGTAGATTCTGACCGGTCGCTATCAAACATTGAAAAGTTTAATCACTTGATCACATGTCTGCCTGATGAGGCATTAGGAACAATAAAGGCGTTCCAAACCTTCGGCATCTGGGTTAAGGACCATTATAGATACTGTTTCGGCAATTTTTGAAAATTTGTTGTCACTAGGAGATGAACGAGATATCACCAACGCGATTCTCATACACATTGTATTGTCAAAGGTTGACCATTGTCAAAGGTCGTATTCAGCGTCTAAGTCCAGCAACCCTAGTTGTCAGTTCTGTAACGCGAATCATTTTATAAGCATTTGCCAAGGCTTTAGTGCACTGCCGGTTACAGAACGATTCAGTTTCGCCAAGACCGAGAACCTTTGTATAAACTGCTTGCAGTCTGGGCATAGAATATCCACCTGCACATCTTCAAAATGCAGAGTGTGTTCTAAATCGCACAATACATTGCTTCACATTTTCGATGCGTTAGCTCAGCCTCAGACCACGAGTATGAGCTAGCGTCAACATCAACAGCCTGGTAGCTCGAGCGGCCAAGCATCGTCACATCCAGCGCACGTAGCTAAGCCAACAGCAGAAATTGGCTACCGCTGTTGTGAAAATTCGCGATAGATTCGGTCAATTCCAGTTGGCCAGGGCTTTGTTGGACTCTGGGTCTCAGGTCAATTTCATGACTGAAGAATTTGCTCAAGCTCTAAGGTTGTCGCGAGCCAACAAGTGTCGAATTTGGTAGCCCGACATGAAGTGTCAACAACGATATCATCTCGTGTTAACAAACATCAGTTTGACGCCGATTTCTGGGTGCTAAAATCAATTTCGAACCAGCAGCCAGACAGCTTGATTCCAGTCAGGCAATTACAAATACCGGCTAACGTGGAACTGGCTGATCCTTACTTCTATTGTATCAGGGCGTTGCAAAGGTACTCCGACTCAGAACCCATTATGTGGTGCAACAACGTACTCGTCGGAAGATATACAGCTATGGGACTTAGAAAAAGTTTCAGACTTATCGAACGTCGCTAAATATCGTCAGAGCAAAGAGCCTGCGAACAGGACATTATTGACCGAGTGACAACTCTATCGACAGGGCGATTAGAAGTTAGTCTTCCTTTTAAAACAGACCCAAAAATACTTGGTTCGTCCTTCGAAACGGCAAAACGTCGGTTTCTTTCACTTGAACGCAAGGTTTCAAGAAACGTATGTCAGTTTCATGAAAGAATATATAGAACTTGGTCATATGTCTCCCGTTGATTTTCCACTAGGACCACACTATTTTATACCACATCAGTGCGTCCTGAGGTCTGATAGTGCCACCACCAAACTTCGAGTTGTTTTCGACGCTTCGTGCGAAACGACTTCTAATTATTCATTGAATGATATTCTAATGGTGGGGCCAACTATACAGAGGGAACTCTTCTCGTCGCTACTTCTGGCCATACGAAGCCATAAGGAAACACATCCTCTTGGAGCTAAAGTCGTCTGCAATGACTTCTACGTCGATGACATGCTTACTGGAGCTGACGATGCTGACACGCTTTAGGAGATTTGTGTCCAAGTATCAGATATCCTAAGCTCCGGTGGTCTCCAATTGGCCAAATGGTACTCCAACCACCCTACTTTAATCAATGGGAATGAAACTGATAAAGTTCTCAGTTTCAACGACACAGATTCGACCAAAACATTGGGCATGCGGTGGACGCCAAAATCTAATATATTTCGATATCATTTGGACTCCAGCTTCACCGATCTTAGCCCAACAAAACGCAACGTTTTGTCTGTGACAGCTCGTATGTTTGACCCACTTGGCTTGCTGAGCCCCATCAGAATCAAAGCTAGAATCTTACTGCAAGAGCTCTGGCAAAACCATCTGGCATGGGACGAAACCATCCCTATGCAGATGCATACGAGATGGGAGATTTAAAGAAAATCTACTAAACCTAGCAACATTTGTATCCAGTATACAAGACCTCACACAAGATGTTACATGGAGACATGTGCCTTCTGCGTCAAACACTGACGATATTTGTTCTCGTGGGTGTGACATCGATGAATTAGTCGACTCGATATGGTTAGAAGGCCCACTATTCTTAATGGAAGAGCAGTGTGAGTGGCCTAAGAATCCTCATTTTTCATTGTCAACCGATTTGAAACACAGTGAAACAAAAAAATCAGCTCAGGTTTGTTTAACTACCAACCCTGATTTTCTGTCATCTATACTGGCTCGCTTTTCTTCGTACAAAAGGTTAGTTCGAGTGATTGCCTATGTGTATAAATTCATTTGCTGGCCAAAAACAAAAAATTGTTCTTCAGCACTTAGTAAACAGGAGTTGTATTTTGCCTCGTTAAAGTTATTTGAATGGTTCAGCGGTCCGAACTCAACTTGGAATTTAAAAAATTAAAAGCAAATCAATTAGTTCAACCAACTGTCCAATCTCTCGCTCCATTTATTCAGAAAATCTCTGAGCCAGGAAAATCTCTTTCGTTGATTCGCGTAGGTGACAGACTATTAAATGCACCGATTGACTACGATGCCAAGTTTCCGATCCTGATGTCAAAGAATTCGCCCTTGGTCAGAAAGTATTTAAGAGACTTGCATCAGACCAACTGTCATGCTGGTGTTAAAACTTTGATTTCGCTCTTGAGGCAAAGAATTTGGCTGATTAATGCTCGAAGAGAATTCACACAAATAGTTCGTGGTTGCATTCTTTGTTTTCGATACAAGCCAAAACTAATGGAACAAGTAATGGGGCAGTTACCAACTGATGGCTTGATTGCTACACGTCCACTTCACATTTGTGGAGTTGATTTTTGCGGACCCATAAATGTTTCCTTGCGAGTTCGGGGACGGCCTCCTTTAAAAATGTATATAGCAGTATTTGTGTGTTTTGCATCAAAGGCTGTTCATCTAGAACTGGTTGCTGACTTGTCCACTAACTGTTTTTTATTAACCCTAAAAAGCTTCATCGCAAGGCGTTTTCCCTTCGGATGTATTCGGACAACGCCACCAACTTCGTCGGGATAAACAACCTACTCAAGGAGCTACAGATGGAGTTCTCGAAGCAGCAGGAGAAACTGCAGTTGCTCGCGTCGGAGCTGGGGATGGAATGGCACTTCATCCCTCCTCGAGCCCCACATTTCGGAGGGCTGTGGGAGGCTGCGGTGAAATCTGCAATGCATCTCCTCGTCCGGCAAATGGCCAACATGTCACTGGCGGAAAGCGAGGTCAGAGCTCATCTGGCAGATGTCGAGGCCATTCTCAACTCATGGCCTCTCACTCCACTCAGCTCCGATCCAAACGATGGCGAGGCTCTAACGCCGGGCCATCTTCTAATCGGGCAAGCCATACGTTCGCTGCCGTGGACCCGTGCCAGACAGACCCAACAAAGAGCTGACGTATTTGCGAAGGTGGCAAATGTTATCCACGCTCAGACAGCGGTTTTGGCTCGCGTGGTCGAAGGACTACATCCACAACCTCCAAGTCCGCACCAAATGGCTTGGAGGTCGGATGCCTCGTCCTGGTTCACGAGGACAACACGCCACCTCAGCGGTGGATAACTGGAAGGGTCGCAGGCGTAACCCGAGGAACAGACGGCCAAATACGGGTGGGCGTAATTGGAACGGGCACTGGCACATTCAAGCGCCCAATCCACAAACTAGCACGGTTGCCAGTAATTTGAAATCCCACGTCGGGTATTCCAAGGTGGCCGGTGTTAAATCAAGCGCCTTGTCTCACTGTAAGCCTGCTCAGCCTAACTGAGCAGTTACATTTTAGTCTCAATCTTGCGCTCTTCTTTTGCTACAGTTGTTACATTTTAGTTATAAGCTTTCGCTCATCTTTGTTTTCCTTTAACTACTAGTGTCGGAATAACCGGCAAACAATAAATTGTCGCTCTCTCTTTTTGCAACTAGCAAACGAAACAGTCGTGTTTAATTTGCGCATCAGCAGCCTTCAAGGTGTCTTATCTTTTTTTGCTCCCAACAACAATAAATTATTTTTCGACTTTCGTATTTTTACAGTCTCCTTAAATTACGAGTTTCTACAACTAAAACGGACAAGTTTATACCAGCCTTGTCTACAAAGTGTAGGTTCAACTATGTGAATACTTGCACATCATTTGTATGTTATTCAATTAGTTTTTTCGATGTCAATTTGTTAGACAATGAGTGATCTTACAAAAGTTGGGATAAAATTTGGCGCTTATTATATTGTATGATATATTATTCACTGTGTATTATAATATTATTTTAAAATTATTTTTCTTTAAGTGTTGTCGCGATCCCAAGTAATTGTAATTAAGATTATCGTATCCTATTGCTATGAAGTGTTTCCCTAGTGAGTTAAGGGTTTAAATAGTTGAGTTCATAGTCCATTGCTTCATTTTGGTGGGCGACTGTTCTCACAGTATTATGGGGTGCGATGCTTTCCAAACCTGGTCTTATAAAACTGCAAAGGTTATCTTTGGTTAAGCAACGTGTCGGGACAACATCTGATAGCAGCGGTTCATCTGCCGGCAGCACTGCATGTCTTCTGACACTGTTAGCGATCGCCTGCAGTTCGATCGGATAATTGCTTACACACTTCAATTGTTACTCTCCTCAAAAAACTAACTTCCTTTTTTACTTCTTGGCTATCAGAATGTAAGAGGCATTTGCAGTAAACTTACTGACCTATACTTAAATATTATGTCTTTCCCATTCAATGTCATTGCCTTTACTGAAACATGGTTAAAGAATGACATTCTTGATACGGAAATTGTTTTTAGTAGATTTTCCTTATACAGACGTGACCGCAAGGTTCTTCGAGGTGGTGGGGTTTTAATTGCAGTAGATGCTCAATTTGCTTCAGAATTGATTGATCACACTTCTGATATTGAGCTAGTGGCTGTAAAATTATCCTTTGGTAGTTTTAACATTTTTATTTCTTGCTCGTATATCCCCCCTGCTTCAGATGAAGCTTTGTATTTAGCTCATTTTTCTATAATTAATAACATTTCTAACATGCTTTCTGTTCGTGATCACTTTATAGTCCTTGGTGATTTCACTATTGCTGGTATTTCATGGCATTCGGCCAATTTTTTAATTTTAATGGACTGTGCCCCTCTATATCCCATGTTTTTATTCATAGTCTTTTCGGATTATCATTGTCTAAGATTAATGGCATTCCAAACAAACAGGTCTCTAGACCTTATTTTTGTTTTAGACAAGATTCCTGTTCTCTATCGAGAACATCTCCTATATAAATTATGCTGGAGCTCCCATATATTGCGTCAGAGTCTAGCGTTGTGGTGAGCGTTCTCGTCCTTTTCAGAAAACCGATTTTGAGAAACTGCTGTGGTTATATCTCAAACTGACTGGTCGCAACTTTGTTTGTCTACGAACTTGGATATAGCGGTTGAATTTTTTTATGTTACTTTTAACTCGCTATTTGATGCTCCATCAAGAATTCCACATTTGTCTGATAAACCGTTATGGTTTAATAAGAAATTATCAAATTTCAAAAATCGTAAGTCGAAACTTTACAAAAAATTCAAGGAAACTGGCTCTCCTCTTGATTTTCTCAGCTATTCTGTTGCTCAAGCTGCTTTTCGCACTCATAGCAATGAGTGTTATAATAATTATTTGAGTAGGTGCAGAATAAGATTTCAGCGTGATCCTAAACGATTTTACGACTTCGTTAGCTCGAAGCGTAGATCCGTGTCATCGCCATCATTTCTGTCTTTGGAGTATATGAGAGTATCTAATGGTCCTGGTATTCCCGATTTATTTGCGGACTTTTTCCTAACGACATATTCTGTTTCAAGTTTTCAAAATTCCTTTTCTTTTCTTTATCAGTTAAATTCATCTAATTGTATTTTTGGTCCTTTTATTACTGAAAGCTCTATTTTTACGGAACTATTGGCTATAAAAACTGTTTTTTCGGCAGGTCCGGATGGAGTGCCTAGTTGTGTGCTAAAGTATTGTGCTAGTAGTATCTGTTAACCCGTTTTTTAAATTGTTTGAATTCCGTAAATGAATGTCCGTAAGCTCATGCTCTTTTCCAAAAATCTGGAAAAGTCATACATTATACCTATCCTAAAAAAAGGAAAAAATTTAAAATTCAAAATTATCGCGGTATATGTAAATTGTCTGCGATTCCGAACGCATTTGAAAAAATTTTAACTTCTAAACTGCAACATCTGTGTAAATCTATAATATCACCTTACCAACATGGGTATGTGAAATCTAGGTCCACTTCTACTAACTTATTGGAGTTCTCTTCTATTGTAATTAAAGGATTCGAGAATAAAATGCAAACAGATGTCATTTACACCGCTTTTAGTAAGGCTTTTGTTTCAGTAAGTCATCACCTATTATTATATAAACTTAATCTTTTAGGGTTTCCTCATAACCTAATTGAGGGGATCCTCATATCTTTCCAACAGAATTCAGAATGTTTATTATAATGGCTTTGTATCTAAATGTGTCCAAGTTACTTCTGGTCTGCCCCAGGATAGCCATTTGGGTCCTCTTTTGTTCACTTTGTTTATAAATGATCTTCCTTCTGTTATTGAGCATTCCCGTGTACTTATGTACGCTGATGACGTCAAGGTTTGCCTGACATTTAATGACAGTCTTGCGATGTCACTGTTGCAATATGACCTTAATCTGACCTAGTCTAGAATCTTGGTGCAGAGTAAATATGTTACATCTCAATAGCAATAAATGTAAGTTTATGACCTTCTATAGGGGTTCTTCCCAGGTAAATAACTATGTTTTATATAACACTCCTCTAGAGCGAATTGAAGTTGTAAATGACTTGGGGGTTCTGCTTGATACCAAACTAAAATTTAATAAGCATATTCAGTCTGTTGTAAATAGGGCCATGGGTGTTCTGGAATTTATAAAACGCTGGTCAAAAGAGTTCAACGATCCCTTCATTACCAAAACTTTGTACGTCTCACTGGTTCGTCCTATCCTTGAGTACGGAATCCCCAGTATAGGGTTTATCAATATAGGATTGAGTCGGTGCAGAAACAATTCTTGTTATTTGCTCTTCGTAGTTTAAATTGGAATCCTAATATTAGATTACCACCTTATCCCAGTAGACTTTTATTACTAAACCTTCCTTCTCTTTCTGACCGTAGAACTATGCAAGGTGCTGTTTTCATACAGTGACTAATTAATGGTGAAATAGACTCTTTGGAGCTGTTGAGTCAAATTAGTTTTGCAGTTCCGATCAAGATCCCTAAGAATTTTCTTCCTCTTCTCATTTCACGAACTAACTTTTCACTACTAACTTTGCTTGCCATAATCCCTTCCGTATTCTATGTGTGAATTATAATTATCTCAATAACGTAGTTTGCTCTAGTAAATCTATTCCTCTGCTTAAAACCTATTAGCATATTTATCGAGTATTTAATTGTTTTTCATCTTCTTATACATATATCCAACATATTTTTAAGTTAACTTAATTAGCTGTCCAGCGTCTTTTAATATTTATTCGCGGTTTTCGATTAATGCATGCTGTTCACAAATGTATTTTGTTTGGTCTGCGCGTCAACAAGCCCGTTCTTAGTATCGCTGGGCCACTTGCTGGTACTGCCGTTAGTACGTCAACGTCCAAATAATCTATAAACAATATTCTTGCGAATAAAGGTTACTAAAAAAGCTTAGTAGCTCAACATTTGGAGGCCCCGGCGAAATACATATACTCTCGCTTAGTATTGTGAATGCAATTGATTTTGCATAAACAATTAGTGAAGTGCCTAATAAAAAATAACAATTGGTAAAGCATTTAAGTTGAAAGTGCTCTAGAGTTTGAAGACATACATACACATATGTACAGTTGCATATACATATATATATTTAAGCGAGCGGTGCATTTCTATTCTTCCACTCTCCGTTGTTTGCACATGTTCGTCGCTGCTCCATCGCTTGCGCACGTTCCCCGCTCTCCGTCGCTTGCGCATGGTCCCCGCTACTCGTACTCATAAGACTCGATGCGTCGCTTTCTGCAGCTAAGCTAGCTGCGTTTAATTCATCTGAATTAGCAGTACATTTGGAGCTATCAAAACATGCTCAAGCTTCATTTGAGTTTCCTCAGAATGCACTAGTGGAGATCGATTATAATAAAATCGGGAGTGAAATGCGGGAAAATTTCGATGAGCGTTTCGTTGAAGTGAAATCGCATGTTCGAGCACATTTTGCCAGTCGTGAAAGGCAATTGATTCGGTCATGAGACCATCGATCCTTCGTCTAATGGGCTCGGTGCCCGTGCTAATAAACGTCGTCTTTCCGAGCTCAAACTTCCACGTTTAGTGGAGATAACACGGAATACTCGATAATGACTTAGATGATGTTGAAAAGTTCCAGCATCTACTATCGTGTTTAACTAGTCCAGCGTTGGATGCAGTTAGGTCGTTGGAGATATTGAGGCTCAATTATCGTATGGCTCTGGATATATTGGATAATCGGTTTAACAACAACCGACTTGTGTTCCAGTCACACATCAAGGATCTTTTGGGTACCAAGAAGGTGGAGGCAGGCGCATCCGTGGCACAAAACTTCGTGAGTTTAGTGATAAAGTTAATGTTCACATGGGGCATTACAGACTCTGGGCAGTCCAGAGGAAATTGCAAACAGCATTCTCATTTACGTGCTGCTGCAAAGGCTGGATGTGGAAACTCAGGCGGCGTGGGAGGATAGCAGAGCATTGGACAACCTTGCCGCCTATAAAATGCCGACTGCTACTGAGTTTTTCACATTTCTGGACGAAAGATGTCGTAAGCTGGAAAGTCTGCAATACGCTATGGTTATTCACACATCAGGCTCACAGGTAGGAAGGTCTAACTTTAGCTATAATGGCAGCAGGAAGGCGTTTGTGGGCCAAACTAGCAGGGCAAATGTTTGCATGTTTTGTGTCGCGCCTGGTCACGGCATATATTCCTGCCCCGTCTTTGAAAATTTGTCTTCCTACTTGAGACAGAAAGAAGTGAAGAAGTTCGCTCTCGAAGAAGAAGTTCGCTGATTTGCCAAATAGCGGCCATAATTAATAGTCGTCCATTGATATCAATTTCAGAGAATCCTGACGATTTGTGCTGACTCCCGCTCATCTACTGTTTGGTCGTCCTCCAACCGTGATTCTTGAGCTCGACCTAACTACGCTGGACTACAATCGGTTGGATGGTTGGCAGCGTGTCACTCAGCTGCAGCAGGTCTTCTGGACTAAATGGCGGGTGGAGTATCTCACCCTTCTCCAGCAAAGATGCAAGAGGCGCACTCCTGAACGTCATCTCCAAGTCAATGACATGGTCTTGGTCAAGGACGAAAATTTGCCTTCTCTTCGTTGGCCGTTAGCCCGTGTCATGGCGTTTATCCCTGGCAAGGATGGTGAGTTGCTGAGTTGAAGACTTCGTCTGGCAGCACCCGGAGAGCCACAAACAAGCTATGTGTACTGCCCCTGAAGGATGATGTTGAAGGACATACTTTCAACGGCGGGAGTATGTCGGGAGCAGCAGACAGCGCATGTTAATGTAATGCTGTGACAGCGTCTGCCAGCAGCGCTGCTTCTGCCGGCAGTACTGCATGCTCTCTGACACAGTTAGCAATCGCTTGAAGTTCGATCGGCTAATTGCTTACACACTGGTATTGTTACTCTTTTGTATATCGTGTCGGTGGCGAAGCTTGAAAGTGTTCAAGTCACAGCCAAAACATAAGTGGTTATATATATGTACATACATATGTACCACAGCAAAAAACATTAAATTTGAATTCGCGTGTTTTATTTATAAACAATATTCTTGCGAATAAAGGTTACTAAAAAAGCTTAGTAGCTCAACACAAGATTTTAACCTACTTTTATTTAGTTTTTATTAAACGAATTATTCAGAAATTTTGTTTTCCAAAAAACTCAATTGCAATATTCACAAGAGTCGATTATCTTGAATACAGATCGGAAGTGATTTAGGTTTTTTATTGCCGTCTACGCTATTAATGGCAGATCCTCAATTTGTTGTGTTTCTCTATTGTCAAATCGTAAAGCGGTTTATTTTGGTGAAGATGCCGAATTTGTTAATGTAAACTATATTGTATTACATTTCATTGTATGCCCAATGATACAGCGCTATGGAACAAAGAATTGCAGCGACATATATTTCCTAGCGAGCTCTCGTGATCGCATACTGAAAACTACTCTAATTTGCTTCTTATGCAGCGGGCAATATAGCTGGAGAATTATATGTTCACAACAATAAAAGTTGCTGCTGATAAGCAAGCACTATAAAATTTATTTCCGTACTGGATATATCGATGTAAACTGAATTGTATGAATGTATTTATCAAATCAAAACATGTAAGTAATTTTTTTTTAAATCCACTACCCCGTTGAATGTTACGAATGGGGAAATGTCTAGCTGTGTTTCATAGAAAGGTGTACAACAAATTTTGTCAGGTGATTTTTGAGTATGCATGACATGAAGATTTTTGATAACAATTCACACATATACATATATGTATATTAAATTATTTGTCTTCTTTAATTTAATTTAATTATGTGGTATATGGTATCTCACGATATCTGTAAACTTACTTCGTTATCAAGATCCAGCACTAAATCATTCATTTTACTATTTATTTCATCAAAGAGTTGATTGTGCGTTGTATTTGTAGCTTCTGTCAGAAATGCAAAAAGGTTGTCCAAATCAACTGTGTCTGCATTTTGAGCATTGCAGTCTTCTGGGTGCAACATGTCCAAAGTCTTTTCGTCATCATTTGACTTGATATGAGATGCATTTAAGTTTTCTGCCATGTGTGCCAGAACTGTCATTTCATTTTGCACTAATCTGAAATAAGTCAATAAATGCCAAAAATTAATTTATAACATAAAATGGCATCAAATATCTAACTTAATATTATAAAAATATAACATTTTACAGTAAAAAAAGGCCGCGACGGCATGGAGAAAATGATAAGCACAAAACACAAGCGTGCGTACACGGGCGGGCTCCGGTTTCATTTTCTTTTTAGAACCAAACATACGTTTTCGTTTTTAAGTGTATTTACAACTATTAAGTCATCGTTTTGCTTTTGGGACGTTTCATTTCTTACTGCTAAAACAGCTGACTTGTGTTTTAGTCAGAAGTAAACACAGCGAAAAGTGTCTTTCGTATTTTAGATTCCCTCACGTGATGATTTTATTGCGCAAAAATGGTTTATATATAGTGACATATCCACTACCACGCTCATTTTTCGTACGTGACACATTCTCAATTCTTTGCCCATACAGAAGTATTTTTTTAATAACTTCCACATTTTTTATATGATCACAACCAAATTTTCAGGAATCACAATTACTATAGTAGTTATTATTATACCAGCTCTAGCTTTAAAGGGGACGTGGCAAAAATTGTAAACAAACTTTGTCTGCGTGCAAACATAACAAATCCTGTGGAAACAAATTATAACTCTGTCTCTTATATTCTCTGAGATCCAGTGTTTCATACGGACAGACACACAGACGAACAGACGGGCGAGATCGTCTCGGCTGTTGACGCTGATCAAGAATATATATACTTTATAGGGTCGGAGATGCCTCGTTCTACCTGTTACATACATTTCCTGCCGGCACAAAGTTATAATACCCTTCTACCCAATGGGTAGCGGGTATAATAACTACTTACCTTTCGCAATCTTCAATATCAGTACAATGAGAAGTTGGATTGTCATTTATGATTTTTTCGCGCTTTTTCATTTCTTCATCAACTCGCCGCATTTCACGCAAAGCAGTTGCGACCTAGAATTTGAAAATATAATTTTAGAATATTGCTGCTAGTTGTTTTCTTTTATTTTTTTCGAAAACACCTTTATCAAGATATACATTGGTAAAAAAAAAGATTACATATTATATGCTGTTGTTCGACCTGTATTGACTAGAAGAGATCATGATCGGATCAACAGTATATTGGTAACCTCCTATTTAATGCTGATGACATTGTAATCCAGAGTGCTATCGTTAGAGTTAATTAAACATTGTATGCAGTATATCACATATAAATTAAAATGCTTCAAGAGAAAAAAACTGATACCCTTAAATAAAAACTACAAAATTTGTAATATAAAGTGACAAAAATCATTGCATAGCTGGGCAGAAATAACGCAAATTAACGATCCCGGATATCAATCAACTATCTCTTACATTGCATCACTGCAGGGCACATCTGCTATTAACAGCTACTGCAACCGCTTACAACCACTAAAACTATTTCGTAATCACATTTTAATTCAAATACCGTAACTTCTGATCAATAAACAGACAGACAAACAGAGTTATGTTATAATACCCTTTTGCTGGGCAGAAAATACTTTTTTTTGCAAATTACATACATTTTCTGTGAATATAGAGATGTCGAGTATGTCTTTCTGACCATTTTTCTGGCATTAATTCGAATATATGATGCTTTACTTACCTCTCTTGCAAAAACTCCTCGTAATCGACTTTGTATAACTATTACGCTTCGGCGTTTTCTTAAAAAATCAATCCGTAATTTCCATCCTCTACATGCATGCTGTATAATAAGAATGGCTCTTCTCATTCGTATATAGTTTTTAGAGCATGAATAGCATCTCCAGTTTTTTTGAATTATAATCGAGCTAGCACAAATCTTATGTTTCCTGGCTTCCTCCAGCGGTTCGTATGCTGCACTTCGTAAAAATAATTTTGATTTTCCAATTTGCCATTCCGTTTCTACGACTTTCAACTCTTTTAATACTAACGTAATATCAGAGCGGGTAAACGAACATGACCTTTTTTTTATAAGACATTTATATTTTAATATAAAATCTTCGAAATTCAAGTGAATAGGAAAACCTTCTTTTCTAATTCGAATTATATCTAATATTCCTAGATATTGAAGTTGATCAAGTACCAAAGAGTCATTGTAATCGTTGGGTTTCTTAAGAGTATTTGGCTTAATACATCTCACATACCAAAGCTTTGTATTGTGAAGTACATCAATTAAGCATTGTAATTGTTGACGGAAATTATCACTAACCGTTGATTTCGTTTTACCCGTCCCCCTTTGACTAGTTGTACCATTATGCATCCATATAGAACAAGCAGAGACCTGGTGTTTAGAAAGTTCGCAAAGAAATGAATGTTTACTACGACTCATAAAGTCAAATAAGACGTCCTGGTGCACATCCCGGTTTTTATCCACAAAACCGTCAACAATATAAATTACTTTTCCTGCGTAATGCTTTATACCGAATTCAGTTTCCCAATGTCGTCGATCCGTACCTTTGATGTACATTGGGTTGTATTCAAATTCAGTATGTAAATTAGTTAAATAAGCTGCATCAGATCCTTTGGGCATATGGCATTGTTCAGTCAGAAGTTTAAATACACATCTAGGAGGTTTTTCAATTAATTCTAAGCACAAAGAGTTGTCAGTGAATTCCACGTGAGTATAATTTATTTCTTCTTGATCATACTATATAATGAAATAAGAATAGATTGATGAGTTTAGTTGTTTTACCTATACATTTGCAATATAGAAAATACTTATGGGATGTTCTTCAATTATATTTATAATATGATAATGTTCACTTTCAAATATTTAGGGTTTGGTAGTATTTTACTGTTTAAAAAACAGGTACAGTTTAGCAGACTCGACTAATCTACAGTCGAGTCTGAGTTACCCACTATCCATTTTCAATAAAACTGTGTACTTAAAAGCTAATATTTGGTATATTGATATTCTACTACATTGAAAATATACCAGAGAATACAATATATACCAGATTGTCAGCTAAAACAACGAAAACCCGATTGAAGAAGGCGATCTTACCATACAAAAGGATTTTTGTACCCATTGCATAGCAAAAACTCAGCCAGAGTGATAAGGTATCCCTGTACTTAGTGGCTTCTACATGGTTCTTAGAGTTGTACAGTACAGCCACGTCGTCTGCATATATGTTATAATTAATGCCTTTGAGGGAGATTCCATACAGTCGTCATTGGGAGTAGGTATATCTGTTGTGTAAAGAGAGTATAACAGAGGCCCAAGCATACTGCCTTGCGGCATGTATGTAGTATTGAAACCCAAAGTCGTCTTGAGTCAGTTCTGTGAGCTCTTTCCATTTTTCTTCAATTCGAATGCAGAGTCCTCTCTTATAAAAAATAATTTAAGCAATAAGATTGCTGGTGAGGACTATGATAATTTTGTATTGCTAAGAGGAATGAAGTCAAGCTCAGTGAAAAATACTTGGCAAATATTATCTACTAAGAACCAGCGCAAGTAAGGTGAAACATTTTATTGATAATGATCATCACCTGAGCAATGCAGACAAACATGAATTGAACAAGTAAGAAAGTTACAGTCGAGTGTGCTCGACTGTGAGATACCCGCTACCCATTTTTAATAAAGGCAAAATATTGCGGTATCATTTTCAAAATATACCGAAAATACTAAAAAATATACCAAATGATATGTTTGGTATATCGATATAGTACACCATTCAAAATATACCATAGACGGCACAATGTACCAGATTGTCGGCCAAAGCAACTCAGACCCATAGTACTAAGTAGGCGTTTTTGCCCATACAAAAGTATTTCTTTAATAACTTCCACAATTTTTTACTGATCGCAATCAAATTTTTAGGAATCATAACTACTATAGTAATTATTGTATATACCAAAAATCGTAACTCTAGCTTTAAAATTACGCTTGTTAATCGATTTTTTTGATTTG
Source organism: Drosophila sulfurigaster albostrigata (assembly GCF_023558435.1). NCBI lineage: Eukaryota > Metazoa > Arthropoda > Insecta > Diptera > Drosophilidae > Drosophila > Drosophila sulfurigaster. The sequence goes on from NC_084882.1 coordinate 2,027,462, forward strand.
CGGGGGCGGAAGTGGGCATGGCAAAAAATTGAAACAAACTTGATCTGCGTGCTAACATAACAAATGCTGTCGAAAAAAGCTCTATCTCTTATAGTCTCTGAGATCCAGTGTTTCATACAGACGGACAGACGGACATGGCTGGATCGTCTCGGCTGTTGACGGTGATCAAGATAATATATATATATACTTTATAGGGTCGGAGATGCCTCGTTCTACCTGTTACATACATTTCCTGCCGGCACAAAGTTATAATACAATTAGCGGGTAGCGGGTATAAAAAAAATGCCACGGCAAATGACTTGATATTGGCAAACATGTTATAAATTCTAGTCCGGATGTGACCTGTAAATTTTGTGTTGATGAAAAACTTGGAAGTTATTTATAAAATATTGCTCCAGACGGCCTCTATATTCGATACAGAGCACAAATCGGTGTAGGAAAACGTGATGTTCTCTGGGATAAATTAAAATTGTGCGAAAAAGTGAAGAAAAAAGCAACTATTGATAAATTTAGAGTTAACAACCCCACATCATACACTTGGAATTACTGCTAAATTATGCTAAACTCATTTTCAAAATCTTGTCCAAAGTTGAAAATTGTTCCACAAAACCTAGCTTAAGAAGCATTTATAAAATGAAAAAATGTGCATACAAACACGCCCAATTTAACAGACATACATTTAATGGTTGTCAACATTAATAAAGGAATAAGAAAGTTCACTGAAAAAATTTGCAGTTATCCCACGAGCTTTCGGATGCAACAGCTAACTTTACAGCTGTTGTGCTCAAAGTACTTGTTAAGTTATAAGTTATAGCCATGTCCGTCTGTCCGTATGAATACCAGAGAACGGCACGGGTATACACACTCAACGGGTGCACCCGTTACTCATGTGCCTTTTCGGTATACTTGCACTCATAAGTGCGAGTGGCCAAAAATACACACACTCGCGAGCCTTATACTCATGAGCAATAAGTGTATCGAGAGCCTTACACTCGCGAGTGCGAGTGCCGAGGCATACTCGGCAATTTGCGATCGGTGATTCTATGCACTCGGGTAAAGCCGGGGCCGGTGGTTATGGGTAAGTGTATCCGATACGCTTGGTAAAAAATTATGAGTGGACCGGCACGATTGTATGTATGTACATACATATGTACGTTTGTGTGTATGTATATTGAGATGCAAGAAATGCCGTCGGCTTTTTGTATTGTTCTTGTTATTGCTGGTGCGCTGTTCTTGCACTCATTATATTTCTTGAAAATTTAAATCCGAAAACTACAAGTTTTCTTCCAGTCCCGTCATGTGTAGACACAAGATGCGAAATGACTTTATCATTTCAGTTTGCCGTATATGCGGAACTGATTTTATACAAGAACTGTCGAGTATAAATTCTGGCCGAGGGAAATTTAAATTTCCCTCGGCTGCGCTGGCAGAATTTGTACTCGGCGTTTCTTGTAGAAAATGTGCGGTCCAGCTCTTGCCGAAAATCTGTGCTTAGATTCTAGTGCGTAGTTCGGAATATGCAAAATAAAAATACGCTCAAAAATATATGCAGTAAATAAAATGTTTATTATACTTGAAATTAAATTTATTAAAACTAATACAATGAGTACTTAAATTTATATATAATATTATCTAAACAGTTTTACTTATAACTAAATAATATAATAGCTAAAAGAAAAAATTAATTTATTTCGCAGTTTTCAATATTCTTCGCCCTGAACAATGCCTTGTAGTTTCTATTTTTATCATCCAACGTAGCTCTATCGTGGTCCTCAAAACTGTAAATATAAATACAAATACAAATATATTTTTTAATTTAAATCAGATTAGAATAGTAGTTTAATAATATTAACAACTTACCTCTTATTGTTTTATAAAAGACGCGCAGGAAAAAATCAACTTTCTTGTACAACACTCACAAAACAAATGACAAATGATACACAAAATTGCACATGTTCGAGAAAAGTAGGCGTTAGGGAAATTACGCGTTGCGCTAAGAGGGCGCGTACACCAGACTCAATGCAAGAATTATTCTACAAGACGAGTCATCTAACGATCTACAGAAAAGTCTTGCAGTCCGGTCTTGGCATGACACGAAACACAATTGGGAAGTGCAAGAAAGGCCCGAGTATGACAATGACTCATACTCGCAGCACTCGCATGATTTTGAATAAGTGTGTATCACTCACTCGGTTTGCGAGTGCTAAGTAGCACTCGCACTCAAAAATTTACGGGTGTGAGTCGAGTGTCGAAATTTGCCACCCTTGACGATGTCTGATGAATACCTAGATCTCAGAGACTACAATTTTTTGTTTAACAGCATTTGTTATGTTTGCACGCATTTTAACACGCCCACTTCCGCCCCGCAAATCGACAAAAATCGAATACCAAGTGTAATTTTAAATCTAGAGTACACATACAATAATACCTATATACCTTTTTGGTTGCGATCAGATAAAAATTGTCGAAGTTATTAAACCAAAACTTTTATATGGGCAAAAAGACCTACTATCTCGGGGTATTTTATGCATTGGCTGACAGTCTGGTATATTTTGCACATCAATAACCAAATATATAATTTGACGTGTGATACATTGTTTTGGTTTTTTTTTTTAGAATATTATCGCAATTACATTACATTACATAAGTAGTGGGCGAATATGCAGTCGTTTGATTCAGTATGAAATATCGTGTAAATATCAGCGCACTAGTACTATTGATAGGTACAAAAGCAAGGCCACCGGGAATGTTTTTAAGAGAGCTCAATATAATAAGGAAAGTGTTCATGAGCAAAAGGTTCAAGTCGTGAAACATAAGATTGGTTATCGTGTCGAAAACTGAAGAACGGCATCAGACGAAATGGGATCCTAAGTTAAAGTACCGATTTGTCGTGCTTGAGTAGCTAATGGCTATTATTTGTTATTTGTTAAGGTCCTTATACATACGAACATACAAATATCCGCTCTTGCGAAGACTACCAAGGAATGAAGTCATGTGTGAGCTAGTTGGTGATCTTGACGGTGGTGAAAAAAACGCTAGGTTCAGTAGCCATTGTGTCATTTTATTGTGAACGGTGGAACTAAGAGTAGTTTGGTACATAGCGTCACAAAGTTGTGTAAAAAGCCTTGGAACTGTGTCATGATAGTTAGTTACATACATGTTCGCTTTTACACAGAAAAGTACAAGATACTATAAAAAAAAAATACTTTCATTTGAAGATATGTGAAATATAAGCGAATTTCTGTAATAATGCCAAAGAAAGGATAGTGATACCAAGTCTTATATTCTATTGCAAAAATGAGGACGTGTTAACTCGTCTTCACTTAATTTTTAAATTGAAAGGTTCAAAGATAAAAAGTAGGAAGTTTATGTACTTACGATAGATTGCTCCAATGCAAAAACGTAATGATTGAAAAACTTGTGTAATTTTTCATTAGTATAATTTATACAAAGTTGTTCAAACGAGTTCTTTGTAAAATTTTCGAAGCCAAATATATCAAGAACTCCAAGAAACGTATTGCCATATTGTCCTGGGTTGGTGCAGCTATTAATTTTATAAACCAGCCAAGTAAATGTTTTTGAGTACAAAGCTTTAGCCATCGCGTGTCGATTTTCTATGGCCTAAGAATATTGAGACAAGAGAATGCGTTTTAATAACATGTAATGATAACAGGTAAAAGGTATTGCATTTCAGAAAACATTCTAAAGGTTTCCGTTTAGTTAATAAAATTTAATAAACCAGAATAAGTATACTAATATACATGACACCCCTTTCAATAGTCCACTACATAGAAACTGTTTGCATGACTGTATATTATAATTGCGCGTGTTACCTACCTACTTAAAAACCATTAAAAAATGTTTGTCAGTCAAAAAGAGTAATCAACCACTAAAGTAGATGTTTTTCTTAAATTTTGTGTCAGCTGATAACGCTGATCATCAATTAATTGGGTCAACAATATTTGCTCAATATGGACACAAAATTATAACAGCAGCAGCTCAGCTAAAATGATCTTCTCGAATTTGGGGATTATTCATAGAACATTAAATCTAATTTATAATGGCAGAAGTGACCGCACTAACCAACTGACTGTGTGGTCCCAATCAACATATCGATTGGTTATCGATAGCGAGAAAATATATATATTGTGCGTGTGACCTTGTGACTCACATAGTCATACTGATCGAGCTTCTCCTCGTGCTATTCACCATGAAACAATCATACAATTATCTATAATTGTATCATACTAGTCACCTGACCCTCTTCTAATGCTTTTTTCATTCCCACATGTTTTTTTAAGTTCAAGACAAGTGCTTTTGCGGCAAGTATAAATAAATAAAGTACAATTTTAAAAAGTTAAGTTCTTTTTTCAAAAAGTTTATTATTCCTCGACGCCACATTATACCATTAGCTGTTTAGGCTGTGTGTTAATGTTTATTCATTGAATGAACGAATTTTGGCGAGCATTTGTGCCGGCAGGAAATGTATGTAAATGTATGTGATATCACGCTATGATATTTGTTGAATGTGTACTATGTCGATATATAAAATATACCTATTGGTATATGTTAAGTCTTTTTGTATTCGCTTAATATATTTTTAGAATAATGGCTCAATGTTTTGAATTTTTTTCAAAATGAGTAGCGGGTAACTAACAGACTTAGTAACAGTCGAGCACACTCATTAATCCTCAAATATAAAATGATGTGGATGACGAGATATTTACCAAAAACTTTGAGAGACACGATAGAACACTAATCAATATGATTAGTCAATTATACAATTTGTATTAAGTTTTGGTACCATTATGATGATTGACTTTTTCCACGGCTCTGGGAAAAACATTCGGTTTAAGCAAATTGGTCAACAACTGTTTATAGATGAGTTGTAAAACATTTTCAGCTTAGTGATCATTGGGGTCTTCAATGCTGAAATGTAGAACTTGCTGGGGGTAGTTACTCTATGTTGAGCTGTTGAGATCTTTCCCGATTTAATATGTAGATAACGTTCTTACCTTTTAAGCCTCTGTCTGCTTTCTTGCATTTCATATTTTTTAGTTAATACGTTTCAAAATGTCTAATATCGTTATAATAGTTGTTCACAACTTTATAGTTTTCTTCAGTTTTAATTTAGACTTTTGTTTTCTGGATGTTTTTCTTTGATAAAGAAATTATGTAAAAAATTGTCTTTTTAGTGATATTGGTGACTGTCTGTTTCTCATAAATAAAAAACACTTTAAAATCGATTATAATATTGCGCTATATATATTATTTTCTTTCGTTGGTTTTTATTGCCGTGTTCAACTTTGCGGTCGACTTCATTTGTAATCGATATTATTTAATAATTTTTTACAAATATACCAACAAATATTTTTTTAGCTTGCTTGTTTGATAAAGATGCACCAGATAGATGCATTTGTCGTTGACAATAATACATTTGCATTGGAATCATTTGCAGTGATTATACGCTCAACCATTAAATAACAACTCTTTCACCTTATTGAGGTTTTTATTAGCGTGTATATGTATACAAATTTTCCTTAAATTGCACAAAGCTTTCATTTTTTTCATCTTTCTCAAACATTAGTCCATCTTGGACCGCCAGATTCAGCCTATGAGCAAAGCATGGACGGATTCCGTATTATTATATTAATAATTCCCACGCTTTCCACATGGGAACTAGCATTATCGAATACAATGTTGATTTTGACGATGGCGTTCCAATGAATGAAATATTTATTGGATGAGTTTTGTGATATTTTGATCTGAATAAATCGTTTTGCCCACAAGATTTTTTGACGCTAATCTTGAACTTGATCTGCGTGTAAAAATAAGAACGAACAAAATTATATGAACAATTATTTTATGAACAATACAGATAATAAGATCGATCGGCGTTGTGCAATCATTAAGAATATGGGAAGGTAAAAATTTCACTAGCCACAGGAATAATTTCATTAGCACAAATAATTGCTTCGTTTATTTAAAAATAGGATTGATGGTTTGCAAACAGATGATTATAGAATTGTGACTCGAGCTGACAAAACACTAGTTCGCCAACATGCACACAAAGATTTAATACTCGAACAATAGACGAAGTAGCAATAGCAATTGCTAATGATTTATTTCCTTTTTTCGGTTGGACCACGACATTCTTCCCGCCCACTTTACCATAAGAATATTTTCGACTTTTTTTACAATTATGTTTTAAAATATTTAAATGTAACATATTTAATAAATGTGCACTAAATATATTTAACAAATGTATTTTTAGCAAATTCGCATTTTAAAATTGATTAGGGCCCCTGCAAAAAAAAAAAGCTGATTTTTCAATTTATTGGATTCTCTATATTTTTCTGATAGTCACAGGGTGAGCGCACGAAATCGGTTATATTGAAACATATGTATAGAATTTGTACAGCAGCTGCTCTAATATTCACAATATTTGGAGAATTTAATTAAAACTATCCTCATTCTCCTCATTTTTATTGCCATATGTTCATCCAGTTCCTATCATTTTTAGGAATTTATTAGACAGGTTATAACTGCAAATGCATGATTTAGAATAAAATATATTTTCATTTTAAGTAGAAAACAATGAGTAGAAAAACGAATAGCACTGTCGTCTAAAGTATTTAACAACTAGGTTTCGTAAATGATCCAAATGAGCTAACAATGGATGCTCCTTGCTGCTTCTTGCTCCATGTTTCTTGCTCCATCGTCTTGACCGTCAAAGTAACAAAATCTATTTGGTTTGTTTGCATAAAGCCGCCCCTAGCACTTTTATGCTTTTTGGTCAAAGCATGGGCGCGCAATTCAGAGAGATTTGCGGTGATTGTAGATTTCTAGTAACTGTCTTCCGTGTCGTCCCGATATTTTTGTTTAAAGTCTTTTGACATTTTTATTTAAACAATCAAAACACACTGAACTTAAAATCAATTCACTTTTGCCTTTAGTGACGTTACGATAAGAATTGGCATGTTCTTTGAGATTGCTTTACAACACTTTACAATCGATTTGTCACTAAAAATGTTGTTGGCAAGCATCAACAGAACAGCTACAGCAAATACTCCACAGAAACACAGATACATTTGTTAGCAGAAACCTTAAAAACATATTCACAATACATTCTACGATTAGACAATAACATATATGTATTACATGCACTACAAATTTAGTTATAATAATTAAAATTACAAGCCTTGATGATTAAATTCCATATTCAAGTTTTATTGTTTGATTTAATATTTGAATATAAAACCCAAAACAAGGAAAAAATCACAAACTTTTTTGTAGAGGTACCAGATTATAGTCTATAATGGAATGAAGCAATCAGTCGCGTGTCAGAAACTCATCGGTATTATGATACTTTGTATTTTAATATTGTTATGGCAAGGGGAAAATGAATATCACTTTCACATACAAACGCAATGTTTTAGCAAAATATGGATATTAACAAAAAAAAAGATGCATTTTGATTTTCATTGAACTAGCAATGTTAAGAGTTTTTGAAAACGAAAAACCTATGCTGCTATTTTTATTTTCATTAGTTTCCTTCCATTTTCAACATAAACAAGCTTGTCTTGTCTAAATGAAAATTGCTTCTACATCAGATGGGATCTTTTTTGCATTAATTTAAAATTATGTATATTTTATACCCGCTACCCATAGGGAAGAAGGGTATTATAACTTTGTGCCGGCAGAAAATATGTGTGACAGGTAGAAGGAGGCATCTCCGACCCTATAAAGTTCTTGATCAGCGTCAACAGCCGAGACGATCTAGTCATGTCCGTCTGTCCGTATGAAACACTGGATCTCAGAGAATATAAGAGATAGAGCTATATTTTTTTGTCGACAGCATTAGTTATGTTTGTACGCAGATCAAGTTTGTTTCAAATTTTTGCTCACTTCCGCCCACGCAAATCAACAAAAATCGAATAACTAGCGTATTTTTAAAGCTAGAGTCGCGAATTTTGGTATATACAACAATAACGATAGTAATAGATCAGATAAAAATTGTCCAAGTTATTAAAGAAATATTGTATGGGCAAAAACTCCTACTGACTAGGGGCCTTAGTTGTTTTGGCTGACAATCTGGTATATTCTGCCGTCTATGGTATATTTTGAATGTGGCACTATATCGATATACCAAATACACCACTTGGTATATTTTTAGTATTTTTGTATGTTTTGAATATAATACCGCAATATTTTGCTTTTATTCAAAATGGCTAGCGGGTATATTACAGTCGAGCGAACTCGACTGTAGTATTCTTACTTGTTTTTAAGAGAAGCTTGAGGTTTTTCAGAGTCATCGCCACCTGTAATGGTGCAACAACAGAGCCAGAGAAAGTAAAGGCCACACAGAACTTTCCAGAACCGAAAACAGTAATCGAGGTCAGGTCATTCCTGGGCCTTGCGAGTTATTAAAGATGCTTTATTAAGGATTTCGCGGCAATAACGAGGATTGTTTCGGACATCTTAAAAGGCGAAAATGCAACAGTAAGTATGCACATTGTAGTTTAATTCACTGAAGCCCAACAATACGCATTTCACAAGCTGCTTGCCATTTTGGCATCTGAGAATTTCTTGCATAGATTTCCCGATTCAATGTAACGACCGACCCTTCGGTCTATGGATAGGCGCGTCCTATAACAATGATTTCAAGAACATCATTAAGGCATTGACCAAACAGGCATCATATAAAGTCAAAGACATAAGCATGTTTACCTTTACGTAGCAGTTTTCGGAATCCAATCCTAATGCGGAAATTTAAATGTGCGCACATTGTCGAGTCCAATGCACGAATATTATATAAGCCTTACAAATAAAACTTGGTTGCGGACGTAACTTAACGATATAGAGGAGCAAGATGGTGACTCTTGTACAGCAAAGATTCACAGCGAAATCTCTCTCACCCACACTATGGAAACAACTGACAAACCACTGAATTGTTCAAACGCAGTTTTGTTCTATTTGGAAATAAACGGCGACACTATCAGTTTCTCCTGTAGGGAAACCTTACATCCCCAAGGATGTTAATGCTCTGGATTGTGATTTGCACACACTTGCAATGGTACAAAATAAACTACTAGTTCGGAAAGGTCCAGCATCGTAGTTATGCCATTGCAAATCAAGGATAATGCTATAGCAAAATATTATGCTTTATTTAATTCCCTCACTTTCGCATTCGCAATCAGACGCGTTTTTATTATTTTTTTTTTCATCCAAAATTTTTGGATTTTAATCAAATTAACATAAGTTTTCATTCATGTAGTTGTAGCTTACTAACTTCTTTAACCTGTGCCTACGATCATTAAATCACAGTGGGTAAAGCGAGTATTTCACTGTCGAGCACACTCGACTGTAGTTTCCTATTTGTTTATTTAAGACACTGTGCGTCATCAGCTTAGCGCACCCCACTGACTTACGTTTAGTGTTTAATTTGGGGCTATAGTTAAAATTATTTTTTAATTAAACTTTCAAGAATTTACTTTAAAATCAAACATATTCTGACAATATAGCACTAAAAATAATATTTTAATGAGCTTTTCAAAAACGTATTAAACAAAATGGGTAAAAATATATTGGTCATCAGGATAGCGCTATCTGAAAAAATTAAATTTTAAAATATTTGTAGAGCATAACTATATACTATTTTAAACTATTTTAAGAATAATTAATAATGTGTGGATCGGCCTTTATTTTGATCGCGAGTTGATAAAGTTCATTGAGATAATTTATTGAAAGAGTAGCCCAAGCTTGTTTTATTCCTTCGATTAATGCATCTTATATTGTTTTCAGGACTCGTACACTGTCCTAGCCATACATCCCCAGACGTTCTCGATGATATTGAGGTCGGGGGAGTGGCAATTCAAGGACATCAAGAGTTTGACCCCGAATCCACGACTTAACAGACCGGACTGTGTAAATCGGAGCATAGTCGTTCGGGAAATGCCATTTTAGGCTTTGAAAAAGTCGTTTTATTTGGGATTTATTTGATGTTAAAAACTGCAACTCGCAGGTGCCAAATTATGAAATTAACGAGGTCTCATGCGAATTTGATGCTTGTCTTATTATAGCACGCCTATCTCCGCCATCCCATAGTTTTCTTTATCTCGAAGAAAACTGGCAATATTTTTCCTGTTTCTTCTACTTTCTTCTGCAATTTAATGGATAAATCGCCCACACTCGATGTAAGACTCTATCTTTCATTTTTCTTTGTCGGATAGAATTGTTCCTTTTCCCGTATTAAGTATTTTTACAAAGATTATGAATGTATTAATCTGTCGAAGCAAAGCAGATAACTAAAATCGAATTTGCGGGCACTATTCTGATAACGCAAAATAAGTCCAATCTTTTCCGTCGAACACAAAACAAAATGCAAACAAAATCACAACAACGCAGTATCAATAAGCAGAAATATATATATTCATATATATTGACATTCGTTTTTATCTCTTTTGTTCATGATTTTACTGTTAAGTTTAATTTGATTTGAATTTTTATTTTTATCGATGTTTGCAAAAAATTACGGTTGCCGACTTGTGCCAATATTGGGATCGTTCGTTGCGGGCTGTGCGATATCGTAATACGCGAAAAATGTGCTAGCTTTAACGGTTATATTTTTGATTTGATTGCATCTAAGTCAGGGCTAAGGTGGACCTGCGATCATGGCATGGACGCTGAACGCGATATCGCTGGGTTTATTAGGCAAGCGCGGACAGGCTTTTGGAACGTATTCGCGGGTTTAAAAAGCTCTCAAATAGTTTCTCGGTTTTGTATTCTGAGTTTAAGAGTATGAAGCTTTTGACTGAATATTCTACGCGAAAAAATGGTAATACGCGTCTGTCTATTACCATCTGTTAGTGAACTAATGTCATTCAGTTCTCCGTCTCCTTAACCCTCGGTAGCTCTTTAACGACATTGCGTCGTTAAATGTGGATGTTCCTGCTCCGATTTTAGTGTCAACAGAGTTGACGATGGTTAAAGAAAGGTAATCTTCACCACCCTCTCACAGTGGGCGATTTGGTCTCGCTAGCGGCATTTAATTTAAATTTTCAAATTTAAAAAACCGTTAATATTTTTTTACATATCGATAGCAGATGCTTTGATTAACTTTTTAAAAGCTTTTTAAAAGCTCTACGATCAACTGATCATCAGCTGTGAACGGTCAAACACACGATATGATTTTGCAAAGAGCTCTAGAAAATTCTTTCTTTTTTCGCGCATTGATTTCGAGTTCCTCGCAAATTTACAATTTTTAGCGAAACTTGTTAGAAGTTTGGTTTTTTATTATATTCAAGGTATGTATTTTAAAAAAAATCAATGTTTGTGACCGGTCTATAAATGTGTAGCTCATAAAACGTAGTGGTAATTCAGTGTATTAACAACTCGCCCGGATTAGCGTCTTTCGTGGAGTAGAGCTTACCTGATTCAAGTGGATTTAGTCTAACTCTTTTATAAGCCGAAAGTGTGAATCAGTAGCGTCCAAAATGTGTAATATGAATTGCTATTACCTGCTAGCCTTCAAACTATGGTACTTTTTAGACACAGTGTTAGTACCAAAAAGGGATCTTTTTTTAGTATTGCACTCAGAAGTCATCCCATTTTTTCAATCATCCCATCATTTTTTATATAAAGTTTATATATGAAATATGTTAATTGAAGTTCAAATAAAATAAAAATACAACAAAATTTAAAATGTAAAAAAAAAATTTTTTAACTTAAAAAATTTTATGATTTTTCTCTGATCAGTGAAAAAAAACCGACAGAAGACATCTATTTTAGTTTAGAAGTTATTAATTAAATGCCGCTAGCGAGACAAAATCGCCCATTGTGCCTCTGTCGAAATCATCACCCCTTCAACTATAGAAGAATTGTATGAAAGCTACGAGTGTGCTCGATTATAAGATACCCGCTACCCATTTTGAATAAAAGCAAAATATTGTGGTATTTTTCTCAAAACATACCAAAAATATACTACAAAAACTGAAAATATACCAAATATTTTGCATTCCGATACAGTACCACCTTCAAAATATACCGTCGAGTGCACAATATACCAGATTGTCAGCCGGAGCAACAAAGACCTCTAGTAAGCAGGCTTTTTTTCCCATACAAAAGTATTTCTTTAATAACTTCGACAATTTTTATCTTATCGCAACCAAACCAGGAATCACAATTACTACATATACATATGTACATATATACATATATACTAGAGGTGGAGAACTATCGATAGTCTGCGTTATCGATAGTGCTTGATATTTTCCATAAACTATCGACTATCGACGATAGCAAGGAAAATCTATCGTCGCTAATTGTCGATGTTGCAGTAATTAGTTTTTGAAGTAATCCATATTTATTTAAAATATGAGAGTATATGCTATTTATATATTTATTTCAACCAATAATTTCGTACGCATATTTGCAATGATTTATCCCGCTTTGCTGAAGACCCTCTCCGACCCTACGGAGGTTGCTGGTATACAAAGATATTTGAAAAAAATATCGACCACTATCGACGATAGCGATAAACCACTATCGAAAGTGCGCGCCGCTATCGAGAGCGTGTCGATAGTTGCCAACCATCGATAGTCCCGATAGTGCAATCGATAGTTCTCCACCTATATATATATACCAAATTTCGCGACTTTGCGGGAGCGGAAATTCCTTACATTTCCTGCCGTCACTTCTACCCTATGGGTATGATATATTTGGTATATTGATATGGTACTACATTCAATATATACTCTAGAAATATACCAGATTGCCAGCCAGAGTAACTCCTAGTAAGTAGGCGTTTTTGTTTATACAATATTATTTTTTTAATGATTTCGACAATTTGTATCTGATCGCAACCAAAATTTGACATGGCTATATCGTCTCGTTGATGAAGAGCTTCTCAGAGACGGCGACTGAATATCGTCTACAGTTACGGCTCCTTCGAATTCGCCTAATGGAGTTGTACTGGCTTTTCCCAAACGCAGAACAGATATAAAATTATTCAGGTCCACTGCTGGCAAGCGTTTATGAACGGAGTTCACAATAAGCACATCGGCCCCTGTATCAACCCGGCAAGATACCTCAACGTCGTGTAGTTTTATAATTTTTAGTCGCTTTATCCACATTAACAACTTTAACGGCTTTTATAGCGTTGGGGTGATTTAATGAGATATCTCCATCATATTGACATTTGAAGCTCTTCCTTTTAGCTACGCAGTCTTTACGTCGACTGAACCACAATTAAAGCATCGAGATGATTTTTTAGAGTTGTCGATATTGCATGTTATATTTAAACTCTTTTGGAATATTAAGCCCTTTACTATTGTATATAGAGAATAACTAACTTTGCTTTGATGTTACCCAAGGCAATCATTTTTTATTTTCTTTTGAATTCCTTAGGAACATGGTTTTTAGTTCTTCTTAATTACAGACAAATTCGGATTCAAGGAACAACTGAACCGCTTTTGTCATTTTTGATCACGCACTAACGCATTTCTATTTCTCGCTTAGACCGTAAGCGTAAGCGTTTAGTTTGAAGTTATTAAACCAGTAGCAATGACTCTCCATCAAAAACTGGTACAATTGTAGAAAAACCTTCTAACGTCATTTTTGTCTCTTGCCGGTCTATCTCATTGACTTTAATTTTAAGTTTAACAATTGTATTATTTGTTGCAAATTCGCTTGATTTTGTTGAATTTTCTGCTTCATTTTCGCCAGTTCAATTCTACTTTTTATCTTTATGTTATTGCTGGCAACTTCCAATAATTTCTTCTTTTCTTCTCCTTTTTTCACTGCGCCATTTCTCGCAAGTTCTACCGATTTGATCTGTATTTCTTTTGACTTCACTGCTTCTCTGCTTCGCAGCATATACAATTGTATGTACGCCTGTCCTTCAAATTTACCTTTTTCTACTGCATCTGTTTTTCTCATTGCTTAGAACCCACACACATGCCCAGTGGGAACTGCAAACCTCACTATTTTTTTGATTTACTCATTCGCGAACAATTTTACTCAACTTAACTCACTGAATATAACACAGTGATGAGTAAAAATCAACTCATTTTGCCGTACACATGATTCAGATCATTTTGAGTGTTCGGTTCAAAATGTGAGCGCATGCAAGTTTGATCGGCTGAACCGAGCAGTGTGATTATTCGGCTGTTGAGTGCGTACGAATGTTTTGCATTCAGCCCACTTTCATCGCGACTCGACAATATGTACACTCGATTCCGTTTTCAACGCCGTCTCAACACAATTAATTCTGCTTTAAAATACCGAACTTCAGGTGGTTAAGCCACCAAATAAAACAAAGTTACGTAGGTTATTATTTTTATAATTATAAGAACGATATAATAAACAGTTTAATGATCTACACAATAAGAGGACTACTGTTTTTGTCAACGCCGACACACTAATTCTATTCGCGTCGATCTTAGTTTCGCGTCGATAAACTTATTTTGTCTGCTGTAAATAGGGCCATGCAACATGATTGTGTCAGTGCAGAAACAATTTTACTTTTTTCTTAGTTGAAATTAGAACCCACATATTAGATTACCGCCTTAACCGTAGTAGACTTTCATTACACTAAATCTTCCTTCTCTTACCGACCGTAGAACCATGCAGGGTGTTTTTTTATTCAGAGACTAATTAATGGTGAAGTAGATTTTTCAGAGCTATTAAACCAAATTACGTTGCATTAAGAACAATAATTGTTTAAAAAATATATAGACCGATATAAAGCGCACAAATTCATAGTGTTATGTACACTATATATTTGTTTGAAAATAATACATGAAAAAAGTAGGATAATCAACCTTAGTTATCTGTCCTGACTGACTCAATCTGTAACTGAACTTTTAATGAGTAAGTCAAGACAAAAAACAGCTAATCTAGACTTACCTCGTGTAATTTTAAAGGTATTTCGGTTATATTCCCTCGAACATTAATTTGACGATGCAAAAGAACTTTGATTAGTTCATCAGCCTTTAAGCCTAAGAGCATAGATAGTGTGACAACTATTTCTCGATCCGATAAAGATAAATCGCATCCCTCGCCATCAATATCCATAAACTCAATATTTCCCAACCATAGTATTGCACTGAGTACTTTAAAAATACTTTCAATGACAGTTTGGGGAATTTGTAGGACTGTAAAAGCCATTGTCAGTTCGCCAAATCTTTTTGACTCCAGATTAATATCTATTGCAATATCTTCAGCACTATTTAGGTATCTATAAAATTCTGGAGACCGTAGGTATAATGTTTCAGCGATTTCTTTATTTGTTTGTCCTTGAGCAACCAATTGATACATCACATGATAATTTCGCTCTCCTGCACTTTGGAAAGTTATTCGAGATTGCTCGAGCAGATAATCCTGTATTACGCAACCTTTAATACTGTGGTTATCATCAAAACATACTTGCATAAATTTTCCAAATCGAGAACTATTGTCGTTACGAATAGTTTTCGCATTACCTAAAAGAAACATAATGTTTACATATTACATATTATATTGGTATCGAGTTAGTAAAGTGTCCTTAATTATACCCGCTACCGCATAGGGTATTATAACTTTGCGCCAGCAGGAAATGTATGTAGCAGGTAGAACGAGGCATCTCCGACCCTATTAAGTATATATATTCTTGATCAGCTTCAACAGCCGAGACGATCTAGCCATGTCCGTCTGTCCGTTTGAAACACTGGATCTCGGAGAGCTATAATTTTTTTGTCGACAGCATTTGTTATGTTTGCACGCAGATCAAGTTTGTTTCAAATTTTTTCCACGCTCACTTTTGCCCCCGCAAATCAAAAAAATCGTTTAACAAGTGTAATTTTAAAGCTAGAGTTGCGAATTTTGGGGTATACAATAATTACTATATTATACTTTTGTATGGGCAAAAACCCCTACTCACTAGGGGTCTTAGTTGCTTTGGTTGACAATCTGGTATATTGTGCCGTCTGGTATATTTTGAATGCGGTAATATATCTATAAACCAAATATACCATTTGGTATATTTTGAATGCGGTAATATATCGATAAACCAAATATACCATTTGGTATATTTATGTTTTTGTAGTATATTCGGTATATTTTGAGAAAAATACCGCAAAATATTTTTCTTTTATTAAAAATGGGTTGCGGGTATCTCACAGTCGAGTACACTCGACTGTAGCTTTATTGTTTTTTTTTTTTTTTGTTTTGGAAATCAGTCTTAGATGTTAATTTTTTAATGCCAAGAAATGACTGCAGCTATCGGGTCGTTAACTCTCTTTTATTTGTTTTCCTGTGATTTACAATATATCGCCTTCATCGCTTATGTATAAAATTACGTTTATATTTTTTATGGGAACGCGTAGCTCCTTCCTCTGCACTTGAAACTCAACACAGCTTAAACAGACACAATGGTATTGACGAAAAGTAATATTTCGCTATCTTGGGCTATCACTGCCCATTCGGTGGGATTTTCTTGAGGAGTGTATGTGGCGGTGAACTGAATTTCTTCTCCCTGAAAAATACGGCTGGCGAATTGGACTGTATTATTACGAGGGCTGCTATTTATATTTCTGGCCTAATAATGAAAATGCGAATATTTATAAAAAAAAAAATGGATTTATTGTTTGTCACAGTATGCTCCAGCAAGATTTATTTACTTTTGAATGCGCTCAAACCAATTGTCGAACCACTTTTCCACTATGATTGAGGCACCTCCAAAACATGGTTTTTGAACGTTTTAACAGCATCATCTCACATCGAAAATCGATGACCACGCCTTTTTTCCTTGATGTGCTGTTTTGTTTTGGGCTCATAACCATAGATCCATGATTCGTCACCTGTGACGATCTTATAAATGTCTTTTGAAGCACAGGGAATGTATTTTTTCCAAATTTCTTTGAACCAATCCACACAAGCCTTTTTTTGAGCAATTGTCAAATTGTGCGGGATCCAACGAGAACAATCCTTTTTTACGACCAGGTGTTTATGCAATATCGAATGTATTCAGGTTGAAGAAATGTAAAAGGATGCCTCTCACGATATGTCACATGACGATCTAGCATTATCAGTTCACGCACGGCATCAATGTTTTCCCTCACAACGTCTGTTTTTGGACGACCTTCACAACCTTCGTCTTCCAGCGAGCATCGGCCACGATAGAATCCATTAAACCAGTTTTTCACAGGGCTATAGGATAACACTTTATCGCCTTACAAAGATTTAAGTTCATCGGTCCACTCTTGTCGTAATAATCCAAGTCGAAAGTTGTGAAAAATTATTGCTCGAAAGTGTTCACGAGTAAATTCGATTTTTCTGCCGAGGTAAGTTTTTGATTAATCGATAATCGATATCAAACGTGGTCGCACATGAAAAAGTTGTATGAAGCTTTTATCGATAAAAGTCCAAACTTTTTTTGGGAAATAGACAATTGGTCATAATATGTCTAGAAGTGACTTAGGCCAGAAACTTAAATAGCAGCCCTCGTACATACGAATTTCCAGGGTACTCTAAACCCAATATGCTTTCCCGAAACGCCACCTGCAAGTGGGAAGTAACAGCCTTTCTAACTTTAACCATTTGTAGAATGCGTCGTTAAATACCAAGAACATAAAGTCGACGCACTACACGGCGATAAGCTTTACGACTTGCTTCATCTCTCTCCCAGAATACCTCAGCATCAACCGGTCGACCGGTCCAATTCCTTCAAGACCCTGCGTCCTTCAGATAATTTAGTACTCGGCCTGCGGCCCAAACCGAAATACATGTTTCTCGATATAATCAGGGAAATTATCTGGTTTTTCGACTACTTAACTTTCATTTCCGTAATCCATTTGAACACTTAATCTGGTTGCACGGTTAGTTGTCATGCCTCCAACGAATTCCAGGAGTGTGCATCACCCATGAAAGAAGAGTTGATGGTAGATGGAGTTCGGACCGGAAAAGAAAGACTGAATAGAAAATTTGGTCGTGCACATTTATCGAAGAGAGTAATCACTCCCCTGCTTCTCACTTTATTCGTGCTTTTAACCTCAATGCACACCGCCGCGACGGTGTTAAGTAATTACTGGCCTGCATTCAGCGTTCGTTAATGATGATCCAAGAAACGGCCGTTTTGGCGTTTTAAAGTCTCTTAATTTATTTACTTAATAAATGTATTTCTTGCTTTTACACACGTTACCCTTAGGGTTGCTATCCATTTACCTCACAACACATAGAATCCTTTACATATCAAGTTACACATAAGCTCTAAATAAAACTAAGAAAACATTTCAACGGAAACAAAAATCATTAAACATTAACATGAAGGGAGCGTGTATAAATCCAAAGAACACTTGAATCACACCACGATATCATCAATATTACACCAATACACTCAATAGAACCCTCACAATAAATTAAAGTCGCAATAAGTAGTAAATAACATAAGTTAAGCCTTTGCTCTCTTGGATCTTTAAAATTAAAGTTCTCCAGTAGAAAGAAATTCGTTTATTTTTTATTTTATTTTATACGTCTAGATGAGACCGGCAAACAAGATTTATCTTTGGAGCCATTGAATGACAACTCGATGTAGAAGCGTTGAAAATCTCATTGATCACTCATGCGAACATCTGAGCACTCGGATTACTCTATTTAAAAAACTTACAATGAATTCTATACATTTAAAATTCAGGTTCGTTAATAAATCTTATTAAATAAAACTTTTTAAGCTTAAAAAATTAATAAAACTCAAATAAAAGTACAATCAATAAGCCGTATTACTGAATCATCATATAATATTTCATATATAATAAAGTATATATATTCTTGATCAGCATCAACAGCCGAGACGATCTAGCCATGTCTGTCCGTATGAAACACTGGATCTCAGAGACTATAAGAGATAGATCCAGTGTTTCATACCCAAGA
Source organism: Drosophila sulfurigaster albostrigata (assembly GCF_023558435.1). Taxonomy (NCBI): domain Eukaryota; kingdom Metazoa; phylum Arthropoda; class Insecta; order Diptera; family Drosophilidae; genus Drosophila; species Drosophila sulfurigaster. The sequence goes on from NC_084882.1 coordinate 2,046,368, forward strand.
AGATATTCAATATCACATATAATATTAATAAGACCTTTAACTTATTTCCATCAGCAAATAGAATTTGCAAAAGGCATTGATATAAAAGTAGAGAAATTAAATATTAAAATTACTTATAAAGAAATTAAAAATATGTACGCCAGAGATATGATCAAATAGTGTCTTTGCTCAGAGAAGAGTATTATCTACTTTCACAACGAAACAGATTTCCCAATCTTTCAACAAGCTATTTAGAAAATGTAAGCTCAAATAACCTAACCAAAATTATGATAAAATCTTTAAGTAATTTTTATTGCAGAATTCTAAGAATTAATATAAAAAAACCATTTACACCAGTTACAGCCTGATATTGAAAGATCAATCAATTGGTTTAAAATAAATATTAATACTGATTGTAAAAAATTAATACAGAATTAAATAAATAAATGTGATGTTTGTAACGGATTCTCATAGATACAGCATAAACAATCACCATAGTCGCAGAATCATTTGTTCAACGAATGGAATACCCAAGAGTATGCTTGCATATCAGTAGTTGGATTAAGAAAAAAACCCGACTGGTGTTAGCCGTGGCCGCGTCACATTCACATGAGATTCCCAAACCACAAATGCAATATTAGTGATATCTTGGATGATTACTATATAAGTTCACTTATCTCCTTGCAGAGAAAATTGAAGCGAACAATCCGGTTTGGGGCAAATTTTCCCGTTTAAGCAGACCCTACATTTGCCACTCCGGGTCAAATCGATGTGATCTTGAGCGGTAACTATGGAGATGGACATGTAGGGAGTCCAACCAAGTAAACTCACGATTGATGCTAGTGATCTAGCAGAGCAGCACTTCGTTAAAACGCATACTCGCAGAGAAGATGGCGCTCACATTGATCAATATCAATTTAAGAAGAAGGTAATGGCGATTGAGTCTACTTTACCCCAAGCATTAAACCGCATCGCGTCATTACAGAGAAAGTTTCTAAAATATCCTACACTCAAAAAACAATATGTCGAATTTATGGAGGATTATCTACACAAGAAATTGCTTAAGGACGCTAAAAATATGCTATAAATTTGTAGCACTCTATGCAGTCTTTAAACCAGACAGTACGATGCCGAGTAGCATTCGACAGTTCTCGAAAGAACTCCAAAGAACACTTGGTCAATTCACGGCTGCGATAGCTGGTCCTATTTAAGAGGATTTAATTGGAGTTTAGTAATTTGAGTCCGTCACCATCCATGAATTAGTCATTGCCATTATTGGCAGCTCGAGTTTTCAAACAGCTCGCTGAAGACTATACCCATGTGTACCCAAATGCTGCCGTTCCGTTCTCTCCAGAGATGCGTATGTGGATGACATTCCAACTGAATGCGACAAGTTAGAAGATCTCATTGCGCTCAAAGACGAGTGAATTTTGCTACTCAGCAAAGCTCAGTTCAAACTTCGAAAGTGGAGCTCAAATTATTAACAGGTATTCAATTGACTGACAAAGCAGATTTGTGAGTATCCACTTTCAGTTTTTAATTATGATAGTCGATGAGGGTTCTTGGATTACTTTGGGAGCCATCAAAGGATTATGTTTTCCTCAAATAAGAACCACCATTTTGTTGTCTGAACTTGCCAAGATCTACGACCCCTTGGGATTGTTTGCGCCAACCACTCTTTTTTTAAAGTTTGCTTTCGTGATATTTGGCTAAGTGCTGTCGAATGGAATGATGTACTGCCTCCGTAATTATGTTCACGTTTGCAAAAGTTCGTATCCCACATACATATGAGGCCTTTTAAACACTTTTATAAGGAGTATTTTCTAGCAGACTATAAACAATTAAAGTTCGGCAAACCAATTAAATAAAAATCCAAGCTGATCCGATACACGCCCTTCTCGTCGAACAGAATTTAATGCAGAAACTCACGAAATTAATACACAAGAAAATAAAATTAGTCAAATAAATGATCTTATTAAAAGTAAAAGTGATTTTGAGAGTAAAATCCAAAACAACAAATCCTTTTCAAAAGACAGGAAACATCAAAAAACTTGACGTTAAACATTTTGAAGAAGCGAACAGAGCAAGTAAAGCAGTGTTGCCAGAGTCGCTTTTTTCCCTTCAAAACTGGCTCTTTTCAAATGCCATTTGGAGAATTTCATTAAAACTATCCTCATTCTCCTCATTTTTATTGTCATATGTTCATCCAGCTCTTATAATTTTAAGGAATTTATTAGGAAGGAATATCTATATCAGAATTTGTCAAGTCTGCGCAAGCCAGACTAGCTATAAATGCATGATTTAGAATAAAATGTATTTTCATTTTAAGTAGAAAACAACGAGTAGAAAAACGAATAGCGCTGTCGTCTTCAAAGTATTTAACTACTAGATTTCCTAAATGATCCAAATGAGCCAACTATGTACGCTCGGCCACAAAAAGACATAGCACTGCTTCTTGCTCGATCGTCTTGACCGTCAAAGCTACAAAATCTATTTGGTTTGTTTGCATAAACCCGCCCCTAGCACTTTTATGCTTTTTGGTCAAAGCATGGGCGCGCAACTCAGAGAGTTTTCCGGTGATTGTAGATTTGCAGTAACTGTCACCCGTGTCGTCCCGATATTTTTGTTTAAAGTCTTTTGACATTTTTTTTAAAACATTCAAAACACAGTGAACTGAAGATCAATTCACTTTCGCCTTTAGTGACGCTACGATAAGAATTGCGTGTTCTTTGAGATTGTTTAACAACAATATACAATCGATTTGTCACTAAAAATGTTGGCAAGCATCGACAGAACAGCTACAGCAAATATTGTCCCATAATTTTGGGCAAATAGAAAATAAATCTAAAAAAAAAAGCATTTAAGTAAAAAAAAACCCAGAATTCCCGCTGCCCGCTGTTTGCAATTTTTTCAAGTAAATGGTATTTGAAAAAAGCCAGTTTTGACGGGAAAAAAGCGACTCTGGCAACACTGATCGGCAGGGAGTCTTCATTTTTAAGTCTTAGCATTGCCATACGTTTAAAACTACATCAAGTAGACTTAAGTAAAGCAACTTTCTTTTTTTCTTTCGTGTTAAAAGATTTGTTAATTGGCGCCCGAACAGGACCAAATGAATAAGAAAACAGAAGACTATCGTGTCGCGTACCAGCGCCTCAAGAAGCCACACAGTGTAACTCGCTAAAGGTGCCTTTATGGAATCCTCAACGTAAGTGCGATTTATAAGAATGAACTGAACTATTTCACTTTGCCAAACGTAACCGCCGTAGTACCCGTTCGCCGACAACCGCATAAAGCAAAGTGTCAGTAGCCGTTGCCGCAAGTCCGCAAAGCAATAGGAGGAAGACGACCCATCCGAAGGATCGACACAGGATAGATTTGGCGGATGTTTCATTATTTGTAAGCATGGATTTTAAAGTGATAAGAAATCATACAAATGAAGATAATTTAAGCAAACCTATATAATAACATGCATAAAAGTCGAGTATGCTCGACTGTGAGATACCCGCTACCCATCTTGAAGAGAAGCTAAATATTGCGCTATTTTTTCAAAATATACTTAATTAATATACCACAAAAATATTACGAATGTATATTTGGTATATTAATATGGTACTACACTCAGTATATACTATAGAGTACAAAACATACCAGATTGTCAGCCAAAGCAACTACGACCCTTAGTAAGTAGGCGTTTTTGCCCATACAAAGGTATTTCTTTAATAACTTCGATAATTTTTATCTGATCGCAACCAAATCAGGAATCACGAAGACTATAAAAACTCAATATTACCGAACTAGAACAAAACTCTCTTGTGGAAAGTAATGGTACCTATAATCTTCCAACTGTGGTTTTTTAGATTGTTTTTAAAAATGATTGCTTCAACATTTTGGAATTTGGCGAAAATGTTACTAGTCGAAACGGCCCCATCTGATTTCAAATTTCTGTGACGGTTCTTTAATATAATTTTTGTTTTTTACTATATCAGATTGTTCTAATTTGTCACATTTGAATTCATGATTTTATATAGATTTAGATTACGACATTTATAAATTGCAGTCTTCCAACATTTTATAATTTGGACTTGCGAGTAGATGATGTGGTAAAAACTTTATAGACGGTTATTTCGAGCAGCGTTAAAATTTTTTTTGAGCTTACCAAATGCTTCCAAAATTGTGTTTGCTTCCAAGATTTGTTGCTGTATCCATGAGGAAACATTAGATGTAATTGCACATAAATATTGCAAAACAAATTTAGTCGACTCTGTTTTTCCAGCACCGGACTCTCCAGATATTAGGCATGACTAAAAATATAGTTTTGGTATATGTGAATTTCTAAATAAATGAACAGTCAATAAAATTCTAACTTGTAAAAAATCGTATCGCATCACAAACGGATTAGTTTCTTTTTTCACAATTTTGATCATTTTAAGTATTATCGATCATAAATTAAACAAGTAAGAAAGCTACAGTCGAGTGTGCTCGACTGTGAGATACTCGCTACCCATTTTGAATAAAAGCCAAATAATGCGGTATTATTCTCAAAATATACGAGAATTATATATCACAAAATATATCGATATAATACTACATTCAAGATATACTATAGAGCGCCAAATATACCAAATTGTCAGCTAAAGCAACTAAGACGAATATTATATAGGCATTTTCGCCAAACAGAAGTATTTCTTCGATAATTTTTATCTGATCGCACCCAGGATCAGAAATCACAAAGATTGTAGTTATTTTTTTTATATACCTAAACTGGCCACTCTAGCTTGAAAATTATACTTGTTATTCGAGTTTTGTCAATTTGTGGGGGCGGAAGTGTGCCAAGCAAAAATTTGAAACAAACTCTCTCTCTTTTAGTCTCTAAGATCTAAGATCTAGGTGTTAATACAGACAGACGGATAAGGCTACATCGTCTCGGCTATTGACGCTAATCAAGAATATATATATGTATATACTATAATACTTTATAGGGTCGGAGAAGCCTCCTTATGCTTCTTACATACATTTCCTGCCGGAACAAAGTTATAATACCCTTTTCTACCATATGGGTAGCGGGTGTAAAAATTCAATGATTTAATTTTAATTGTGATTCCTGTATCCCATTGTTAAGTAAGCAACTCTTTCATTAACAAGATAGTAGTTTGTAATGTAAAGACTAATTTTTCTGTTTTTAAGTTACCAGCACTTTGTTGAAGTTTTTAATTCTTTTGAATTTATAAAATAAAAAAGAACATTCCAGTATTATATTTGAGAAAAATAAGTTACCTTATACCTAATATTTAGGCTACTATCAAAAGTGCGAAAACCCAATTATTTTATATCAGACTTTCACCAAATTGAATTGGTTGATCAACCCGTTTATTTATTTATTTTTTTTTAAGTAGCGTCAAATTAATATTTTGACGCATCTCATAAAACATAAAACTGAAAGCTTCTTCCGACGTATTTTAACGATAATAAGAAGTGCTACACGTTCGATAGATACCCAATTTCAAAAAACAAAACCATACCATATAATACATACAAAATTGGTATGCCCAAAATAAATCTAAAATATACCAAACGTTACATTTTTATTGAAGTACAGTAAAAATAAATTCACAATAATAAAGAAAAAAATAAATACATAATACTATATAATCTAATCATACCATAGAACTAACATCTGCAGCCGAATCCACAATACACAACTTTTTCTAAGATTTTTATCTGATCAATTCAGGAAATCGAGCCTCTGAGATCTACGTATATATGTATACGGACAAACCCATAGGCTGCCTTTGTCGCTGCTCAATAATATAAATACTTTAAGGAGTCAGAAGGCTCCATCTGTGTGTTACATACATTTCCCGATGGCACAAAGTTATATTAACCCTTTAAACCAAAGTATTTATATATATATACTATTACTTTTCTACAGACTGTGGGTTTCGGGCACCGAGGGTCATCCAACTAGTTGCTATGGTACACTGAAAACCCCATAAGTCTCTTCCTGAATTCTGGTGAGTGAAGTGAACTGCAAATAAATCCAATGCAAATCGGATTGCTTTATCTAGATCGCATTTAAGGTAAAAACGCTAAACAGACTACTTCACTTAACTACTGTCAGCACAATGCAATCGAGATTTTCTTAAATTAAATTTGCAAAATATACTTACCACAGATATTCGTATCGTATTAATAGAACAATGTATAAAAAATGTATCAATTACCTGATTTTTTTTATCCTCAACAATGCTCCTATAAGCTTCTTCAACCAGAGCAAAAACGTGAGGATCGGCAACCCCTATTTTGGCTGTGTGATATTTGTGTACATGGTCCTTCAAAAATAAAAGAGTTTCTATTAATATTAAATCGCAGAGAACAATATAAAAGTTTGAAAACTCACTATTAAAAGTGAATTACGATATAGAAGTGATTTTGAAATTAACAAAAAGGCGGGCACGATAAGATCTTCTTAAAGTATTTATTATAAACTTTTGTATAGCGATTTATGAGCTTAAACTAGAATAAACAACTTTATATAACATATGTATTTACCAAACACTTTTCCGGTATACCAATACTTAAATATGCAAAATAAACATACCAAAAAACAAGTAAGTAAGCTACAGTCGTGTGGTCGACTGTGAGATACCCGCTACCATTTTTGAATAAAAACAAAATATTGCGGTATTATTTTAAAAATATACCAAAAATACTGAAAATATACCTAATTCTTTATTTGGTATATCGATAAAGTACCACGTTAAAAATATACCATAGACGGCACAATATACCAGATTGTCGGCCAAAGCAACTGAGACCCCTTATAAAACCTTCCACAATTTTTATATGATCGCAACCAAATTTTCAGGAATTACAATTACTTTAGTTATTATTGTAAATACGAAAATTTTGTTGATTTGCGGGGACGGAAGTGGGAGTGGCAAAAATTTGAAACAAAATTGATCTGCGTGCAAACATAACAAATGCTGTAGAAAATTACAACTAGAGCACTTATTATAGCTCTAGCTCTTATAGTCTCTGAGATCCAGTGTTTCATACGGACAGACGGATATGGCTAGATCGTCTCCGCTGTTGAAGCTGATCAAGAATATATACTTTATAGGGTCGAAGATGCCTCTTTTTACCTGTTACATACATATCCTGCCGGCACAATGTTATAATACCCTTCTACTCTACGGATAGCGGGTATAAAAAAAATTTAAACAAACTTGATCTGCGTGCAAAAATACAAATTGTAGTCTCAGAGATCTCGGTGTTCTTACGGACGGACCGACAATTGATTGTTGGCACATACTTGAAAAATAATAAAAATGTTAATATATAATATAGATCTTTAAATCTATTCATAGATAAGATCACAAAAAGCATCTCACGCACACTGCACTGTGAATTGAGACAAAATTTCTCATAATATTATGTTATATATTGCAGAAGCTATCAAAACTAACTGCACATTACTTGAATTCAAAAAAACAAAGATGTACTTGACACCTCAAGAAAGGATCAACAATTGCAAAATAAAAATGTAGAAAGGGCTCCTCTAAACTATGGAGGTCCATTGGAGATTCCAAATATTATATTATTCAGACATCATCATATTTCTAGAAACTAGATTTTCTGTTTTGAAGTTAGCAATTATAGAATTTTTAATTTTTTCAATTTATTAAATACAATGCTGATCCTTTAATTGATTTCAGAAAACTAATCGTAGATAGATATCTAATATTATGACATATCAGGAGACTTAGCCGCTAGAAAACCTTTTTCACGCGTCTTATTTACACCTCAAAATCTGTGGGTACGATTTCTCTGCTAAAATCTACCACGTTATAGCATCGGCAGTAGAAAAACCAAAAAGGTAATAGATTTACGTTTCCGGATGGTAATCACGACGAATTTGGAGGACAATAAGCAAGAAAGAAGGCCAAAGTCGAGTGTACTCGACTACACATTTTGAATAAAAGCAAAATATTGCGATATTATTCTCAAAATATACCAAAAAATACTACAAAATATTAAATATATGCCTAATGGTATATTTGGAATATCGATGTAATAACACATTCAAAATATACCATAGACGGCATAGAATATACCAGATTGTCAGCCAAAGCATCTATGTAAGACCCCTAGTAAGTGGGTGTTTTTGCCTATACAAAAGTATTTCTTTAATAACTTCGACAATTTCTATCTGATCCCAAATTTTTAGGAATCTCAATTACTATAGATATTATTGTATATGGGTATTTCTCTGAGGTTGGTCCGCAGGCTTACACCGGAGCGGAACCGAGCCTTAAAATTAAGATTCGTGTAGGCCCGATTCTTACCAAAAAGGCCCGACCCGTAAAAACCCGAAATAGGCCTGAAAACAATTTTGATTTGATCGGGTTATTTTTTTTATTCTCGAATTAGAACCGCCATTTATCGCATTTTAATTGCTATAGATACTACTATCGATTTGCTTATACAATATTTTACTTGTTTGCACACCACTAATTCAAAATTGGCGTCCTATTGTGAAATTGATAAATCTTTGAAATATATAATATATATAATATATGTATAATATATATATATATATATGTGTAAATAAGTTTCGTGCCGGGGCCAGGGCCAGGCCCGGGCCTCGAAGAAAAAGTTTCATGTTCGGCCGGGCTAAACTTTCAAAAAAGTTTGTTTTCGTGCGGGCCCGTTCAAAAAAAATCGAATAACAAGCGTTATTGTAAAGCTAGAATTGGTATATACAATAATTATTATAGTAGTTATGATTTCTGAAAATTTGGTTGCGATCAGATAAAAATTGTCGAAGTTATTAAAGAAATACTTTTGTATGGGCAAAAACGCCTACTTACTAGGGGTCTAATTTGCTTTGGCCGACAATCTGGTATATTGTGCCGTCTATGGTATATTTTGAAAGCGGTACTATATCGATATACCAAATATACTATTTGGTACATTTTCAGTATTTTTAGTATATTTGGTATATTTTTTTATAATAATACCCCAACATATATTTTTAGTATTTTTGTAGTATAATTGGAAGTCTTGTAACCAACTTAAATTTATGTACTTACATATATACATACATATATAAGTTAAGCTAAACAAACAGTCTGAGTTCGCTGACCGAATACGACACTGACCAAATAGCTGAATAAGCATTTGACCGGATGTCGTTGCATAGCCGGAAACCACTGCATATTTGCGTGGCCGCTATGAAGCGATCTCGTAACCATAAGTTGCGGGATTGCTTTGCTTGACATGTTCTGTTAGTTCTTTTCTTGATTCAAGCAGAGGCACATCGGCCCTGCAATAAACGATAATAAAGAAAACACTCCGCCTTTTTTAATCCCAAAATCTTGGTTTCATGCGTAATTAATTTAATCAAATTCGTTGGTTAAAATTAAACAATTTAATTGGCGCCCAACTAGTGGTAATTTTGATTACCCGCGCGTGTGTGAATATCGCGTTCGTAAAAACAAAACAAAAAACAAGAAATCAACAACGTTGTTCAATCAGCAACGGCAATAACAAAATGACAAGTGAAATTAAAAGGCAACAAACACAGTGACAACATTAAAAAAAAAAAGCAACAAAAGCAGTGACAAATACTAAAAATAAAAAACCAAAGTGACAAACACTAAAAATAAAAAGCAACAACCACAAACGAGTGACTGCTGCGCGAGAACTATACCCTGAAACAATAGCCCCTATCAAATTCTCTTAACAAATCATGTAAGTGGAGTTCCTTGTAGCAAAGTGTTTTTTAGTCTGCAACTTAAATCTGTTAACTAACATTAACCATAAGCCCTATATTTTGTAACTCACAGTTTAACATTCGTTGTTGAACAATAAACACCTTCTTTTGGTTGATTGTGAATAGGCTCATGTTTATTTTTAACGTCAGCAGATTATACGTTCAGTGCATCAACTCATGAGCTCCCCGTTCCGTAATTACAGAAACCGTGAACAAGAATCTAGCAGTTCAGGGTCAGACTCTGAAAGCCACATTAGAATTCTTAGAGGTAGAGTTATTAGAAGTAGGCACAGTCACAGAAACCCTCAGGCAGCCATGGACCCAGAGCAACTTAGAGCTGTAGTCGAGGCAGCTATCGCCAACGCTTTAGCTGAGCAAGCAGCCACAAGCCAGCGGGAGAAACAAGAGCTGATAAATAGAATCAACGAATTGTCAAGTCAGATGGCAACGTTTCGCGTTGAGTAACCAGAAGTGGAGACTTATGCTGCAATAGAGATAAGAAACGACATACGTTGCGACGAGCCATTGGATGCCGTCAAATGCCTGCAAGAATTTGCAGGGGTCCAAGAGTCGTATGTCTCTTGGAGACAAGCGGCGTTGGCCGCCTACGACATTTTCAAACCATATAATGGTAGTTCGCGCCTTTATCAGGCGGTAATCATAATTATAGTTCGCGCCTTTATCAGGCGGTAATCATAATTAGGAGTAAAAGGCCCTGCCGATGCAGTTCTTGCCTCTTTTGCCACAGTTTTGAACTTTGAGGCAATCATAAGTCGCCTTGACTTTACATACAGTGACAAGCGCCCAATGCATGTCATTGAACAAGAACTTGGTACGTTGAGGCAGGGTCACATGCCACTTCTCCAATATTATGATGAGGACGGGAAAAAACTCACTTTGTTGATAAACAAAGTCAACATGAGTTACGAGCCAGCCCTAGCGGAGGGCTTATGTGACAAATTCTGCGACGACGCGTTGCGAGTTTTTGTTTCCGGGCTTAAACGTAGTCTCACAGATGTACTTTTTGCTGCAAAACCTAAAGACCTGCCCACGGCTTTAGCCCTTGCGCAAGAGATTGAATCAAATCACGAAAGGTACGCTTTTGCGGCTAACTTTGCTAAAAGCTTAGAAGAAAAAGCCAACAGAGCGGAACAAAAGATTTAAGGGAAAGACCAAAAATCGAACTCGAAACAGTCCAAGTCCACACATTTTAAGCAGCAGCAGAGTAGCAAGCAAGGTGACCAGGCACAAAGCAAACCAAACAGCTCAGACACGCCTGAGCCAATGGACGTAGACCCATCCTCGTCCAAGTTTCGACAACAAACGACGTTTTCAAAGCCAAGTCCCTCGGGTAATAACTACACCCAAAACCAGAAACGATCCGCTTCTCAGCGCACGTCTGGAGAAGCTCAGCGACAAAGAGTCGATCACATTACACCAGACACATCACAGGCACAGACGTTCCCCTCCTACAATGAAACAGCCACTGCAGCATTCAGCAATATAGACAGCGACGCAGACTCAGACCATGATACAGTCAATTTTTAAGGGGAGAGTCCCTGCTACCGTTCATTCAGCGAAGAGTAGCAGGGGTCAGCAGAAAATTTTTAATCGACACGGGCGCTGCAAAGAGCTACATAAAGCCATTTCAGCAACTAAAATCCATTACCCCTGTCGAAAAGCCATTCTCGATTTATTCAATCCATCGCTCAAACAAAGTCACCGAAAAATGCTTGTTACAAATCTTCGGCGTAACCGCCCCATTTTTTTACTAGACAACCTGTCAACATTTGATGGCATTATAGGCCATGACCTCCTAGCTCAAGCAGGAGTCCAGTTATGCTTAAAAAGCAAACAATTAAGGGTAGGCTCCAAATCCGAGACTATCCAGTATCATAAATGTGTAAGCGTTAATCTCAAAACAGCAGCAGATGTAGAAGCTCCATCATGCGTTAAAGCGAAATTCGCACAGACGACGCATTATCGTTCAACACTTCGGTTGTAGCGACCATACGAACGGAGGACGAGGAGCCTGTATACTCTAAGCTATACCCTTACCCTATGGGAGCGGCCGACTTCGTCGATTCGGAGATAAAAGACCTCCTTAAAGACAAAATCATACAGAAGTCCAAATCACCATATAACAATCCAATTTGGGTTGTTGACAAAAAAGGTGTGGACGAAATGGGTAACAAGAAAAAACGTATGGTAATAGATTTCAGGAAGCTGAACTCAAAAACCATTGCCGACGAATACCCAATGCCAGAAATATTGGCCAACCTGAAGTCAGGCTACCACCAGATAACTCTGGCGGAACGTGATCGTGAAAAAAACTAATTTTCCGTAAATGGAGGCAAGTTCGAATTTTGTAGGCTTCCGTTCGGTCTGAAGAAAGCGGGAAGCATCTTCCAGAGAGCCATCGACGATGTGCTCCGCGAAGAAATCGCTAAGACATGCTACGTCTACGTAGATGATGTTATAATTTTTCCAAAAAACGAAGACGATCATGTCAAACACGTTGACGGGATTTTTAAAAAATTAAGTGAAGCCAACATGAGGGTCGCTAAAGAAAAATCTAAGTTTTTCAAAACAAGCGTAGAATACCTTGGGTTTATAGTCACTGATCAGGGAGCTAGAACTGACCCCGAAAAAGTAAGGGCCATTCAGCATTACCCTGAACCAAAAAACCTATCGAGGTTAGATCCTTCTTAGGTCTAGCCAGCTACTATAGGTGTTTTGTGAAAGACTTTGCTGCCATCGCAAAACCAGTGTCCGTCATCTTAAAAGGTAAAAACGACACAATTAGCAAATATAGATCAAAGAATATTCCTGTGTGTGAAAAACTGAGAAATATTCTGGCATCCGAAGAGGTCATGCTTATGTATCCTGATTACAAACAGCCATTCGATCTGACCACCGATGCCTCGGCGGACGGCATTGGGGCGGTCCTCTCACAGAATGGCCGTCCATTCACAATGATTTCTAGAACTCTTAAAGACAGAGAGGCGAACTACGCTACTAACGACCGTGAACCACCAACCGTTGACCTTTGCAGTTTCTGAGGGTAACCCCAATGCAAAGATAAAGCGTTGGAAAGCCCGGATCGACGGCGTGAATTCCCTTGTAGACAACACCCCCAGCTCTGACGTCGCTACGATACACAGCGATTACACCATCGAGACCTCCGATTAGCCCATAAATTGCTTTAGAAATCAGATCGTGATTGAGGAGGCAAAGTACCCTTTTACAAGGAAAGTCATCGGCATACGCTTCATTTCATAGACAGGGAATCCTTAATTAGGGAAATGAAAATTGCGGTCAACCCCAAGTTGGTCAATGCGATTCATTGCGACCTCCACACCCTCGCCCAGATTCAAGATGAACCACAGGGCAGCACAAGAGAACGTCAAGCAGGTCTTAACAGACTATTACTATTATTGAATTCTAAGGTATGCCGCAGGGCCAAATATGACAGGCACCCTAGGAACCAAGAACTAGGTGAGACGCCAGTCCCTTCACACACGGGGGAAATGTTACACATAGACATCTTTCCCACTGACAAAAAATTTTTTCTCACCTGCATTAACAAATTCTCCAAGTTCGCTGTAGTACAGCCCATTCCGTCAAGAACCATTGAAGATCTGAAGCCGGCGCTTCTTCAATTGATGAATATTTTCCCAAAAGCTAAGACAATGTATTGTGACAATGAGCCGTCGTTGAACTCACAAACAATTTCAACAATGCTGGCCAACAAATTTCGGCGTCAACATTGCAAATGCTCCACCGCTGCACAGTTATTTTGTTGGCGGCATTGACAGTCATTGACAGAAGGCCGGTCGATGTAGTTCAGGCGCGTTCGGACGAACCGCAAGACCAAATCCAAAACAAAATCAGGAACGCTCAAAACGCGCTAAGGAGCAGGGAAAATACTTCGCGGCAGAATAGTCTTTGAAGTTGGCGAGAAAGTTTTGATTAAATCCAACAGAAGGCTGGGAAACAAGCTGACGCCGTTGTGCGAAGAAAGAGCGGTGGAAGCGGACCTGGGGACCACAATCCTAATTAACGGGAGGGTGGTCCATAAAGACAACATAAAATTACCCCTTTCTTTCTTTTTATTAGCCACTAGGCATTTATATTTTTTAGCCACTAGGCACTTGTAATTTTTATCCACCAGGCATTTATATTTTTTAGCACTAGGCACACTAGTATTAGTCAGTAATAGTTTCATCAGGCACTAGACACATTTGTATTTAGCCACCTTGGCATATGTTCCTTCAATCTTCCATTTGGTGCTGGGTAACCTCTCTGCAGATAAGAAATAGCTAAAGTAAAAATAAAAATAAAACACATTTCACCCTACAGGTTTGAACTCATACTTGTCTTTTCTTTGTCGCTGGCTTCGGCGCACATCACCGACTACTCGCACGCCAAGTACATCCCCATCATAGATGGACAGGTCCTGGTTCCGGAAGAATTTGCTTATGTCAAACATTCCGCGAACTTATCGGAGTACGAACGAGTTGTAGAAGAGACAGTCAAGCTCATTGACGTTTTTCCACAGTCTCATATGAAGAAGCTCCTGGTCGTAGATACACTGCATCTGCAGGACTTGCTAGAGGCCTTGGGTACGCACCACAGGGTCGTGAGAAGCATAGACTTCCTAGGGTCCATACTAAAGGTGTGGCAGGTACACCTGATGCAGGTGATTTAGAAAGGACTTGGTTCACAAAGTTGCAGTTGACAAATTCCAACAATAGGCAGATAGAAATAAACACTAGAGTTCAGGACCAGATAAATAAACTAACCTCCACAGTCAACCAAATTTTAAAAGTAACTCAAAATTCACAAATCGACACAAGCCACCTGTACGTAACTTTATTGGCTAGAAATAGAATGTTGTCGATGGAGTTGCAAAATTTAATGTTGGCTATTTCCCATAGTTAGCCCTAACATTTTAGATCATGCAGTAAAAAGTAACCCTGTCGCCCATAAAAACTTCATTCTGAGAATGCCGGACAACGTCATAGCCGATTCTGATGGAGAGACTCATAATCTTCAGAGCTGCACCGTCTCGCCGGGGGCCACATTTTGTCGCTTGGCGACAGAGACCTCATGCCTAAGGGAAATACACGCAGGGGGCACGGCACATTGCGAGATTCAGCCTAGCGACCTGGAGGCGATCCCCGAGGTAGACGAAGGGATTATCATAGTCAACGATAATCCAGCAATGATTCAAGTCGACAACGGTACCGAGATCAGAGTGCAAGGCACACACCTCATCACCTTCAACGACAGAGCCAGAATCAATGGGACTCTATTCGTCAACCACAACAACGCCCAGAGTAGAGTCCCTGGGATCGCCAACTTCCCTATCTTGAATATCACCGCCAGCCAAGATATTCTGAGCCTCCCGTTCCCTCATCGACTAAATGAACGAAACCTGGAGGAGATCGAGAAATTCAAGGAAGCAGCAGGAACGCATAGCATCTACAACGTGGCGTTCTTCGTGGCGGCCGTGTGTTGCGCGCTCATCTGTGTCGGCCTCACCTGTCGGCGCATCATCACTGCGAGAAGGTCTGCGAAGCGGCTGAGGGACGTCGTTGCGGAGATAGGGTCGGCCGAGAGCGGCCTTAAACTAGAGGGGGGGAGTAGTTAAGCTAAAAAAACGGTCTGAGTTCGCTGACCGAATACGACACTGGCCAAGTAGCTGAATAAGCATTTGACCGGATGTCGTTGCATAGCCGGCAACCACTGCATATTTGCGTGGCCGCTATGAAGCGATCTTGTAACCATAAGTTGCGGGATTGCTTTGTTTGACATGTTATGTTAGTTCTTTTCTTGATTCAAGCACAGGCACATCGGCCCTGCAATAACCGATAATAAAGAAAACACTCCGCCTTTTTAATCCCAAAATCTTGGTTTCAGGCGTAACTAATTTAATCAAATTCGTTGGTTAAAATTAAACAATTTAATTTACACACAATTTAAAATACACACACTAAACGTAAAACGTACCGGCACCAAGTATACCCTAGTGCAAAAAAAACAACTCGCGAAATGCCAAGAGAGAGAGAGTATACTAAATTGTGTAGTTTGTATATTGATATGGTACTACTATGGTACTCAGATTGTCAGCGAAAGCAACTAAGATGCTTAGTAAGTAGGCGTTTTTACCCATAAAAAAGTATTTTTTTAATAAGTGGAAGTGGATGTGGCAAAAATTTGAAACAAACTTGATCTGCGTGCAAACATAAAAGCTGTCGAAAAAAATTATACCTCTATTTCTTATAGCCTCTGAGATATAGGTGTTCATACGGACAGACGGACGAACAGACAGTCAGACAGACGGACATGGCTAAATCGTCTCAGCATTTGACGCTGATCAAGAATATATATGGGATCGGAGATGCCTCCTTTTACCTGTTACATACATTTCCTGCCGGCACAAAGTTATAATACCCTTCTACCCTATGGGTAACGGGTATAAATATCGTAATTACTAGTGAGATACTCATCACCCGTGAGGCGTACGAAATATACTCATGCATCAAAAACCACACTAATAAATAGTGCACGGAATGGAAAATGACTTCCAATCATTTTCCAATAAACATGTCAAATTAATTTCTCTTTTTTAGCTGAAGGCCTTCTCTGCCATTGCTTTAGGTATAGCTTTGGTATTAATTTTAATTATAACTAACCTTTTAAATAAATAAATAATTTCTCTTTTTTAAAAAATTTAATTAATTAATGATTTTCATTATTCGTAGATGAAGAAGCGTACATATAATAAATCAAAACAGATAAACGTGAATAACAATCGTTAACTTACCTTATTGAATATATTAATAAATTTATACGGATTCACAGCGATCAATATTGATCCAGTATATGTCTATATGAAAATTGTTGAGGTAAACCCATTGAATATCTAACGTGTTCATTGCTCCAAATTTGAAGATATTACTAAATTTTCATTTTCTTTAAATGTTGTTAATTTTTTTTAAATTTTTTTATAAAAAATTATTTCTCTATTTTAAAGTTTTTAAAAACCAGGCGATCATATGGAGAGATAGACAGACAAACATGGCTTATCTCCCGTGATGTGTTCGCTGGCTAAGAATTGATATACTTTATAAGCCGCAAAAAGTCAAATAACACAATGAACTCTGTTGTTTTGCCACTCCAACACCACCTAAAAACATGTGTTAACTCGAGAACACATCATAAAAAAACGATCGTGCAATATTTTTGCAGGGTTATTTCACATATGAGAATATATTTAAAAACATTTTGTTTTTAAAGAGGAGCAACATTTTTTTACCGTTCAATAATTTAATCTCTCAAACAGAGCTATGTATGCATGTTTGTACATACATCAATAAAAATGTTGTGGAAAACTGACAGTATAAATACAAAGACTTAGAAAGACTGTATATAAGAATTGAAAAAGGATGCATATATAATGTCATTATTATATCGAGTTTTTAAATTATTATTAATTCCATTTTCATCTATGTCTGATATTGATGTCATATCTGACACGCCTGTAGTTACTGTGCCTGTCATTTTTTCTGAAAAGATAAAATACATATTTAAACATATAACAAATATATAAAGCATTTTGATATTATTATGTATATAAATGTTTTTATTTTAAGCAAACTTATTAATTTCATATACAGCGGGACGCTGCATACGTGAAATTTGGCTAGGACAAATATATTTATATTGCCTTATACTTATTATAATTTAAGGCCATACATCTTGCAACAGCTCCAATGAAAACAAGTAAGAAAGTTCCAGGCGAGTGTGCTCGCTAGCCATTTTGAATAAAAGCAAAATATTGCAGTATTTTTCTCCAAAATATACCAAAACAATATACCACAAAATACTATAACAAATGGTATATTTGGTATATTTATATATTATATAGTGCAAAATTTACCAGATTGTCATCCAAAACAACTAAGGCCCCTAGCAGGTAGACGTTTCTGCACATACAAAAGTATTTCTTTAATAACTTCGACAATTTTTATCTGATCGCAGGATCAGGAATCACAATTAATTTTTTTGTCAATTTGTAGGGGCGGAAGTGGGCTTAGCTAAAATTTGTAACAAAAAAAAATTGACAAAACTTTAAAAAATTTGATCGTGCAAAAATAGGATTGCTGCTCTATCACTTATAGTCTCTGAAATCTAGGTGTTCATACGGACAGACAGACATGGCCCCTCCACAACCTATGTTTTTATTGATAGCCTTTTCATTGTATCATTGTCTCAGATTAATGCTATTCTAAATTGTCTGGATTGGTATATAGACCTTATTTTTGTTTTCGACATAAATTCTTGTACTGTACTTGAAAATTATTGCAATCCTACTCTAGCGATTACACGTTTAGGAGATTGTGCTCGCTGTTCTCGTTTTTACGGAATATCGATTTTGAGAAATTTGCCTTGCTTATATCTCAGACTGACTGAATCACAACATTCTTTGTGTGTAGTCAGGGTTTCTTTTGATGATCTTTGCTCCTCTGTTGCTCAAATCGTTTTCCGCATTTATAATAATCATTGTTTAAATAATTATTTGAGAAGGTACAGACTAAATATACCAATTTTCCCAAACAATTCTACAAACTCGATAACTCTAAGACTATGTCGAGAACATCGCCATCCCTTGTGTTTTTTGTAATCAGGACAGTTGGGGACAAACAGGACTATTTCGCCAGAAAATTATCAATATTCTATATCATGTCTTCGAAATAATTTCTCTTATCATCAGTTAAACTAATTGTGTTTTTGGTCCTTTAGATACTGAAATTCTAAACTTATGGCTATAGGACCTTTCCGCAGGTCCAGCTAGATTGCCTAGTTGTGAGGTAAAGTATGGTGGTTGCGCCTAATAAATAATAAATAATCGATCGCAATTTGTCGCTTCTAGCCTTATACACGAATAAATCGGTTTATTTTGAAATTGTATCCGATATGCTCGGAGTCTTAGCTGATTATACCCGCTACCCATAGGGTAGAAGGGTAGTATAATTTTGTGCAGGCAGGAAATATATGTACCAGGTAGAAGGAGGCATCTTCGACCCTATAAAGTATATTTATTCTTGATCAGCATCAACAGTCAAGAAGACCTTGCCATGTCCGTGTGTCCGTATGAAACACTGGATCTCAGAGACTAAGAGATATAGCTATAATTTTTTTTTTTCGACAGCATTTGTTATGTTTGCACGCAGATCAAGTTTGTTTCAAATTTTTTCCATGCTCACTTCCGCCCGCGCAAATCGACAAACAAAATCGAATAACAAACGTAATTTTAAAGCTAGAGGTGCGAATTTTGGTACATACAATAAAAACTACAGTTATTGTGATGAAAAATGTGATTGCGATCAGATAAAAATTGTCGAAGTTATTAAAGAAATACTATTGTATAGGCAAAAACGCCTACTTTCTAGGGGTCTGGTCTTAGTTACTTTGGCTGAGAATCTGGTATGCTGTATCGTTTGTTGTATATTTTGAATGTGGAACTATATCGATATAGAAAATATACAGTTTGGCATATTTTTACAGTATATTATTTTGGTATGTTTTGAGAATTATACCGCAATTTTTTTGCTTTTACTCAAAATGGGTAGCTGGTATCTCTTTCTTATTTCATTCTTACTTATTCTAGTATGTTTATCACTCTATAATATACTTTGAATGTAGTAGTACTAAATATATTATTCGGCATATTTTGGTATTTTTATCGTATATTTGTTTGGTATATTTTAAGAAAGTTAACTAACGTTTTATACTTTTCCAAAATGCGTAGCGGGTTCAGCACACTATACTGTAACTTTCTTACTTGTTTATCTTATATAAACGACTTTTTTAAATTAAGAACACTAAACACTTGCTTATTAAGTAGATTTCTTTTAAGACTCAGGCATATGTATATTTTTTATTCATATGAAACAAAAATTTTAAGGGTTACTCAAAATAATAAGTAAATCAATTCTATAAAGTCAAAAGCCCAAAGCATAAAAAAAATTTGTGTACTTTTGTTTTAATGCTACCCCTGTTATTATTTTTGTTTAGCTTGCAATAAGTTTGCTATATCCACTGTGATTTTATAAGACATTTTTTATATAAATTTCCATCTTTTTTCGTCGTTTGGAAAAGTATTTTGTTTTGTCAATTCGGCGTTTAAAGTCTTTTACATACATTTACCTCTTTCTCGATTAACCAGCTCTTGAGCAATACAAATTATGTCAATCACTTCTAGGACTAATGCACAAAGTATTGCTCAAGGATTTATTAATAACCACTCGATATTTTAGACAAGCTATTTTTGAGTGGCAAAGTATTCTGAATACCTCCTTAGTCAATTGTTAAAGCAAGCATTCGTTGATGGCATTCATCACACACAAAGTAGTCACGTTCGCTAAAGCGAAGTATAAACAGTTTTTATACCTATAGAGATAATATAATAATAATAATATAATAATAATAATAATAATAATATATATATATATTCTATTTTTAGGCTATTTATATCAGATTACATCATCGGACCACGAAAAAAAGCCCGGCCCGTGCCCACCTTTAGTGTGTAGTTACTCGGCATGTAGACACTCGTGCCTTTCGGGTGGCTGTGCGGAAGACGCACTAACCCGAAAGGAGCAAAACAAATTTTTGTTTTTTTTATGGTTGCCATGTTTGTCTAGGTTTTTAAGATAAAACAAATTAATTTTTAAACAAAACAAAAAATTTATAAATTTAATTTAATAGCATGGTTTTTCCATAATAAATCATATATCTGCATATTCCTTAGCATAAGCTAAGGCGTCAGCTAAAACTAATAGAGTAGTGAGAATGTAAGAACTTTCGTGTCGCTCCTACGCACACTAGCAAAAGTTCCAATCACTGATAAATGCATACATTTTTGACAGCGTCGTTTAATACTTAAATTTGTTGGCATTCTTTCGCTGTATTTTTTTTTTCGTCGCAATATCCGGTTGAATTGTAAAAAACTTCGTCGGTATAAGCGGTTTGTCGCTAAAAGCGGAGACGTACTAAGCGGATGCCCTTTCATATAAGGTTGTATGGGGACCAACCAAGCCATCGACTTTTCGTCGCAATAACCGGACGGACACTATAAGCAGAGTCGTTATAACCGGATTCTACTGTACATGTATATGTATATGCTTTGTTTGATTTTAATGAAGGTAGTGGTCATGGTCAAATTCTAAAACTAAAACGACCACATAACTGAACCAGCTCCTTCCATATAAGTTTTAAAATGACAAAAATACTATTAAATAAAATAAATGGAGGACAATGAAAATAATTTAAAAAATTAAAAAAAACTACAGTCGAGGGTGCTCAACTGTCAGATACCCGCTGTGAATAAAAGCCTAACCAATATAATATTAATTTCGAAACATACCAAAATTATATTCCACAAAATACTAAAAATATACAACAAGCTATATTTGGTATATTTATATGGTATTACTTTTAAAATATAGCATAGAGAGCAAAATATTCCAGATTGTCATTTGTATATTTGCCGATACAAAGGTATTTTTTAAATAACAAATTGACCCTGATCAAGAATGTATGTACATATATTGTAGGGTCGCAGATGCCTTTTTCTGCCTGTTTAAAACTTATGTAAATTTGATCGGAATTGTAGTTTCTTAATCCTTATCCAATTTTGTTTGTGTCCTTTGTCATTTTACTCTTCAGAAATCAAATATTTTGAATGAAATAATTTCATTTTCATATACTTTTTACCCAGCCTAGTAAAAATTTGAAATTAACAGATTTCGCTAGATATAAATACCACCTAGTGACTCATATTATGTTATCCATTAAACAAATTCTGTAATGAATATACAATTTAAATCACTTGCAAGATAATTTTAAGACAGAATATATATTCACAGCTACATTTATTGTCTTAAAAAAACAATTTTACAAACCATAATTTAAGTTTTTTGAAATTATTGCAGAATAATAAACACAAGACAAAAGAAGATATTTTTATATTTAAAGTTAGTACAAAACATTAAACAAATTAATTCACATAATAAATCATTTAAAAAATAAAAATTTCTCTTAAATTGTATATTTAAATATAACAGTTACAGTTTTATTTATGAGACATATTTTTTACTAAGTTATAAGTTTTTTTACGCGTGGTTATTTACATAGTATGTTGCTTAAAAATGTATACTTTTGTTAATTATTTATTGTGAAGGCATATTTATGTCCATCTTTGGATTTTTAAATGGGAAAGGATTTACTCAAGAGCAGAAGAAACATCAAGGGTCAAGCCCAGATTGTACAGATTGGTATTTAATATTTTCTTTATTTTATAATTGAGTTCCACGGGGTTTTTTAAATAGTTGAAATCAAAATTGGTTTAATTTTCTATTTAAATAAATCTTCGATTAGTCTGACGCTGGATTATAATAGTCCTGAGAAATCAGGCAACATTTTCGATGGCTAAGGGGAAAACTACTGCTAAAACACAAAGTAAGCAAAACATGCTACTTAATTTGATTTGATACAATGATTTATATATTTAAATGTAAACAGTGACGACAAATGATGATGCATGGGTTTCTCGATGGCTAAGGGGAAAACTACTGCTAAAACACAAAGTAAGCAAAACATGCTACTTAATTTGATTTGATACAATGATTTATATATTTAAATGTAAACAGTGACGACAAATGATGATGCATGGGTTTCTCAAAAGTTGACTTCGAAGAATATATGTATGTAGCACCAAAAATCACTAATAATGTATTTTGTTTATTAATTCAAACTCCTTTTGTTGAATTTAACTAACTTAGTAATACAAGATTTTACTCTTCAAAATATCAAATATTTTTAATGAATTAAATTTGTTTTCATACACTTTTTATTAGTATGTATTTTGTTATTTTTATCTATGTATACAAATATTTTTTCTATTAGTATTATTAGTATTCTTAGTTGTATTTCGTTAGTTGTTCTACTTTATTAAGTTATTAAGTGTTCGCGGTTTCAGATTAATTTATGCTGCTCAAAAATTATTTTGCTTTGTCCGCGCGTCTGGTATCCCTGGGCCACATGATGACATTGCCGTTAATACATCAAAGTCCAAATAATAAAAATAAAACGCCAGAAGCTTTTCTCCCACGTATGTACATGTGGTGCTCATTACATTGACAAAATAAAATGCGTGAACAATTTTTCTACTGACTGCCTTAAAGAGCAAAATACGACAAGGTAGAAAGCTATTGAAAGTGAGATATCCACTATCCATCGCCAATAAAAGTAGTACCTGCGACAGCTTTTTCTTGTTGTACAATATAATTACTTCTACTATTTTTATCTGATATCAACAAAATTTTCAGAAATCACAAATAATCTATTCCATTTTATATTCGTATGACGACAGTGGGCGTAGCAAACATATAAACACAATTTGATCCGCGTGCAACAATAACCAGTGCTGTCAAAAATATAGCTTTTTCTGTTTTAGTAGCTTTTTAGTAGAACAGATAGGATGTTCATCTTAACACCGACTTTGTACAATATAATTATTATACATTTTTTACCTTTTTAAATAATTTATGTCTTCTTATTTTTTATTTTACAAATCCTAAAAAGCACCTGTCTCCGTTAAACATTAATAATGGCACATCTAGACTAAAGGAACTGAACAATAGACAATTATCTGAGTCTATATTTCCCAAAATAGAATGCAATGTGTATGATAAAGACAGCCCCAAAAATAAATGTCTTAATCTCAACAGCAAATAATTACATATTGGAACTTTTGACGCAAGTCACACCCCCAGACTTCGGAGTTTCTACGGTCTTTAAAGGGTTATATTGATTGAAGCCGAATTTTGCGAATTTAAGGCACCGGCAGCGCTCCAACATGGGGAAAAAGTGAAGATCAAGCCGTAAATGTTTTCAACTCAGATCATAGCTTTTGTTGGCAGAATAAAATCTTCGAATTTGCGACTCTCGCAACGAACGAAGTCCGACCGGCAGTACACCCTAAGGCTGCAAACAGAGTGCGCGCTGAGACGAAGACGAAGATGAAGACGAAGACGAAGACGAATTGCTTGCGTTGCGAGTAAGCTAATAGGTCGCATAGTGCAAGACGAATTTGTTGCGATTTTATGATGTTAATCGCAATGGATTTCTCGTCAGATGATGAGATAAAACTAAAACCCCAATTATACCTGCAGAAAGGCAAATTGTAACGTTAAGGTAGAAAATTATTCAAAATATATTTAGTTCATTCATTTCAATCATTTTAACTTTTCATTTAGTTACATGTTTATTTAATTTTTCTTAATTCGAAAATTAACTCTTCATTTATAATTCACATTTTCACAAAACTTGTCCGTCAGGCAAATCTCAAATCACATGTAAATTGTAACATGCATTGCGCCAAAGCATGGGTAGAACAAAAAATACCAACAAAGGCAAAATAGCAAGCGATTCGTCTTCAAAAACAGTACTGCACCGTTTGAAGCGAATTGCTTGCGTTAAGCATCTTCGTCTTCGGCTTTGCGCGCACTCTGTTTGCGGGCGAGCGAATTCATATGAATTGCTCTGCACTGTTTTTCGTCTTCGTCTTCGTCTTCATCTTCGTCTTCGTCTTCGTCTCAGCGCGCACTCTGTTTGCAGCCTAACAAGCATCTTACTATGAAGAATCATACATATGTACATACTTATATACATATTTGTTGTCTTTGCGAGATCTTGAAGAATTTATAGTTATCGTATTTAATTTTGTGGTAAGCATATTATCTATATTATTGTGAGTTTTAAAGTGGAACGCCAACCTAGAGTTCAGTAAATAGCAAAATGAAATTGTGTTGTATGATAACCATTGCTTCAGTCCACTCTTTTGGGGACTTAACTAGGTTATACTATACTTTACAACCATTCTTTTCAATCATAAATTTATGTTCGCTACCTCCATTATTAATATTCCCGCATACATATGTATGTATATACACGTATGTACATACACTTACCCGCATATGTATAAATATATTTAAGATGCAATTTTATCAATGCATATATTTATGTGCATACAGAAACATATGTTTTAGTTTAGTTTTACTCTATAAAAAAAAACAGATAATACACATGGTTCTTTAATCATTCACACTCGAGGGTTACTCGCTTTACAATATATGTATGCACATACTTATCTATTACGTGTGCACAATATATAGATACATATTATCAATGATACAAGTAAATGTGCCTGCATAAATTCTTAATAAATTTTATAAACTATTCTAAAGTAATAATTGCAAACATATTACACAGATATTACACGAACAGTTCGTATTATAAACAAACACCACACCACACTTATACTTATGAACAACTGGCCTATCGAGCTCGAAAGTTAATCTGATAAATTTCCGATTAAAAAGAGGAACGTTGCTTGTCAGGGAAACTTGAATGGAACAAATAATTTAATTTATTACTTGTAGCGAATTTAAATTACTTTCAATTTATTTAAATTAAATATATAAAAATAATAATTGCGGAAAAATTAACATCAAATAAAAAGATTTCTTTGGGATTAATATAAAATATAACATATGTACATAATTATGTATTTATTCAAATGGGAAAAAAACAAAATTGATGGCCCCACCACATTTGCCTATAAAATAAATGCAATTATTAATAACCAAAAAAAATAACAGATGAAATAACATTCATAACAATATCCCAAGCACATATTATTGCAACTTCGTAGCAAACATTTTATGTTTTAAATTTCATATGCAGTCTTGCGATTCCACAATTTTAATTAACATTATTTCTCCTCACGAGAAAATGCCTTATACGCATTCCTATATTTTATTTTAAATTATCAATTTTAATGTTTGTGTTCACTTTTCCGATACGAGTGCGGAAGAATAGGTCGTCTAGTTTTTCTTCTGTTGAACATCTATCTGATTTGACACCCATACATTCCAGCATCATGGTATCTATACGGGAACGGCGGAACGAAATAACACAGCAAATATTAGTTGAAGGATGTGCGTCATGATAGCTCCGCAACTTTAAGAGTCACATATCGATTAAAAAAAATATCGGGTAAAAAACCTTTTTATTTACGTCTCTTTACGTGATATTTAAACATAAATCAAAAAAGTTTAAATGCAAAACAATAGAAAATTAAATAGTAGCGAACGCACTTTTTGAATAATTACGCGATATTTTATCGATATGACAACGAAAAAGAGCTCACCACTAAGCAAACAGTTGACATTTAAGTGTGCCAAGGTATGAAAATAGAAAAATACAAATTTTATTTTGCTTTTTAAAGGATATTTTTTATATTTTAGATGAGACAAAAAACTCGCGAGTCGTCAATATCGTGGAGTAGCATCAACTAGGCCTTATTGTTCGAGTTATGGGAGGAGAAATGTAGTGTCTGTTTTGGCCAATCCACGAAGGCGTTCCACAAGGATGCCAAACTCCTCCCTATTAATTAAAAAATTATCTTCAAAAAAAAAATTCGCCGGTTCTAGGAATATCGCACTCCCAAAAACACCCATGCCGTTGCTAAAAAGTAAATGTATCAATGTAAATATTACATTGCTGCCAGCAATTCTACTTACATAAGCCCAAACTGATGGCTATTTCTTTACTATTGGCAATGATCTATACTATACTTCCTACTTCCTACACACTACACTAAAATCCTCATATAAACCTTGTAATTTAAGAAAATTTTCCATTTTAGAAATGCGCGTGCTGTTTTTTGAATTGTTCGTCAACTTGTGTTTACATTTGAACAGCTGATATTTCAGAGCGGCCATATTGAGAAATTTACCGTTGCCCATATTTTTCGGTTCCTGCCAATGGAAACCTCAAAACGGGACTTTGAAAAACCTAAAAAAAAACTGAGTGCAGTGGAAATAGGTTAGGTGCGCCAAGTTATGAAAATAGAAATAAATAAATTTATTTTGTTTTTAGAACAAATCTGCAGCAATTTCGTGGAGTAGCATTCACTAAGAAATGCCGTTTGAGTTGTGGGAGGAAAATTTGCAGTAAAAAGTAAATGTATTAATATAAATATTACATGGCCGCCAGCAATTCTACAAACAAAGGCCCAAAGTGATGGACTATCTTCCATTAGATCTGCCTCTACTTCGAACAAATCTTCGTCAAAATATTGAAATTTAAAGTTTTCAATTTTACAAATTCGCGTACAGTTTTTTAAATTGTTCACAAACGAGACCTGATAGAACGTAAAAGAGCTGATTGGCTGTGGGAACAGGGCATTGCAATCAGTACAATCGATATCGACATACATCGAAAATTATTTAATTCAGCAATACAGAACTACACATCTCTATCGCCAAAGGAAGTAAACACAATTTCCACGGAATTTTTTTTTCAGGAAACTCAAATACTTACAATTATAACAAAGAAAATATACATATATAAAATATACAAAAAAAAAAACATCAGCCCACCCTGCCCCAAATGGCCTCTTTTCGAGGCTACTACTCATTTGACAAGATGCTGAAGAATCCCTCCCTTTCATTTATTCATCATCAATTGTTTACCTATGTTTGTATGTACATAAGTATATGTATGTTAAACAGATACAAAATATAAAATACAATGTTACTTTAAAAAAATCAGATAATATACACATATGTATATATTAAAGCTGTGTTCTGTATTATAACAGTGGTAACAACCTTCACGTTAAAGATTGAAAATACTGTCATTAACACTAGTTTGGAGAAAAATTTAGATATAGCAGATTAATGCATTTATTTTGAAATATTTCCACATTTTTTTATTTGGGGTGCTTCAGTATTTTAGTGAATAAGAATAATGACAACAAAATTATGCTGTTCATTAAATTAGCAGTGTTAAAAGAAAAATGTAATAAAATTTAAAATATTGGGTCTATCAGGCATGCTCCGGTTTTCACTTTCGGTTTTTGTTTTGAAAACGAAAACGAAAAAATTGGTGCTCCCGTTTTCACTTTCACAAGATTTTTTCGGATTGCAAAACGAGAAAATTTGACTTGCCGAAATGAAAAGTAAATGCCTTTTTCTATATTAAATCGGATCTTATTTGCAAGAGGAAAAAAAGTAGTTGACTCATTGGTTTATTGTCGTTGTTTTAAGACCACCAGCACATCAATTAGGCTTGTAATTATTTTTAAAACGACTAATATCTGACCCCACCTCAAATTTGGATATCAAATTTTGCCGTCGGCAACAACAATTTTCGTTTTGGTGAGCGACCGATAAGTCCGACACCATGAGTTATCGCCTAAGCTGCCATACTTTTGATAGAATGAAAAAGCAAGTTAAAAATACTTGTATAATCAAACGGATGGCGATAAATTTGTTGAAGTTGGGTAAAATATGTTTTTTAAAAATTAATTTATTTAATTTAATTACTTATGTGTTAACATTTTATAAAAAAAAATGTTGGAATAACCGGAATGAAATCTATTAAAAAGGTGGCATCCCCATTTTTTGTGGGAAACAGCTGATTGCCGTTCAACTGATTTTTTTAAAGAAAGTTTCAAATCTTTCTTTGCAAAAAAGACAAAAAGCAAATATATTTCATTCAGGGGAAGCATAAATCCACTATGCACGATATAAATATCCTTATGTGTGTTCTATCCACTTAGGAAATTGGACATACAAAATACATTTTTTCGCGTTGTTTACTTTTAACCAAAACACAAGTCAGCTGTTTTAGCAGTAAAAATTGAAACGTTCCGATAGCAAAACGATGACCAAAAACGTGTGAAAACCGGAGCACCTAAAAACGAAAATCTCGGTTTTGGTCCCAAAACGAAAACGAAAACCGAAAGTGAAAACCGGAGCATGCCTGTATAACTTAATTCGTGCGGTTCGCTAAGAGATGGAGCCGCATGACTATTTTACCATCGTTTTAATATTCCATACATGCGTTGGAAAACTAAAGTTATTGTGCTTCTGTTTCAGTATATGTCCTGGAAAAGTGTTTTCTTTTCTTCATGAAGAAATCTGCTGCAGAGGATTGTTGCCGAACACAAGAGGAGCTCGCAGAATCTTTGGGGGTCACTCAAGCAGCCATTGCAAAATGTCTGAAAGCAGCCGGATACATTAAACAGCAAGGAAATTGGGTTCCATATGAACTGAAGCCGAAAGACGTAGAAAGGCGATTTTGCATGTCCGATATGCTGCTGGAACGCCACAAAAGAAAGTCTTTTTTGCATCGGATTACCCGTTACTGGTGATAAAAAATGGATCCAGATGGATTTTCCATCATGATAACGGGTTAGCCCACCCGCCTTATAGCCCAGACCTTGCCCCTTGTGACTATCATTTGTTTCGGTCAATGCAGAACGCCCTCAATGGAATACGATTCACATCAGGACAAGAATACGATTCACATCAGGACAAGAAAATGGTTCGATTTGTTTATGGCCACAAATTGCAAGAATGTAATTTGAATGTGTAATAGTACATGTTTTTCTTAAATAAACGTTCAAAGTTTAAAAAAACGCACGAATTAAGTTATAGACCCCAATAGATTATAAAATAATTGAATACAGCCTCACACCAATTTATGTAATGCACATGGAGACCACAACGTTTATTTATTTAGACGATGACATAATAACGGACATCACCATCAATCGTCCTAACGCGGACCAAACCGCCGACTCGACCGAGGGGCGCACGACATAACGTGCGGTGACGGAAGATCGCGAACAAATCTAGAAAACTATAAGATAAATTTCCTAGTTATAAGCTAGACAAATGACATAAGATTATAGTACGAAGAGAAGAAATAGACGAGGCGCTACTTATAATTGGATAAAAAATATATTCTTGTGTAGGGTTATGTATGGCGTAATTTTCACAGCAATATAGATGGAAAATATGAAAAAAATCATAGTGTATCTAATCGGAACCGTGAAACTTATTTGACTAGTCAATTCAGAGGAATTGATTTTACCGTTAATCAATTGGTGGAAAAACATTACTCCAAGCATGGTTCTACGGTCGGAAAGAGAAAAGAGATTTTTAAATAAGAGTCTACTACGATAAGAAGTCAGAAGAGCGGTTGGAATCCCCAGCTAAGGGGTTTGGACGGATTTTAATCTATCTGTTGATGCGAGCGCATTGCTAAGTGAGAGGCACACCTCCGCTCCGCCGACCGAAAAGCACTCAAAGCTTTTTCGCTCACTAGCAATGCGCTCAGTGCGTAAGAATGCACTCAAGCTCCAGTGCTCTCAGCTTCTCTCTCCCACAACTCACCACCGCTGAGCCGCGCTCAGCATAGATAAACGAAATGCCGTCGGCATTTCTCTAACGTCAGTTCTAATTTTCGCCTCTTTCGCTACGGTATAATTACCCCCCCAATTGTGCGTTTCCAACAACCCGCAAAGTTCATAATAAATCTATGTATGTATTATAAGAAAAACCGCGAGTGTTCTTATTTCGGGAAGGAAAAAGCAATTCTGGTACTTTCAGCGCCCCCACGAACATTTGGTCCTTCGAGCCGGATCCCATTATCATCGGCATTCCAGCATACTACGCTGATAAGTATCACAAGTTTTTTCCATTTGTCCTATCACTTCTCCCACGGTCGTCCGCCCCTCAATTTCCGACATATTGTGCAAAAGATTCCAACATATTTTGCCAAGTTGCTTTCCTTTTTGCTTCGGACGACCTTTTCTGCGTTTATCCTATATACATACATTCATTTATAATAAAATATTATTATATTTTTGTTCCGCCAATCGCGTACGTATGTATGCATCTGTGTTTATTTTTTGTAAGTGCAAGTGCATATTAGTGAAAAGTGTAAATTATTAAGAGAGCTACTAAAGTGCAAATATTATATATTGTATATTCCATACATATATAAACATACATAATAACTAAAATCCCAAGCTGTGTGTACAAGAATTTCGTATTGCTTTTAATTCTTGTCCGTTTTATGTTTTGTATGTCGCGATAATCGCCGACATACATACATACACACATACTTTGTGCACTCTCTCTTGTCCGCAAGCGCTCCGGCTTGCAGCCGCGCTTGCTCTCGCTCTCTCTTCACACACGCACATACCTTTGTACACTCTCTCTTGTTCGCAAGCGCACCGGCTTGCAGCAGCACTTGCTCTCTCTCCGAATACAAACATACGTGCACTTCGTCTGCTCAAACGTTTGACAGCGCAGTGCAGACATACATACATACATACATACATACTGCAAGTACTTCTGCGAGTGAAGTAATAGATTGGCAGGGCAGCGGTAGTCGCACTCGACATACCATACCCTTTCCTTGATTTTTTTTCCAAGTGATATTTTTAGTGTGTGTATTTGAGAGCAACTCCCAGCTCAAGTGTCGGTGTATAGGCTACCTCCAGCCAGTGTCCCACACACATAGACATACCCACACACATATACACACCTACGTATAAATACACTTCTCCTTCCAACACATATCCATATACAAATATATAAATAATCTTTTGTTTTTTTTCGTGACAATTTATTTATTATTTGTTCCATCCAGCGCATCTTTAACCACATTTGTGTTTTTTCCAGCATATTGTGTTTTTGTGGTATTTTTCCGTGCTTTTTTTGTTCTTGTTTTCGACAATCATTTGCTTGATTGTCGCGGGAAACTTCCCCGGCCCCCTTTGCGTTCGTTGCCTGTGTCCGCAGTTCGTACCCATTTGGGTGTAAAATACCTCAGCGCAGTCTGTGGTATTTTTTCTAGTATTTTTTGGTATATTTTCTACTAGTTGCTACGTTTCCTTCCGTCCCGATCCACAAGATGGCACAAAACAAAGTAGACACAGCGTTGACGAAATTCATCGCCGCGACTGATCGTATCAGTCACTTTGCGGCGAGAGTCAACAATCTTTCGGCTGATAGCCCATCCCTATATACGTGCCAAGTCCGAAGGGACCAGATGCGTTCCTTATGGGAAAAGGTCGAGAATGAGTATGAGGCTTGCTCTTGCGTCATGTCTGAGGAGATGACCACAGAAGAGCTCCCTACTGTTCAGGCCAAGTACGAGTACTGCTATGCTGCCTACGAGCAGTGTGCAGCTCTGTTAGGTGAGCAAATAGCCAACGCATCCCAGGCGCTCATCCCCCGTACACCCGTACAACCACAAGCTGTGCAATTTATGCCCACAGGGTGTCGATTACCTCCGTGCGACACCGAAGTTTTCGGAGGCGATTACACTCGCTGGCCCACCTTCCGGGATTTATTTACGGCCTCTACATGCAGAACCCGAGACTGTCGGCAGTTGAGAAACTTTTCTATCTCAACTCCAAGACCAGCGGTGAAGCCCATTCAATTGTTTCAAAGTCTCCTTTAACAAATGAAGGGTTTCAGTCGGCTTGGTCCAGCTTGACTGAGCGTTTCGAGAACAAACGGTTGCTCGTAAACAGTCAGCTGAGAATTTTGTATAATTTGCCCGCCATTGGGCAAGAGTCGGGTTCCTCTATTCTGGAGCTGCAGAGCACTATTCAAGGGTGTCTGACAGCCTTAGAGCACTCGAAAATCGACACAGAGAATTGGGATTGCATCCTGGTTTTCTTGTGTTCTTCGAGGCTCCCCAAGTTGACCCTTTCTCTTTGGGAACAGTCAATCCAAAACAAGAGCGATAATCCAACGTGGGTTGACATGAACGCTTTTCTTCTAGAGCGGCATCGCACCCTAGAAGCGATAGCGGAGGTGTCATCCGGCACGAACGCTCCGACGGTTCCAAGAGCCTCACCCAAGAAGGCCCCCGTCTCCAGGCAGGTCAACTCTTTTGAGAGTAGGGTGATCATTAAGACCCAGACCTGCAATTTCTGTTCCCGGGAGAATCATCCGATTCGATTGTGCCCTCGCTTCCTCCAGATGGGTGTCAATGAAACGGTCAACCATATCAAGCGACAGAAGCTTTGCTTGAACTGTTTCGCACGAGGCCATGTCCTGGCCGACTGCACAAGTGCGCACAGCTGTTTTACGTGCAAGGGTCGTCATCATACACTCTTGCATCGAGTCAACCCGACGCCGACAGTCACTAATCCCATTCCTAATATACAGTCCACTCCTTCCCAGTCAGCTAATGTGCAATCATTCCTGGCAGTTAACACACAAGGTGTTCTGCTGAGTACAGCTGTTGTACACATTTGCCATCACGGCGTTCGGCACACAGCACGGGCTCTGATCGATTCCGGATCAGAGGCTACCTTCATTTCTGAACGATTGTTCAAGCGCTTCAGGATGCCATACACATCCGTTCAAGCCCACGTCTCTGGGCTGACTCAAGTTGTAGCAGCCCAGCCCCGAAAGCATTGCCAATTCCTAATTGGCTCCCCGTTGCGACCAGATCTGCAGATTGAGGTATCGGCTTTCGTCCTTCCTCAATTAGCAGGAAAACTGCCCTCATGCTCTGTCCCACAAACCATCTTCGACAATCTGCCAAGCATTCCGCTGGCCGACCCCAAGTTCTATGAGAGTTCGCAGATAGACGTGCTTTTAGGCGCGGATATCCTCCCATCCGTTCTTCTCGGCGGCTCTCGTCCGAACGTTTGTGGGACCCTCATTGGTCAAGAGACCATTTTCGGTTGGATCCTGACCGGCCCAGTGTCGGGATCCATTTCTAACTCCATCTCGTCCTTTTCGACTCGACTGTCCGTCGATCGAACTCCTACGATCGGTCCTGTGACAGGACCCCCCTCCAAATCTATTTCAGTTTTTTCGGCGCGACTGTCCGTCGAACGAACCCCTAAGATTGGTCCTGTGACGGGACCCCACTCTGATCCTTCTTCGGTTCGACTGTCCGTCGAACGATCCTCTAAACGCAAGCCTTTGTTAGGCTCCCATTCAAAATCGGTTCCAACACCGTCGGCTCGACCGAACCTATACGATTGATCCTGTGACAGGACCTCCCTTAGAACCTCTTTCAGCTCGACTGTCCGTCGAACGATCCCGGACGGAGACGCAGTCTTCCTCTGCACCGATGGCACCGGTCACTCCGCGTGGGGTCTCCGTGCCTCCCGGCACAACCTCTCGCCAGCCCAGGAGCCGACGCGACCACCCGGCACCCTCCAGAGAAGAACCACCAAGGACGTCCCGTGTCCACGTTTCCCAGGCCGGCATCCACCAGGCCGGCATCCACAGGCCCACTCACCCACGCACCCGGCCCGTGCCTAGCTCCCGCAGACGGCACTTTCCAGTGCAAAGGAGTGAGCATACTACCCACCGCGGCAAGTTGGATCCGTGTTGTCCAGTAAGCCGCATCAGCGAGTCGTTGCCAGGGGCCTTAGGCCTCTCCATCACTCGCATGGGCGCTGAAGGAGTCTGCACGGCGTCGTTGCGCTCCAAGACACACCCACTCTATCTATCCTGATATTGTCCTGCCGGGTATCCTCCCAAATTTGTTATTTTTTTGCAATCCCAATATTGCAAGGGGGGGAGAATGTTGATGCGAGCGCATTGCTAAGTGAGAGGCACACCTCCACTCCGCCGACCGAAAAGCACTCAAAGCTTTTTCGCTCACTAGCAATGCGCTCAGTGCGTAAGAATGCACTCAAGCTCCAGTGCTCTCAGCTTCTCTCTCCCACAACTCACCACCGCTGAGCCGCGCTCAGCATAGATCAACGAAATGCCGTCGGCATTTCTCTAACGTCAGTTCTAATTTTCGCCTCTTTCGCTACTGTATAATTACCCCCCAATTGTGCGTTTCCAACAACCCGCAAAGTTCAAACTTCAAACTTCATTTCTGAACGATTGTTCAAGCGCTTCAGGATGCCATACACATCCGTTCAAGCCCACGTCTCTGGGCTGACTCAAGTTGTAGCAGCCCAGCCCCGAAAGCATTGCCAATTCCTAATTGGCTCCCCGTTGCGACCAGATCTGCAGATTGAGGTATCGGCTTTCGTCCTTCCTCAATTAGCAGGAAAACTGCCCTCATGCTCTGTCCCACAAACCATCTTCGACAATCTGCCAAGCATTCCGCTGGCCGACCCCAAGTTCTATGAGAGTTCGCAGATAGACGTGCTTTTAGGCGCGGATATCCTCCCATCCGTTCTTCTCGGCGGCTCTCGTCCGAACGTTTGTGGGACCCTCATTGGTCAAGAGACCATTTTCGGTTGGATCCTGACCGGCCCAGTGTCGGGATCCACTTCTAACTCCATCTCGTCCTTTTCGACTCGACTGTCCGTCGATCGAACTCCTACGATCGGTCCTGTGACAGGACCCCCCCTCCAAATCTATTTCAGTTTTTTCGGCGCGACTGTCCGTCGAACGAACCCCTAAGATTGGTCCTGTGACGGGACCCCACTCTGATCCTTCTTCGGTTCGACTGTCCGTCGAACGATCCTCTAAACGCAAGCCTTTGTTAGGCTCCCATTCAAAATCGGTTCCAACACCGTCGGCTCGACCGAACCTATACGATTGATCCTGTGACAGGACCTCCCTTAGAACCTCTTTCAGCTCGACTGTCCGTCGAACGATCCCGGACGGAGACGCAGTCTTCCTCTGCACCGATGGCACCGGTCACTCCGCGTGGGGTCTCCGTGCCTCCCGGCACAACCTCTCGCCAGCCCAGGAGCCGACGCGACCACCCGGCACCCTCCAGAGAAGAACCACCAAGGACGTCCCGTGTCCACGTTTCCCAGGCCGGCATCCACCAGGCCGGCATCCACAGGCCCACTCACCCACGCACCCGGCCCGTGCCTAGCTCCCGCAGACGGCACTTTCCAGTGCAAAGGAGTGAGCATACTACCCACCGCGGCAAGTTGGATCCGTGTTGTCCAGTAAGCCGCATCAGCGAGTCGTTGCCAGGGGCCTTGGGCCTCTCCATCACTCGCATGGGCGCTGAAGGAGTCTGCACGGCGTCGTTGCGCTCCAAGACACACCCACTCTATCTATCCTGATATTGTCCTGCCGGGTATCCTCCCAAATTTGTTATTTTTTGCAATCCCAATATTGCAAGGGGGGGAGAATGTTGATGCGAGCGCATTGCTAAGTGAGAGGCACACCTCCACTCCGCCGACCGAAAAGCACTCAAAGCTTTTTCGCTCACTAGCAATGCGCTCAGTGCGTAAGAATGCACTCAAGCTCCAGTGCTCTCAGCTTCTCTCTCCCACAACTCACCACCGCTGAGCCGCGCTCAGCATAGATCAACGAAATGCCGTCGGCATTTCTCTAACGTCAGTTCTAATTTTCGCCTCTTTCGCTACGGTATAATTACCCCCCAATTGTGCGTTTCCAACAACCCGCAAAGTTCAAACTTCAAACTTCATTTCTGAACGATTGTTCAAGCGCTTCAGGATGCCATACACATCCGTTCAAGTCCACGTCTCTGGGCTGACTCAAGTTGTAGCAGCCCAGCCCCGAAAGCATTGCCAATTCCTAATTGGCTCCCCGTTGCGACCAGATCTGCAGATTGAGGTATCGGCTTTCGTCCTTCCTCAATTAGCAGGAAAACTGCCCTCATGCTCTGTCCCACAAACCATCTTCGACAATCTGCCAAGCATTCCGCTGGCCGACCCCAAGTTCTATGAGAGTTCGCAGATAGACGTGCTTTTAGGCGCGGATATCCTCCCATCCGTTCTTCTCGGCGGCTCTCGTCCGAACGTTTGTGGGACCCTCATTGGTCAAGAGACCATTTTCGGTTGGATCCTGACCGGCCCAGTGTCGGGATCCATTTCTAACTCCATCTCGTCCTTTTCGACTCGACTGTCCGTCGATCGAACTCCTACGATCGGTCCTGTGACAGGACCCCTCTCCAAATCTATTTCAGTTTTTTTCGGCGCGACTGTCCGTCGAACGAACCCCTAAGATTGGTCCTGTGACGGGACCCCACTCTGATCCTTCTTCGGTTCGACTGTCCGTCGAACGATCCTCTAAACGCAAGCCTTTGTTAGGCTCCCATTCAAAATCGGTTCCAACACCGTCGGCTCGACCGAACCTATACGATTGATCCTGTGACAGGACCTCCCTTAGAACCTCTTTCAGCTCGACTGTCCGTCGAACGATCCCGGACGGAGACGCAGTCTTCCTCTGCACCGATGGCACCGGTCACTCCGCGTGGGGTCTCCGTGCCTCCCGGCACAACCTCGCGCCAGCCCAGGAGCCGACGCGACCACCCGGCACCCTCCAGAGAAGAACCACCAAGGACGTCCCGTGTCCACGTTTCCCAGGCCGGCATCCACCAGGCCGGCATCCACAGGCCCACTCACCCACGCACCCGGCCCGTGCCTAGCTCCCCGCAGACGGCACTTTCCAGTGCAAAGGAGTGAGCATACTACCCACCGCGGCAAGTTGGATCCGTGTTGTCCAGTAAGCCGCATCAGCGAGTCGTTGCCAGGGGCCTTAGGCCTCTCCATCACTCGCATGGGCGCTGAAGGAGTCTGCACGGCGTCGTTGCGCTCCAAGACACACCCACTCTATCTATCCTGATATTGTCCTGCCGGGTATCCTCCCAAATTTGTTATTTTTTGCAATCCCAATATTGCAAGGGGGGGAGAATGTTGATGCGAGCGCATTGCTAAGTGAGAGGCACACCTCCGCTCCGCCGACCGAAAAGCACTCAAAGCTTTTTCGCTCACTAGCAATGCGCTCAGTGCGTAAGAATGCACTCAAGCTCCAGTGCTCTCAGCTTCTCTCTCCCACAACTCACCACCGCTGAGCCGCGCTCAGCATAGATCAACGAAATGCCGTCGGCATTTCTCTAACGTCAGTTCTAATTTTCGCCTCTTTCGCTACGGTATAATTACCCCCCCAATTGTGCGTTTCCAACAACCCGCAAAGTTCATAATAAATCTATATATGTATTATAAGAAAAACCGCGAGTGTTCTTATTTCGGGAAGGAAAAAGCAATTCTGGTACTTTCAGCGCCCCCACGAACACTATCTTAAATTCAGGAATTCAGCCCCATTTTGCACATATTACCAAAGCTACGGTTTAGACGTTGGCGACTTCTGGGAAACATAACACTCCAATATAGGGTTTCAATTGGATTTAAGTCCTGGGACTGAGCTGACCAATGCATTACGTCAATTTTACTTGAATGATTTGGATCCTGCTAAAATGTCCATATAAAGGGTATTTTATCGAAGGCTTACGGTAGCATGCCATTTCCTAATGTATATAGTTTGGTGCATAGTCCCACCTATCATATTTTACATATGATACCAATATTTTAAGTCTGTAGTGCTTAAGTCTGTAGAGCTTAATTTTTGAGTAGACGTGTATACTAGAGTTGACCTTAAAATCATCCTGGTTCAAGAGCTACAGGATGTTGCGTATATGCAACAATGATCAATGATGTTATATATTTAAAGTTGATTTTTTTATTCAAATGCCTTTAATTTATTTTTGTGCCGGCAGGAAATGTATGTATGTAACAGGCATAAGGAGGCATCTCCAACCCCATAAAGTATATATATTCTTGATCAACAGCCGAGACGATGTAGCCATGTCCGTATGTCCGTATGAAACACTGGATCTCAGAGACTATAAGATATAGAGCTATATTTTTTATACCCGCTACCCATAGGGTTGAAGGGTATTATAACTTTGTGCCGGCAGGAAATGTATGTAACAGGTAGAACGAGGCATCTCCGACCCTATAAAGTATACATATTCTTGATCAGCGTCAACAGCTGAGACGATCTAGCCATGTCCGTCTGTGTGTGTGTGTCTGTCCCTCTGTCCGTATGAAACACTGGATCTCAGAGACTATAAGAGATACAGCTATAATTTTTTTTTTCGACAGCATATAATTTGAGAAAAATACCGCAAAATATATTTCTTTTATTCAAAATGGGTAGCGGGTATCTCACAGTCGAGCACACTCGACTGTAACTTTCTTACTTGTTTAAAAATGAGCTGGCCAATTTTCCAGTTACAGAAATCGCAAGTAATCAACCCGAAGCACCGGATTCAAGTTTACTGGACACTTTTGTTCGATTTTTTTGGGTGAGCGTTCCATTAATAAAGTTGTAAATTCAAGAGTCGATGCAATTTTAACTAAGAGGCAGTATCTGGATAAGGCAAGATATCGACCCTCTATTACGGATGAAGGTATGCCTTAATTAAAAGTGTCGAGTTATAATTTTCATATAATTAGGTATATTACTTTTTTCCATGTGAATCGAACTGATTTCCCTGCCATTGGGAGCCTTTTCGACAAATATCTTTGCATTCCGGCTACGTCCGTGGAGTCTGAAATAACATTCAGCAGGGCGGCCCAAATAACATCGGAGAGGCGAACCCGACTCAAAGAAAAAAATGTTAACATTCTGTTGTTTTTAAATCACAACTCTGATATAAAGCATATTTTATTATATTCGTTTCATTCTTTTTATTTTTAAATCGTAACTTAGTTAAAATAAAGCATAACTCTATTATATTTGCTTAAACATTTTTTTTGTTGGGCTTTACTATCGAGCCACTATCGTCGACTATCGATGGCGTGTGTAGTGGTCGCTTGGACAGCAATCTTTTATTGGATGGGCCTAAAAGTAGGCAAAGTTTTTTTTTTAGCTATTGGAAAACGAGCGCACCGCGGCACTAGGTGTAAAAAAGTAGATAATGTAATATATTTATTAAAGTTATGTTTATATATATTAAAAATCCAATTTTTGTTACTTAAATATTAGATGTATAATAATTGTTTAGTGTTAGTATAAACTTTTAGGATTCTGTAGGAGGGATGTTTGCCAGTTAAAGTAAAACACTTTCAATTTCAAATTGTAGCAGATTTGTAGACTTTACAAGACTTTTATTCAACACTTGTCATGTGCACCAGAAGAAGTATTTGAACATATATAAAAGCAGAACAGCACTAAAGTGGGCAGGGTGACCATCACCAGAGGAAACCTAGATCAGTGTGGCAGCGCGTATGACAAGGTCACACGCACAGTATACCAGCTTTTGTCGCTATCGATAACACTCAATCGCGACCACACTGTCAGCTGGCCTGAGTGGTCATACCTGCAGTCATCTGGCATCAACATCCTCCCCCCAATGAGTTGCAAACGGTATCATTGTTCATATGGACCGGACAGAATCCAACCCAATGTGGAATTCTGGGCCATTGGCAAACCGTTGGTGCTTGGCAGGATGCCAGGTTGGATGATGTGAGGATACACATCAGTGCCGAGCACCAGGGACACCATCGATGACTGGAACCAGCGTTCGTCGGCGAGCGTAATGCTGCGGAACTGCTCCAAGTTCTCGCCATCGACAGGTCGGAGGGGGGTGCGGCAGCAGAGTTGAGAATCTACCTGCAGCAGCACCTTTCGACGGAACTCGGATGTCCGCGAGCGAATGATCGCCGTGCAGACACCCTCCCACAGTGGTTCCGCCCATAGGCCAAAAATGAAAAAGTCATAACAGCAAAAATTTACGAAAAGTAAACAAATCGTTACTAAAATGTCCAAGTTTCTTCATTGCAAACTAGATTTTTCTGGAAATCTAACGGTTCTTTCTAAAAATAGAATTGAAGCTGTGAACACGTGTTCATTTGCAAAGCGCAGCTGCACGCATCGCGAATATTTCACAACAAAAGCGAACTTCAAAGTGTTCAGTCAACTAATTGCGCTGCCCAATTTATATTATTTAAAATGGATTTTGAAATTAAAGGTATTATTTTTAAGTTTCAATATTAATAAAAGCTAACGTGTGTTGTCGTTATTATAAAATTAATTCTTCACTTTGTTATATTTTTAGTATCTTTTGTATTCGTTTTTTTTATGTTTACGTAAAGTTTTAATTGTGATCCCCTAAGATTCCCCGTTAAATTTTTTATTCAGTGTATTTGTTAATATATTAAGGTATAAAAAAGGTAAAACTAGCTGCAGATATTGGCAGATGTGTACATAATCAACAATATACTAACATCGTCTCTTTTTTTTCTTCAAGGTCGATGCAGCTGTTTTGCATTGTAGTTGTGCTGTGTCTTTGTATTCGTCTTTTGTGTTTCGTGTTCTTATTAGCTTTAAATTTTAATTTTAATAGCGTTTTATTTTTATTAATTAAATTTTGGTAGGTGACTCTACTCAATGTGTCTTCACTCGGTTGTACATATTCAATTATTGGTGTACAGCAATCGGCACCAATGCAGAAAAATTACTGAAGGTCATCGATCATGTAAACAGCAATATTGAAGACATTGGCTACGTGTCCGAGATGGGCGTGTTAACGCAATGTATTGGATACATTTGCAAAACAAATTGCTTTGTTTTTGACACAATATCACCGCAAAAAGGCATCAGTTTTTAAGTTCCAATCTAATTGGCTTAACGAAAAGAAACAATTTTAATGAATCGCGCTCCTAAGAAGCCTCAAGAATTGATCAAAACTACTAAACGTGGACATCCGAAAGTGGATTTTAGTGAGTCATCAAAAAGAACAAAAAGACGAAGAATTGCTGAGCTTTCAATAATTAATGAATCTGCAGCTCGTGATTTACGATCATGCAACATTCAATCAGATGCAATATGTAGCAAAGCTAACATCGAAGAAGTCCTATCGCTTCTGATAGAGGCAAACTTGAGCAAGCATCAATATTTTCTTATTCGAAGCTATGTGAAGACATCCTATGACCTTTTTCCAAGATTTATAGATTTGATGCACAGATTACTTCTGAGTTCGGATCCGTATATTACTGGCCAAAGAAGGCACCCACATTCTAAAAAATCCGACTTATCAGCATCATCATTTGAACTACTTGATGACTTCAACTGAATATATCTTGCTATTATTTAATTTTTAAAATTTGATTTTCTTTGGCTATAATTTGTATTTTAGATTCGTATTATTATTTTTTTTTTTTATTTTACTGTTATTTATTGTAATAATTAAAACTAAGGGATTAGTATATATGAGCGATTAATATTTGTGGGCGCCTTCTTCCTTTTAAAATATTATTTAAATGTAAAAATACTTTCACAAAAAAAAGTTAGAAACTGAAAATGGGAACACGTTCCAAATTTGGTCCGATATTTTGTATGGTAGCTACAGGAAATAGTCGCACGATATGTCCAATTTTTTTTTTCTATAATTAAAACATTTTTATAGAATTTTGGGCAAAATTTCGTAGCAATATAACAACTAGAAGTATTTTTGGCCGCAACTCCCAAACTGGCGGAACCACTGAGCCTCCGTACCAACGCGGGTGACGGATAACCGATAGGCTGTTGGCCGTTGGCAGGATGCTCACCGCCTTGTCCTGCAACAAGGATATGAGCGACGTCGGGAAAGCCCCGTCGGTGAGGCCGGTCGATGGGGAGACGGCGAGCGCGAACGTGACCGCGCTGGAGTTGAGGACCGAGTCGAGTCCAGTCGGTCGTCGCCTTGTCGCTGACGACTGGGGCGAGCGCTGCGTGCCGCCTTAAAGTGCAGGAGCATGTGGTGGTCCTTGTGACACACAGCGTCCCGCGCTGCGGCAGGATTGCCCGGAGTGTTGATGGGCCAGACAGTTAGAGCAGTACTTGTTAATGAGTACTGCTCTCAACCGTTTTTCCGCGGTCAGCCGGAGGAAGCGCTGACAATTCCGGAGGGGGTGGCTCCCACGGCACACGCGACACCGGAAGGAGTTGGTGCCAGCAGGGCGGCTCTGGTTGGCGGCTGTATGTGATGGCATACTACATGAAATGAAACAAAAGAAACAAATGATTATTATAGTAGCCTCTTTGCATTGTCAATGACACACGGAACAGGACAGCATAGGACAACACAGGACGACGAATAGGAATACGGAACAGGAGGTTATTCGTCCTTCAGTCCTTCTGACGTGGAGGGGTCAGTCTTGCTGTCCATCGGGAGTAAAATTGGTTTGGAAACGGGTCTTCGGATAGTACCCCGCGCCGCGAGCACATCTACAACTCGGACCTTGGTATCGGTGGCTGGACACGTCGTCAGCAGCCGTCCTAGGCGCCACTCGTTTGAGGGAAGGTTGTCTTCCTTTATGACGACCATGTCACCGATCCGAAGGTTCCGTGTAGGGAATTGCCATTTCGTCCATTTGTGGAGCTCTTTGAGGTACTCATACTTCCAATGGAAACAAAATTGTTGGAGAAGAGCCTTCAGTCGCTGCCATCGATTAAGGATGGAGGTTGGTTGGTTAATTGGTGGTTCCAACACCGAAATAAGTGGGCCACCTACGAGGAAATGGCCAGGAGTGAGCGCTAGTAAGTCCGAAGGGTCCTCGGACATAGGGGAAATCGGCCTCGAATTCAGGCAGGCTTCGATCTTAGCGAGAAGAGTGGACAACTCTTCGAACGAATACTTCGCGGTGGATGTTGCCTTGTAAAAAAGTGCCTTAAAACTCTTTACGCCGGCTTCCCATAATCCACCCATATGCTGGGCGCCCGGCGGGTTGAAGTGCCAGGATAGGCTCTTGTGGGCGTGTTGTGCGATGATGCACCCGCTCGTCGCTTCCAAGAAGTCGTTGGAGATCACCTTGTCAGCTCCAACGAAGGTTTTCCCGTTGTCCGAGTACATTTGGTGTGGACACCCGCGCCGTGCGATGAAATGGGAGAATGCGGCCAGGAATTTCTCCGTCGTGAGATCCGATGTTGCCTCCAAGTGGATCGCCTTCGTGCTGAAGCACACGAAGACGGAGACATACCCTTTGGTGATGAGGCAGGCTCGGCCAGTGTAATTTTTTACTTCGAATGGGCCGGCGAAGTCGACTCCAGTGTGCGTGAAAGGTCTCGAGTAGGACGCCCTTTCCTTGGGCAAGTCGCCCATCATTTGGGTGTGCAATCTCTTCTTATAGATCACGCAAACCTTGCAAGAGTTGATGGTGGATTTGACGAGGACCTTCAATTTTGGAATCCAGAATCTGGAACGGATCAGCCGCATGACGACTTGGTTACCCCCATGTAAGGATATACGATGGTTGAAACGAACCAATAGTCGTACAAAGGACGAGGAATACGAGAGTATGATTGGATGACTCTCATCATAACGCAGCGAGTGGGACGCCCTCAGACGCCCGGAGAATCCCCCTGCCATCGAGAAAAGGGTTCAAGTTTCGGATTGAACTTAAAGAAAGAACCGCTGCTTGGACTGCAGACAGTGGTATTCTTGTGAAAAAGTTTGTCGTTGAGCCATGACGATTAACCGCTCTTGGATCCGTAACAGCTCATCCGCTTGGACAACAGTAGAGCTTGGAACTGCCAATTTCCGACT
This sequence comes from Drosophila sulfurigaster albostrigata, assembly GCF_023558435.1. Lineage (NCBI taxonomy): Eukaryota > Metazoa > Arthropoda > Insecta > Diptera > Drosophilidae > Drosophila > Drosophila sulfurigaster. The sequence continues at coordinate 2,090,352 of NC_084882.1, forward strand.
TCTCTCGATGAATCTGAGAACATATGCAGAGGTGCGCAGTGCTTTGCCAAACTCAGAGAACTTACTCAGGAAATCAGGAGTAGGAGGTAACTTAGCGATGTTACACTTAATCCGCTGCTCCAGCAGAGTCTCCGGAATGGGTCTTGAAGATGTTGGCCATTGATCCGACGGGAGATGAAGCCACTCTGGTCCATGCCACCACAAAAAGTTATGAATCAATTCTTGTGGCAGGACCCCTCGGCTTGCAAGATCTGCCGGATTGTGCTCGGATCGCACATGCGACCAGTTCTTGGCGTCGCTGGCTTGGACGATTTTGGCCACACGATTGGCCACAAAGGTTGTCCATCTGCAGGGTGGCTTGTTCAACGAGGCGAGAACAATTGTTGAATCAGTCCAAAAGAAAGTCTGGAAACTTTCTGCTGGAAGATTCAGGAGGAGGGCCGAAGATAGCTCAGCCAACAGGACTGCGCCACAAAGCTCCAAACATGGCACTGAGAGAGACTTAATAGGAACCACCTTTGTCTTTGCAGTGAGGAGATGTGTGGAAACCTTGTTAGCCGTCTCTACGCGGACATAGATCGCCGCTCCATACGCCCTTTCTGAAGCATCACAGAATCCGTGGTACTGGAGCTTCATTCGTGTCTGTAACTGCACCCATCTTGGAATCCGGATCTTTCCCAGAGCAGGATTGCTCTGAAGGTACTCCTTCCATTGGAGTAAAAGATCCGCGGGTAAATGTTCGTCCCATTCGAGCGTTTTCAGCCAGATCTACTGCATGAAGATCTTGGCTCGGATAACGAAAGGGGCCAGCCACCCGGCTGGGTCGAAAAGTTTAGCAATTTGCGAAAGTACTTCCCTCTTCGTGTAGGAGTCCTGATGGGCAACTTCTGGTGGCATGAAGAAGAACTCGTCATCGTGAGCTTGCCACATGATGCCCGGAGTTTTCGCCGTACTGGAGTCCTCGAGTTCGAGGAAATCTTCTCGAAGTAGATGGTCCTTTGGGATGTCCTTCAGGACGTCGTCCACCTACATTTTGTTGGAAATGACTCGGCTTGCGAGAGGATACTCCAAGCGTATGTCTTCAGCAAGTTGCTGGAGGACTCGTAGAGCCAAGAAAGGCGCACAGTTGACACCGAATGTCACTGTGTTCAACTCGAAGTCACGGATCTCACCGTCCGTTGTACGGAACAGAATTCGTTGGAACGGTGTGTGCTTCGAGTCCATGAGGATTTGGCGATACATCTTCGCCATCTGAGGATTTGCAACGTGAGATAAGATTGAAGAATGGGCCCTGAATGAAGGATATCATTCAGACTCTTGCCATTTGAGGATGGACAAGATGCGTTAAAAACGAACCGCACCTTCGCCGTGGTGCTATCTGGTTTGAGTACGGCATGGTGAGGCAGATAGAAATTAGGAGTCGTGACAATCGCCTGAGGCGATATGGGTGTCATATGACCCAAGTCCACGTACTCCTGGAGAACGGCATTGTACTGTTCCTTTAGAGAATCGTTTCTTGACAAACGATTCTCGTTCTTGAGGAATTGAGCCAGCGTTATAGATCTTGCGTAATTTGCCCCTTAACACGGGCGAGACACCGCTCATACACTACATGGCAGTGATCGTATTTCGACTCCACGGCCTGTATGCCTTCATTGTCGCTGTCTCGATGTAGTGCATCAGCGCATGTGGATTAGGCGGCCTCGACATTGTCCCAGAGAACTTGCAGACGGTCACGACGGATCTCGTACGTGTGTACATTGTCATCTTTGGCTGCAGGCCCTCTGACCCGACTCTCGAATTGCACCAGTCTGTCAGAGACGGCGACGAAGTTGCTGAGAGCCATCGCACGGGTTTTGCTAAATTTAGCTTGGACGGAACGGGTAGTTGCCTGACTACGTGGAGCAGTTGAAGATTTAGGCAACGACGGAGTCTTTGCAGAAGCAGACGGCGACGGACGATCGACCTTGACTTGGAGTTGAGCGGCAGGAGTGGCGGTTTAGGACCCCAAAGAAGCGGGCGAAGCAGACAACAGGCGACGAGCTGGTCGGAAGCTCTAATAAAAGTTTAGAGTCTTTTTCACTCTTTTGACTTTTGGACATACTATGCTTCAGCAGTCACTTTAGAGTCTTTTTCTCTACAAAGACACACGATAAGGCGGGCAGCCGAAAGCAAGCACAAAATGGAGAGGAACTTCGGCTGTCACAGGATAGTGAAAAAGGCTGACACAAGAAACAGCAGCGTGAATCTTTATTAAACTCGTTGTGATTGCTGCTGTTCGTATACGTATACGGAAATGGATATGATAATATATATATACTGTAACGAACCGTCACAACGCCGAGGTAACTAGCGCTGTCCAGGGGTCGAAATAAGAAATTTATGTTTGCTGAAACCCTACAAGCCGAGTATCACAAGGTGTGAGACAATCTTGGTAGCCAAATGGAGATCTCGATGTGAAAGAAAGACACAGTAGTTTTTGAATTCTTAATTTTGTTTTCTTTATTTCTAGTTTCACTGGTTCCAGATAAGTCAACAATGGTATAGATATTTACGCTTCTGGGATTGTCCTCAGGTCCAACGTCGATAGAAATGTTATGCGGGTGGTTGTCACGGGTGTCAGTGTGAAGTACACTGACTATGTTACTCTGTACGCACTATTTTCGGTGTCGACTGTAGTGGTTGTAGTCAACCTACTACACCTAACTGAAAGAGGTTGCGGTTCGTACGAATAGTATAAAACGAGACACGCGGCGTGGGTGGAATGGTTGTGAGTGTGTAGTCACACTGGTCCAATCACACCGTACACACTGTTCCAGCGTCGACTGTAGTAGTTAGTAGTCACACTACTACGGAAGAATCGTAACCGGGATGTACGGTGTAGATGAGGCGAGTGTTGGTGTGTAATCACACTGGCACAGCCGCACTATACACACTATTCCAGCGTCGACTGTACTACTGGTAGTCTCACTGTTACAGCGAACGGGCACTTTGCTTTACACGAGCACTACGAAAAACGAGGTACATAGTATGAGCGGGACAAATGCTGACATGTAATCACACTGGCACAGTCACACTGGCACAGTCACACTGTACACACTTTTTCAGCGTCGACTGTAGTAGACTGTAGACTAGTAGTCTGCAGTCACACTACTACAGTGAACGAAAGACGCGGCGAAAAAGAACAATGTGTAGCGTATGACGTTAGTGTGGTTGTGTTAGTGCGTTGTCGCACTTGAGTGGGGTTATGTAATAACAATGCTTACTGGTTATGCGTAATCGCATATGTTAAACGGGGGAGCAACGGGGAAAAATGAATGAGCAAGTGGGTATCAAGCATCCAGCTTGAACGTACCTGTAGAATACGCGTTGGCTGCGTGATGAACTTCTAGTTGTCAAGTATACACGTTGGTTCTGCTCAAGACTTTTTATCAAAGGCACTCGCGGGTAAAAGAGTTTCGCACTGGCAAGTTCTAATCAGAGAGTGAGAGCCGCTCCTCCTACTCTCGCCTTTATCTAGGTCAAGGTCTTGGCTCTGCCAACTTGCTTTTTCTTTCTTTTCCCTAAATTTGCGCATGCGCTGTTAACTCACTTGGCTCTGTTTGCGTTGCACTTGCGCTGTTAACTCGCTTGGCTCTTTTTGCGTTGCACATGCACTGTCAACTCGCTTGGCTCTGTTTGCGTTGCACATACGCTGTTAACTCACTTGGCTCTGTTTGCGTTGCACTTGCGCTGTTAACTCGCTTGGCTCTGTTTTGCATTGCACATGCGCTGTTAAATCGCTTGGCTCTTTTTGCGTTGCACATGCGCTGTTAACTCAGCACAGCTGGGTGAGTGACCGTATGTGAGAGAAAAAACTCTGGTATATATATGTTTTGGGCTATTGTTTTATTATGGGGCGCAGTATGGTGCGTCACACTCCCCCTTTCCCGCCGGGCGAATAAAAATCCGGATACGTCTGGTTTTGGACCTATTCACCTGTTAGGTGGTGTCGAGGTAGGTGTGCGTGAACCTGGTCCTGGTGCCTCGTCCCTCGCTGCAGCGGACCTCCTCGACTAGGCCCAGGGGTATTTGACGTTGAGGCGTTTCCACCGTCCAACTTGTGGAAGCTTCCACCAGCTCGCTTCCGTGGGCTACTTCGGACATTAAATTTTGGTCCCCATCCTCCTCCAACGGCACCAAGTCCTGCCCCAGGACCTCCAGTAGGTCGGAGAGAGAGTGTCGGTCTCCTCGTTGGCTGGGGAAGTCTTAGCGTACTGCCGGCGGAACCGAGGTCCGTTCGGCTCGTCGTCCGACGACGCAGATTCCCAGCGTGAACCTTCCGGAGGTGAGTCATAGGAGGGCATGGGAGGGGGAAGCCCGTCGGGGTCACACACGTCCATTTCCTGGAGTAGGTGTAGGGTGGGTGTTCTGGGGCGTAGGAAAGCAGGTGGGAAGTATGGTGGTGGGACTGGGCGGTCAGCGATGGCTGGCCCACGATAGTTTCAACGCTCCGGTAGCTCGAAATACGAAGCAGGGGTTTCCCCTGGAGGGAGGATGACGTCGACCACCGCCCGGTTAATGCGGGTTACCCGCATTCCCCACGGGCGGATGGCCGGCTCGTACATTACAGTACGGCCCACTTCGTGGACGAAAAACGGCTCGACCGCGTCACTGTCCTCGGTGGGAGGGGCTGGTAACGTTGCGCCTCCGTCTCGGTCGGCGGCCAGTCGTACCGCTGACTGATTCGAAGAATAGTCGGAACAGTTGTCCGTCCCTGATAGTATAATCCGGGTAGAGTTGTGGTTCCTCACTCACCTGTTGTATGCGCCGGGATAACCAAGAACAAGGTTGGGCCTCCTCCTTTAACATGGCCAGCCTGGTAAGGGGTTGTCGGGAAAGGGCGTCGGCGACTACGTTCTGCTTTCCGGGTCGATATCGCACGTCGTATTGGTATTGTTGCAGCTCTAAAGTCCAACGTGCCACACGTCCATGTGGTGACTCAAGTGAATTTAACCACTTGAGTGCCAAATGGTCGGTGACGACCTCAAATCGGTAACCCTCCAAATAACAACGAAGTTTCCTGATGACCCAACGTGCCACACGTCCATGTGGTGACTCAAGTGAATTTAACCACTTGAGTGCCAAATGGTCGGTGTCGACCTCAAATCGGTAACCCTCCAAATAACAACGAAGTTTCCTGATGACCCAGATCACTGCGAGACATTCCTTCTCGGTGGCGGAGTAGTTCTCCTCCGCTTTGTTGAGCCGTCGACTAACGTAGGATATCACCCGTTCTTGACCGTCAATTTCTTGGGTCAGGACTGCTCCGATTCCTACGTTGCTAGCGTCAGTTTGTAGCACGAACTGCACGTGGAAGTCCGGGCACGCTGGCACAGGGGAAGTGGTCAAAAAGAGTCTTTAATTCGTCGATCGCGGCCTGCTGCTCTTCACCCCATGTCCACTTTCGCCCCTTTTTGAGGAGTAGTGACATGGGTTGCACCACCGTAGCAAAGTTAGGAACAAATCTGCGGTACCAAGACGCCATGCCGATGCGCTGGTGTAATTCTTTCAAGTTAGCCGCGGGAATTAATTCGCGGACAGCTGCCACCTTGCTGGGATCTGTGTGAATCCCCTCCTCACTGATCACATGCCCTAAGTAGTTTATTTTCCTCTGGAAGAATGCGCACTTCTCGTGGTTTATGCGTAAGATCGCCCGCCGGAGCCTTGAACCTTTGAACACTTCTCTAAGGTGCTTAGTGTGTTCCTCTAGAAAGTTTCCGACCACCACAATGTCGTCCAAGTACGCGAATGCGAAAAGTTCCATGTCGACTCCGATCCCGGAGTCCAAGGTACGCTGGAATGTCGCCGGGGCCGAAAGTAATCCAAATGGCATCACTCGCCATTGATAAAGGCCGCGTCCTGGCACGGTGAAAGCTGTGGCCTCTCGACGTCCCGTAGCCATCGGTATCTGCCAGTAGCCGTTCTTGAGGTCCAACGTGGATATGTATTTTGCGTGTCGTAGGCGTTCCAGGATGTAGGTAATCCTCGGAAGAGGGTATGCATCAGGAACTGATCGCTCGTTGACCTGTCGGTAGTCCACGCACATTCGCCATTGCCCATTCTTCTTCTTTACTAGTACAATTGGGGCACTGTGGGGACTATAAGAAGGCACGATTAACCCATCCTGCAGCAATTGGTCGACCTGTTCGTCAATGATCCTTCGCATGGCTGGGTTCTTCGGGAAATAACGCTGTTTGATAGGTCGCTCGTCTCGCAGTGTTATAGTGTGCTCCGCGATTGAGGTTACCCCTGTCATTCCGTCAAACTTGGGGAGTTCCTCTTGTAAGAATCCCTGAATGCTTGGCGCAATGTCCGCAGGCCATGGGGAAGGTCCTTGTTCGTCTGGGTCGGATCTCATCTCGAGGGCTGGAGAGGACGTTTGAAGTCGATAGTCCTGGTGATGGGTCGTGTCATAGACGCTCGGTCCCCTTGTGTCCGGGACGGCAGGAATTACACTGGACAAGGTGGCCGGGAGCAGAATTGGGGCAGCGGGGCCGTGCCTTCTATGCCGGGGACGGGGTCTAGGAATCGGTCGGGGCATTGGACCTGCCTCTACGCGTGTTCGTTTTCGTGGAACTGGTGGGGGGGGGGTGTCGCCAGGATAGGCTCGGAGTGCGAGGCTCGAGGGCACAAAGGTGTTTTCATCGATGTTAGCGAATTATCTAAACGAATCTGGGCTGTACCACAGCAAATCGTTGTTTCTATGGAACAGAGGAAATCTAGGCCCAGGATCACGGGCTCAAGAAGATGGGGTAAAACCAGGAATGGTAGTCGAACTTCCCGATTCTCCAGGCAGACACTTGCTCCCGAACGGAGCCGTCAGCGAGACGAATTCGCGAATCCTTAGTCAATGTGTTCTGGGGGGTACTAAGTCACGCAACTTTTCCCTCGGTGGGCATGCCTTCGATATGGATCCTGGCCACGATTCTCCCACCGGTTAGATACACCGTGGGGGTTACTGGCGGGTCGTGGTGTCCATCGTCCTCTGCTCCTCCCGCCAGGGTAGAGGACGATGACCGTTTCCCGTCCCGTTGTTCCGACAGCAATGGATCGTGCGTATGTCTCGTTTGCACTGGTGTAATTCTTTCAAGTTAGCCGGGGGAATTAATTCGCGGACAGCTGCCACCTTGCTGGGATCTGTGTGAATCCCCTCCTCACTGATCACATGCCCTAAGTAGTTTATTTTCCGCTGGAAGAATTCGCACTTCTCGTGGTTTATGCGTAAGATCGCCCGCCGGAGCCTTGAACCTTTGAACACTTCTCTAAGGTGTTTAGTGTGTTCCTCTAGAGAGTTTCCGACCACCACAATGTCGTCCAAGTACGCGAATGCGAAAAGTTCCATGTCGACTCCGATCACGGAGTCCAAGGTACGCTGGAATGTCGCCGGGGCCGAATGTAATCCAAATGGCATCACTCGCCATTGATAAAGGCCGCGTCCTGGCACGGTGAAAGCTGTGGCCTCTCGACTTCCCGTAGCCATCGGTATCTGCCAGTAGCCGTTCTTGAGGTCCAACGTGGATATGTATTTTGCGTGTCGTAGGCGTTCCAGGATGTAGGTAATCCTCGGAAGAGGGTATGCATCAGGAACTGATCGCTCGTTGAGCTGTCGGTAGTCCACGCACATTCGCCATTGCCCATTCTTCTTCTTTACTAGTACAATTGGGGCACTGTGGGGACTATAAGAAGGCACGATTAACCCATCCTGCAGCAATTGGTCGACCTGTTCGTCAATGATCCTTCGCATGGCTGGGTTCTTCGGGAAATAACGCTGTTTGATAGGTCGCTCGTCTCGCAGTGTTATAGTGTGCTCCGCGATTGAGGTTACCCCTGTCATTCCGTCAAACTTGGGGAGTTCCTCTTGTAAGAATCCCTGAATGCTTGGCGCAATGTCCGCAGGCCATGGGGAAGGTCCTTGTTCGTCTGGGTCGGATCTCATCTCGAGGGCTGGAGAGGACGTTTGAAGTCGATAGTCCTGGTGATGGGTCGTGTCATAGACGCTCGGTCCCCTTGTGTCCGGGACGGCAGGAATTACACTGGACAAGGTGGCCGGGAGCAGAATTGGGGCAGCGGGGCCGTGCCTTCTATGCCGGGGACGGGGTCTAGGAATCGGTCGGGGCATTGGACCTGCCTCTACGCGTGTTCGTTTTCGTGGAACTGGTGGGGGGGGGGTGTCGCCAGGATAGGCTCGGAGTGCGAGGCTCGAGGGCACAAAGGTGTTTTCATCGATGTTAGCGAATTATCTAAACGAATCTGGGCTGTACCACAGCAAATCGTTGTTTCTATGGAACAGAGGAAATCTAGGCCCAGGATCACGGGCTCAAGAAGATGGGGTAAAACCAGGAATGGTAGTCGAACTTCCCGATTCTCCAGGCAGACACTTGCTCCCGAACGGAGCCGTCAGCGAGACGAATTCGCGAATCCTTAGTCAATGTGTTCTGGGGGGTACTAAGTCACGCAACTTTTCCCTCGGTGGGCATGCCTTCGATATGGATCCTGGCCACGATTCTCCCACCGGTTAGATACACCGTGGGGGGTTACTGGCGGGTCGTGGTGTCCATCGTCCTCTGCTCCTCCCGCCAGGGTAGAGGACGACGACCGTTTCCCGTCCCGTTCTTCCGACAGCAATAGATCGTGCGTATGTCTCGTTTGCCACAGTCCCAACAGAATATCACGGCCGGATTCTGACATACGGCCTGTAAATATCCTGGTTCCGCGCATCGCCGGGGCTACATCCGGCACTGAAGATTGTCCTGCGGGAGTGTTCCGAAAGGATGGTTGGCGGGGCCTGTCCTCGGGTGGTCCTCGGAAAGGGTTATGCCACGTCGGTGGAGTCTGAGTTGGCGGATATGCCTCGCGGCGAGCCGGTGCCGGGGGTGAAATGGCAGTCGCCGTCGCCAGTGAGGTTCGTGGCTGGATTCGATCCTGGATGTATTCAAACTCCGTGGCCAACTGGATCAGTTGGTTGAGACTTGTGATCTCGTGTCGGCGGGCGTAGTACTGGTATTCGGGGCGGGCGTTGTCATAGATTCGGTCCAACTCTTGCGTCGTGCTGTAGTCAGCATGGTGCATGAGGAACCGAATTTCCGTTACGTAATCCTTGAAGGATTCGTTTTCTCGTTGTTAACGATCGCGGATGTTATCTTCTAACCTTTCGAAGTACCGCGTGGGCAAGAAAATGCGAGAAATTCCTTACGGAACTCCGACCAAGGGACTGCGCTCAGCCCACTGGTTCGGAACCAACGCACGGCCCGATCCACCAAGCCTTCAGCCATGCTCCTTGGCAATGCATCGACCGAGATCCCGTATGCCTGAGCCCGTTCCTTCAATGCCTCGACAAAAGCCAACGGATCACCCTGACCGTCGAATTGGATGCCCCATTTCCGAATTCGATCCAGGTGAGTGCCGTATGGCCAAGGGCTTGGGTTGGCGGTGATCGGGTTCGGCTGAGATTCGCTGACGAGTGCCGGGGGAATTGGCCTGTGTAGACTTGAAGTGGCAGGGGTGGAAGATAGCACCGGGACGTGAGACGTCGTACGTGCTTCCGTCTTGGGCGGGGTAAACGGTGGGGCGTGTAAAAACTGCTGGCTCAAGCCTGAGGTGGTGGCTTGCACGTCCGGTTGTGGAGTGCACATGTATAATATTTCTAATTCGGCCAATCGAGCCCAGTTGCGAGTTGTGAGTTGAACGTCAACGAGTGCAGACGTGTATTTATTTCACTTTGTGCTCCGGAAGACACCCAAGTAAAAATCAATCGGCGAAAAGACGCTTAGTGCGATGAAAAGTCGCAACTTACTTTTAATTTGTGTTTAAAACTAGTGCACTTTTGTAACTAATAATAAAACACATATAAAATCAACATAAATAGTAAAACATAAAGAAAATAAGGTGATGAACCAAAGCGAACTTCGGTCGCAGTGCCAACGCCAGCAAGACGAGCGTCGGCGCTCTCTTAGCAATGCATACTTTTCTTTCGTGTCGATAGATACAGGCGAATCAGCAAAAACAAAAGCTTCTGCCGATCAACCGCGAGCGTTAAACCCAACACCGAAAAACGAACTCAAGCCTACTCTCAACGAAAGGGCGCGCTCTCTCTCTCCGTCTACGTTACCGACAGCGCAATGCGAGGTAAGCGATAAATGTGATTGCTCTGCCTCGCCCCAACTGCACACATGTCTGGCCACGGTTACTAGCACAGTGACGTCAGTAGCAACTGTAAATGCAATGACAACAACAACAACATCAGTTTCGTCTGTATGCCCGATACCGTCGATCGTTCTACATGCTGTGTCAGCTGAGTTACCAATTGCAGCCGGTACGTTGGCAAACGCACCAAGTAAAAAGCAAGGTTCGACCATACAGACTGGCATGCATCGCTACGTAATACTTAAAAGAAAACAAAGTCCACAGGGTTCGAAAATGGGTAACGCCGCAAAAATCAATCGGGCTTCCTCCAATCAAGGAACTGTGCAGAGCCCTAATACATCAAATAGATTTGAAATTTTGGCTGACATCTCCAACGAAATGCCTTCTACAGTCACGGATGTGGACAAAAGGAAACCGAAGCCGCCTCCGCTATATATCCGAGAGAAAAATTCTAACAATCTTGTGAACACAATAATCGATCTTATTGGTAAAGATAGCTTCCACGTAATCCCCTTGACTAAAGGAGACATTCATGAAACAAAAGTCCAAGTAAAAAGCGAAGAAAACTTCAGAAAATTGACGGAGTTCCTAAACGCCAAGAAAAAAAAGCTAATATACTTATCAGCTGAAAAGTAGCAAAGGACTACAAGTGATCATAAAAGGCATCGAACCAGATGTTAACACTACTGAAGTAGAACAGGCACTAAAAGATAAAGGTTTCAACGCAAAAACCGTTATAAATATCCGCAATAGAAACAAACAACCGCAACCTCTCTTCACAGTGGAACTCGTCCCTGACTCCAAGACCCTCATGAAAAACGAAGTGCACCCCATCTACAAACTCCAGTTCTTACTGCACCGCCGAATTACAGTCGAAGAGCCGCACAAACGTAATGGCCCGGTCCAGTGCGCAAATTGCCAAGAATATGGACACACCAAATCTTACTGCACACTCCGCTCTGTATGCGTAGCTTGCGGTGGACTAAAAAATGTAGTAACTGCGGAGGAAACCACACCGCCAACTACAGAGGCTGTCCAGTATACAAAGAGTTAAAAAGTCGGATCAACCATAGAGCCTTAACAACGCGATCCCACAACGCACCATTAGTACCCCCAAAATTCACGCCTGAAGTTTTCTTTTCGTCAGCAGCCAGGTCATCACTCGGTAGTTCCAACGTAACTAAAAACGTAAGCTTTGCAAGCGTTATAAAATCGAATCAGGCGAGCCCTGCTTGCAATGACCAATCACCACCTACAGTCCCTTACCAACCCGCAGAGCACAAAGAAAATAATATGGAAACCTTGATACTCAGACTGCAACAGAGCATGGAGGAATTCATTGCTTTTATGCGTACAACCATGCAAAGTCTGATGACAAATCAAAATATTTTGATTCAGTTGCTCCAAAGCACACTATCAAATAATCCCCTACGCATTGCACTGTGGAATGCCAACGGCGTTCCACGGCATAAAATTGAGTTAGCACACTTCATGAATGACAATGAAATCGACATAATGCTACTTGCAGATACCCACCTTACCAACAAATACAATTTCCAAATCCGAGGGTATTTCTTCTACAGTACAAACCATCGTGATGGAAAGGCCCATGGAGGCACTGGAATACTGATTAAAAACCGCATTAAACACCACTTCCTCAATGCATTTGCAACTAACTATCTGCAAGCTACATCTATCAATATACGTTTGGGTTGTCACAATATAACACTAGCCGCGGTATACTGTCCTCCTCGCTTTACGATATCCGAAGCCCAATTTATTGACTACTTCAACTCGCTAGGCAACTACTTTATAGCAGCAGGAGACTATAACGCTAAGCACACGCACTGGGGATCTCGCCTCGTGTCCCCGAAAGGAAGACAGCTCTATCAAACAATTATAAAACCTAGCAACAAACTTGACTGCGTTTCCCCCTGGTTCACCTACTCACTGGCCTAGTGATCCAAGAAAATTGCCAGACTTGATTGACTTCGCAGTTACAAAAAACATCCTACGTAATCTGATTAGCGCCTGTTCTCTCCCGGATCTATCATCAGACCACTCGCCTGTACTCTTTAGCTTAAACCAACAGCCAGTTAGTCATGACAACCCCGTCATGTTAACCTCTAACAGCACAAACTGGCTCAAATTCAAAAAAATACATAAGTTCACACATTGAACTTACACCACGGCTAACCGACGAAGATGACATCAACAGAACCGTAAACAATCTCGAGACAGTTTTGGCTTCAGCGGCTCGAATCGCAACCCACATAGGTAAAATATAACACATAACACAAAGCACACGAAAGCAGAAATAGATCAGCTAGTTCTGGCAAAGCGTCCCTCCCGGCGCGAATGGCAACTATCTCGATCGCCATCTGCAAAGCAACAGTTAAAAGAAGCTTCACGTCGACTCACCCAGGCTCTACGACAAGAAGAAAACAACTATCTCCAACCAGCTCAAAATTGCCACTTTGGAAAGCTCACTCAACACTGAGCGCACCAACAGTAACGGTTACGCCAATACGGACCCCTGCGGGTTGCTGGACCCGAAACGACAAAGACCGAGCCGACACATTCGCTGCCCACCTTCAAAATGTTTTCCACCCAAATCCAGTAACAAACCTACCCAATATACGTTTGCAAACAGAAGTGGACTTTCCTATTGCCGAACCAATTGTATTCCGAGTATGTGAAGTCATGAAAATTATAAAAGAGCAGCTACAACCACGAAAATCTCCGGGCTACGATCTAATAACTCCAAAAATGCTTATTGAACTCCCACTATGTGCTGTTGGTACTATATGCCAACTCTTCAACGTGATGACAAGAATCGGCTGCTTCCCGAATAGGTGAAAAAAGTCAATCATCATAATGATACCAAAGCCAGGAAAAGACCACACAATCACCTCCTCATACAGACCAATAAACCTACTTTCGTGTTTATCAAAACTCTGAGAAATGCCTTCTAACTCGTATCATACCATACTTAAGAAGACACAATATAATCCCAGCACATCAATTCGGTTTTCGCGAAAAACATGGAACTATCGAACAGGTGAACCGCATAACATCAGAAATTCGAACAGCATTCGAGAATAGGGAGTACTGCACTGCGGTATTTTTGGACGTCTCTCAAGCATTCGACAGAGCATGGCTTGACGGCCTAATGCACAAAATCAAAATAATGCTAACTAATAGCACGCATAAACTCTTGAAGTCATATCTTTACAACAGGATATTTGTAGTGAGTTGCAATACCGACATGTCAGCTGAACATTATATCGAAGCTGGTGTTCCTCAAGGCAGCGTTCTCGGGCCGACTTTATACCTAATCTACACTTCTGATATCCCTACGAGTAGACAACAGACTATGTCTACGTTTGCCGACGACACCGCGATCCTTAGCCGATCTAAATTTCCACAACAAGCTTCAGCGCAACTTGCGATCCATCTAGACGCTGTAGAGAAATGGCTCTCAGACTGGCGTATAAAAGTAAATGAGCTAAATTGTAAACACGTAACTTTTACCTTAAATAGACGAAATTGCCTCAACCTTACACTTAACAACACCGTGCTTCCTCATTCATTCTCGACAGACGGCTCACCTGGCTAAACGAACTCACCTAAGGCTGAAGGCAAACAGTCTGCATTGGCTTATAAACTCCCGCTCACCCATTAGTCTGGATTACAAGGTCCTACAACTCCGTTTTGAAACCAATCTGGACATATGGCTCTCAGTTGTGGGGGAGCGTCAGCAACAGCAACGTAGAAATCGTGCAGAGAGCCCAAGCAAAGATCCTGAGAACTATCACCGGGGCACCGTGGTACGTTCGGAGTGAAAACATTCAGAGAGACTTAAATATACTTCCCGTGCGAGATGAAATAGCACAACACATGGAAAATTACTACATCAAGCTGTCGAACCATCCAAATCACCTCGCTAGAGCACTAACATTAGTATGCAGCCATTCCCGCCTTCGTCGTAACGACCGTCCCATCCAGCGACAATTACTAGGACCGCCTACCATAAATACAGTTTAAGAAACTGTTAGAATACTGTAGTATTTTTAAGATTTAAACACATTTTGTTAGTCTCGTAAGAGAAGATTAAAAATATAAAACAAACAGTAAAAAATCGAGCCCAGACGCTTTTTTCAAGCCTACTTTTGGTTACTAGTGAAGCGAACGCTTTCCTTAGGTCCTCGACTTTGCCTTCGACCGAGAACTTGAATTGCGCCAATGCTTCTAACTCATCGCGCCGACGGTAGTAAATCCATTTTACGCCAACTCCAGGGTTGGGTATCTCCTGCGAACACGCGTCACTATCACTCTCATGACCACTCATATTTATTTTTACTTTGAAACACTCGCGGAAATGTAACGACTCAAGCTACGAAATCACACCTGGCTAGTGGGTTTTTATGCCACTCGGAAACTGAGTTCCACTTGACTTGTAGGGTCCCTGCTCGGGCGCCACTTGTAACGAACCGTCACAACGCCGAGGTAACTAGCGCTGTCCAGGGGTCGAAATAAGAAATTTATGTTTGCTGAAACCTTACAAGCCGAGTATCACAAGGTGTGAGACAATCTTGGTAGCCAAATGGAGATCTCGATGTGAAAGAAAGACACAATAGTTTTTGAATTCTTAATTTTGTTTTCTTTATTTCTAGTTTCACTGGTTCCAGATAAGTCAACAATGGTATAGATATTTACGCTTCTGGGATTGTCCTCAGGTCCAACGTCGATAGAAATGTTATGCGGGTGGTTGTTACGGGTGTCAGTGTGAAGTACACTGACTATGTTACTCTGTACGCACTATTTCGGTGTCGACTGTATTGGTTGTAGTCACCCTACTACACCTAACGGGAAGAGGTTGCGGTTCGTACGAATAGTATAAAACGAGACACGCGGCGTGGGTGGAATGGTTGTGAGTGTGTAGTCACACTGGTCCAATCACACCGTACACACTGTTCCAGCGTCTACTGTAGTAGTTAGTAGTCACACTACTACAGCTAACGGGAAAAGTTGTGGTTCGTGCGAATGGTATCAACGGCGTGGGTGGAATGGTTGTGAGTGTGTAATCACACTGGTCCAATCACACCGTACACAGCGTCGACTGTAATAGTTTGTAGTCACACTACTACGGCTAACGGGAGAGTTCGGTGTACTTTGCGAAGAATCGTAACCGGGATGTACGGTGTAGGTGAGGCGAGTGTTGGTGTGTAATAACACTGGCACAGCCGCACTATACACACTATTCCAGCGTCGACTGTACTACTGGTAGTCTCACTGTTACAGCGAACGGGCACTTTGCTTTGCACGAGCACTACGAAAAACGAGGTACACAGTATGAGTGAGACAAATGCTGACATGTAATCACATTGGCACAGTCACACTGTACACACTTTTTCATCGTCGACTGTAGTGGTCTGTAGTCACACTAATATGCGCGTTGTGCGAAGAGAAAAGGACGCACGAAAGACGCGGCGAAAAAGACCAATGTGTAGCGTATGACGTTAGTGTGGTTGTGTTAGTGCGTTGTCGCACTTGAGTGGGATTATGTAATAACAATGCTTACTGGTGTGTAATCGCATATGTTAAACGGGGGAGCAACGGGGAAAAATCAATGAGCAAGTGGGTATCAAGCATCCAGCTTGAACGTACCTGTAGAATACGCGTTGGCTGCGTGATGAACTTCAAGTTGTCAAGTATACACGTTGGTTCTGCTCAAGACTTTTTATCAAAGGCACTCGCGGGTAAAAGAGTTTCGCACTGGCAAGTTCTAATCAGAGAGTGAGAGCAGCTCCTCCTACTCTCGCCTTTATCTAGGTCAAGGTCTTGGCTCTGCCAACTTGCTTTTTCTTTCTTTAACCTAAATTTGCGCATGCGCTGTTAACTCACTTGGCTCTGTTTGCGTTGCACTTGCGCTGTTAACTCGCTTGGCTCTTTTTGCGTTGCACATGCGCTGTCAACTCGCTTGGCTCTGTTTGCGTTGCACATGCGCTGTTAACTCACTTGGCTCTTTTTGAGTTGCACATGCGCTGTTAACTCAGCTCAGCTGGGTGAGTGACCGTATGTGAAAGAAAAAACTCTGGTATATAAGTTTTGGGCTATTGCTTTATTATGGGGCGCAGTATGGTGCGTCACAATACTGTATGTGTAATAATGGATTTGATACTTTATGTAAGGAACATAATCGGAGTGTATATATATATATATATATATGTATATATATATATATATATATATATATATATACGACACACATACATACATTATATATATATATATATATATATGTGTGTCATATATATATATATATATATATATATATATATATATATATATATATATATATATATATATATATATGTCATATATATATATATATATATATATATATATGACAGAAATGTAACAAACTACATACAACAGCGGCCAAATCGGAAAAAGTGTATTATAGCGAAAATTAATATTAAAACTAAATTACAGAAATGTATTTATCTTTCAAAAAAGATTGAACTTTTAATAAAAATAATTATATTATTTATATTTTCTCAAATTTTCTGAAATGTTATTTTTATCTTAAAATATAAAAAACAAAATTTTAAAGATCAAACTTTTTTAAATTGAGTTTTAAATATTGCTTGCAAGAATAATTACGACTTTATTTTATTATTTAAAATTACAAAATTGTAAGTCATCAAAAATCAATGCGCTATTAGATTTTACTTCTGTCAGTAAACTTGAAAGGGAATAAAAAAATTTAAATCGCATTAAAAAAACAAAATATGCATATCGATCGGGAGTTGAACCCGGACCCACAACAAGTTGGGCTTGCAAACCACCAGCAGAGCCAACGCGATCCTTGTGCAAGTACCATTTAACTGCAAACATATAGAATGCCAGCAATTGTTGTTGTCCTCTTCTTCGAGACTTTCGTCGCGGCAAAACAAAATTGACGTGCGCTAGCTGCTCGTTTGCAAGGCAACCGCAAGTTGCAAAACTTCACATGCATACACATACTGATATAGGCGAGCATGTAGATACATACACGCATACATAGAAACGAAAGCAGAGCGCATCGAAACAAGCTCGTGCTCATCGCTCCGCATTTGATTTGCGACTGAACTCAACGCTGCGGCTGCGTTAGAACTTCGAATTTTCGAATGAGCCGAAGAAGCTCGGTGTTCGAATCGCAGCGCACGGCCCAACTGGGGCTGCAATAATACTGTTTTTAATGATACAAAAATTTGTGTGGGCTGAAGCATCTATGTATTGTACTTGTATGGTTAGTGAGTGTATTTTGTTATCCAAAAATTTATTAGCGCCATCTGTGTGTAGGGCTTGGCAACATCGCTTACAGATTATTAGCAATAGATGCATCTTAAGACAGTGAATGTCAAAGAAAATGGGAAGATAAGAATGCATCAAAGTTTAATGTGCGTTTGACAAGGCATAGATTTTTCATTCGTGATGGTTATTCATTCTCGGAAGTCACGAGCTAATTTTGTGGTGGTACTATAAAATATAGTTTGAAAAAAAAGTGCGACGATCGCCAAAAAAAAAGCTAAAATAAATAGCCAAATAAATAGCGCGAGAAAAAACTTGTGTGAAGTCACCCCCCATTTCGGCCAGCAGCCAACAGGCGACAGGCGGAGAGAATCTTTGGAATTTTGTATGGTGCCTTCCAAATAGGCAGGGTAAATATTGCTCACGGCAGATATTACATATATGATATTAATGCTCTGATTTTTCGTTAAAAATCAGACGGCACGCAGTCTCAAATTGATCTTTTGGATGTTGTTGGTGTAGGTGCTTCATACGAAGTTAAGCCACCAAACCAAGCGTATCCACTCCACATCGTCACCCGGGAGCAAAAAGCTTGCGATCAAGCTTTAAAAGCTTGAGCTCTAACGCACAGTGGGCGATTTGGTCCCGCTAGCGGCATTTAATTAATAACTTCTAAACTAAACTAGATATCTTCAGTCGGTTTTTTTTCACTGATCAGAAAAAAATCATAGAATTTTTTAAGTTAAACAATTTTTTTTAATTTTTTTTTAAATTTTTTTTTTTAATTTAAAAATTTTTTTTTTTTAAATTTAAAATTTTGTTGTACTTTTATTTTATTTGAACTTCAATTAACATATTTCATATATAAACTTTATCTAAAAAATGATGGGATGATGGAAAAAAATGGGATGACTTCTGAGTGCAATACTAAAAAAAGATCCCTTTTTGGTACTAACACTGTGTCTACAAAGTACCATAGTTTCAAGGCTAGCAGATAATAGCAGTTGATATTACACATTTTGGACGCCACTGATTCACACTTTCGGCTAATAAAGGAGTTAGACTGAACTTAGTTGAATAAATTAAGTTCTACTCCACGAAAGACAGGTGTACGCTAATCCGGGCTAGTTGTTAATACACTGAATTACCACTACGTTTTATGAGCTACACATTTATAGACCGGTCACAAACATTAATTTTTTTGAAAATACATACCTTGAATATAATAAAAAACCAAACTTCGAACAAATTCACCAAAAATTGTAAATTTCCGAGGAACTCAAATTCCATGCGCGCAAAGAGAAAAAATTGTGTAAAGCTCTTTGCGAAATCATATGGTGTGTTTGACCGATCACAGCTGATGATCAGCTGATCGTAGAGCTTTCAAAAAGCTTTTAAAAATCTAATCAAAGCATCTGCTATCGATATGTGAAAAAATATAAACGGATTTTTAAATTTGAAAATTTGAATTAAATGCCGCTAGCGGGACCAAATCGCCCACTGTGTAACGCTTCGAATCTGGCAGCAATTACGAGGAGCGATTTTGCAGGGATACTGCGCCGCCGCCACCTCAAATTTACTTGGAAGTTGTCTCTAAGAGGCATAACAAGGAGAACGGCAGCATTACCACTGGTGTATTGGTGCAAGCGACCGTACAGCAAAAGGCATAAGTGTCTCCGAAGCTGATGTCCGTGCCTATAGATGTTTTTTTTGTTGTTTAGTATATTTCTCTTGGGCCTTCTGCCTAAGTAAATGTACTTAGTGCGTTTTTTTTAAGTATTCTATTTTTTTCATTTAATGTCTTGTTTGCGTACATGTATATATGTTGAATGACAAACTGTGTTGTGAATTTACATGTGATTACATGGTATATTATATTATGTATCAGATGTAAATAAATTTCACTAGATACCATAAGTTGTCCTACATTTATCTTGTCCGTAAAGACTTTTGTTCTCTGTCAAGATTTGCAATTTTAAAATTTAATTTATATTTGTTTACCAAAACAATGGAACCTCTGGCATAAAAGCTGAGATCCCCATTCGAGTAGAAAGCTTTTGGTCAGGGCTTTAAACTTTTGCTCCACAGCTCAAAACAACAACAACAAAACAACACACACACACACATATCACCGGCTGAGAAAGATCTTTCGTCGCTGGAGAATGACGTAAGTGAACTTTCTTTACACATACCTTATTTACATATTGTTCGCAACAGAGCTTTTTTGAATTGAATCTGTCGAATGCAAAATTTATAGTCCGAAAGAAGTTTTCTTTTTTGTTTTGCTGGCAGCGTAATTTCGCTGCACCTGAGAAACCTTAAGTTTCTTGGGGCTGAGCATTTGCCGGTGGTCCATTGCCATACTGTGATATGGACTCATAATTAAATAGTTTTATATTGCATAAAATCGATCCATATATCAAAATTGCAAGATGAAATATTGGCTATTTATTTCTATTACTAATATTTACTCTATTTATCTATTTATTTACTTTGTAAGTATTTATGAAATAGATAATTTAGCTTTAATTTTTCCACATATTTTTTTTTTGTATTTCGTACATGTTTTCTTTGGTTGATTTAATTGCCGTTTCTTTATGTATCTTAGTTTAAATAAATTGTTTATAATGTTTATTATGTGCTAATAATTTTTAAAATTTGGAACCATGTAGCGTTTGTATGAGGAGGGTTGAGTGACGAGGAGTTTCTCAAAGAGATCCTGTTATTTAAATTGATATTTACGTTGGCTTTGCAGGATCATGGTAGGGTAGGCGTCTGCACCAATGAGTGCACCGTAAAGGAGAAGTGCTCCAAGTCGAAGGTAGATCCCTAACTTGTCTTTTCTATAGTTTTCTGCTAACTCTTTTGTTTACTGTTTTTATATAATATAGTTAATCTATGGAAGCACGTAGCGGAAAGGATAATTTCTTTTTGCCCATACCCATCCGACCAGACAACAGCCGTAGCGATCGCGTACGCCTTTCATAGCGCTACATTTACACCAGCTTCCTTCAGCGAACCAGTTTCGTTGTACGCTACACGTGCTCTATCGAGAGTTTTCCACCTCTATTCTATTATAGCGAATCGCGTTTCGAATTTTACACAAGTGACGATGGCAGTACACTGTCCTGTCTAGTGATGGCATGATTAATCATATGATACATATTTATCGATTAATTTGTTTCAATTAGCTATTTAATTGTATCGAAAAATGGGGTTCGATTAATTGAATCAGTAATCGATACTACAAAATAATCGCGACACTACAATTTTACGCACAAAATTAAAGGTTTAATAACATTTTATAATGGCACCAACCAGCAGAGTAAAATATTTTTATAAAATGAATAAAAAAGTGCCTTGCCGAGAAAAAGTTGAAATACTGCAAATATACTACTAATATGCTTCAGCTTTTAAAGCTGAGCTATATATTTTAGCTTGCCAGTATTGCTTCCTACCGGCCAGATCGTCTTTTTCCTATGGCGGATGGTACTTCTACAGAAAATAAAAATAGGTTAACTACTTCGCGTGAAATTATTATTTCTTAATACAGTATTGAATAAATAAATTATATATTTGTTTAATATTTTTGAAGCAATTGCATTACATTCACAAGTACAAAAAAAAAAAATATTGCTACATAAGTAGAATACAAAAAAAACCGATTGATTAATCGATTAATTTTTTCTTTTTTCTTGGATTAATTGCAATTAATAATTGTATGGTTTGAATTAATCATATGATTTAATAATCGATTAATGAATTTTTTTGCCATCACTAGTCCTGTTGTTCGAATCGCTTCTATGCCTATGCCTTCGAACCACACTTGCAAGTACGCAGTGTCAATGTGTCCAAACGCACTTGCAACTACGCAGTCTTAACGTGTCGACACGGCCATACTGACCCTAACACGACCTCGTGTAGAAAATAACAACATTTGATTTTTTCTCTTTTCTCCTTTTGTTTATTAAACTGGACATTAAATAGTTTTAAAACAAAAGCCAATTTCCTTATTTCCAGTATTGGGTTCCATAACCATCATTTTTGGTCATCGTATTGCTATCGGAACGTTTAATTTTTTACTGCTAAAACAGCTGACTTGTGTTTTGGTTAAAAGTAAACAACGCGAAAAAATGTCTTTTGTATGTCAAATTTCGTGCGTGGATTGAACTCACATAAGGATATTTTTATCCTGCATTGTTTATTTATGCTTCCCCTGAATAAAATATATTTGCCTTTTGTCTTTTTTGCAAAGAAATATTTGATACTTTCTTTAAAAAATCAGTTGAACAGCAATCAGCTGTTTCCCACAAAAAAATGGGGATGCCACCTTTTTAATGCATTTCATTCCGGTTATTCTAACAATTTTTTGTATAAAATTTGATAGTCACATAATCAAATTCCTCACGCATCATGATCAAAACTTACATTAATATGTTTTGCTTGTACTTGCATTACATTTTATGGTCTGCCATTTTCGTTGGGCAACAGTATAAAATGGGTAGCGGGTATCTCACAGTCGAGCACGTAGCTTTCTTACTTGTTTTTTTAAATCCTCATGTGCATATATATTTATAATTTCTTTTATTGGTTAAGGACTCTGAAATGTACCTGTGAGCTTCTAGAACTTTTACTATTTCAAAAGGCCCCTTGAATTTCGGACTTAGCTTGGTCTGGTGTAAAATAAAAAATCTCCAACTTAGTGCTTTATCTTACTGCCTTATTTGCCCTTTTTCTATCAAATCGTTCTTTATCATAAGCTGCACTAGCTAATATATTCTCTGCAGCTTGCGCTCTTACGTTTTACAGATCAGTAACATTTTCTGTCACTAGGTGGAAGTAATCCTAATGGAGGTGCTACCTTTCCCAATAACATTGCTAAAGAACTTGCTTTCGTAGTGCGGTTGGTTGCTCAATTGATTGCCAACTGCACCTTTCGTAACACATCCTGCCAAGACTGTGTTCCAGTTAACATATTCTTCAACGTGCTCATGGTTCGCTCCACTTGGCCATTAGCTCGACTTGCACCAGTGCACTATAGGAAAAAAGTCTATTTTTTTGGCATAAAATCAAATTATTTTACAAATTATTTTTAAAAATAAAATATATTTTTTGAATTTACATACCCTAATTAGCCAAGAACCGTTATCTAAGATTTTTTACTAACAACACCATAGTGTTGATAAACGAACAAAGTCAGCTGTTCGATTGACTTTGTAGTGTGCTTAAATTATTGAAAAATCTTTGCAAACTTTCACTGTTTATTTTGTGGTGCAACAAATTGATTTATTATTTCTGATTATGGCAAATCGTAGCAAAGGTATTTATAAATGTACATATCTTAGATTACATGTTTTGATTATTATGACTTGTTGTCCAACTGTGAAGTGTTTTATATGTATATCTTTTTAGCTTAAAACTAACAAGTTTGTTTGTGTTCCGTGGTGTATAACTTATAAATGGCACAACGTTGCAAAAGGTAAAAACGCAAAGTTATTACCAAATGTATCCTTAATATCATAAAACTAATCATTTTTGCAACTTTTTGCACGTTTCTTCAAAAAAATGACTTATGTCCAGCAACTTATGAGCTCCCACACGCTGCACTTCTCGAAGTTTGGGAGAAAAACAGGCGCTCTGATGATGCTCTAAGAAGCTACATACAAATACAACTTTACGGCGAGCAATTTGATGAAACTTTAAATCAGCAAATATCAACCAAAATTAAATGTTTCATTGGATATATTAAAAAAATTTATTGGTGGGGGGTGGGGAGTGGGGGTTATGAAGGCAATGGTCCGATTCAAAAAGCAACAAAATCCGAAATTACACATTAATCTTAATAGTATATATAACAAATTTCAAGTTTTTATCTTTAAAACTAGAGTTTATGCCAAAAAAATCGACTTTTTTCCCATAGTGCAGTGGCTATCAAATGCAAGTTTATTTTTTGATCTGAACAAAATTGACTGAACTTTGAGCCTGTAAAACACCTTCCCTGGACAGCTATTATTCAGTTTGGTACTCCAAACAATAAAACAGCAGATTTAACGGCTTTTATGCAACATTCCCTGTCTAATTTAGGACTATGACGAAGATAGACACATTTGGTAAACGCGTCTACCTGAACAATAACATACTCCTTCTGGTCACTCTTGCCACTTAATTTTCCTGTTATATCGATGTGTTTAATTCAATGACTTCTCAAAACTTAAATGCAATATTGACTCATCTTGATTTATAACAGACCATCTGAAAGCTCTTGGCACCACTGGTAAACAACGTGTTCTGCCATTTTTCTGTATTTTCCGATGAAGAACTTCTGCCCTTAGTTCATAGATTTTCGCAATATCTTCAGGCAGAGAAAAGTTTTTAAAATGTTTAACAATTTCGATTATGTCCGAATCTCGACGTTGTTCAGCAATAAACCAGTTGCTTAAAATTTAAGCTAAATTTACTATTTTCCCCTTTGACTATTTTTGAGGTCGAAGAAGACTTAGGTGAAAGAGGATTTCTCGATAAAAAGTCAACATCTGCCATTCTTTTCCCTTCTCTATACTGAATATCAAATGTGAATGACTGCAAATAAGCCCACCAACGCTGTGCTCTGAGGGTTAAATCTTGTATATTTCTCGACGCCTTTAGCGATTTACAATAAGCGACAAAGTTCCTTCCCAACAAATGTTGAAAATGTTTAATGAAGTTCACAACAGCTAAGGTTTCCAACTCGTACAAGTGATATCTTGATTCTGCCGGTTTGTTATTAATTTTATGTAACAAAATTGCACCGTAGCCACTGCAACTTGCGTCTTTATGCAATTCGATTGGATAAAAAAGGTTCAAAAATAACAAGGACTGGTTTGTCGGTAAGAGTGGCAATGACCTTTTTCCGTATCTGTTCATGCTGTTTTCCAAATAGATTTGTTTTTGTCTGCAGTTAAGAAATATAACGGTTTCATTAATTGTATAAATTCCTTAATAAACTGTCGGAGACAGGATGCTAGTCCAATGAATTGTCTAAGTGAAGTGGCAGCCTGTGAAGGCGGAAGAGCAGCTACAACTTTCTGTGGGTTTGGACGAATTTCCCCTGCACTTATATTGTAACCCAAATATTGAACCGATGTTTTCAGGAACACTTCAGAACACTTTGTAAGATTGAATAAAAACCCAGCCTTTGTCAAAACATCTAGAACGATCCGTAATTTTTCTAGCGCCTCGAATTTCGTTGAGGCAACTATCATGATGTCATCCTTATAGACGATTGCTAGATCCCCTAGCGCCTGCATTACTGCTCGTTGAAAAACACAAGGAGTCACAAGCGCCGTGTACTAGATAGTTATAATGTGCGCTCGCATCAACACCGGTTAAATGCCTTTTTCTTATCAACTTCTTTCTTTGTACATTGGGTAGATATGTGACCCAATTCTCCGCACTTGTAGCAAGTTACATTTGGGTTTTTACGGTGGGGACCATCGTGTTTGCCATGTCGTGTTGTATCAGTCGCAAATTGATTCTATAGTTTCATGAATCTGCATTCAAACATTTGAGAAATGACACTCTATCGATGATTGTTTTGCCGTTTAGAATAAGTTTCTGACTGATGCTCCATAGCGCCGCTTTTCCTTTTAATAAAAGTGAACGCTTTTAATTCGGACTGTAAATCGCCTCTGGTTCGAACATTTGATGTGAAACTTAAACGCTGCAATCGGTGATCGAAGTTTGCCAGCAATGCAAGGGTCACAGACACAGCAATCTCTTCGTTTTCCATTTGGCTCCAGTTGTTTGTTAGTTCCGTAAGCATGCGACTTGCATAAACGGCCAGACTATCGCCATCAGTAGGTCGATTTGATAGCATATTAAGAAACATGGTGGCTGGTGTTTCTATAGTGTCGAAGCGTTGCATAAACAGTTCTTTAAACTCAGACCAAGTAATTTCAGCGTAGCACACTTGCGAAGAGCTTCCTTCCAAAGCTGAACTGAAAGCCACAACCAACGCACTGCTTCTCAATGTGTTTTCTTGTAAAATTATTTCGACAGTTGTACACCACGATAATGCGTTGCAACGCGTTGGCGCCTGGTTTGTCTGGGTTGAATTTGGGTAGTTGCACAGATTTGTTTTGCTCTGCATCAGGTACCGTTGTTTTGATGGGTCTCACAAGTTCAATTAAATTTTGATTTTGTAACTCTATCATGGCACGCCATGGTCCATCCAACATTGAAGGCAGATGGCCAATGATGTTCGAATTATGATCGTTTTCCATTACGTTTCGAAATTTACACAAGCGACGACGGCAGTACACTGTCCTGTCGTTCGAATCGCTTCTATGCCTATGCCTTCGAAATAGCGACGAGACGCTGTCGCCCGTGTACTTGTCAAAGCGACAAAATGCAGACCACCAATCACAGCGCAAATAAAGGATAATGCAATCTAACATGCCTACTCTCAATTACGTTGTGTCAATGTGCCGAAACGCACTTGCAAGTACGCAGTGTTAATGTGCCGAAACGCAACAGCAAATACGCTGTCTTTATGTGCCGACATATATATATATTAATATAATAATATATATATATATATATATACAGTAGATTCCGGTTATAGCGACTTTCAAGGGACCGACGATTTTACGTCGCCGGAAGACGCACTAACCGAAAGGAAAAAAATAAATTTTTGTTTTTTTTTATGGTTGCCATGTTCGTAATAGGTTTTTAAGATAAAACAAATTAATTTTTAAACAACAAAAAAAAAATATAAATGTAATTTAATAGCATGGCATAAATCGTATACCTGCATGATCCTTAGCATAAGCTAAGGCGTCAGCTAAAACTAACAGAGAGTAGTGAGAATGTAAGAACCTTCGTGTCGCTGCTAGGCACACAAGCAGAACTCCCGATCACTGGTAAATACATACATTTCTAACAGCGTCGTTTGTTGCTTAAATTGTTTGTCATTACTTCGCTGAATTTTTTTTTTCGCCGCAATATCCGGTTGAATTGTGAAAAATTTCGTCGGTATAAGCGGTTTGTCGCTAAAAGCGGAGACGTACTAAGCGGAGGCCCTTTCATTAAGTATAGGGTGGTCCCCATACCACCAAACCATCGCGTTTTCGTCGCAATAACCGGACGGACAATATAAGCGGAGTCGTTATAACCGGATTCTACTGTATATGTACATATGTAAATAAGAATGAATAGATTTAACAAATATTTAACACAAATGTCTAGAATGAGCGATTTAAACGAAATACAAAATTTTATAGATATAAGAACAGAGATGTTTGAAGATAAATACATATTTGTTTAAAATATTTGGCACAAACAGTGAAGCTAAGTGTATGGCTTTGTTTAAAGCTGTCACATTTCTTTGGTTAGGATCACTTAACTAGTGTATATATCAAACTTGAAAATCCAATTATAATCTATGAAGACCATAAGGGATGTATTAGTACAGCAAACGACCCCTCAGTCACAAAAGAACAAAACATATTGATATTTAGTATCAGATTTGCGAAATAAGCTGGGACTGTTTCATCACGAATTCGCTATAATCTAGTTTAAGTGTTGTTATTGTATCAAATTCTTTTGTTTATTAATTAATATAATTTCAAATTGCTTTACAATTCCTTAAACTTAAATTTACAAACTACACATGCTGTCTGAATATATAATATCTATATGATCTAATGCAATTATGACACTTTTGCGGTAGTCTTTCAAAAGGTAAGACCGAATTTTTATAATTGATTTAATTTGATTCCCTATTTGGAATGGTAACAAACAGTTAAACCTATTTAGACTGGACAGGATCATTAAAAAGTTCCGTTAAGTAGAATCTGGCGCCGCATCTTTCCAAAAGCGACTGTTTGGTTCTGAAAATGTGGCTTTTTTTTGGGAATATCGTGGTTTACTTATCGAAAATAGTGCAATATTGGTGGAAATCGACTTATTATTCCACTTTCAAATTTTGGCGTAAACGTATAAGAAAATGTAAAGCAAGTAAGAATGCTACAATCGAGTGTACTCGACTGTGAGATACCCGCTACCCATTTTGAATAAAAGCAATATACTTTGCGGTATTTTTCTCAAAATATACCAAATATATTGCAAAAATACTAAAATTACAACCAAATTGTATATGTGGTATATCGATATAGTACCGCATTTAAAATATACCATAGACGGCACAATATACCAGATTGTCAGCCAAAGCAACTAAGACCCCTAGTAAGTAGGCGTTTTTGCCCATATTATTTCTTTAATAACTTCCACAATTTATCTGATCGCAACCAAATTTTCAGGAATCATATCTACTATAATAATTATTATATATACCAAAATTCCCAACTCTAGCTTTAAAATTACGCTTGTTATTCGTTTTTTTTTGATTTTCGGGGGCGTCACAAAAATTTGAAACAAACTTGATCTGCGTGCAAACATAACAAATGCTGTCGAAAAAAAAATATAGTTCTATCTCTTATAGTCTCTGAAATCTAGGTGTTCATACGGACAGACACACAGACGGACAGACGCACATGGGTAGATCGTCTCGGCTGTTGACTCTGATCAAGAATATATATACTTTATAGGGTCGGAGATGCCTCCAGTACTATTTAACTCTAGGCATCTAAGATAATTATCAAAATCAATGCGCGATTAATTCTTACTTCTGTCAGAAAGCTTGAAAAGGAATAAAAAAAATTTAAACCATTACAAAAAAAATAAAAAATTTTGTATTCCCGACCGGGACTTGAACCCGGACACTCCAACATGTTGGGCTTGCACTACCACCAGAGCTACCGCAATGCTTGCCTGGCAAAAATCCTCTACTGAACCCTCCCCGAGGGTGCTGGATGGGTAGGATCTGTATTACCTCATTGTCGTCGTGTAGCAGATCTCTAATATGCGCCGACGTTTCAGGTACTGCCGATCCTAACTGAGGGCCTCCTTATCTTTCGGGCATCTGTCTGTAGGTAAGAAATAGAATCTATGGTACGAGGTGTCTGGTGGCAGACTGAAAACGCTATGGGGCTCCCAAGAACAAAATTAGCCAAATGTCTCGGGTGGAGCATTTTAAAAAAAACCAACTCGGGCTGGGATGTCAGCCCAAACGTCGGTGGAAGGCGTGACTGCTACCACCCGCGGGCAAGGGAGGGAGAGATCCTTGCTGCGTGTCGCCAGCGGTCACACCACCGATGCAGGCCAAGTCAGTTGTAACAATAATGTCACAACCAACAACTCGAGGTTGATGCGCGCGGGTGCCCCTGTCTTAGCCGACTCGGACCAAGAGAGCACTGCGTCAATCTCTACGGTGCACATTGGGATGAAATGCCTTTATTTTGGCCATAACCGTAATTTTAAAGGTAGAAAGTTGAAACTTGGAGAATTTGCTGCTTATATTATTTGTGAATTTCGGATTTTTTAATTTTTTATTTTTATTTTTTTTTTTTAGTTTTTATTTTTTTGTTTTTAATCACCTCTAAATCGTTTTCCGGAAAATCATTTGGAAATACCCAGTCAAAAGAGGCCATTGCGATTTGTATCCAGCCAAATTTTTAGTTAGTCAGCCCGACGAAGAGAAACCTTGCTTGTATCTATTGAAATATTTAACCCCCAAATTCCCGCAAATTAATTAAATGCTACCTGAATATACACATAATAACTCATACTACCACATAAGTTGTTATTTGAATTCTGTTGTATCTTGCTAGATATGCTCCACGAAACACAAATATTTTAAGGTTAGAACCAACAAAACTACTGCTTACGTATTTCATTAAAAACATGACAACACAAAAACACATATAATTAAAAACTTATACAAATATTTTCTACATACCATGAAGAACATTTTCCAATTTAAGGTATTTTAATAAGTCAAACTGTTTAAAAATACGACAACGCCAAAACTAAGAAACTTGACTAGTCCGCAAGCTTGCACGCACCACGTGGCAAGAACAGCTGACTTCAAACAGCTGGTGCAAGACGAGGGCTGCGCAATAAAATTCAAATTAAATATTTTCGATGCCTAGGGACATTTCTAAGCTTGAAATAATTGCAACATTATTGATATATTAACATGAACTTTTTTAGGTTTTTGCCAAAATAAAGGCCTTTCATCACAATGTGCGGTGGAGGAGGAAAGTCGTCCTCTTCAGTCACCTCGGCCTATCGCCAGCACCTCCAAGGTTGCGCAGCGAGGCACGGGTGGCTGAAGGAGAAGGCCTCAAGGAGAAGCTTGCTGGGCTAATGCGTGGATGTGTAAAAAACCAACTTAGCCCTCTCCCAAAAGGCAATAAGGTGCATACCGGTTCTGCCAGCTCGAAGGTGGAGTCCATGGCAAGCAAGCGCCAACGGTCTGCTGAGAGTCCCAAGCAGAGGCTTCAGTGAGCAAGAAGCTGGAAGCACTTGGCTTCACCAACAATAAGACAGACAGTAACAGACATAGACGCGAGAGAAACGGTTGCGGAATCCGGCAGGCGGCATCTAGCCGTTGCTCTCATTGACAGCGGAGACTTTAACGGGAAAATGTCTGCAGAGCGGTGGCGGTTGACCCATAGCAAGCTGGTTGACGCACTGTTTGTTAGGATAGAGAGTGTCCCAGACAGCTTAATGCTTACTTTTGAAGGCACGGGCTGCATGAATGGCGTCAAGATCTTAGCATGCAAGGACGACCCAACGTTGCTTTGGTTAAAGGCGACTGTCATCAAACCTGACGGCTTGTGGGAGCGGGCCAAGCTAGACGTGGTGGATAGGAACAACATTCCGTCCATACCGAAGGCTAAGGTCCTGTTCCCTATAGTCGTGCAGGGCGAGCGAGCGCTTTAACTGCTTAGGAAGCAGAACCCGGCCATTCCGACGAGTGGTTGGTCCGTGCTGAAGGTTGATGAACCTTTACCCCATTCAGATCAATAAGGAGGCCGAGGATCTGCTTTATAAGCGCAACGGTAAGATGGCGTGGGGCATGGGCATGGGCATGGTCTGCTCTTCCAACAAACGATTAATAATCGGTACGAACGCCAACGCCCACCATAGCGTTTGAGGAAGTCATAATGAGTCATTTGTGGAAAACAAAAATGAAAGGGGTGAGTCAGTTCTTGATTTTATCCTAAAGTTTTAGCTGAGACTAACCAACAGAGGTGAGAAATCTACCTTTGTAGGTCCCACCTCTCATAACGTGCTGGACTTAACCATTGCGACTGAGAGTACTAATGTAGGAGAGTGGAAAGTCCTGGATAGACCCTCCTTCTCTGATCATAAGTACATCCAGTTTAACATTCCATTAAACAGAGTATCTACGGCTTAGCCGTTCAGAAATCCCCGTAACACGAACTGGGTGAACCCCCCCCTCAACCTCTTCACCGACGGGTCGAAGATGGACAACGGAGTCAGCGCGGCTGTATACTGCCCCAATCCGGTCTCCAAGGCGAAAGTCTTCGCCATAGGTAAGGCTGCAGAGGTAGCTCGGGGTATACAAAACAATTACAACTCTATTAACATCTTTGTTGACAGCCAGACTGCAATAAGATCAATGTCCTCAGATGTGGTCAAGTCCGAAGTTGTCCTGGCAGAAGAGCAGTAGAAGCGCTGAACGCATCTGCGGTCGTACGTATCTACTACTAT
Organism: Drosophila sulfurigaster albostrigata; assembly: GCF_023558435.1. Classification (NCBI taxonomy): domain Eukaryota; kingdom Metazoa; phylum Arthropoda; class Insecta; order Diptera; family Drosophilidae; genus Drosophila; species Drosophila sulfurigaster. The sequence continues at coordinate 2,121,456 of NC_084882.1, forward strand.
CCTAAGTCACCAGGACATCGATGGCAACGAGATCGTAGATACTCTTGCCAAAGATGGGGTAACATGTTTAATGTGCCGTTATCCCTGAGATCTCTAGGCAGGGGAAATTGAAGTACGCTCTAGACTTCAGTGGAACGCGAGCTGGTGCATTACCAACTCGTGCAAAACTGGAGAGCTGATGTGTGCTTCAATTTAACCAATTTCGTCATGCAGCTTTCAAGGAAAGACTAACTGGCCACTGTCTGTCGGCTGTCCATACTGTAGAGATGGGCATCGCGAACAATGACCAGTCCAGATTCAAGGAACCACTTGAGCATCTTCTTTGTAGATGTCCAGCGATATCCCGGCTCCGGATGAAATACCTTGATTCGCCGTGTCATAACGAACTTAGTGATGTTTCTCGGCTACCACCTAGGATGCTGCTGGACCTTGCCAAAAATGCATCCATACTACGCGACTTCTGAGACGAAGACACCCTCCACCGGTACAGCTACAGACCTCTAGCAGGGGCGGCCGGTCCAACCTAACCTAACCCACCGCAATGCTTATGCATCTAAGACACGAGCAATTGTTGTCGTGTTTATCTGCGCTGCAAAACTACACATGCATACACATACCAATAAAGGCGAGCATGTAGCGGGCGTTTTTGCCCAAACAAAAGTATTTCTTTAATAACTTGGTCAATTTTTATCTGATCGCAACCAAATTCGGGTATGACAATTAATATAGTTATTATTGAATATACCAAAAGCTCTAGCTTTAATGTTGGCGTGGCACAAATTTTGAAACAAACTTAATCTGCACGCAGAACATAACAAATGCTGTCGAACAATAATTAGAGCTTATAGTCTCTGAGATCCAAACAGACGGACATGGCTAGATCGTCTCGGTTGTTGACGCTGATCAAGAATATATATACATTATAGGGTCGGAGATGCCTCCTTCTACCTGTTACATACATTTCCTGCCGACACAAAATTATAATACCCCTCTACCCTATGGGTAGCGGGTAGACGAACATGTCTATATCGTCTTAGCCGTTGACGCTGATTGAGAATATATATTTTAAGAGATCGGTGATGGCTCCTTCCACCTGCAGGAAATGTAGGAATATTAGTTGTTGCATAATACAATGTAACACACAGAAAGTATTAAAGGATTTCAAACTAATTGTGAGGATGAGTTCACAATATCTCAAAGGGTCCTCTTGATCGAACTTTGAAAGGCATGTGTGATATATATATATATGATAAAATTTATTAATAGGTGGCACTCGAGTTAGTTTAGATGTAGAATTTTGAGCAAGTCTTTCCGCTGCACCTCGGCGAAACAAAAACAGATGTAGTTAAGTCGGGCCTGAAATCCTAATTTTTGAGGCCAACTATTAACTATTAAACCAGTGCTAACCTAAACCTCACGAGTAGATCTTAACATGGTACTTGTGCTGAAATATTTGTAGTTGTTGAAGGGTATTTCAAATAGAATAGCTATCACCTTCGGGCTTGCGCACTGTTGTAGCATCTCTTGAGAAACTCACAAGCTTGTTGAAAACAAGAAAATTTTTTTTATCTGAGCATCGAGTTCTATTTTTTTATATTTCTTTTTGCATTTTTTTTAAATTTACATTGACCCAATTTTATTTTTGAGGTAAAGAAAAACATTCGTTTCTACTCATTTCCCATAAAGAATCACAAAATATATTTTTGTTATTGTAAAAAGTTTTTGGCTGCTAACATTTAAAAAGGGCTATTATTAATTATAAAATAATAATAAAAATATAATATACTTTTTAATTTTTCTCGTACTTCCATTTATTTTTGGCTTCACGCTTCGCTTCTGGTACTAGAGAGCTTTTAGCACCTCCTAGTATATTAGTTGTAGCCTGAGTAGCTAAAACAGCCGGGCAAACGACCAGTTGTGGTATTTGTCTGACAACAGCACCAACAGCGCCACTGTAGCCCTTTTGATCATGCTCCACAACGGCAGCCTCCATTAATGTGTTTGCGGTTTCATTTATTCCCTATATGTAGAAAAATATGTATTAAAAAATAATGAGTAGGAAAGTCGAGTATGACAAGAATTTTGTTAAATACTAATCGTTATTATTCAATACCCTAATTAGTTTTTTATTTTGTTTTATTTTTTCTTTCTTTTTTAGTTCTTTCTTTTTTAATTTTTTTTTTTTTTTTTTTTTTTTTTTTTTTCTTTTTAAGAGCTGAAAGGCAAACTGAAATAATATTTAAGTTAAAAAATTTGTAATAATCAGCTGATATCCATTGATATTGCACATTTTTCGATAAGTATTCCAAAATATTAGTCAAAATACCGCCATAATTTCAGAATCATTGCAAGATCGTCAGTGATAAGGGAATAATGCATACTATACGTATATTTATGGATCCTACGAAAGTAACATCGCATCTTAACAGAAAGTTAAGATTGATAGAATTCGCTTAATTGCAAAGCAGCCCTGTGCTTCAGATGTTATGGCATTGTTTACAATTTAAAATCTGACAAAATCGAATTCGCACAGATAGCGATAAGAAACGCCCTTTTGAAAACCCATTCACATTTTATCTTCATCAGTTCGAAAAGTGTACACTAAAAATAAAGAAAACGTTTTATTTAGACTGGGCTGCATCATTAAAAATTTCTGAAAACTAGAACAATACGCCTTCATTCCCTAAGCGGTTGATGAAGCCGCCTCAACAATGATTCTGAAAATGTGGCAATATTCCTATAAATTAATCAAAAAAGTACGATATCTATGAAAATCAGTTGATTATTCAAACTTATAGAATATTGTTTAAAAAAGAAAACCAAATATGCATGTAAAAAATTAAAAGGTAGTAAAGCTACGATCAACATTATCACTTTGTATTGCAATATGATTATACCAGAGAGAGTAGCTTAATATTATGCAAAACGCAAAAAATAGAACAAATTAATCAATAACAAATACAACTTATATAAACTTTAATTTAAACACATAATATAGAATCGCAATTTGGTCTAAATAGGGTACTACTGATTTACAAAAAAAACAATAATCATAGTTTGTTAAATGAATATCTAATAATACCTCTTTTACGATTGTATAAGCATTTGCGACACCCTCACGTAAATCCTTTGGGCGGCTATGGCGTTTCTTTCCAACTTTTGGTTTTTTTCTTCTGTTTAATGATGGTCCTGCAGAAAGCATGTCAAACGTGGTCTCTGCGGTAAACTGAAAAAAGAAACATAAATATTTATTTCTTAGCTTAACAGTTCTATATTGACGAATTGGATATTCGAAAGAATTTAATATAAAACAAATAAAAATGGTCTAGTCGAAAAAATTCCATTCCTCCTCAATATTTATAATTTGGTTACAAGTTTCTATTTCATAATTAAAAAAAAAAATTTGGTTGCAAATAAAACTAAGACTTATTGATGACACGAATGTATGTACGTAAACACCCAAGTTTAAAAACCTACTTATTTTATTTTGTCGGCGTATATAGCAGAGACGCATCTCTCCGCATATTTCCTATCTAACCATATAATACATATGTTGATACACCAACTTTTGAAGCAAAGCGTATCATTAAAAACAGTATTATTACGACCCCAGAAGAGCCGAGCGCTGCGATTAGAACTCCAGAGCCTCTTCGAAACAGTGGGTGAACTTAGCTATTGTTCGTATGTGAGCTGGTTAGCTTACTCCACGAGAGTCTATGCTTTCTGGGTGAGTGATCTGACTATAGATCAGATAAAGAAATGAAGCCTATCAAAATCGGAAGGATGTTTTTCATAAATGAATAATCAAAAAAGTGCGACTTTGTTGTATAATAGCATCCTTGTTTTGTTTTATAATAGCATTATATAGTGGTTTCAGGTCAGGATCTCCAGTGCGTGCTTGGCGATAAACATCCCTAGTAAGTTAAAATAGTAAGTAAAAACTTTATACGAATATTAAAAACCAAAAATAACAGAATATGGTGGCGAACGTTAGAGAACGATGAGTGCTTAATGTGATTTCCTATCAAGATTCCGACGTCTCCATGAGCTTTCCCCAATGGTGATTCTTATTGTAATCGATGTTTGTGAAGTGGAACGCGTCCTATTGTCGTCTACGAAGAGGAGCCCCATTGATTGTTATTGTTTATTTTTGTAAGACAAGCAGCTTTATCAAAACACTTCTCTTGAGATGTGTAGTTGTCCGCATAATTGATATATAGATTCCATCGTACTATGATTAGGATCGATAGTATTAAGCGATCGATTCATTGTGTTGCAGTTACAGTTGCTAATTACGTCACTATAAATGGCCGCGGTTTTATCTCTAACTTCTTTTCTTGTGTTGAGATAATTTGGTGAACGTGGTTGCTTACGTTGTGCAACCTGATAGTTAATTGTATGTGTGGTGTATATGTCACTCGCTTAACCTATAGAACATAGCTTTATAATTTAATAGCTTCCGATGACTGAGACAGATTCTGAATTTGTTTTTTTGTTTAATATTTGAATATAAATAGTTGACAATATGATTTTCTTAAGTTTGTAATCTACTAAGATATATGCACCAATAAGTTTTAATACTATTCAAATAGTGAACTTTTTTTTGAAAATTTGTTGTTTCCTTGTTGCTAAAGAATAAATAAGATTTATGCACCAATAAGTTTCAATAACATACTATTCAAATAGTGAACATTTTTTTGAAAATTGTAGTTTCCTTGTTGCTAAAGAATATAATATATAGATATATATATATCTATATCTATATATTGTTGTTGAATAAAAACTTTTGAGTATTTGTAAGAACTATATAGTATGCTTAATTTAGAATCTATAAATTAGGTATTAGATTATTATTAAAATTAACAATTAATTTTTATATAAATATGAGTGTTACCTGGAGTAAATGAATTATTCTAGACGTAATTTCCAGTGCTGCAATGGCAGTTCGTGCGCTGAAACTTTGGGCACCAAGTTGAAAACCTTTTATAATTCTGCCATCTTTATTGTATTGTTGTAATGGTAGACGAAATAAATCAAAGAATCCTTGGACTGAAAAAATTAAAATATGTAAACACTTAATTATAACAACGGTACTTCTGTAGTCAGTAACAAACTGAGGTTTTTTAGGATGGTTTCTCACAACAAATACTGTTGTTAAAGTCCAAGCGATTCCAAGTAGAAATAAAACAGTAAAGCTTAATCCTCATTTTATTTTCACTGATTACCATGATTGGCAACGAGTATGCTTTGTTCCTGTCAATTGCTAGATCTTAATGCAGCTCGATCTATGTATGCAGAGAAGATGTGTGTGTGGTTTCAAATCGTCAATATATAATTTGTTTGAGAAAACGTTACGCAATATGCGATTGCGTGCATGTATTTTTAGAAACTGAGGAAAAAATAAAAGTAAATTTTTATGCGATCGAGGGGCGGAAGTGGGCATGACAAACATTTGAGACAAACTTGATCTGCGTGCAAAAAAAACAAGAGCTATCTCCAATTATCGTGAAATTGTAGCTAAGTTATTATCTTTAGTCATTTACATATGTGCTCTGTGTAAGACAATAAATATAGAAAAAATGACATTGGAAAGGAGACGCTCAGGAGTTATTTAAATGAAACTGTGAGTCGGTTAGGTGTTAATAATAACGATTAGTGCCTCCTTCTTATCAGAAATAAAATAGATTACCTTTGTTGAAAATCTTATCAAATAAATTTGACTATGAAGAATTTATATTTGATGCAGAAACTATTAAAAGACTAGTACTATAAATTAGATTAAAGATTAAATATTGAAAAAGTTATCAACTAAGAAGGCTCGAGAACATAAAAATGCTATGGAAGGAGTGACCACTTACTCAATTAGAATGTTTTGAAGCAACGAATGTTGCATTCAGAGCGGGTTAAAACAAAAAGTTTTGAAATACCAAAAGATTCTGAAAAACAATATCCAGATCGCTCCAATTAAAGAATCGGATTCGATTAAGAAAAATGACATACAAAGGCATGCTCGGGTATTCACTTTTGGTTTTCGTTTTCGTTTTGAAAATTTTCACTTTCACAAGATTCTTTCGAATTGCAAAACGAGAAAATTTGTCTTGCCGAAATGAAAAGTAAATGAATTTTTATACCCGCTACCCATAGGGTAGAAGGGTATTATAACTTTGTGCCGGCAGGAAACAGGAAAAAGGTAGAACGAGGCATCTCCGACCCTAAAAAGTATATATTTTATTGATCAGCATCAACAGCCGAGACGATCTAGCCATGTCCATCTGTCCGTCTGCGTGTCTGTCTGTCCGTATGAAACACTGGATCTTAGAGACTATAAGAGATAGAGCTATAATTTTCGACAGCATTTGTCATGTTTGCACGCAGATCAAGTTTGTTTAAAATTTTTGCCAAGCCCACTTCCGCCCCCGCAAATCTAAAAAACTGAATTCCTGAAATTTGGTTGCGATCAGATAAAAATTGTCGAAGTTATTAAAGAAATACTTTTGTATGGGAAAAAAACGCCTAGTTACTAGGGGTCTGAGTTGCTTCGGCTGACAATCTGGTATATTTTTAGTATTTTTGCAGTATATATTTGTTATATGTTGAGAAAAATACCGCAAAATATATTTCTGTTATTCAAAATGGGTCGCGGGTATCTCACAGTCGAGTACACTCGGCTTTAGCTCTCTTGTTCTATATTAAATCGGATCTTATTTGCAAAAGGAAAAAAAGTAGTTGATTCATTGGTTTATTGTCGTTCTTTTAAGACCGCTAGAAGATCAATTAGGCTTGTAAATATTTTTAAAACGACTAATTTTTGACCCCACCTCAAATTGGAAATAAAATTTTGCATCGGCAACAACAATTTTACTTTTGATGGAATGAAAAAGCAAGTTAAAAATATATGGATAATGAAACGGGTGACATTAAATTTGTTGAAGTTGGGTAAAATATATTTTATAAAAATTAATTTATTTAATTTAATTACTTAAGTGCTAAAATGTTATAAAAAAAAATTGTTGGAATAACCGGAATGAAATCCATTAAAAAGGTGGCATCCCCTTTTTTTTTGTGAAAAACAGCCGTTCAATTGATTTTTTTTAATAACAAATAATAAAACGGCAAAATAGAAGATCTTCCCAAAATTATTATATTCACCGCTTCAATATTAGATATTGCTGAGAATGGATTTGTAGTCCCAGGACCTCACTTCGGAGGTATTTTAGAAAATAAAGAATAAACAAAATTTGAAAATTTTTAAACAATGTAGAAAGTAAAAATAATGAAGAGGAGATATAAAAACCAATTACGATAATTATATCAAAATATACATTACAGATAAAGGGCCTGCAAATTAATAAAACTCAAACATTGTAAGCTCAGAGTTGCAAAATTAAAATTCAAAAAAGGTTAGCAAGTTGTTCAAGAATAAAAAATGAATGGAATATGTTAAAGTATTTTTAAATTTTTTGAATGTTAATGTTAATCAAAAAATGTCAATCTAATCTAAGCAAACAAAGCAAGTAAGAAAGTTACAGTCGAGCACACTCGACCGCTCGATACCCGCTACCCATTTTGAATAAAGGCAAAATATTGCGGTGTTATTTTCAAAATATACCGAAAATACTAAGAAAGTACTAAATATATACCAGATTGTATATTTGGTATATCGATATAGTACCACATTCAAAATATACCATAGACGGCACAATATACCAGATCGTCAGCCAAAGCAACTAAGACCCCTAGTAAGTAGGCATTTTTGCCCACACAAAAGTATTTCTTTAATAACTTCGACAGTTTTTATCTGATCGCAACCAAATTTCAGGAATCATAACTACCATAGTAATTATTGTATATACCAATTATTGTATATTATTATTATTATACCAATTCGCAACTCTAGCTTTAAAAGTACGCTTGTTATTCGATTTTTTGATTTGCGGAGGCGGAAGTGGGCGTGGCATAAATTTGAAACAAACTTGATCTGCGTGCAAACATAACAAATGCTGTCGAAAAAATTATTGCTCTATCTCTTATAGTCTCTGCGATCCAGTGTTTCATTCGGACGGACAGACAGACGGACATGGCTAGATCGTCTCGGCTGTTGACGCTGATCAAGAATATATATATTTTATAGGGTCGGAGATGCCTCGTTCTACCTGTTACATACATTTCCTGCCATCACAAAGTTATAATACCCTTCTACCCTATGGGTAGCGGGTATAAACAGTAGGAAACACCAATATAAATGCGATATTCGATATATTCGATATTTCAAATAAATTTAAAAAAAAAGGTATGTCGAGTGTGCTCGACTGTGAGATAACCGCTACCCATTTTGAATAAAAGCACAATATTTCGGTATTATTTTCAAAATGTACGAAAAATACAAAAATACTAGAAATACACAAAATGGTATAGTTGATGTAATAATAACAATCAAAATATACCATAGACGGCACAATATACCAGATTGTCAGCCAAAGCAAAGAAGACCCCTAGTAAGTAGGCGTTTTTGCCCATACAAAAGTATTTCTTTAATAACTTCGACAGTTTTTATCTGATCGCAACCAAATTTTCAAGAATCATAACTACTATAGTAGTATATACCAAAATTCGCAACTCTAGCTTTAAAATTACGCTTGTTATTCGATTTTTTTGATTTGCGGGGGCGGAAGTGGGCGTGGCAAAAATTTGAAACAAACTTGATCTGCGTGCAAACATAACAAATGCTGTCGAAAATTATAGCTCTATCTCTTATAGTCCCTGAGATCTAGTGTTTCATACGGACAGACACACAGACGGACAGACACACAGACGGACATGGCTATATCGTCTCGGCTGTTGACGCTGATCAAGAATATATATACTTTATAGGGTCGGAGATGCCTCGTTCTACCTGTTACATACATATATTTCCTGCCGGCACAAAGTTCTTATTCGATTTTTGTTGATTTGCGGGGCGGAAGTGGGCATGGCAAAATTTGAAACAAACTTGCATGCAAACATAACAAATGACGAAAAAATTATAGCTTTGAAAACGTGGTAAAGTGCGTCAACGAAGCAGACAGCGACCAAAAACCGGACGAAGGCTTCTCATGATCTTGACATAATGTATTTAATAGTATTTTACGAATTTGATCTGCTTAACGACAATTGGCTTTTTCTGTTTCAACAAATTATATATTGTGGTCAACCAAACGGCAAGAAGTTTACCTTGCGACATAAGATTTGTTAGCTTTGATTTATTGTGCATACTTACATAATTGAAGTACAGCATTTGTTGGCCCGATTCCACTTAAAATATTGGGGAGCTGGTTCCTTTTAATATCTTTAAGCCATTCACGACACAAAAATTCTATTAACTTATTCCACCCTAGAAGGCCTCGTCTAAAATGTCGGAAAATAATATAAATTATTACAATGAAATAAACAAAAATTACGGTGTATACTCAATTTAAACATTGCACTAATTTAATGCCAATTAATAAAAAAAAAAAAACAAATTGCTAAGAATTTGAAGATTGGCATCGATTCGATATACGAATACTTGTGAAGATCACTAATTATTATACAATAATCTTTTATCACAACATAAAAAATATGTGAGAATAACCAATAAACTCAATGATGAGATTTGGTTTTTGTCTTCTTGATACAATTAATTTCATTTTATTTCTATAAAAATTAAAACTTACCGACATATAACTTCCCGAAGGTTAATTCCAGATCCTTGTAATTGTGCAAGTCCCATTACCAATCCTGTTATTGGACCCCGGGATAATTCAATTCTTCGACCATGGTAGTCAAAACATATAGGCAAAGATGGACTAAATATAAACTCTTTGAAGTAAATAGGTTCATTTAAATTCGTGCCTTCTTCTAATTCTTTTGCATTTAATGCTATTTTTTCAAAAGGATCAGCTACATCTTTATCGGATGCATTAGTAGATTTTAAATCATTTACGACACTTGGGTTAACTTCTACTGTCATTATTGGCACATCCCTATCTAAATCTAAATTATTGCATGAATACTCAACAATTTTGGACGCCTCAATTAATGCAGAAAAATATTCTTCCAAGAAAATTAACGTGTCTTGGTCAATATTAAGACGTATTGGCAAGATTGAAACTTTCAAAGAACATTCCTCCGCTCTGCTCTTATTCGCATTGGATCGAGAATTAAGCGCTTTCACAGTGATCATGTTTTCACTATTTTTGTGTGAAATGTTGTTGATAAAAGGGTGATAAAGAAGTTTATTAATTTCTGATGATTTTAAACGGTCCCGAATTTCTATTTCAGAAATAATTAGAACTTGTCTAGATGAATATGCTGCATTAATCGGGTATGTATCATGAGAAATACGAATTTTTGTTAATTGTATTTCTACAAGAACATCGGGGTTACGTTGAGATAGCACTGATGCATCAGGAATGATTTTTCTCATGTTTTCATGGCTTTCATTTGGAGCTTCCGACACGCCATGCTTATATGTGTCGGACATTTTAGGCACTGCTGAAAACCTAAAAAAAAATATTTTGTAGTTGTATTAATTAAATACAAAATCGTATATTACGTTATATAATTCAAATTAGTTTTTGTTTATATTAAATTTTTAAAACTTTTTTTTTTAATAATAATAGATGCACAATTCGTTCTAAAATAGATGGACAAAGTTATAGAAGCTAATCCAACCAATTATTGAAGATATAGAGCTGTAAGCAAGCATGTCCCTTCCTGTTCGTCACAATCGACGAATTTCCTTCCCTCAATCAACCAGCTATATTACTTATAAAGTAAGCAATATTACTGAATGATTTAAATAAGAAATAAATTGTCTTCTGTGTTAGTAAGTAAACTACCTAGTGGTTCATCGATAAGCTGACCTTAGCAAGGCGTGCTCAGATTAATTGACAAGTGTATCAGGAATAGATTTACTTATCCAAACTGCGTTACTAATTATTAATTAATTTAAATTATTAATACATTAATTGATAAATTCCCATACATATCAAATCAAGTATAGCTCGAACCACTGAGATACACAAATATATAGTTATGCAAGGATCGCTGAATTCCTTCAACCCGCGTTTTATGAAGCCTATCACACCCATTGCCCTATTTACAGCAGACAGAATATGTTAATCGAATTTTAATTTTAAGTCAAGAAGAATATCCAAGTCGTTCAACGACTATATTCGCAGAAGTATTCCATAGTATATAATTATTTACCTGGTTCTCCCAAGTCATAAACATACGTTAAGATTAAGGTCGCTTTGCAACCATGAGCCAGAAAGAAACATTGAACGTCAAGAAGAGCTTAACATCATCAGCATACAGCAAAAGGAAGATCATTTATGTAAAAGTTTACTTTATTCATGAAAGATATTCCCAAATGACTATTCAGTAGGACCACATATGTTACAGATTTAGATACAACAAATAAACTTTTATATATATACATATATACGAAAGATATAAGGAGGGTCCCCTGAAATAAGCTAAAAGAAGTTTATATATCAGGAGCGAAAGTCAAGAGCCTTACCAAAATCAAAATAAATAACATCAGTTAGCATCTTATTCTGAACTCAACTGATACCGACAAATGGCAACTTTAATAAGTTATTGGTTATCAATACAAATACAATAATAAGGATAAAGCAAAATATTTCTAACATTTGAAATAGAAAATCAGGTTCATTAGATATTGACTTATTTTCAAAAAACACAACGATAGTTCGTTAGCTGATCTTCGTTTCGTGTTGATTTGATTACAATTAGATGAAAATTGTCAAAGTTATTTAAGAAATTCTTTTGTATAGTATGTGAAAATCTCCCATTTACTACGAGGTTTAGTTGCTTTGGCTGACAGTCCCGAATATTTTGCATTCTTTGGTATATTTTTAATGGTACTATATTAATATACCAAAATACATAGTCCCTGGCACATCTTAGTATTTTTGCTGAATTTTGTGGTATTATTTATGAACGGGGTAACGACATATCTCCGCGCGACATATCTCCGCTGAACAAAAAACTCCGCGCGGAGATGTGACGTTTTGAAAACGACATAGCTCCGCCAAAAAAAAACGACATAATTTCGCTCGAAAATTGTACCGTGCGGAGATATGTCGCTATGCCTTATGAACACACTGTTCTGCTGTTATTTAAAGTAGGTAGCGGGTATCTCACAGTCCAGCACACTCGACTTTCTTTATTACCCGTTCGATGGCAACACTGCCACTACTACTAAACCTATATTTCAATATTTCATCCACTGCAGGGTATATTTATTTGGACGTTGACGTACTAACGACAGTACCATCAATTGGCCCAGCGATACCAAGCACAGGCTTGTTGACGCTTGCATTAATCGAAAACCGCGAATACATATTAAAAGACGCTGGACAGCTAATTAAATACAGCTAGAGAAGCAAAATATGTTAGAATATATGTATAAGATAAAAAACATTTAAATACTCGATAAATGCTAATGAAGTTTTAAGCTGAGGAATAGATTTACTGAAGATTATTGAGAATATTATAATTCTCACACAGAATACGGAAGGGATTATGATAAGCAAAGTTAGTAGTTCTACGGGAAATGAGAAGAGGAAGAAAATTCCTGGTGATCCTGACCGGAACCGCAAAATATTAGGGTTCCAATTTAAACTACGAAGAGCAAATATCAAAAATTGTTTCGGTGCAGAAACAAATTTACTAAATTTAAGTTTTGCATCAAGCAGAATCCCTAAGTCATTCACAGTAGAGAAGTATTATATAAAATACAGTTATTTACCTGAGAAGAACCCCTACAGAAGGTCATAAGATTACATTTATTGCAATTGAGATGTAACATATTTACTCTGCACCAAGATTCTAGACGATTAAAGTCACATTGCAACAGTGAGCTGGCCAGACTATCATTAAATGTCAGGCAAAGCATAACGTCACACGGGAAGCTTTATAACAGAAGGAAGATAATTTATGAACAAAGTGAAAAATAGAGGACCCAAATGACTACTCTGGGCACATTAGAAGTAACTTGGACACGTTTAGATACAAAGACATTATAATAAACATTCTGTATTCTGTTGGAAAGGAATGAGGAGATCCACTCAATTAGGCTATGAGGAAACCCTAAAAGATTAAGTTTATACAGAAAGAATTGATGATTTACTGAGTCAAAAGCCTTACTAAAATCGGTGTGACATCCGTTTGCATTTTATTCTCGAATCCTTTAATTACAATAGAGGAGAACTCCAATAAGTAAGTAGATGTGGACTTAGATTTGACAAGGTGTAAGGTACAAGGTACACAAGGTAAGGTGAAATTATACATTTACACAGATGCAGTTAAGAAGTTATGATTTTTTCAAATGCATTCGGAATCGCAAACATATTAGATATACCGCGATAATTTTGAACTTTAGATTCGTTCCCTTTTTTTAGGATAGGTATTTTTTAGGATTTTTGGAAAAGAGCATGAGTTAACCGATAACTCAAACTATTTAAGAAACGGTTTACAGATACTACCAGCGCAATACCTTAGCACACAACTAGGCACTTCATCCCGGCCTGCCGAAAAAACAGGTTTATAGCCAATAGTTCCGTTAAAATAGAACTTTAAGTAATTAAAGGACCAAAAATACAATTAGATGAATTTACCTGATGATACGAGAATTGGAACAGAATATGTCGTTTGGAAAAAGTCAGCAAATAAATCAGCGATACCAGGACCATTAGATACTGTCATATTCTCCAAAGACATAAATGCTGGCAACGACGCGGATCTACGCTTCGAGTTAACGAAGTCGTTTTTAATCGTTTTTGATCACGCTGAAATCTTATTCTGCACCTAGTCAAATAATCATTATAATACTCATTGTTATGAGTGCGGAAAGCAACAGAATAGCGGCGAAAATCAAGGGAAGAGCCAGTTTCCTTGAATTTTTTGTGAAGTCTCGACTTAAGATTTTTTAAATTCAATAATTCCATAGTAAACCATAAGGGTTTATCAGACAAATGTGGAATTCTTGATGGAACACAAGCATCAAATAGTGTGTTCAAAGTAGTATAAAAATATTCAATCGCTATAGCCAAAGAAAGTTGCGAGCAGTCAATTTGAGATATAAGGACAGCAGTTTCTCAAAATCGGTTTTCTGAAAAAAAAACGAGAACGCTCACCACAACGTACACTAGACTCTGACGCAATATATGGGAGCTCCAGCATAATTTATAAAGAGGGATGGGAAGGGTCTTCAGGAGAGGATATAAGAGATGTTCTCGATGGAGAACTGGAATCTGGGTCTAAAACATAAATAAGGTCTAGAGACCTGTTTAAACAATTTGGAATACCATTAATCTGAGACAATGCTATACTCCGAAAATACTATCAATAAAAACATGGGATGTAGAGGGGCACAGTTTATTAAAATTCTTTGCGGAATGCCATGAGATACCAGTAATATTGAAATTACCAAGGGCTAAAAATGAATCTCGATCAGAAAGCATGTTAGAAATGTTATTAATTATAGAAAAATGAGCTAAATACAGAGCATCATCTGAAGCAGGGGGGATATACAAGAAAGAAATTAAAATGTTAAAACTACCAAGGGATAATTTTACAGCCACTTGCTCAATATCAGAAGTGTGATCTATCAATTCTGATAGCTACTGCAATTAAAACCCCACCACCACAACGTAGATTGCGATCACGTCTGTATAAGGAAAATCTACTAGGAAAAATTTCAGTATCAATAATGTTATTCTTTAACCATGTTTCAGTAAAAGCAATGACATTGAAAGGGAAAGATATACTATTTAAATATAGGTCAGTCAGTTTACTGTAAATACCACTTACATTCTGATAGGCAAGAAGTAAAGAGAATATTAGTTTTTTGAACTGACAGACAAAGAAAAAGGCTTTGAATTAGTATTATTGCTACTATTAGGAACAGAAACCGGAGACCGACTTTTTTATAGCAACAAATTCTTCTTCTGTTCCGGTCAAAACTGTTTTCTGCACATCATGCTAAATTGTTCATCAGGAACACTTATTTTAAAAGATGCAATTTCCCGCTCGTACGAGAAATTAAAGTTGCCCACTGGCTTGCCATTTGGACTTAATATAAGCTCGAACATCATCAGATGACATATAACCAGGGTTGCCAATGCAAATTTATACATTTCCCCAAAAATCGGGAAAAAATTCCCCAAATTTGGGGACAAAAAACCGTTGATTCCCCACAAATTCCCCATAAATGAAACAATAAAAAGCTGAGTATAACTCATATTAGTATTCTTAATTAATTAAAATAAAAACTTAAACAGTTAACATTCATATTCTTTTCCATATTTTTGTGAATAGCATTTTGTTTGACGGGTTGAACTTGACGCTGCCGCCTAGTTTTTTAATTCCTTCTCTTGCAGCCATAAATGATACAACAGTATCTGTATTCAGTCGATTACGGTTTTCAGTTTTCAAATTCTTAAGAATAACATAAACTTATCGAACTCAGCTACGAAAATGACGAAGACAGCGCGCATAACATGTAGGCGTTTAAGAAAGAGAAACGGGAATCCCCTGATCATAAACAAAACCACTGTCAATCTACTTGTAGTTTGAAACTAGAGATGTGCTATACATAATATTTTTAAAAAAGGTCGATGTCGTGTCGATAATGAATGATGAAATATTTAGCGACGAGAATAAGATGTCAAAAAATGTAAAAATCCCCGCAAGCCTTGAGACAAAAATTTGTTTAAGCGATGGCACCCCAACTAACGTGTTGTGGACAACTAAAATAGGACCTAGAGGCGATTCTTCAATCGTTACAGCACTGATGATCTCACCAGAGGATGGTGATGGTTGAATTTCTTCAACCGTCTCCATCTCAAGCGACACCAAAGTCGAAGCAGTAGCAGGAGTTTCCATGCTTAATGACGTAATGTTATGGTGTGGAACTTCCAGAGCTACCGAGGGTTTAGGGGACGGAGAACTAAATTACATTAATTCGCCAGCGGGGGTAAGGATAAACTCATCAGGGACGGAGAAGCTACATCTTTGAAACCAGTTTGCGTCTGCCGTATAAACCCAGCGATATCAAGTTCGGAGTCCCTGCAGTATTCATAGGTCCATCTCAATCCTAATTGAAATTAAATCAACAATACAGCCGTTAAAGCCAGCACATTTCTCATGTGCTAGTACGTCGTCGCATAACCAGCAACAAACGAAACCAATTTAGGCACCAACCGGCACCCGGCATTTTTTGATATAGCAGACTAACATATTGCTAAAACAAAGTTAGTTAAACCAAACAAAAACAAACAAGTAAGAAAGCTACAGTCGAGTGTACTCGACTGTGAGATACCCGCTACCCATTTCGAATAAAATAAATATATTTTGCGGTATTTTTCTCAAAACATACCGAATATACTGCAAAATACTAAAAATATACCAAATATACCATATACCAAATGGTATATTTAATATATCTATATAGTACCACATTCAAAATATACCATAGGCGGCACAATATACCAGATTGTCAGCCAAAGCAACGAAAGTAATTCTTTAATAACTTCGACAATTTGTATCTGATCGCAACCAACCAATTTTCAGGAATCATAACTACTACAGTAATTATTGTACATATACCAAAATTCGCAACTCTAGCTTTAAAATTACGCTTGTTATTCGATTTTTTTGATTTGCGGGGCCGGAAGTGGGCGTGGCAAAAATTTGAAACAAACTTGATCTGCGTGCAAACATAACAAATGCTGTCGAAAAAAATTATTGCTCCATCTCTATTTGAATATAAAATTGACAGAAAAAATCACAAATTTTCCCGCCAATTTTTTTTTTTAGAGGGTCAAGACCATAGTCTTTAAATATGGGCGAATAACAAATTACCAACGAAGTCTAAAATTTTTTAAAAATATGTTTTAGTATTCTTGAAGTATTCTAATTCAAAAAATAAACTCAATTTAATGATACCGAACACAAAAAAAAATGTAAAAATGCCGCACTTTGCGACTTTTTGCCCATAGTGCACTCGCAAACAGAGTAAGAGATACACACACACTCGAAATCGTGAGGATACTGCGAGTGTGTGTGCTTGTCATACTCATGCCTTTCTTGCCTTTGCCTCTTCGCCACCGGATCATTTTAGACACTCGGCATGTAGACACTTGTGCCTTTCGGGTGGCTGTGCTTCGTGCAGATCATTTTTGCACTCATGACGAAATGGCTTGTGTCTTATGAGCATCTACTCAAATTCTGAACAAGTAAGAAATCTACAGTCGTGTATACTCGACTGTGAGATACCAGCTACCCATTTTGAATAAAAGCAAAATATTGCGGTGTTATTTTCAAAATATACCAAATATACTGCAAAAAATGCTAAAAAAAATATACTAAATGGTATATGTGGTATATCGATATAGTACCGCATTTAAAATATACCATAGACGGCACAATATATTAGATTGTCAGCCAAAGCAACTAAGACCCCTAGTAAGTAGGCGTTTTTGCCCATACAAAAGTATTTCTTTAATAACTTCGACAATTTTTATCTGATCGCAGACAAATTTTCAGCAATCATAACTATTGTAGTTATTATTATATATACCAAAATTTGCAACTCTAGCTTTAAAATTACGCTTGTTATTCGATTTTTTTGATTTGCAGGGGCGGAAGTGGGCGTGGCAAAAATTTGAAACAAACTTGATCTGCGTGCAAACATAACAAATGCTGTCGAAAAAAAATTATAGCTCTATCTCTTATAGTCTCTGAGATCTAGGTGTTCATACGGACGGACGGACAGACGCACAGACGGACAGACAGACAGACACACAGACGGACATGGCTAGATCGTCTCGGCTGTTGACGCTGATCAAGAATATATATACATTATAGGCTCGGAGATGTCTCCTTCTACCTGTTACATACATTTCCTGTCGGCACAAAGTTATAATACCCTGGTTCTTGATCAGACATCCGAGTATTTTCACAGACACTTGATAGTTTTTCTCCCACCTCCTCTATTGATGCTTGTGTGTCTCTGCTGCTCTTGATTAGATTTGATGACTATGAATGATTTTGGCGAGTTTCAACTTTGACAAATGGACGGTTTTTCTTGAAATTAATAATAATAATAATAATAATTAATAATAAAAAAAACAGACATATTTGCAAGTTCTTTACTAATTTGGATTTTCTTCATGTATTAAGTACATACTCTAAAATTGAATTTTAATTAATTATGCAAATAAGTGATTCCATAAGTCATTATGCATACGCCAAGTAATAATTTCAATTGTATTGAAATAAATAGTTCTTGATTGCTAATGAGCAAATGCTGTCGGCATTTCTTGCATCTCAACATGCATACATACGTACATATGTACGCGCCTGGCCACTCATAATTTCTTACCGAGGGTTTGTGTCTTACCAAGTACACACACCCATAACCACCGACACCGGCTTTATCCGAGTGCGTAAAGACAAAAAAAAAGTCTCGCACAATAAGTATCGTGGCTTTTAGACACCCATACTCATAAGTATGTGCATTTTTTGCCACCAATACTCATGAGTATGTGTATTTTTTGATACTCATACTCATAAGTACAAATGCGTCAAAAAAGTACATGAATAACAGGTGTACCGGTTGAGTGTGTATACACGTGCCGTTTTTGATATGTACTTTATGGGATCTGAGATGCTCCTTCTCCTTGTCACATACATTTCCTGCAGGCATAAAATTATATAGTAATACCCTTCTACCCTAAGGGAAGCGGGTATAAAAACCACTCGAGGATTGAATAAACGAATTTTATACATACAAATATAATATTAGATATGTACGTCAAAGTTCAATTAAAAAATAATATACAAATGTGATTCATTGCCAGATAAAAGACCTTATTTACCTGTACACAGAAAAAAATACTTACTGTTTTGTAGATTTAATTTCTGGGTCTGGAAAGTCCTTGCCTCCAAATAGATGCCAAGTAAATGTCATTTCACACAAGGTATAGCTTTCTTCCGAAATAGGAAAACTTATAGGTGATCGAAGGAGGTCAACTTTTTCATGTGGCATACTGAAGTGATTGTCTACGATTCGGAGAGGATCTTCAGAGACAAATACTTCGTCAACTCCAAAATTATCCTAAATAAATTGTTTCCCAACATTAATGGTATTCGATTTGAGGTGTTCGATATTACTGACGCATTCATTGTTGGCAGTCAAATGGCAAATTAATAGAAAACTTACCATAAAAAAAAGTTCATCCTCATGAATAACGTGGAAATCTTTCTCCTCCACTGTTGATTTATGCATGAAAGTTGCTGTCCCCAGTTCAGACTCAATTTGTGGTAAAGATTTTTCTAAATTGTCTTGATTACAGGGTTTTAAAAGTCGGTTAGACTCCAATTTTAAAATGTTGCCTTCATCGGAATTACTAAAGCATGAGCAGGAACTGGTTTTCAGGCGCGCATCATCTTCTGAAAACATATTTTTCCTATATTTTTCCATAGAAGAAGTATGTGTTGAAAGATTAGATTCGACGTCTTTGACAGCGTCTGCCATAAGCGTATTTATATGTTGGCTTGTTCTATCGCCTTTAGAGTCGGAACTTTTTGATTGATAATTATCACTTTTATTTTTGTCCATATTTTGTTCTGTTGATATTAAGTCTTTATCATTCGCTATATATGCAATAAGTTGAGCCAATGCATTCGCAGAATCAAAGCAAGTTTTTAAATGCACATCGTGAATTGAAGATCTTAAATTTATTTTCGGGTATAACGTGTTCTGATCATTAAGAAAGATTGAAATATTAATGAGTCCAACATTTAAGACTGCCAACAAATTATTGTTGAAACAATCCTTATAGCCATTCTCCTAAATATTCAAAAATAAAATATAAATTGTTTTGCGAAAGTTACATTAAAGAAGCTTTATAATTTAAAGATAAATAAATTGATAAATATTATATACTAAAAATAAATATTGAAATCAATTTCTATAAAAACGGTCATTGGGTGTATCACAGTCGAGCACATTTGACTCTAGCGTCATTGCAGGGCACATACATACGACGATTGCGACAACGAAAATAATTGCGTTGGGACTGATCGAGATATCAAGAAATTTAGTGGAATTGAGTGGTTATTAAAACATGTAAGAAAGCTATAGTGTATATATATATATATCAGCTCGATTGTTAGATATTATTCTCAAAATATACCAAATTGTATAATTGGTATCTCGATATAGTACCACATTCAAAATATATCATAGACTTCAAAATATACCAGATTGTCAGCCAAAGCAACTAAGACCCCTAGTAAGTAGACGTTATTGCCCATTATCTTATCTTATTTTTATCTGATCGCAACAAATTTTTCAGGAATCAAGGATATATATACTTTATAGGGTCGGATGCCTCCTTATCCCTCTTACATACGTTATAATACCCTTCTACCCTATGAGTATAAATAAAAAAAACTTAAAAGTTATTCAAGAATGAATTTTTTTGTGAACTATTTAGAATGTTGTAATATAACTTATATACTAAATATAGCTTTTGGTGTATTTAAATATTTTGGCGCGAAAACGAGATCGATCCGATTTCGTGTTGTGTCTGAATGTTAGCCTTCTGTTTCTTAACTTTTGGATATTTCATGAGGCGATTGAAGAAGTTAAAGTAGAAACTTTCATCGTGTCATTTTTTGACTTGGATATTTGTTAAACTATTCGTATATTAATGACGACTCTTGAGTTTCTAGTATGAAATATATCCATTTAAGTATTTTTTCAATGACTGCAAAAATTATGGGATGTCTGAAATATTCACAACATATGAGACTCATTTGTGAAGCAGAAAAAACACTATTAATATGATTAGTAACGAACATTGGATTTAATATAAAACAAATTTAAATAAACTATTCAGAAATGTAAGTCATATTTTAAAGTCTAAATCATCTTTTGTTTAAAATCGTCAAAAAAAAAAAACGAACTTAATTGATTATATTAGTAATAATATAATATTTACTTACTGCAGGTCCTATAGACAGGATGCAATCCTCAGTCATTACCCGTAAGGTACATCCTGTCATAGGATATGTAATGTTACTACTTAATGAGCCATAACTTATGTCCAGAGACGCCCGATAAGGAAAATGTTTTGGCCTAAAAATAAAAAAACAACTATCAATATTTAAAAACAATTTTATTCTTTAGTCGTATATCAAAACCGACATAGCGGCATATCTCTGCCGACATATCTCCGCACGGCAAAATTTTTAAGCGGAATTATGCCGTATTTTTTTGGCTGATCTATGTCGTTTTCAAAAAGTCATATCTCCGCGCGGACTTATGTCGCTTTTAAAGCGATATTTCTCCGCCGAACAAAAAACGACATATCTACGCGCGGACATATGACGCTTTTAGGCGACATATGTATGATGGAGATATGATGGTTTAAAACAGGGGTGCTCAAATTCGTCTTATGGCAGTGCGTTTATTAACACAGATACAAGAAAACGTGTACATATGTAGCGGCGCTTTTGTGTAGGGGCGCAGCTGTGCACTGAGAGAAATTACGATTGTATTTTGTGTTTACATCCAGAACTATGAAGCATATTTCGCATTGTACTTCACATTTAAAGTTTTTGGTAAAAAAAAGTGCTCTCCAATTCATCACTCATTTTTCTAACCCGCCAAAAAATTTAACATAACACTAACGGTGGTCCACCACGAAATAAATCAAAACCCAACCCAGGCAGAAGAATAAGTTCCAGTGCATGTGTTCGAGGAAAAAACAAAAACAAAATACATTGCGGTCAGCGAAGCGTGACGACGGAAAGAGATGTAATGAAGAAACAAGCAAAATTGTTTTTGTTTCGCGTGCAAATCGAAGCCCATATGCACGGTGCTTATGGGCGCACTACCCATAAGCACAGAGCATCTACAAAAACAAAAGTGCACTCAGTGTATAGGCGTTGAACACCCCTGGTTTAAAACGTCATATCTCCGCGCGCATATATGTATGTCGCTTTATGTTCGGCGGAGATATGTCGCGCGGAGACATGTTGCTACCCCATCAAAACCATCTACTGAATTCTGCCGGCTGGTTAGGGTCTGCAAGACATCAAAGTAGCAGATCTACTATGCGCCGATGTCCTGGGAACTCGAGATACTGATAAAGGGATTTGCTTCTTGTCTAATGGGCCTTTTTGATCTGGTAACAAGTATGCTAGTAGGGAGCATATAAACACTTAAAATCCGACTAGCATGACAGGTCTAACGTCGGTGAAAGCAGCGGGGCTCTTTGGGCCTGATAAAAATTGCCAAACACAAGGTAGCTGACAACTCAGGTAGATCCGTGTCAACCCAAAAGGTGGAGTCCATGGCAACCAAGCGCCAACGGTCTGCTGACAGTCCATAGCAAGGGACACCATGGATCAAAAGGCAGCGAGCACATGAACCGCAACTTTTACTGGAAGTGCAAGGCCCCTAGGTAAGTAGTCGTTTTTGCTCATACAAAAGTATTTCTTTAATTTCTTTCTTTTCGACAATTTTTAGCTAATTTAGCCAAAACTCTAGCTCTAAAATTAGACTTGTTCGATTTTTGTTGATTTGCGGGGGCGGAAGTGGGCGTGACAAAAACAAACAAACTTGATCTGCGTGCAAACATAACAAATGCGGTCGAAAAAAAATTATTGATCTATCTCTTAGAGTCTCTGAGATTGTACGGAAAGACTAGATTGTCTTGGCTGTTAACGATGATCAAGAACATACATATACATATACTTTATAGGGTCGGAAATGCCTCCTTCTACCTGTTACATACATTTCCTGCCGGCATAAAGTTATTTTACCATACTACTCTACGGGTCACGCGTATAATAAAGTTGAATTATATTTCTATAACATATAATCCCTGAGACCTACATTGGTGTTCGTCTCGGCTGTTCACGATGACTAAGAATACTTTAAGGGTTCATACATGATTCTTTCTGCCTGTTACCCTATGTGTAGCGGGTAAAACAAGAATGCCGATGACCTGCTTTTCAAGCGCATGGGACGTTCGGACGTTGGGAGCGTATACTTATGCTTAGAAGCAATCCAACCGACAAGGTCAAGGTTGTGGTCAGGGGTGCTTGGAGACAGATCTCGGTGCACTCACTCGTGTGTTAAGGTATGCTGAAGATGTAATGTTGTTTATCGTCTGCCGATTCTCTATAATATAAATGTTTCAATTGCGCTTTCTATTTTTGTATGCAGATCAAGTATTTAGTTTCAGGTAGCGAGCACAATCGACTGTAGCTATTTTGCTAGTTTTTTATCATGCTTTGTTTGATATTGATTTTTTTCATGTATATTTATGATTTGTATTTTATATTACTATTCTTACACATAATTATATATCTTCAAAAATTTTCTGCGCCGTTCCTACGTGCGAAGTCTGCCATGCGCCGAGCTGCCCCTACCATACAATTTTTTTTTAACCTAAATTATGGTGTTTTTTTAGTGGAGTGAAGTATCGACAACAGTGTTGTCGGTGTATAGGTTCACCGTCTTGCGTATATATTCTATGAAAACTTGGGCTCTTTTCAATTGACAAAATATTAAAACATATATTATATTAAATGAAATTATGACATTATAGAAAATCGCTTCATAATAACAATCTCATGAAATTACATTTTAACTTAAAACATTTTATGTTCTTCTAGACTTTAGGTTTACATCGGGGTATAGCAATGAAACGCCCTAAAAACGTGTGCATTTTCACTGCATTAGTAATTATGATATGGATGGTCAAAAGGTGTACGTGAGCAGTTCCAAGCACGCAAGTCAATTACAACTAGTTTTATAGTAAAAATAGGTTTGACAAATTTTGCGACAGATTAAATTAGCATCAACTGATAACTTTTCGTTCATTATTTCTTCGAATGATCATGGCTTTTTCTCTGCGGCTTCAATTACAGTTGTGCTTTGTTTGTGAATTAGACTACATAATTCTGTCTAGATCAGAAAGAAACTTGTTGAATAATTAATAACAGTACAAGATTTCAGCAAAAGATTTGATTTTTCTAATTACTCTCTTTTACATCCTGATGGGATTTCCAAAGAACCTAATAGTTTGGATTTTAATTGGATGTTTAAGCTTTAGAACCCAGAAAGTGTATTTAAACGGCTTTGTCTCAAGATCAGTTGGGAGCAATTCCGGAGTTCTTCAAGGCAGCTACCTTGGTCCCTTGTTTTTTATCTTGTTTATTATTAGGGATGCTGAAGATGTAATGTTATGTTTATCGTCTGCCGATTCTCATTGTGTGCACAGAAATCTTAATTACAATAAGCGTAACGTAGGTATTTGTCTTTAAAAAAAATGCAAAACATCTTGAACATATTAGTTAGGTAGGTACGAGTATGATTTTCATAGGTATCCTTTTAGCTCCAAGGCCCAACTTTGACCTTTATTTCTTGACTGTAACATAGATAATCGTTTTTTTTGGCGTACAGGGGTAAATTAAGCGTTGATCTAAAGTATTTTAATGATCCTTAAATTACAAAACTTCTCTATACTTCGTGCAAAAGTTTTCTGAGCCAACAAAATTAAACTATCAGCTGCTGAGCTAAAACTTCGATTATGACTTCAATGCGATAGTTAATAATTGATCATTTATATTTGATATTGATATTACTAATTTCCGCAGGGATGCTTTAAACTATTAAGATTTTAGTTAAGCTTATGACCATTCCCCCTTTTGTTATATAAGCTTAACCTTATTGGATTCTCTCTCTCTTCAAAACAACGTTCGGCCGTACAGACTGGTATGGATCGCTACATACAAATAAAACGTAAGCTTAGCCCGCAGAACTCTAGACTTGGTAACTCTGCTAAAATAACTCGAGGCACCTCAAAACAATCTACAATAGAGAAGCCCATAGAAGCAAACAGATTTGCTATTTTGGCAGATAAATCCGATGATATACCTCCTGAAGACATCGTAGGGGACAACAAAAAGCCTAAGCCGCCGCCGATTTACATTCGAGAGAAAAGTTCGAATGCTCTCGTAAACTCGATACTGAATCTAATAGGACCAGACAATTTCCACATAATTCCATTAACAAAGGGAAATATTCATGAAACAAAAGTCCAGACTAAAACGGAAGAAAACTATAGAATTTTGTCGAAGTATTTAAACGACAATAATAAAAACTTCTACACGTACCAATTAAAAAGCAGTAAGGGCCAGCAAGTAGTTCTAAAGGGTATTGAGCCGGAAGTAACACCAGCTGAAGTTACAAGAGTACTGATGGAAAAAGGTTTTAATGTAAAAAATGTTATTAACATTTCGAACAGAGAAAGAAAGCTTCAACCTCTTTTTAAGGTAGAACTTGAACCCGAAACCAAATCCAAGCCTCTGAAAAAAAATGAAGTGCATCCAATCTTTACTCTCCAGTTCCTACTACACCGCAGAATTACGGTAGAGGAGCCGCATAAAAGAAATGGACCGGTGCAGTGTAATAATTGCCAGGAATATGGCCACACAAGGTCTTATTGCACGCTTCGACCAGTATGCGTTGCTTGTGGAGACCTTCATGAATCTCACAAATGCCCAAAAAATAAAGAGGATCCCAGCAGCAAAAAGTGTGGAAACTGTGGAGGCAACCATACGGCTAACTACAGGGGCTGTCCAGTCTACAAGGAACTGAAAAGTCGTACACACCTAAGAGTGACCACTGCTCACTCACATACACCACCTATGAAATCTACACGTAATGTCTTCCCCCCTACAGCTGTTAAATATTTAGCCAATAATGAGTTCACCGACAAATCCGCAAGCTTTGCAACTGCTCTAAAATTGGGTCTTAAAAGTACCGCTCCCACCAATCCAAGATCATCAGTTTCCCCTCATCAACCAAAAGAACAGTCTACGAACAAACTTGAAACAATGATATGTAATCTTCAACATAGTATGATGGAGTTCATGTCATTCATGCAGACAACTATGCAAGATCTTATGCGAAACCAGAACGTTTTGATTGAGCTGCTTGTTGCTCAAAAACAGAATAAATAAATCAATGGCTCCACTCCGTATATCACTGTGGAACGCCAACGGCGTCTCACAGCGCAAACTCGAGCTAACTCAATTCCTTAATAATAACCATATCGATGTAATGCTACTCGCAGAAACTCATCTCACAAATAAATATAATTTTCAAATTCGAGGCTACCTATTCTACAACACGAATCACCCAGACGGGAAAGCACATGGAGGCACTGGGATTCTGATTAGAAATCGCATGAAGCACTGCTTCCACAATAGCTTCGCCACTAACTTCATGCAAGCTACATCAATAGATGTGCAAATGGATTCCCGATCTTTAAAGCTTGCCGCCGTGTACTGTCCTCCTCGGTTTACAATATCAGAATCCCAATTCATGGAATATTTCAACTCTCTGAGCGAACAATTTATAGCAGCAGGAGACTTCAATGCCAAGCATAGGCATTGGGGATCTCGACTTGTGACTCCTAAGGGAAGGCAGTTGTACAATGCAATAATAAAAGCAAGCAACAAGCTAGACTGTGTGTCACCTGGGACACCTACATATTGGCCAACAGATCCTAGAAAACTGCCAGACTTGATAGATTTTGCAGTCACAAAAAACATTCCTCGCAACCTGATAAGTGCCAACTCCTTATCAGATCTATCGTCTGATCACTCGCCTGTACTTTTTCATCTAAATCTACATCCAGTTGCGGTAGATAAACCATTCAGACTAACAACGAATAAAACCAATTGGCTAAAGTATAAAAAATATATAAGTTCGCACATTGAGTTGAATCCACGTTTGAATGACGAAGCTGATATCAACTTATCCACAAACACTCTAGAATCCGTCTTGGTCGCAGCAGCTCGCGTATCAACTCCACAAACGCAAAAAACATCGAACAATAACAGATACACGAACGTTGAAATAGAGCAGCTCGTTCTAGCAAAGCGACGCTCACGGCGAGAATGGCAATCCAACAGATCACCATCCGCAAAACAAAGGTTAAAAGACGCTACACGGAGGCTCTCAGCTGCACTTCGTCATGAAGAAGAAAGGTCCCAAAAACATTACATAGAACAGTTATCCCCAATGAGCTCCAAGTTCCCACTTTGGAGAGCACACTCATCTCTCTGCGCACCAATCGAATCTGCAATGCCAATAAGGACATCCACAGGCAACTGGGCTCGAAGCGACAAAGAAAGAGCCGTCAGATTTGCAGAGCATCTTCAAAATGTATTTCAGCCCAACACATCATCAAACGGGATCACACTGCCAGCAACATCAGATATCGACACATCAACGTATGAACCTATTGTATTTAGGCCACATGAGTTACTCAAAATCATAAACAAACAACTCAACCCAAAAAAATCTCCAGGATGCGACCTAATATCACCAAAAATGATTATTGAACTTCCTCTCTGTGCTGTTCGAGCTATTTGCCAGCTCTTCAATGCAATAACGAGACACGGACACTTTCCAGAGAGATGGAAAAAGTCGATCATTATAATGATACCAAAACCTGGCAAAGACCGCACAATCGCTTCATCATATAGACCAATTAGTTTACTAACGTGTCTATCAAAACTCTTTGAAAAATGTTTCTTGGCACACATTACCCCATATCTCAGAACACACAACAAAATCCCGATTCATCAATTCGGTTTTCGAGAAAAACACGGAACCATTGAGCAAGTCAACCGCATAACCTCAGAAATCCGAAATACATTCGAGCAAAGGGAGTACTGCACTGCGATATTTCTGGACGTATCACAAGCTTTCGACAGAGTATGGTTAGAAGGTCTAATGCACAAAATTTCAGAAATGCTCCCAATCAACACTCACAAACTTCTGAAGTCATACCTATACAACAGGAAATTCTCAGTAAGATGTAATTCAGCCATGTCCGATGACTACATCATTAGAGCCGGAGTTCCTCAAGGCAGCGTGCTTGGACCAACACTTTACCTTATCTACACTGCGGACATCCCAACGAGCAGGAATCTAACCACATCCACTTTTGCAGATGACACAGCGATCCTAAGCCGCTCGAGATGCCCCAAGCAAGCAACGGCGCAACTTGCTATACACCTGGTGGCAGTGGAGAAATGGCTATCCGACTGGCGAATCAAAGTTAACGAACAAAAATGCAAACAAGTAACGTTCACTCTTAACAGGCAAGACTGCCCTCCACTTATTCTTAACAACACAGTGGTTCCGATAGCAAATGTAGTAACATATCTTGGCGTACACCTCGATAGACGGCTTACGTGGCGCAGCCACATTGAAGCCAAAAGAACGCATTTAAAGCTCAAAGCCAACAGCCTCCACTGGCTTATCAATAGCCGCTCGCCCCTTAGCTTGGACTACAAGGTACTCCTATATAACACCGTCTTGAAACCAATCTGGATGTACGGCTCCCAGTTGTGGGGGAATGCCAGTAACAGCAGTGTGGATATAATTCAACGAACTCAATCAAAAATTCTCAGAACCATCACCGTGGTACGTTCGGAATGAAAACATTCACAGGGACCTTCACATACCACTCGTCAGAGAAGAGATAGCACAAATCAAAACAAAGTACTACAACAGGCTATCAGTACATCCAAATCATCTCGCGAGAGCGCTCACGCGAGTTTCCAGCAGTTCTCGTCTTCGCCGCAACGACCTTCCAATCCAGCGCTAATTATTAGGACCACGTAATCTCTATTTCAGTTCAAAACAAACTGTTAGATATTGTATTATTTTAAGATTTGCAACCTTATTGTTAGACTCATAAAGAGAAGATCCAATAAAAACAAACTAAGCTTAAAAAAACCTTATTGGATTCCCAAACAATTTGTTATGCTGAATAATAAGTTATTATTTTAAAAGAACTTAAAATGTCTGTTTGCTTCTTATTATTTACGAGATTCTTATGAAGTTCCTCAGGGTAGTCATCTCAGCGTTATATCTCCACATTGTTCATAAATTATCTACCGAGAGTTTTAATACGGCAACGGGAACCTATGTATACTTTGATAATCTGGGTATTGTTTGTCGATTGGGTTCCGCGCGTAACAAGCATTTGTTTGGTATCGCTTGAACTTAAACGTGCATACTTCTACACCAACGTTCAAACAAATGAGTTTCATCATTTTCGGATTCAACTCAATACATATCACAGATATCTAATCATAATTTTTTAAAAATCAAACCTTCCGTTGAATTTCGCATTTAATGGTTTTGAGCATTTTTATTTCTTATTTATTCCAATGTTTATCAATAGTATTCCAATGTTGTTTAAGTTCTTGGATATATTTTGTTTTTAAAGAAAAAAAAATTTATGAAAAAACCTACCTGACATTAGATTGAATATTAGTCAAACACGCAACACACGGCGCTGCTAATGCAATATACACCAAGCGAGGAGGTAGGGAAAATACAGCCGCAGACGCTCGTAAGGCACAATCGATTTTGTCAGGGGTGTTAAAGTACATAGCAAATTGTATGTTTTAAGAGTATTTTCTTGCGAAGTGCAAAAATGATTATTTTTTCTTATTTTTTTTTTTATAAATTTAGGCTTATCTTTACTTAAATAAAACATTTACTGCCATTTTTTTCAATTATTGTTCCAGTACACAATCTAACAACACATGCAACAAATGATTTGCAAATTACACAATAATTCTAAAGAATTTACAATTTTTCTTTACTAATTTTTAGTAAATTTTAAATACGTTCAATAAAGTGTTTTTTTTTACCTTATACCAAACTTCCTCTTCCATACTTCTCTTCTTGCGCAAGTGCACTACAAGAACGGTTTACGCTACACAAAACTTTAGTGTGTATGGTTTCTTTCTTTTGAGTCTCTATCACTATTTTATGAAACTGTCAAACTTTCCGCTACTTGGCCTTTGCCCATCTACCCTTTGTTTTGATTCCGCCTGCTACCTCGTTTGTAAAAACTCCTTCCTTGCCAAGACGACTTGCCACTCACCACATCGACGCTTCCGCTTCAAAAGTTGCAAGTGCTCAGCGTAGTCAGGCAGCCACTCGAGCCTTCCAAGCGAAATTCACTAGACCCCGAACTACGGCTTTCAACAATTTCATCACCGTTTCGGGCAGCGATTAAGGAGCTGCAGTGCATTCGCAGATTGCATCCATATGTCTCTATGCTCGACCAAGCTTCCCAAACTCATACTCTCACAATAGGAGTAGTCAGCCAGCTCCGAGTGTGCACTAACGCACATAATAGCTTCACATGCAAAGGAACCCATAACGCTCAGCTACATCGCTGTGATACTAGTCAGATTAGTGCCTGTGCAGCCCCCAATCCAAGTCCAAATCCGAATATACAGTCCCCGCTAGATCTGACGGTTTTCAAAAGCAATATGCGGGATTTTTACTAGTGTTTTACTATCACCATCTGGGTATTTCACAATTTTCAAAACGATCGTGTGTGACAGTTTAAATGCCGAAAGTTTATAAGCAAAATCCGCGTCATGCTTGGTTGCAAGACCCAGCATTTAAGGATTGGCTAATAATCAAAAATGCTTTTGCAAATATTGCAAATCCAGCATTAATGCAAAACTGTCTGATTTGCACGCGCATGCCAAAACAAATAAGTACAAGTCTTTGTCATCTGTGTTTTCACAGACGAACAAAATAACGTTTATTCCATCTGTCACTTCAAAAACCTGCCTGCAAAAGGCGGCATTGTCTTTGTATGTTGCGGCGCATTCGTCGGTGAGCCCCATTGACCATTTGGGATTGTTGTGCGGGACAAATTTTTAGGATGGCGGCTCTAAAGCTTCATAGAACAAAGTGCTCCAGTATTATAACAAATATTTTGGCTCCAAGCTTTAAATCGTTATTAAAGGAGGATATCGGTGAT
Organism: Drosophila sulfurigaster albostrigata; assembly: GCF_023558435.1. Lineage (NCBI taxonomy): Eukaryota > Metazoa > Arthropoda > Insecta > Diptera > Drosophilidae > Drosophila > Drosophila sulfurigaster. The sequence goes on from NC_084882.1 coordinate 2,152,406, forward strand.
GCCAAGTATAGCTTGTTGCCTGATGAGAGTACTGATATATGTAAGTGTCTGCAAGACACTTGGTAAGTTAAAATGCTAATCATCCTAAAACACAATTAAATATATATTCTATATGCATAGGTGTTGCCATAAACTATTTTAGTTCAACATGTAGCTTTATATTTTGGCTATCATCCTAATTTTCTGGCGGTTTCTAGCGTCTTTCATATGTTACTTTAGCTATTTTAGGACCAGAAGAGTTGGTAACACTGCTCGGCACGGCGGTCATTAAAGCATGTCAGTAAGAATCGTCATAGGGTCCGAGGCTACGTTCATCTCTGAGCGATTTCTCTACCGCACCAAGTTGACTTTCTGACCCGTGCAAGCAAAAATCTCCGATCTTAATCAGGCGGTTGCTGCGCAAACACAGAAGTTATGGTACTTCAGCATTGGCTTTAAAACAAAGCCGAGACTCCATATTGAAGCATCAACTTTCGACGTTCCGTACTTTTACATAAGCGCGCAGATCAATATTCTCATCGGCGTGGATGTCCTTCCTTCTATCATCCTTAGCCGCTCCCGACTGAATATTTGCGGCAAGATTGTCTGGATTCTCAACGGCCCCATCTTACAGAGTGTGCCAAGATCCTTATTCACTTTCTCAACGAGAGTGTCCGAGTGCGAACGCAAGATCCTCGAATAGCTTTTTTCTGTTTTTTAGAAGGAATATTCCAGTAGAGCTGTTGAAAGAGTTGGACACCGTTTGTGAGGAGAACTTCACTCATATCTAGTGACCTTTCCGTTTTTTAGAAGGAATATTCCAGTAGAGCTGTTGAAAGAGTTGGACACCGTTTGTGAGGAGAACTTCACTCATATCTAGTGACCTTTCCGTTCCAAACACCCGATTGCATTGATTTGGGTCATGCAAAATAAATTCTCTTAATTTCTAAAAAATTGAAACTGTTTTTCCAGAAACGCAGACCTAAAGTTCCAGTAGAACTACATCGTCATGGATAAAATAAAAGCCACTCCGGGACACGCTATTCCTGTGACTTAAATGCTTGGCGTCAGCAAAATTTCAATAAAAAGAAGGAATTTCTCTTCCAGATTGTCAAGCTGTTCGATCCAGCCGAGTTGCTAGACCCCTTTGTCATCCAAGTCAAGTTCTTCATGTATGAGATCTGTCTAAAGACTTTCTAGTGGGACAAACCTTTGCCACTATATTATTCTAGACAAATGGAAGAAATACCTCGAGAGCTCTCCTGCAATATATAACATCAGCGGCTCTTGGTGGTTGCAATTTAAGCAATACCGCGGCTTCTATGTATTCCGTATTGAGACAGTGCGTTGCCACGCACCTCCTCACGGCCAAGACCAGGGTAGCCCCGGTCAAGCGTTTATTCATCCCTACATTAGAACTGTGAGGTGCAGTTCTTCTAACTGAACTCGTGGCAAGGTGCAGTTCTTCTAACTGAACTCGTGGCAGTCACTCATCGTAAACTCTCGGCTCTACCATTGTCCTGGTATGGCTGAACAACCGTATTTCCAAGATAAGGCAAATCATAAATTGGTTCCAAGTTCGATCTGAACAAAACCCTGCAGATCCCATTCCGGAGACTCTACCTGAGCACCGTATTAAGTGCTTACCATAGTTTGAAGACCTTCTCAGCAGGTTCTCAGACTTTTATTCACTTCATTGATGGGAGTCGGAAACTGGCCACTCCAAGCTCCATTCAGATCAGCACAAACGAACTCTGCTGAGTTAAAATGCGACTAATCGTCATGTTGCTATGCAAAGACTTCTCAACCGAGTAGCACTGATTGAGTTGCCAGAAACTGAACGAGACATGAATCCATGTATTGACGGCAAAAAGACGTGCGGTCACGGAAAAGCGTCCAATTCCTTGAGCTACAACATTTATTTTTCGTCGGGTGCTCGTCTGTTGGTCCGATTCACCCATCGCATATCCTTGCGTAGGGCGAAACAAATTGGTTGGTCAAAGGTTCTCATCAAAGCCATCCACGCATGTATGGCCTACATGATTTTCAAAAAGAGATTGAAAATTCAAATGATGGGTGACCTACCCACTTCACAACTTCTTTAAGAGATCTTTTACACACACCGATCGATTTCGCGGGATCTTTTAACATTACGTCTGCATCTTCGTATGCTTCAGCACGAAGGCAATACATTTGACCCTCATCGAAAAATTCTTAGTTTGCCTTCTCCCGTTTAGTGACCCAACGTGGATATCCGCATCAGATGTATTCTGACAACGGAAAGCCATTTGTTTAAGCGGCTAAGCAGATTTCGAGAGTTTCTGGAAAAGATACGAGAATGAATAGTGTCTAAACCTGACTATCAAGGCCTATCCTGGCATTTCAAACTTTCGGGCGCCCCACACATAGGCGAATTATGGAAAGCGGGCATGATGAAATTTAGGTCACTCTTCTACAATGCCACGCCATCATTCAACCCTTTAGTGGCTTTGATTCCTTGTCACTTCATAATATACGGTCCACTGTCCAGCAATCGCAAAACCCGTCGCCTCCATCTTCAACCGCTGGCATAGACTGAAGGCTTTTTAGCACCAACTTTCTCTCCGCTGGCTTTCCAGCACACACTAAGAAGCTTCACAAGCGGACCAAATGGCCATCCCACACCAAAGATATGAATCGGCGACATGGTCATCGTGAAGGAATACAATTTTCCTATCAACGGCACATGGGTCACGTGATGGCCACATGTTCTGGCATGGACGAAAAGTCCACGTCGTGGACGTGCTTACATCAAAATTAATTTTGCTCCCGATTGAGGACAGCAATCTTGAGAGAAGAGTCTGCAGGCAGGGCAATCCTTCTGCAACCTGTGGGATCTGCAACCGAGACCACACGCACGCGATGAGCACCGAGAACGGCAGCGGAGCGGCCACCCGTGAACCCTTCCGGCCATATTACGGTCCCGCTCCCACTCGCCCTTCGATCGTTACTCCAAGAAGGCTCACGGCGGACGCTAGCGCAGCAGACACAAGCGAAGGCCTGCGGTCTACATTTCGACCGTATCACTGCCTCTCACCTTTCGAGCGCCTTCAGCCCTCTCAACATCTATCACCTAAGGGGCACTGGAAAATTCTCTGATGTCACTGCTGCAGCATAAGGCCGTGACAATCCTCCCCAATACAAATATTCCGCTTGAAACCGGGTGCAAAACTATCAGGATGCAGATGATAATTGAGCCGAATCATTAGTACGGAAGGCGTCTGGACAGCAATCATCTGCTCCCTGACCTCGGATATCCGTCGTTGACCCTCAACTTGGCTCTCCCCTCAAAGACTTGGTGCTCGGTGCAGATGTGCATTCTCGCATCATTCAGCCTGGCCTGTTGCCGGGCACCAGCGGCCTGCCAATGGCAACCATCTGTCGCAATATTCTTCGAGTGCTTTTCAAAGAAAAACATATTTTTGAAATCTAAAACAAAGTGTTTGTACCTATCGATGCCACCCCACCAAACGAATTAAACATATAATAGCACTTACATAAATCCCGCTATTAATATATTTTACAGTCTACTAAATCATTGGCTTACGCTGACTATTCAACGGACGGAAGTTGTTATGGAAAGTGTGGGAACCGGTGCGAGGAGATACGGAAAGCACTAACGATGACTCTGCAGAGAGGGACGATGGCTCGCGCTCAAATGCAGGCCAGTAGTTCGAAAGCTATCAACGAGAGTGCATATAAAACTTGTATCATTTACTAAAAGTAATAATAAATAATATACATAAAATAGAAACAATATTTAGTGTTATTCACGGGTTATTACATTGGCGACGAGGTAAATTTAAAAAAAAAAACATTAACATTAACTAAATAATAATCAAAATAAAGCAAAGAGTTGTGCGGAAAATACTTGTGCAGTAAAAAGCCCAAAGACACGCATTCTGCGTACAGTTTGCAATTCCGTTAGTTGGTCTTTTCATTTCATTTTATGCATGCATTCGGTGCACTATGGGCAAATAGTCCTGAATTGCGGCATTTTTACCATTTTTGAAGATAGAAACATGAAACTTTGTACATATACCTAAAAATAAAGAACAAATTTCGGATTTTTCCTTTTTTCAATTGGACCACGCCTTTCTTCCCGCCCACCCTACCATGAGGTTATAATTTTCGATTTTTTTTCTAAAAATTTGTTTTAAAATATTTTAATGTAATATATTTAACAAAATTAAACTAAATTTATTAAATTAATATATTTTTAGCAAATTCGCATTTTAAATTTGATTTGGATCCATGCAAAATTAAATCAAAAACAAGTAAGAAATCTACAGTCGAGTGTACTCGACTGTGAGATACCCGCTACCCATTTTGAATAAAAGAAATATATTTTGCGGTATTTTTCTCAAAATATACTGAATATACTGAAAAAATACTAAAAATATACGAAATGGTATGTTTGGTATATCGATATAGTACCACATTCAAAATATACCATAGACGGCACAATATACCAGATTGTTAGCCAAAGTAACTAAGACCCCTAGTAAGTAGGCGTTTTTGCCCATACAAAAGTATTTCTTTAATAACTTCGACAATTTTTATCTGATCGCAAACAAATTTTCAGAAATCACAATTATTATAGCTATTATTGTATATACCAATTCTCAACTCTAGCTTTAAAATTACGCTTGTTATTTAATTTTTTTGATTTGCGTGGGCGGAAGTGGGCGTGGCAAAAATTTGAAATAAACTTGATCTGCGTGCAAATATAACAAGTGCTGTCGAAAAAAAATTATTGCTCTATCTCCTATAGTCTCTGAGATCTAGGTGTTCATACGGACGGACGGACAGACACACAGACGGACAGACAGACAGACGGACATGGCTAGATCGTCTCGGCTGTTGACGCTGATCAAGAATATATATACTTTATAGGGTCGGAGATGCCTCGTTCTACCTGTTACATACATTTCCTGCCGGCACAAAGTTGTAATACCCTTCTACCCTATGGGTAGCGGGTATAATTAATTAGAGCCCAATATTATGTTTTGTGACTCCATACCTTGGTGCCCAGTTATTAATTTATTCTTCACAAATCTCTTCCTCCAACTCCAGGGAACTTTGCCCGAAAATTTCGAGTTCATTATCTCCGCCTTCTTCTAACTGATTATCATTATTGTCTACACATGCCCATATTATTGGAGGCTCAATATCAGGAGACTCCAAAAGAGCTATAACATCTCTTGGTAGGCTTTTTTATAGTTTAATCTTTGGCCTTTCTTTAGATTTATAGTTGAAAGCAGTGGGTCAGAGGAATCCAATGCTCTATTAAACACATCTGATATAGTATTCAGGCGGCTGTTTTTCCTTGTATGAGAAAACATATCGAGTTTGTACAATTTTTTGCGCTCTTCTGACACATTTTCACGGAGAGCCCCTAGAAGAAGCACGGAGGTTTCCATATTTTTGGTGCCAATGTACTAGTACTTTATGCAAAATTTGAGAAATTGGATTGTTATTCTATCCGAAAAACTGAATAAGCTTATCTTTTATTAAGATTTCCTGAAAATCACTTAATTCATTTTCATCGATATTTTGCAAAACAAACTGCTTCACAGCAGTTTGTTGGAGGTTGTTTTTGCTCCAAAAATCAAGCAACGTTGAAAAATAAGACATAAATACAACTGCAACATTGAGTATTGCCGTAAATCGGGCAAAAACGGGCAACAATGTTAATCACTATTTGATTGTTAACAGTTTGGTTAATAACATTCAGCTTTAATATTGCCTCGACCGGCCTAGACGCACTAGTTACACTCCACAGAAACACACATACATTTGTTACCAGGGACCTAAAAACATACCAACAACACATTGCGCGATTGGACAATATTTCACATGTACCACAAATTTAGTGCCAATAATTAATATTACATACCTTGACGATTAAATTCCATATTCAAGCTTTTTTGTTTGATTTAATATTTGAATATAAAATTGACAGAAAAAATCACAAGTTTTCACGCCAATTTTTTTTAGAGGGTCCAGACCATAGTCTTTAAATATGGGCGAATAACAAATTACCAACGAAGTCTAAATTTTTTAAAAATATGTTTCAGTATTCTTGAAGTATTCTAATTCAAAAAATAAAGTCAATTTAATGATACCGAACACAAAAAAAAAATGTAAATATGCTGCACTTTGCGAATTTTTGCCCATAGTGCGTTGGTGGCGTGATCTTGGAAAACAAAGAGAGTAACGCATAAAAAAAAAAGAGAGTGTAACGAAATGGAATGCAAGGCGTTACAATCATCGCAGGTGTGATGCGTATCAAAGAGTGCACAAAAATAAATGCAGAAACAAGCAAATATGAGTTAAGAGAAAATTAAGTAACCATAGTGTTGGGGCAGTACTAAGAGTACGGGCCGAATTAAATACATACATATATATAAGTAAGTACGAAGCTGACTTTGAGTCAGGGGCAGTACTAAGTGTACGGGTCGAATTTAAAATATATGAAGCTGGCTGTCAGTCAGGGGCTATACAAAAAAAAAGTATGAGCCGCAAAAGTGTACGCTGAATACAACTTGACACTTAAAACGATCTGACTAAGTCAGTGGCAGTTTGCCAAATAAAACCAAAATTATTTTGTTTATCTCTTGATTTCAGGAATATCTGACAACAATGACGGAGAGCGTTATCAAGCCATTTTTCAGCGAAACAATTGAGAAGACTCTCTTGCGCGTTGAGTGGGAGAAATGGCTGCGAGCCTTCGAAATTTACCTGTTAGCGGAAGAAATTGATACCTCTGTTCGTAAGAGAAGCAAATTGCTGCATTTTGGGGGGGACCACAGCTTCAAACTGTAACATTCTCTTTACCTGATGCTATGGTAGAAAATGTTGTAGATAAAGATATAGACATATACAAGGTTCTGGTCGACAAGCTAAACGCATATTTCTCACCAAAGCAGAATTCAAGTTTTGAGAGGCACCTATTCAGAAATATTTGTCCTACGGAAGGAGAGTTTTTAAGCAAATTTGTGCTGAGATTGCGAAATCAGATTCAGAAATGTGACTTTGGGACCACTAAAACAGAAGTTGAGGAGACTTCCCTTAAGGACAAGATAATCGACAGCTGAGCCGGTGTTAATTAAAAAAAAAAAAAAACTTTTAGAAAAAGAGTACACATTGACTCAGGTAATTGATGTCTGCCAAGTCGATGAAGAGATTAATAAACAATCGGAGATGATGCGTTCAAAGCCAGAAACTGAGACGTTAAGAAAAATTTCAGCAGGACACGTTAACCTAAATAAACCATTTGAATGCGGAAGATGTGGCCGTAAAGGTCACAATAGCAACAGCCCGTAATGTTCAGCCATAAACCAGAAGTGCAATAAAGGCGCACGGATTGGCCATTTTGCAGTTAAATGTAAAACAAATCTGAAACGACAGCGATCCCATGACTATCATAACACCGCTAAACGTCAACGCAAATTGTTTTAAGATCCAAAACGATGATGAGGATGAGGTAATTAAATGTCGAGTTTGGGGTCGCAAACTCTCGCTGGTGATTGACTCTGGATCCCGTTATAATCTAATAAGCCCAAAGGACTGGGCCTGTCTGCAGATAGATAAAGCAACTGTTTTCAACGTTAGACCGAATTCAACGAATCAGTTCAGAGGATATGCTTCGCGCGAATTGCTGCAAGTAATTTGCGTTTGCAAAGCTCCTATATCTATTGGCCAGAATTCTGAGGTGTTTGCTACGTTTTTCGTAATAAAAAACGGAACACAATCACTACTCGGAAAGGACACAGCACTCAAACTAAATGCCTTACGTCTCGGGCTCTGTGTCAAGAAAATAGAAAAATTAACACCGTTCCCAAAATGGAAGGGGACACCAGTAAAGTTATCAATAAAGGCAGACATTAAGCCGGTTCAACAACCAATGAGGCGAATACCAATTGCCCTGGAAGACAAAATAACAGCAAAATTGGAAGAAGCACTTGCCCTTTATATCATCGAACCAGTAGTAGGCCATTCTCCCTGGATATCGCCCATGGTCATAGCATTTAAAGAAAACGGTGACATCAGAATATGCATCGATATGAGGCTGGCAAATAAGGCAATCTTGAGAGAGAATTATCCATTACCAATATTCGACACTTTTATGACTAAGTTGAAGGGCGCAGAATATTTCACACGACTGGATCTAAAAAGTGCATATCATCAGCTGGAGTTAGATGAGTCCAGCCGGAGCATAACCACATTTATTACCCCACGTCGGCTATTTAGGTATAAAAGGCTTATGTTTGGCGTTAACTCTGCTCCAGAGATTTTCCAGAGAAGACTCGAAGAGCTTTTAGCTTCATGCAAGAACGTGATGAACTACATCGACGATATAATTATTTTCGGAATCAGCGAGAAGGACCATGACGATGCAGTTCAGAAAGTCAAAGATGTTTTGAAGGAAAATAACGTTGTGTTGAATGAGGAAAAATGCGTTTGGAAAACGCAAGAAGTGAAATTTCTGGGACATATTCTGTCGAGTAAAGGTATTGAAGTGTATCCTGAAAAAGTCCAAACAATCCTTTCTTTTAGAGATCCCAAAAACAAGGAGGAGACTCGGAGTTTTTTAGGACTTGTTACTTACGTTGGTAAATTTATCCCCAACCTGGCAAATTGCACAGAGCCTTTAAGACGACTGTTGAAAAAGGAAAGCAAATTTAATTGGGGCGAAATAGAAAAAAAAAGCTTTTGAAGACCTAAAGTTACATTTAGAAAAAATACCAAGCTTGTCATATTTTGACCCAAACAAAAAGACACGTCTAATAGCGGATGCCAGCCCAGTTGCTCTGGGAGCAGTACTAGTTCAATTTGACACATCTGGAGAACCTAAAATTATTTTATTTGCAAGTCGCAGTCTATCCGACGTAGAAAAACGTTACTCTCAGACTGAAAAAGAAAGTCTCGCTCTAGTATGGGCTGTTGAAAAGTTCTACTTTTATTTAACTGGCTTGGAATTCGAATTGGTGACAGACCATAAGCCGTTCGAAACCATTTTTAGGCCAACCTCAAAACCGCCGGCACGAATTGAGCGATGGCTTTTATGCTTGCAAGCTTTTAAGTTCAAGGTGATATATAAAGCCGGTAAAGAAAACATTTCAGATAGCCTATCTCGATTATGTGAATTACCATCAACAAATTCGGATTGGCGTAAAACGGAACACAACATATTTCGAGTTGTTGAATACACTGTCCCTACATCATTGGACATTTCGGAAATAGCGCTAAAAAGTAGTGCTGATGAGGAAATTGTTGACGCGATGACATGTTTGGATGCCAACTCGTGGGAAAGCAGTACATCAAACAGTTATTACCCATTTCGCTTCGAAATTTCGATGCTAGGAAAGATCCTATTGGGGGGAACACGACTAATTATCCCAAAAAGTCTGCGGGAAAGAGTTCTAGAACTAGCTCATGAAGGACACCCTGGTGAGTCAGCCATGAAGCGTCGATTAAGAGTAAAGGTATGGTGGCCACGCATCGATCGAGATGTGGAAAATTTTGTGAAATCATGCAAAGATTGCATGTTAGTATCTCAGCCATTAAGACCGGCTCCTATGCAAAGAACTGCTTTTCCAACAAGCCCATGGAACTCTATAGCTAGTTTACTAGGCCCACTTCCAAACGGTAAATACGTCCTCGTATTTATCGACTATTTTTCCAGGTATATGGAACTAAAATTTTTACAATCTATATCATCGGAATCAATTATAGGAGCCATGAAAGAAATATTTTGTCGATTGGGTTTTCCGAGATATCTGCGAACGGATAACGGGAGACAATATATTAGTTCGTTGTTCGAACAATACTGCAGCACAAATGGCATCGAACTAATAAGGATCACACCATATTGGCCTCAGGCGAATGGCGAGGTCGAAAACATGAATCGATCTTTAGTGAAAAGTCTAAAAATAGCTCATCTTAACAAAACCAACTTTCAAGAAGACATTCAGCAGTTCATTTTAATGCATATTGTCACCCCGCACAGTACAACAGGTACCTCTCCTTCAGAACTTATGTTTAACAGAATGATTAAGGACAAAATTCCAAACATACAAGATGCATTGGGTGAAGCTCATGACTCGGAAGAAAAGGACAATGATTATATACAAAAAACATAAAGGAAAAGTATATGCAGATAAGAAGAGAGGAGCGAAAGAGATTAGTATTCAGGTGAGCGACAAGGTACTGATGAAGAATGTAGTGCTCCCTAATAAGTTGACACCAAATTTTGATACCACAACATATGAAGTCTTGGAGCGTGAAGGTAAAATTGTTAAATTGACAGGGGAGGGGAAAACACTTATAAGGGATGCTAGTCACCTAAAGAAAATTCCAGTTTCGAGCACAAGAATTTTACGGATTTAGCATTGACTGCGGCGGATTTTGGGAAGACACGTCAACAATCGTCGGTGGATACTCCCGAACAATACGACACATCATCTGGGACCTGGTTTAAAACTCAAACTGGTAAACAAAGGAGGGATGTGGGAACCGGTGCGAGTAGATACGGAGAGCGCCAACGATGACTCTGCAGAGAGGGACGATGGCTCGCGCTCAAATGCAGGCCAGTAGTTCGCAAGCTATCAACGAGAGTGCATATAATACTTGTGTCATTTACTAAAAGTAATAATAAATAATATACATAAAATAGAAACAATATTCAGTGTTATTCACGGGTTATTACAGAAAGTATGTACGACAAAGTTGATTTGCGTAATTCATAAAAATTGTTATTATAAAATTTAAAATTCTATCTCAATAACTCCATTAACGAGATGATCGATTTGGAGCTTTATTCAAAACTAATTTTATAATTTATTTAAAATTTGCTTATTCAGCAATTGTGGTTGAAAAAGGGTTGCGGTCAACAATCCAGAGACTCCTAGCTATTAACATTCATTGCGTTCAATCAGAAGATAAAGCTACGGAAGGCTAAGAACACTTTGACTGGCGGTTATGTTCAGTTGGGGAGAATTGGCAAGTCTAGAGATAGAAGTCCGTTGATCTTGGCCCGGTCTTACACTCAAGAGAAGGGGTTTCTTCGATGCGTACATCTATGATAATGTCCATTAAGAGTAATACGAAGCTCTTATGGATGACGGGGAATAATGTGATCTATCTACAGACAAACCTAATTATAAGAAATTTAATAATGAAACAATGCATGTTGATAGCAACTAAAAGCCGGTTACAGCCTCCGTATTTTCCCATACAAGTATTTTACGCTGATTTTTATACCCGCTACCCATAGGGTAGAAGGGTATTATAACTTTGTGCCGGCAGGAAATGTATGTAAAAGGTAGAAGGAGGCATCTCCGACCCTATAAAGTATATATATATATTTTTGATCAGCGTCAACAGCCGAGACGATCGAGCCATGTCCGTCCGTATGTCTGTGTATCTGTTCGTCCGTTCGTATGAAAAACTGGATCTCAGAGACTATAAGAGATAGAGTTAGGCATCTCCGACAAAATGAGCCAATACCTTTCTTCCATTTGTAACACAATTGACTTCTCTGCCATTGTTATTGAACGACCCTCTTGGGAGAGTCCTGTACATCTGCATAGCGTTCTTCATTGATGTCATGAAATCTTCAGAAATACTGAGCAGCTTGCAAAACGAAAGTTTGCGAAAGCCATTTTTTCTGTCTATCATCATTTTGATAACTTGTGTTGAGCAACATTCATATGAGAGAGCATTAGAGTAGTTATGAAAGAAAATTTGTTCATCTGTTCATCTTCCGGTCTGGTAAAATGAAATATGTCGCCTTCAAATTAATGTACCATAATAATTTAAGTTCTATCCAGCGCTAGTGTCACCGTCGACTTGCCCCTCTGTGAAGCGTTGGCAGAAACCTCCTTTGTTTCCTTTGCAAGGGCCGGCTCATATGACAATTTGAGCCTATTCTCTTCTTTATCATAGAGACACCCGCTACCCATTTTGAATAAAAGCAAAATATTCCGGTATTATTTTCAAAATATATCGAAAATACTACAAAAATACTAAAAATAAACCAAATGGTATATTTGTTATATACCAAATGGTTTATTTTAAATATACCGTAGACGTTACAATATTTCTTCAATAACTTCCACAATTTTATCTGATCGTAATCAAATTTTTAAGGCTCATAAATACTATAGTTATTATTGTATACACCATAATACCACCATATCACCCTTGATATTCGATTTTTTTGATGTTCGGGGGCGGAAGTGGGCGTGGCAAAAATTTGAAACAAACTTGATCTGCGTGCAGACATAACAAATGCTGTCAAAGTGTTTCATAAGTACGGACGGACAGACGGACATGGATCGTCTTGGCTGTTGTCTGATCAAGAATATACTATATATACTTTATAGGGTCGGAGATGCCTTCTTCTACCTGTTACATACATTTCCTGCCGGCACAAAGTTATAATACCCTTCAACCCTATGGGTAGCGGGTATAAATAGACCTCCTTGTCTGAGAGTGGTTAATTAATGTTCTATGACAAGTATTCGCCGTTTGTGGTTACATGTAAAATAATATTTTAACTTAATTACTAAGTTACTTAATTTACAGTTACTTAGTGACTAAGATACAGATTGGACCACTTGAAAGTGCATACTATGTACATTGGTGTCCAATATAGATATTACATTCTTTTCACTACCAACCCTTTTGTGATAATGACAAAAAAAATCTCACCTATAGTCAATTGCAAAATTCCATATATGGCCTTGTATTTCTGAGACAACTGCATATGGTTCATACTCTTCGATGGGAAAGTCCTAAAAAAAAATTGTTTTAATTGTGCAATTTAATTTTAATATTAAAACTTATCGCTAGGAAAATATATACATATATAATATACGTACATATGCAGACTACTGCGTTCATAAAACTGTAAAGCATCTACATATATCTCTGTTTCACAGAATTTTGTAACACCCACATTGTGTTATTATTTCTGCGAACAAATACGAGACAAGTAGTAAAGCTATTGTCGAAAATCAATACAACGTATTATTTTTAAAGTATACCCAATTAAAATTTTAAAAAATACTAAAATATAACAAAGACCATATTCAGTATACCGTACTACTACATTAAAATACAGGCATGCTCCGGTATTCACTTTTTGTTTTCGTTTTGGGACCCAAACTTAGATTTATGTTTTTAGGTGGTCCGGTTTTCACAAGTTTTTGGTCATCGTTTTGCTATCGGAACGTTTCATTTTTTACTTAACAGCTTATTTATTTTTTCAGAAGTAAACAACGCGAAAAAATGACTTTAGTATGTCCAATTTTACCCAACTTCAACAAATTTAATGCAATCCGTTTCATTATACAAGTATTTTTAACTTGCTCTTTCATTCCACCAAAAGTATGGATAACTCATGGCGTCGGCAGTTTTTGTTATTCGTTAGTTTTTATGATTCTTGAAAATGGTATATAGTATTAGTTCATTGATACATACATATGTGTACCAAACGTAGCCTTCGGTATATTATACCAATTTCTCGGTATATTATTTATTATTTCATACAATTTAAGAATAATATTTCACAGTATGTTTTTTTTTTTAAATGGTCCCTTGGGTATCTTACAGTCAAGCATACTCGACTGCGTCATTTTTAATTTTTGTTTTTTACCACTTTCGTTTCACATTAAGTCTTGCAATCGTTGGTAAAATCGCCTCAATAAATGTTGTGAATGTTGACAAAACAAATAGCATTTATTTGCAAATTAAATTTAGCTGGCAATCTCACCTTAGGATGAATTATTTATAGTTTAAAACAGTACAGTGCGAATTCTGAGAAATTCATTCTTATAGCTTCATGAAATGATGTTAGCAAATTTATGCAAAATATCTTTATTATGAATTTCTCAGAATTCGCACTGTACTGTATATATATATATATAGATATATATAGATTTATGCCTAGATGAACAACGATACTTACTGCTATATTAACGAAATCTATTAATTGATAAATCCAGTTGAAAGCTGCTTTTGCGGGTAAATGCAATAATATAGCTCCATTTATACCAAATGCTAGCTTAGTTCGCTGTTGAATAGAAAAAGTAAATTATTATTACATTTCTAAGGTCATACAAACATCGGCTGTTGTAGGCTGGTCTGACATGGTCGGACATGGCTATATAGTCTCGGCTGTTGACGCTGATAAAGAATATATATACTTTATAGGGTCGGAGATGCCTCCTTCTACCTGTTACATACATTTCCTGCCGGCACAAAGTTATAATACCCTTCTACCCTATGGGTAGCGGGTATAAAAAACTAAAAATTCGAGATATCAGGTTGTAAAGCAATTTCAATATATTCAAACAAATTGATGCTGTTTGTATTGTAAATATTTGAAATATAAGAGCATCACAGCAATCCTGGTACTGCCAATATTGATAAAACTAAACGTCATTACCCAGGTTCAATGGGAATATATCAATGGAATAAAGCTATAAAATACCAGGATTCTGACGGAAACTGCAGGTTTTATGGATCTGCTTCAGTTGCTCTGCAAATTCTGTTACTGCCTTGGTCGAATAGGCGAGTAACTTTAATTCACCAAATTTCAAGCATTAGCTTTAAATATGTTGCTTAAATATTTAAATAGGTTTATTTATTTATGGTACAATAAAAATTAATGGAAAAGACAGTTTAATTGTTCCCTTATTAAAATCAATGGTCACCATTTGCTCAAACTCACTAATAACATGAATGAACTATCACAGATTATTCTAAATGAGAAATTATATGAGACCGCCATATTAATTAATGTGAATTAATACTTCACTAATTTTTATTTTCAAAATTAACCCTCTTATTGCACATTTATCTATGGTCTACATCTACAATTTTTTAAAATTCTTAACAAATACGAAAGCTACAGTCGAAAGTGCTCGACTCTGAAACACCCGATACCCATTTTAAAATATACCGAATTAAAATACCACAAAATACTAAAAATATATGAAAGGTTGTATTATATATTTATTATTATATATATTATATATATTATATATTATTATATATATATATATATTATATATTAAGCTTAATTGATTTTGTTTCGTTTTGCGGGGGAGAAAAAGTAGATTTGATCTTTTATAATCTCTAAGAATCAGTTTTAAACCGATCAGTTAAAAATTTAAGAATTTTTTTTATATGGCAAAAATTGAATATTGCAATGGGGTCTTGGTTGATTTGGGTGACTACCTGGAATATTCTAATACAATACATACAATAATTATAGCATATTTTTATACCCAATACCAATAGGGTAAACGTGTTTATATATAACTTATAACTTTGTGCCGGCAGGAAATGTATGTTACAGGCAGATGGACACATCTCCCATCCTAAAAAGTACATATGTATAATGTTGAACATTAATCTAATTTTATTTCTGTAGCAGTTGTTATGTCTGCACACCAATCAAATTTGTTTCAACTTTCACCCCCGCAAATCGTCAGAAGTACAAACAATAATAACTATAGTATTTATGATTGCCGAAAATTTTGTTGCGATCAGATAGATGTCGAAGTGATTGAAAAAATACTTTTGTTTGTTCCAAAACGCCTACTTTTAGTGGTCTGGTCTTAGTTGCTTTGGCTGACAATCCGGTATATTTTGCAGTCTATGCATAAAAAAGGCTTCGGCATATTTTTAGTGTTTTTGTGGTATACAAATACAGATCGGTTTTGCTTTTATTAAAATTGGTATCTCACAGTCGAGCACACTTGATTGTAGCTTTCTTACCTGTTTTTATATCAGAAACTTACATGTATATAATACAATTGAAACTTAAAATTTACCTTTAAACGGTTAAACGGATGTTTTTTCAATTCAGCGACAACAGATATCATTTCATGGCGATTATTTATTTTATTACAGTCCCTGGACTTTTTAAAAATAATGCGTTTCAGATTTTTATCAAGACCGTCACTCCAAACTGATGTATATTCTTCAATTATTTGACCTAAAATGATAAAAAAAAAAAAAAAAATAGATTTATTATTTTTGTATGAAATATCCAATGTATGCTTTCAGTCAATTTTGTAAAATTCTATCTATTTAGATTTGATTTATTTACTCAAAATCGACATACAACTTGAACGGCCAATACAATTTTGATAACTTTATCGTATGCTAAGAATTTAATGTAAGAAATCCCTTTTTAAATACAATTTTACAATTTTACAATACAAGCATCAATCGATAAATATGTCTTGACAGCCATATTCTATATCTTGGACTAAAAGTTCTTTGCCTTATGTTGAGATCACTTATTATATCACGCAGATCAATATGATTTTTGATCACCTCTGTTAATCTATGCAAATTAAAACCCGGTTACCGGAAACCATAAATTTGAGAAGGTTTTCAAGAAACAGGATTATTGTATATGGCAAAAACGACTAAAGCGTTCGCGTTCACATCCAAATGCGGCTTGTGGGCCACAATAGAGAAAACTCCCTTTCGTTACATTTTATTATTGCGGCTTGTGGGCCACAATAGAGAAAACTCCCTTTCGTTACATTTTATTAGATGGTTTTTTAGGAACGTGTCAACTCAATTTAGTAGAAAAAATTTAAAAATTTGTGTAAGTTATTTCAAAACAGATGACAAACAGCTATTGACAGTTGAGATATGGTTTCGGCAAACTCTAGCAGCATTTATTTCGGCTGTCATAGGGTACACGACCTTTCCATATAAAAATAATGTTCAGCAAAATACACCATTCATCTAAAATGACTATAGTTACGTCGAAATGGACATATTCACTTGTTAATGTCCATTCAGTATACAGCAAAATTAAATAATTAATTGCTAAAATGAGTAAAACAAGATTTTTAGAGCGATATATATTTTACTTTTTTATATAATTTACTATATTTTTTGGTATATTTTTAAACTTTTTAATCATATCGCCGTTTTCGCAGAATTTATTAAATTTTTTTCTTTTAGAAAGAATTCCAGGGACACCAATAAAATTATATATATGTAAGAAAAATAAGAAATATATAATTTAAATGAAAATACACTCACCACAATGTAATATATCCGCATCATTTATTTGAACACATAAGTAACTTAGATTTTTATCATTATTACATCCAGTAACAAAAAAGCAAGAGAGCTCTTTTAAATTTAATTGAAGTTTTCCTTTTGTACTTGTTTGATCACGTTTTTCAAATTCTGGAATTTCTGGGTACATTATAAATATTCCTTCTTTAACACATAACTCAAAGGAAAACATATTATTAACTTCCTTTAATGTTGCTTTGTCGTATTTGGAGCTCTCAGTCGAGGTAGAATCTTTTTCATCTGATAAATTTATATAAACGTGTTTAGAGTATTGTAGTATATCTTCTTTTCTTTTTGGAATATTGTCATGAATTATATTACTGTTGTCAGTGTTCCTAAGCAAATTAACTCGAGGTTCCCACATGAATAAATCCCCATTTAGACGATTATAAATTATTTCATAGAGCTCCTTAGATCTGAAAAAAAAAATAAAATAAAAAAAATATATATATTTTTTCATATATACTATATATGTGTGTATATATATTACCTAATTAAGCTATATACAGTTTTTTTCCCTTATATCAACGATCATTCATTTAAACAAAACATAACATTTTTCAATATACATATATAAGCAACGCTTTATAGCTGTCTGGGTGGTGACTTCCCTCTTAGATCAGTTAAAAAAACACTAAACACTAAAATATAAATTTGGTACCTCTAAGCAAAATGAGTTTACTTTTAATATACCTCTTATTATAATACTTAATATAGCTAAATGTATATATACATATGTATGTGAAGAATGGCACTACTGGTTGCTGGCAACGAGTGGCAACGCGAGCTTTGGGAAAGGATATGGCAGCACTGAACGCGAAACCAAGATCGACGCGAAGTGTTAGTGTGTCGGGGTTGACAGGAACAGTTGTCCTCTAATCGTGTTGATCATTAATCTGTTTATTATATCATTACTTCACTACTTTTTTATATATCCTATCAATAAATTACTTAACTTTGTTACATGTATAGAATAAGATCAAAATTTCTGACCTATCGAAAAAGCAGAAAAAAATCTCATTTGGTAGATAACGACCTACTTTGTCAGACTGTTATAACTTTTTGAGAAAAAATTATAAAAATAGTGTAAAATTTGATATATTGTTAAATAACTATTAATTATATAATATTATTAAATTAATTTTTTTAATACAATTTAGAATTTTAAACTTCATCAATCAGCCTAAAGGATAATTAATAATTATTAGTCCCTGGTCCCTGTCCCGGTGCCTTTCTATGTTAATTTATTGAATACCTTTATATTTGTCATTATATGGTACATTTTACCATCTTATTTCGCATTAATTATTACAAGGTATTGGAAATATACTAAATGGGATATTTGGTATATCGAAATAGTACCACATTCAAAATATGCCATAGACGCCACATTATACCAGATTGCCAGCCAAAGCAACTAAGACCCCTAGTAAGTTGGCGTTTTTGTCCATACAAAAGTATTTCTTTAATAACTTCGATAATTTTTATCTGATCGCAAACAAATTTTCAGAAATCACAATTATTATAGCTATTATTGTATATACCAATTTTACTCTAGCTTTAAAATTACGCTTGTTATTCGATTTTTGTTGATTTGCGGGGTTGGAAGTGGGCGTGGCAAAAATTGGAAACAAACTTGATCTGCAATTATAGCTCTTTCTCTTATAGTCTCTGAGATCCAGTGTTTCATACGGGCAGACAGACGGACATGGTTAGATCGTCTCGGCTGTTGATCAAGAATATATACACTTTGTAGGGTCGGATCGGAGATGCCTTCTTCTATATGCTACATACGTTTCCTGCCTGCTCAAAGTTATAATACCCTTCTATCCTCTAGGTAGCGGGTATAAAAATATTTGTATGCTCTCCACCCAAAGCGTAGAATGAATGGTATTATATGTTAACCTTTAATTGCTTATCAAGAATGGTTTATGCTCCCCGAAAATTCCCATTTAAGCCTCCGATTAAATAGCGAACTAAAGTCCGTATGTAATGGTTTTGTTATTAAAATTTATAAGCTCATTACACATTACATTTTCATATCCTCCTAACCTATGGATAGCGCCAAAAAGTATAATAATTTAACTTTATACTTACTCTAAAACAATTTTAATATTTGGAATATAAATATATAATATCATGTGGGAGTAATATTTAGAGCTTTGGCAGAAGTCATTTATTTCTTCAGTATCTCCAGGTAAAAATATTTCTCTTTTATCTGCAAAAAAATATAAACGAAAATTAATTAATTATTTGTAACATATCAATAACAAACAAATATCAATTTTCAATTTCTTTTCTTAATTTCGCAATAAGATTTTGTTATTTTTATTTTAACATGAAAGTATGCTACAGTTGAATGTGCTCCAATATAAGATACCCAAGGCGGGATAAAAGATCTGGATCGGCGAATAACAATAGGTGCTGCAAAAAATTGTATTTTCATATATTGTAGTCTTTGAGATCTAGGAGTTCATGCGGATAGACAAATAGACAGACAAATAGTCCGTTACTTAATGCAAAATTTTACTACCTTGATATTTTAAATTATCAATATATTTGGTTTATTTATCATTATTTTTTCTAATCATGGAGCCATTACATTTTTTTGCAAGTTGACCCTGTCCGTAATTCCGCTCGAATTTCACTGATATCCCATTTCCACAGCACTAAAACCTCGGGCTTTTCCTAATAGTTTTTTTATACACGCTACCCATAGGGTAGAAGGATATTATAACTTTGTGCCGGCAGGAAATGTATGTAACAGGTAGAGGAGGCATCTCCGACCCTATAAAGTATATATATTCTTGATCAGCGTCAAAAGCCGAGACGATATAGCCATGTCCGTCTGTCCGTATGAACACCTAGATTTCAGAGACTATAAGAGATAGAGCTATAATTTTTTTTCGACAGCATTTGTTATGTTTGCACGCAGATCAAGTTTGTTTCAACGCCCACTTCCGCCCCGGAAATCAGAAAAATCGAATAACAAGCTAGAGTTGGTGTATATTATAATTACTATAGTAGTTACGATTCCTGAAAATTTGGTTGCGATCAGATAAAAATTGTGGAAGTTGTTAAAGAAATACTTTTGTGTGGGCAATAACGCCTACTTACTAGGGGTCTGAGTTGCTTTGGCCGACAATCTGGTACATTGCGCCGTCTATGCTATATTTTGAATGGTGTGCTGTATCGATATACCAAACATACCATTTGGTATATTTTTAGTATTTTTAGTATTTTCGGTATATTTTGAAAATAATACCGCAATATTTTGCCCTTATTAAAAATGGGTAGCGGGTATCTCACAGTCGAGCACAATCAACTGTAACTTTCTTACTTGTTTAATATTAGGGGGTCACAGAAATTATTGGGAAATCACGAAACATCAAACCACTGAAACATTTCTTTTTGTCATGCCACAGAATGACGAGAGGTTTGTCTAGTCAAGAACCTTTATAGTGTAATGAAAAAAATGGTAAAATTCTCTCCTACCAACCAATCAAAAATTATTGGCAACTCTCAGTTTAGGATGCAAACTGCTGTTTACGATTATTATCAAAATAGGCCTGTGTAAGTATTTTGTTTAAAATGCCTATTGCCAGCTGAGTTCAGCTGCAGTGTCAGAGCTGCTGCTACTGCTAACCTGTACCTTTCTGTAAAGTTATAGGTATAAAGCTATAAACAAATAAATAAGTACACACAATTAATGATCGAAAATTAAATTTCTTTAATTTAAACAAAAATTATATACATGGTGGTCGTGCTCTTTATACCCGCTACCCATAGGGTAGAAGGGTATTATAACTTTGTGCCGGCAGGAAATGTAACTAACAGGCATAAGGAGGCATTCCAACCACATAAAGTATATATTAAAGTTATTTAAGAAATTTTTTTGTATGGACAAAAACGCCTACTTACTGGGGGTCTTAGTTGCTTTGGCTGACAATCTGGTATATATTGCACTCTATAGTATATATCAAGTGTAGTACCATATCAATATACCAAATATGCAATTTAGTATCTTCTTGGTATTTTGTTTTATATTTTTTAAAAGTGTATTTTGAAAAAACTACCGGAAATATTTTGCTTTTATTCAAAATGGGTAGCGGGTATCTCACAGTCGAGCGCACTCGACTGAAGCTTCCTTACTTGTATTCACTTGTTACTGCAAACTTTTTTCAATTTTTGTGCTGCCACAAAATCTAAACAACACAAGCTATAAATGTGTACTAGACATCTGCATGAGACCACTCACAACATACGTCTCATTGAATACATTCGAATGGAATGGAATGGAATGAGTGGAATGCAAGAAATGAATCGACATTGTATCAGTATAAGTTCGCGTTTTGCTTCATAGCTTGGGACGTTGAACGAAATGAAAGAGAACGAATGAAGCGAAAAGGGAAATGACAAATTTGACACTGCGTAGTATATTCGAGTAATTCGAGTTGTTGCGTGCAAATTCGGTCCATTCTTTTTCTGAGGCCTGCAGTTCAAAGACGCATTCATGAACATCTTATTAATAAAAGAAGCGGACGAATCTGTATGTATTTGTAGTCTTTTTGTCTTTTTAGTTTAATGTTGTTGTTTTAATTTATATTTACAGTTTAATTTTATTTACAGTTGCAACTTGAATCGTTCGAATTCAGCGTCTCAGTTTTCTGAGTTCTCACTTCATTCAATTCGTTTCTCTTTCTCTATTCTTTGTGCGACTGAGTCGTACGTAAGCGAGTCAACTCATTCACTTCAGTTTGGCTTTGCTTTCAAATTCACTCAACTCATTTTGAGCATTGTGCATTTGAATGTGATTTTTTTGCCACTCATGCAGATGTCTATTGTGTACAATAATTGCACAATAATTTCGAAAATAAATAAACAATTTCAATCCATTCTAAATAAACAAAATGTTTTTTTTTTACTTATTTTTAATAAATTTTAACTACGTTCAATACACTTTTTTTAACACTTGTGATCCGAATTCAGATACGAAAAAGTGGCATCAGTCTAGATCAAAATCAGCGTCAAAACACTGAACTGTTTTGGCGACTTAAGTGATTTGACTAGTGATTTACAAAAATGTTAAAATTTACAGAATATATAATTATTTAAACTGTTTAACACAAATTGACTACTATTTATAAATTAATGATATTTTTACATAAAATTAAGTTTCATTACTGTTTTTAACAAAAGCACTGTCAAGATAGTCATCGTTTTTGGTTCCTTCAAGTGAAGTTGAAGTGAAATTTGAGTGAAAGTGTTTTCTTTAGCACCCCTGTGTGTACATTCACATTCATAATTGTTAAAATCTAATTCCATTACCTTTGCTTCACTTTGGTTCATTAAATCACAATCAGGTGTGCTACAGAATTTCACCAGTGAAATTGATTCCGCTGACAGCAAACTAAACAAGTAAGAAAGCTACAGTCGAGTGTACTCGACTGTGAGATACCCGCTACCCATTTTGAATAAAAGAAATATATTTTGCGGTATTTTCTCAAAATATACCGAATATACTGCAAAAAAATACTAAAAATATATCAAATGGTATATTTGGTATATCGACATAGTACCGCATTCAAAATATACCATAGACGGCACAATGTACCAGATTGTCGGCCAACGCAAAAATTAGACCCCTAGTAAGTAGGCGTTTTTGCCCATACAAAAGTATTTCTTTAATAACTTCGACAATTTTTATCTGATTGCAACAAAATTTTCAGGAATCATAACTACTATAGTTATTATTGTATATATATTAAAATTCGGAACTCTAGCTTTAAAATTACGCTTGTTATTCGATTTTTTTGATTTTCGGGGGCGGAAGTGGGCGTGGCAAAAATTTGAAACAAACTTGATCTGCGTGCAAACATAACAAATGCTGTCGAAAAAAAATTATAGCTCTATCTCTTATAGTCTCTGAGATCCAGTGTTTCATACGGACAGACACACAGACGGACAGACGGACAGGGCTATATAGTCTCGGCTGTTGACGCTGATCAAGAATATATATACTTTATAGGGTCGGAGATGCCTCCTTCTACCTGTTACATACATTTCCTGCCGGCACAAAGTTATAATACCCTTCTACCCTATGGGTAGCGGGTAAAAAAAAATCTAAAAGGATTTCACAACATTGCATAATGATGATAAGCAAAGCTATGCAAATTACAATACTGTTTTTATAAGTAATTCATCTTCTGTTTTACACTCAAAATTTACCGTTGCCTATTTTTAAGCTTTACTGTTGGAAACAATACCGTCTTACAATACTGTACTAGAAACAAGCATTTCTTGCTTCTTGCATTAAGGAATACAATGGCCCAACAACTTATTCAAAGCAAACACTTCAGCTCAATTGGCTCTCTCATATCAATTAACTTTTATTTGGGATAAAATGTAAATTTTATAAAATGTGTCTAACAAAAAATAAAATTTTATATTGTTTATTTATATTGTTAAAGTTTTATCAACGTTAAAAAATTCACTTTCGAGTGAAAACTGGAACAAGACGATTTATCTCACAAAATAATATTCAATTTAGTACAAGCTATATCCGCAACATCGATACATATATGAACATTTTGAATGTAATATTATTCAATCAATCAATCTACAAAATTAGGTTTACCTGTACTTTCATTTATTCCATCAATATTTGAAGAAAATCCATACGAACATTTTGAACTAAATGGTGATTTATATTTATGTTTTTTATTGGTCTCAGAACAATCACTTCTTTTGTCTTGAATATGGACTTTAATATTAATTCTGAAAATATAAATACAATTGCAATTAGTAAATAAAATTATTAAATCTCTTCGATATTTTCATAAAATCTATAATACTTAAAAACATACGCTTCATTTCAATTGAATATGCGATGGAAGTTATTAAGTATTTAGATTTTAATTAAATCACGTGCACTAAAATACTTTTCTTACGCTTTAAATCATTTAGATTGTTGAATTTCGAGGTTAAATGAGAATCTGACTACTGTAGACAGAGGGGGAGACAGAATTTGGACAATTTGGAAAAATACTTGTGCTGCCGATATAGCTATCGTCATCTTTACTTTAAAAAGTATAATATTTTCACAATTTCAAATAAGGTTGGTAGACTATAATTTATAAAGTTTGAAGAGAAAATTCAATAAATAAAATTAAAGAAGAATATAAAACTAGTTAAAAAGCTACAGTCCAGTGCTCGACAGTGAGATACCCGATACCCATTTTGAATAAAAGCATAGCAGTGCGGCATAATTCTTAAAATATACCAAAAATACTGTAATATATCTAAGACTATATTTGGTATATACAACATACGCCAGATTGTCAACCAAAACAAACTTTCGACCACTTTTATCCGACCGCTACCAAATTTTCAGATATTATAAGTACTGTAGTTATTATTGTATCTATGCGACTATAGCTTTAAAATTATACTTTTTATTATTTTTTTTCTATTTGCGGGGTCGGGAGTGGGCGTGGCAAAAATTTGAAACAAACTTGATTTGCGTGCAAAAATTACAAATGATATAAAAAAAAATTACGAACAGACTGACAGACGAACATAGCTACCATTTTTCAGGTTTTAACACTGATCAGGAATATTGTTATATATTAATATACCCTTTACTTTAAGGGTAGCAGGGAAAAAAATTATAAACTAAATTATTAGGATGAGATTTGTATATATAATTGAACATTGAATTCAAATATTCGAAACAGAATTCAATATCTCTCAAAGAATTTAACTTACTTAATTTGATTGAAATATGTCAAATAATTTAAATTAATTTAAATCCCTTCCGTATTCTGTGTGAACTATAATAATCTCAATAACGTAGTTTGCTCTAGTAAATCTATTCCTCTGCTTAAAACCTTATTATTAGCTTATTTATCGAGTATTTAAATGTTATTTATCTTATTATACATATATTCTAACATATTTTTAATCTAATTTAATTAGCTGTCCAGCGTCTTTTAATATTTATTCGCGGTTTTCGTGTAATGCATGCTGTTCACAAATTTATTTTGTTTTTTCCGCGCGTCAACAAGCCCGTGCTTGGTATCGCTGGGCCACTTGATGGTACTGCCGTTAGTACGTCAACGTCCAAATAAATATTCTTTTATATGTACATATGTATTTTAAACTGGAAACTACAATAGGATCAAGATGATGTTATGCTATTAAAAAACTAATTTTAAATATAGAGAAAAGGCCTCTGTCTCAGTGTAATTTTAGCTACATCCTTTATTTATTAAAAATAAATTGCTTACTTTTCATTCTCTGGAGTTATATTCTCGCCCATAATGCGACTCGAACATTTCATAACGTGAATATTGTTTTCAAATGCTTCACCCTAGTGGAAGATAAACATAATACTTTAGTTAAAACATAAATAATTTAATTAAAAGGTTATTAAATAATACTTGGCTCGTCAATAATTAATATAAAGAAGTAGGAAATAAACATCTGAGTTTGAATTTTCTTATATAATATTAAACAAGTAAGAAAACTACATTCGAGGGGGCTCTACCCGCTACCTATTTTGAATAAAACTAAAATATTGCGGTATTAAAATATACCAAAATAATATACCATAGAAATACTATCTAGGCATGCTCCGGTATTAACTTTTCGTTTTCGTTTTGAAAACGAAAATTTGGTGCTTCCGTTTTCACTTTTACAAGATTCTTTCGAATTGCAAAACGAGAAAATTTGTCTTGTCGAAATGAAAAGTAAATGCGTTTTTATACATCAAATCGGATCTTTTTTGTAAAAGGAAAAAATAGTTGACTCATTGGTTTATTGTCGTTCTTTTAAGACCGCCAGAAGATCGATTATTTTTAAAACGACTAATTTTTGACCCCATCTCAAATTTGGAAATAAAATGTTGCCGTCGGGAACAACAATTTTTGTTTTGGTGAGGATCCGATAAATTCGACACCATGAATTATTGCCTAAGCTGCAATACTTTTGGTGGAATGAAAAAGCAAGTTAAAAATATATGTATGTATAATGAAACGGATGGCATTAAATTTGTTGAAGTTGGGTAAAATATGTTTTTTTTTTTAAATTAATACATTTTAATTAATTACTGAAATGCTAAAATTGTATACAAACAAGTAAGAAAGCTACAGTCGAGTGTACTCGACTGTGAGATACCCGCTACCCATTTTGAATAAAAGCAATATATTTTGCGGTATTATTCTCAAAATATACCGAATGTAGTGCAAAAATACTAAAAATATACCAAATGGTATATGTGGTGTATCGATATAGTACCGCATTCAAAATATACCATAGACGGCACAATATACCAGATTGTCGGCCAAAGCAACTAAGACCCCTAGTAATATAATACCCTTCTACCCTATGGATAGCGGGTATACAAATTGTTGAAATGACCGGAATGAAATCCATTAAAAATGTGGCATCCTCTTTTTGTGGAAAACAGCTGATTGTCGTTACACTGATTTTTTAAAGAGAGTTTTAAATGTTTATTATTTTCATAATAGACAAAAGGCAAATATATTTCATTCGGTTTTGGTCCGAAAACGAAAAGTGAATACCGGAGCATGCCTGTATATACATATATATATAAAATGGTATATTCATATAATACTAAGTTCAACATATACTATAGAGTGCAACTAAGGTAAGTAGACGTCTTTTATAATACAAAAGTAATTTTATACTAACTTTGATCATTTTTATCTGATCGCAACCAGGAATCACAAAGACTGTAGTTATTATTGTAAATTACATTTGTTATTTTATGCCCCCTTATCTCTGTTACATACATTTCCTGCCAGCACAAAGTTATAATATCCTAGCCAGCTTGGTTCGCTGTGCATTATGTTATAATTATCATATTTTCATTTTGAAAATGATGTTTTACAACCCTCATAAAATTTAAGCTCTTAACCTTTACAACAATTCAAATTGTAATTAAGCGATCTAAAAAAATTTTAATGGGATTGTATTGTACAAATTATAGGAATTGGGTTGTAGGTTTGCGCAAATTATTGATGAAAGGGGTGAGTGAGTACTTGATTTAATCCTAAACTTTCCGCTGAGAGTAACCAAAAGTGCTGAGGAAGCTACTTTTATAGGTCCCACCTCTCGGAACGTGCTAGGCCTAACCATCGCGACTTTCCGCGTTTCGCCAATCCTGTAGGCTCTCCAGACCGACGAGAAGATCGAAGCCACCCTGGTGGAACCCAGATCTCTCATCGCTTCGTGGTGAGCTTAGTAGCATTTTTCAACCTGCTAAGAAGGTGGACAACTTCTATGTCTGGGACGGAGTATAAGTTTCTCCTGAAGTCCTACAAGAAGATGATCCGCTCATCTAAAAGGTCCTCATGAAGAGCCTTTATCCTCAGATCTGGACAACATTAAAGACACCTCCAGACTGAGAAAGCTGCTGTCCAAGCAGACTTCTAGTCCCAGTCTGCTCAAGACGGGCGATGGAGTGTGGACGGAGAGCAGCGGTGAAACTCTTAAGGCACTGCTCTCAGCTCATTTCCCCGGGATGTCTTTCAACATCGAGCAATGACTGGCCCCCTGCCGGTTTATCTATTGCCAACAAAATAATTTGGTCTATCAATGGACTTTCGCCAGAAATGCAGAAAGCCAGCAAATCTGCGATTGTTCCCTGGTTAACAAAGATATATTCGGCGTGTCTCGCATGGGATATATCCCCACTCTTTGAAGGATCTCTAAAATCATTTTCCTGCCAAAGACGAGCAAATGCAGCCATGTGATCAAAAATGACTTCCGGCTAATCAGCCTAACCTCTTTCCTGCTAAAAAAAAACTATGGAAAACCCACGATGTCAATTTTTTCGTTTTCAAAACAAAAACGAAAAATTAATACCGGAGCACGGTTAATAATACTAATTTAAGTAAATAAAATACATACAAGTTAATATTAGCTTGTAATAGGTTGAGTATCTTTATAAAAGGCATTTTTTTACGGCTTTTTTTTATTGTACATTGAGCGACAATAACTAATCACTTTTCTTTTCTATTTTGTGTGCAAGCTGGATAGTCTTTAATAAATCCTATAATATTTGGACAATATTTTTAAATACTTACACAGTAAAATCCATTAACTTCATCAACAATGATACTAACAAAGGATTTCCACTCAACCAAAATATTTCGAAAATCAATTAAGATATAATCGCTTCGTATATTTTTTTCTAGGCCTGATACTTTCATTGGATCCAAAAGTAATCTGCCATCAACGATTGGAAATCTAAAATTATAAAGTTAAATAGTTATCATTTTTAAATGAAAGCAAATAAGTTATAAAAAAAGTATTGTACTATATAACAATTAATAAAACTGCTTTAGTTGGAAATGCTCGAGTTACAGCATTTTATAATATTTCACTAAACTTAGTTAAATAGAAACTATTTGCTGATGCACAGTGTGCACTGCATACCGCGCGGATGCTCAAAACTGGTTACAAATTAGTAAGAAAGTAACAGTCGAGTGTGCTCGACTGTGAGATACCCATTTTTAATAAAGGCAAAATATTGCGGTATCATTTTCAAAATATACGGAATATACTGCAAAAAATACTAAAAATATACCAAATGGTATGTTTGGTATATCGATATAGTACACCATTCAAAATATACCATAGACGGCACAATGTGCCAGATTGTCGGCCAAAGCAACTAAGACCCCTAGTAAGTAGGCGTTTTTGCCCATACAAACGTATTTCTTTAATAACTTCGACAATTTTTATCTAATCGCAAC
Organism: Drosophila sulfurigaster albostrigata; assembly: GCF_023558435.1. Classification (NCBI taxonomy): domain Eukaryota; kingdom Metazoa; phylum Arthropoda; class Insecta; order Diptera; family Drosophilidae; genus Drosophila; species Drosophila sulfurigaster. Next base: position 2,181,331 of record NC_084882.1, read on the forward strand.
CAAATTTTCAGAAATCATAACTACTATAGTAGTTATTACATATACCAAAATTCGCAACTCTAGCTTTTAAATTAGGCTTGTTATTCGATTTTTTTGATTTGCGGGGGCGGAAGTGGGCGTGGCAAAATTTGAAACAAACTTGATCTGCGTGCAAACATAACAAATGCTGTCGAAAAAAAATTATAGCTCTATCTCTTATAGTCTCTGAGATCCAGTGTTTCATACGGACAGACACACAGACGGACAGACGGACAGGGCTATATAGTCTCGGCTGTTGACGCTGATCAAGAATATATATACTTTATAGGGTCGGAGATGCCTCCTTCTACCTGTTACATACATTTCCTGCCGGCACAAAGTTATAATACCCTTCTACCCTATGGGTAGCGGGTATAAAAATAAAATATTTGATTTCCGCCTAACATATGTATAATTGCTTCCGTATGAAACACTGGATCTCAGAGACTATAAGAGATAGAGCTATAATTTTTTTCGACAGCATTTGTTATGTTTGCACGCAGATCAAGTTTGTTTCAAATTTTTGCCACGCCCACTTCCGCCCCCGCAAATCAAAAAAAAATCGAATAACAAGCCTAATTTAAAAGCTAGAGTTTTTGAATTTTGGTATATGTAATAACTACTATAGTAGTTATGATTTCTGAAAATTTGGTTGCGATCAGATAAAAATTGTCGAAGTTATTAAAGAAATACTTTTGTATGGGCAAAAACGCCTACTTACTAGGGCTTTGGCCGACAATCTGGTACATTGTGCCGTCCATGGTATATTTTGAATACGGTACTATGTCGATATACCAAATATACCATTTGGTATATTTTTAGTATTTTTGTAGTATATTCGGTATATTTTGAGAAAATACCGCAAAATATATTTCTTTTATTCAAAATGGGTAGCGGGTATCTCACAGTCGAGTACACTCGACTGTAGCTTTCTTACTTGTTTTACTATATATTTGATTCAGATCAGATAAAAATTGTAGAAGTTAGTTTAGAAATACTTTTCTTTAGCAACAAACGCCTACGCGGGTGTAGTACTATATTATTATAACAATACAACGCGTTGCAATATTTTAGTGTTTTTGCGGTATATTTTTGATATAGTCGTAGAATCTGGTTTTATTAAAAATGGGTAGCGGGTATCTCACAGTCGAGCATACTCGACTGTAGCCTTCGAAATTGTTTAATTTAGTTTCAATTTCTTAATTAATATTGTGGGAAGCGAATAATAAAAACCCAACAGGTCTTGTAAAATGTCTTTTCTTGATTCGAGCGTCGCTTAAAAATATGTATATGCAAAAACAGAATGTAACAGAGAATGTGAGAGTAAATAAGGAGAGCTAACATCACGAGAGAGGTGTTCGGAAAGCTTATATGTGTGTAATACACACTGTGTATAGGCACACGTTTTACTACCATCGGCCATCCTGAGAACAAAATCTCTCGATCTTAACTTTACAAGGAGTTTGTAAGTCTTATAATTATATTATATATATGTCGTAGAATGGCTAGTTTGCCCATTGTACGTGTGCGTACAGCTTTCGTGTGGCGACACATTGTCGCTAGTAGTTTTAAGATGCACAGTACCTGAGAAAAAGAGACAGACTCTGCTGCTGAGCATGTTCTGATCGTAGAACGCAGACTGAATGAGAGAAACAGAGAGGGCAATAGACATTGCAGGAATTGTGAAATTAGACAGAACTCTGTTTTACTGAAGGTTGTTGGGAAGCGTCTCTTGCAACGAACAGAACTCGCTGTGCAATTTACAAAAAAATGGAAACAATTGAGGAATCTTCGTCATATACATCATTTAATTTATTTAATAATTTATTTCCAAGACTCCAACCTCCCCTGTAAGGATTACGCGAAACTTGAATATGTTCTTCATCTTTAATGTTTTATGTATTGGTCCTTTATTATTTCGAATACATTTTTTAACAGCTCCTACAGATGCGTCAAAATGTTGTACCATTACATATCACCTTTTTTGTACTATTTACCTTCTCTTCTACTTTTATTGTAACTCATTGCTTCACTTCTAATTAGTTTTAAATCTCTTGCGTCAGTTACTGTGTCCATATCTTCTAGTTTTTCCCTAAGTTCATCTTTAATGTTACCATTTTGAACATCATTTTACTAAGAGCCTGTTTTAGGAAACAGCTGCCTCTATCGGATACAATGCATTTTGGTCTACTGTATGCTCTAAAGTAATCTTTCAATGCTTTAAGTAATTTTTTGGTTTTTGTCATCTTCGCTGTATATAATCTCACAAATTTCGTAAATTCATCTATAATCAAAAATATGTGTTTATTTGCAATTTGCAATTTGCAAATGCAATACATTTAAGACAATTTTCTATATGGCTAGAACCTTTTTCTTTGATATTCGAAATCCAATACGTTTTTGAGATGATGTCCATCCGTTTGTCCCTACCTACATATGTGTTCAAGCTCATTGTGATATTTGTGCATAACTTGATCCTCCATGGTCTACTGGTACATAGAAAAGTAATTTATTATCATTGTTTTTAGTTTTAGTTTGTTCTCGGTATGCTCTGAAAGTTTACTGATTTTTTTAATATTTCCATCTTTTGTCTGACAAATCACTAAATTGTCTTCAAAACTGATCGTACCTCTATCATAATGTTTGTACACCTATGTATGTACTTAATGAGACTACTTGTTGCATTCTTTCGCCACCCTTATGGATCTTAAAATTTTGCATTTTCGCTCTGCTGACGCATTTTGGATTCCCATTTTATAAATTCAAATTGTGACAATATTTAATTAAAGTTTCTTTCATTTTTTAAATCTAACTTTGTGAATACTCAATTCGTCAATTAACTGGATAGTTTTCTTTTATTAATACGTTGTTTAGTTTACGACAATCTATACATAAACGTCTCTACACATATGTAAATACATGTAGAAGGGTATTATAACTTTGTACCAACAGGAAATGTATTTATGTAATAGGCATAAGAAGGCAAATTCGACCCTGTAAAGAAAATATATATATTTTTGACCAGCGTCAACAGCCGATACGATCTAGCCATGTCCGTCTGGCTCTGCGTCTGTCATAGATCTCAGAGGCTATAATTTTTTTTTGACAGCATTTGTTATGTTTGCACGCAGATAAAGTTTGTTTCAAATTTTTGCATGGTATATTTTGATTGTGGAACTATATCGATATACCAAATTTACTATTTGGTATTTTAGTATTTTTATGGTATATTATTTTGGTATATTTTGAAATATAATACCGCAATATTTTGATTTTATTAAAATGGGTAGCGGATATCTCACAGTTGAGCACACTCTTGTTAATATTCGATTAGTGTTATAAACGAAACGTTCCCACGAGCCACACATATGAGGCGCGATCTCACCATAGTCTATCTTAATTAGTTCGTAAGGCTTTTTCTGATGCTCATAGATTGGTTTCGATCTCAGAATAAATTTATGCTGGCGTCCCACAACGAGCCATAAAGTTTCGCATACACACGATGCAGGAGCTTGTATCCAGGCTGTATGCATTCTCGATGCACTGCTCTGAGTGTCAAGCAAGCAAATACGATACCCCATCTTTTCTCTATCTGCCTACCAGTATCACTAGTATCGAACCAAAATAATCCGCTCCTTTGTATGTGAACGGTGTGGAGTAGCTAGTCAATTTTGCTACTGGTATTGCAGCCAGGAAAATAAGGTAGTGTGTTGAGTTCTTGTATTTTTGATAAGCTTCCCGTATTCAGTTGTATAGTGCACATAATCGAGGAGTATGATAAGCACCTTATTCAGAGAAATACGAAATATCAGTGATTATTGTCATTTTGCGAGTTACAAAAACCTGTCGTAATTCGGATGTACCTAGCTCCGGTAAATTTGAGTTGAAGCTAGTCCAATGACCGTCAGGTGCTTTTAAAAAAATCGGACCATTTTGCCAAGTTCTTATTTTGATGGTACTGCTAACCTTTGAGCGACTTTAAGTTTTATTAAAATCGCTGCATTGGAATTTTATAAAATTTCCCCGAATTGTTGAAATTTTCGTGGGTCCATCTTTAACCATTGCAAAACGGTTTTAGAACCCAATCAGAATGTAACGTCATCCACTTTTGATCCACGTGCTTTGCGGACTCTTTTAGGCAATCGTACACCAACAACTGCAGCTTGAAGGTCCATTTTCTTTATATCTCCAAACTAATCTGGATTCTGCGAAGTGATGCCAAGTGGCATAGCTCGAAGCCGCCTGCCTGATGAATCGACCGGACTTGAGGTGCTAACTCAATCCTCAAATTTTCCATCCACTTTAACGCAAGTTTTGCGAAGTATTTTCAATACTTTTTTGTCACCGCCAGACTGCGGTCTTTCGACTTAACTGCCTCCAAGCCAACGCTCTCTTTCACGGCGTCATGAAGTTCTTGTCACTTGCACTCTAAATCATGCATTGCAACGAAGTTTGTCTTTACGTCTGTTCCTTGGCGAGCCCATCCCAAGCAGGATTTAGGCACGATGTGTTCGTATGGCTTACGAACGGAACGGCAATGATCCAGTTGTTGGTACCGATCAAGATCGTTGCTTGAGCTTGGTTGTATGACGGCAATGGAATATGCCTCTGATATGGATATTTTCCCCTACAAATCCTCTGCGTTGACCGATTGTTTTGGCAGAACAATGCACATTGGAATGAAATGCCTTTATTTTGGCCACAACCGTAATTTTAAAGCTAGAAAGTTGAAACTTGGAGAATTTGCAGCTTATATTATTTGTGAATTTCACATTTTATTTTTTTTTTTTAGTTTTTATTTCTTATTTTTTATATTTATTTGTTTTTAATCACCTCTAATCCGTTCATTTGGAATTACCCAGTCAAAAGAGGCGTTGACATTGCGATTTGTATCCAGCCAAATTTTTATAAGTAACCTCGACGAATAAAAACCTTGCTTGCATCTATTTAAATATTTAACCCTCCCGCAAATTATTTAAATGCTATCTGAATATACACATAACTCATACTACCACATAAGTTGTTATTTGAATCCTGTTGTATCTTGCTAGATATGCTCCACGAAACACAAATATTTTAAGGTTAGAACCAACAAAACTACTGCTTACGTATTTTTACAGTTTTTATTTACATTAAAAACATGACAACACAAAGTCACATATAATTAAACACTTATACAAATATTTTCTACATACCATGCGGAACATTTTCCAATTTAAGGTATTTTATTTGGTCAAACTGTTTAAAAATACGAGAACGCCAGAATTAAGAAACTAGTCAGCAAGCTTGCACCCACCACGTGGCAAGAACAGCTGACTTTCAACGGCTGGTGCAAGTCGAGGGCTGCACAATTAAGTCCAATTAAATATTTTCGATGTCTAGGGACTTTTCTAAGCTTGAAATAATTGTAACATTATTGATATATTAACATGAACTTTTTAGGTTTTGGCCAAAATAAAGGCATTTCATCCCAATGTGCAATGTTTCGAACGGTGTGTACATTATTGAGCCAGAACCGCTTACATGAGTTTGACTGATATACATATCTGCATCGCACTGAAGTGCTTTCGGTTCGAGTGGCATCGCTAGTCCACTGCAGACATAATGGCATCGGCTCACCTTTAATGCCCAGCATAGCAAACGTCTCTTCATCGATGAGAATGACTGCAGGAAAGCGTCTACCTTTATTATTTATTCCGCAGCATGAAAGATTACTGGTGTAATGAGAAAAAATTTGTCAGAATTTTTGTTGGATTGATGTGAACTCACGATTGCTTGATTGATTTCAGCAGCGGATGATGCCTTTCTGTGCAGCCGTCCAAGGCACATTTTTTGAAAAACCTTGTGATGATTTTTTAAAAATCGCCTTTTTTGACTAAACTTGCTGCTGTTGTTCAGTCACAGCCGTGGCTGATGCACTTTCAATATGTGCGTTAACTGTGTTAACTTTATACACTGACGGCGATACAACAGTTTAAGCCGCTTATGCTGTTTGATATAACCAGCCGTTGAATTCCTTAATAATTTGTGATGAGCTAGTTCTAGTGCGCATGGCCCATGGATGAATACCAAAATGGTTCGCCTCCATTGTGGTACAAATACTTCGCACAGCCAACGCAAGTTCTATAAGAGCTTCCAAGTTTCTTTTAGGGACTGTAGTTTTCTTAACTTTCCGAGAATACGCTCGGGTCTGCCAAACAAGATTTTTAATGTATACATCATCTCCGATACCATACCGGGTAAGGAAGCTTGTCTTTCAGGCATGCTCCGGTTTTCACTTTCGGTTTTCGTTTTGAAAACGAAAAAATTGGTGCTCCCTTTTCACTTTCACAAGATTTTTTCGAATTCCAAAACGAGAAAATTTGTCTTGTGGAAATTAAAAGTAAATGCCTTTTTCTATATTAAATCGGATCTTATTTGCAAAAGGAAAAAAAAGTAGTTGACTCATTGGTTTATTGTCGTTCTTTTAAGACCGCCAGCAGATCAATTAGACTTGTAATTATTTTTAAATCGACTAATTTCTGACCCCACCTCAAAATTGGATATCAAATTTTGCCGTCGGCAACAACAATTTTCGTTTTGGTGAGCGACCGATAAGTCCGACACGATGAGTTATCGCCCATACTTTTGATAGAATGAAAAAGCAAGTTAAAAATACTTTTATAATCAAACGGATGGGGATTAATTTGTTGAAGTTGGGTAAAATATGTTTTTTAAAAATTAATTTATTTAATTTAATTACTTATGCGTTAAAATTTTATACAAAAAACTGTTGGAATAACCGGAATGAAATGCATTAAAAAGGTGGCATCCCCATTTTTTGTGGGAAACAGCTGATTGCTGTTCAACTGATTTTTTAAAGAAAGTATCAAATATTTCTTTGCAAAAAAGACAAAAGGCAAATATATTTTATTCAGGGGAAGCATAAATAAACAATGCAGGATAAAAATATCCTTATGTGAGTTCAATCCACGCACGAAATTTGACATACAAAAGACATTTTTTCGCGTTGTTTACTTTTAACCAAAACACAAATCAGATGTTTTAGCAGAAAAAAATGAAACGTTCCGTTAGCAAAACGATGACCAAAAACGTGTGAAAACCGGAGCACCTAAAAACGAAAATCTCGGTTTTGGTCCCAAAACGAACACGAAAACCAAAAGTGAAAACCGGAGCATGCCTGTTTGACAAGTTCTCGAGTTTTGCTTTTAAGACTTGTTGGAAAATTTCCTATACAGAAATACCATTTAGTATACATTTATACTTTTTAGGCTTTAATAAAAACGTAGCCTTTGGTCACACTGTCCGATATTTTTCCCTTTTTATTGTGACGTTGTCTTTGAGCTAAGTTGTGGTGCTGGTTGCGGTATAATTAGTGATGTAAAAAAAATTCCTTAAACGATTATTGAATCATATTATTAATTGAAACCACACAATTGATATCAATTAATCGAATAAAAACAAAAATTATCGATTATCGATTTTGTATTCTATGTATGCAATTTTTTTTTTACATGTGAATGAAATACAATTTCTACAAAAATAATAAAAAAAATATATATAATTTATTTATTCAATACTTAATTAAGAAGAAATAATTAAACGCGAAGTACTAAACTCATTTCTCTTTTCTGTAGAAGTAGCATCCGCCATAGAAAAAAGACGCTCTGCCGGTACCGAAGTGCCAACAAGGAAACAATACTGGCAAGCTACAATATATGTATAGCTCATCTTTAAATTCTGAAGCATATTAGTAGTACATTTACCATTATAAATTGTTATTAAACCTTTAATTTTGCGCGTAAAATTGTAGTGACGCGATTATTTCGTAGTATAATCGATAAATGGTTCAATTAATCGAAACCCATTTTTCGATACAATTAAATCTCTAATTGAATAATATGATTTAATATGATAATTAATATGATGATTTTATATACTATAATGTTATATATAATATAATATTTATATAATATGTATCATATGATTAATCGTCCCATCACTAGTTAAAACATAATTAACATTCCTGTATAATTATTGGGTATATAAAACAACAAGAACAACAGGTAATGGGCCCAGTCCATGCCATATAAATAATTGATTTGTGAAACAGTTTACATAATAAGTCTTACTTCAATTTCATGGAAATTTTTAGTTCTTGTGAAATTTCGATTTCTTATGAAACTACATTAAGTTGAGTTCCGCGTGTGTATACCTATCCTTGTACAACTGCTTACAGTGGATCACAGCTTATTTAAATCACCACCAACCAACAACTTTGAATCAGTATACTGGCCAAACTAAAAGAAGTATTAAATTTATTTAAACGCAGGATTTTAGTTTATTGTTTTAACATATAAGATATTCTTTCATTTGACCTCTAATTTTTTGTTTACTGTATAAGATTATCAAAAAACCAAAAAAATGGCGAAAAAAAGTACCACAGCTTATTTCAACCAGCAACTTTGCAGCTGTGTGAAGATCAGTTTCCTAGGAAAATAATGGTTCCTTATTGATGTTTTGCTTTGAGTATAGTATTTTAAATGTTTAGAAGTTAGATTTTCGACATTTTAAACTTTAGATCTTAAGAGAGGCATATTTTACAAAATGGGTCCGTGAGCCACAATTGAGAAGCAAAATGACCTCATAGCTTCTTTAAAGAATGAATATTCCCGTCCATCAATTTTTGAAATGCTGAATCTGAGTGTTTCGACAGTGCTGAGCATCATTTTATGTTTTTTTTTTGCGCGAAAATAAAGTACATGAGAATGGCTAAAGTGTACCCAATACAATCGGAAAATCGGGAAAAATCCAAAATTTTCACCACCAAAATTGGCCAGTGTTGTAGAGGAGGAATTGAATAATATAATAATAATAAGGCGTGCCAGAATCAATTCGAGAGTACTGCTGGAAAGTAATTTTAATGGCAGAGAAACCGTTTATATGTAGCGAGAATCAAAAAGCTCCTTTGCAATTTGCCAAGGAGCATGTGAGAATGGATAAAAACTTTTGGAAGTTAGTCATATTTGTGAACGAGTCCAAAATCAAAATTTTTGGCTCGGTTGGACCCCCATAAGTCCGTCAGAATCCAAATATCGAGCTCCAAAACATAAATTTAAAGCCTTCAGTCATGCGTGACGGTGGTAGCCAGAGTCGGAAAGCTCTATTTTATTGAAGCGACCATTGACAAGACTCCATACCGAGAGGTACTGAATGTGAATTTGCTCCTATGTGCGGATAAACTGGGCATTACAATGACCCAAACCATAAGGCAGAAATTGTCCAGACTTTACTAATTGTTGTCATGTCATCCAACCATCAGCTCAGTACCCCGACATAAATGTTGTAGAACATTTTTGTGCCATTTTGGACCAGAACATCGGAAAAAGGCCAATTTCCAACAAATCTACATATGTATGCACACTAAAATGAACAGGACAAAGCGTACTAAAAAGCCATTCGATGACGAGATTAGAAATTTAGAATTAGGGCTCTATTGACCGAACTGGATAGGGTCATTGATTAAGATATACCTGCCCAAGTGGATGAACAGTTGAAGAAAGCAGAGCGTTGTGCAAAAAGTACGTTAATAGAGTACCTTAGCGATTCGTTTTTGAACTTTGCTACAAGCGATATAACTGCGCGCTTAAGTCTTGGAAATTTGGACGCTGTGTATGAACAAAAAGTCTGGCGTTGCAGTTGGCAGTTCGCAAACGCTTGCTTTACATTGCCTTCGGCTTACGATTGTGTCATTACAGCAATCGAGATATTATCAGAGGATAATTTTACCTTAGCATTTGTTAGGAATCGCAACATCACAAGGCATTGCATTCATAGAAGTGCAAGAAAAACCCCCAGCAGATAAATATGGATTTATACTTGATTCCGGTGCAAATGATCATCTTATGAGTCGTTGTACATCGATAGTGTGAAATTGGTGCCGCCGCTGAAGATCGATGTGGCCAAGCAAGGCGAATATATTTACGTATCAAAGCGCGGCATTGTCCGTTTGCGCAATGACCACGAAATAACGCTGGACGATGTACTGTTCCGAGCAGGCTGCTAGAAACCTGATGTCGGTGAAGCGCCTACAGGAAGCAATCAATCAAATTTGACAATAATGGAGTAACCATTTCCAAGAATGGATTATATATCCAATATATCTATTTTTCAGTTTCAAGCATATAATATAGATGCGAAATATACAAATAATTCGATTATGGCATAAGAGGCTTGGTCATATAAGTAATCGCAAGTTATTATAAATAAAACGAAATAATATAATATGTATAGTGATAAAAGTCTTTTAAATAAATTAGAGCTATCGAATGAGATTTGCAAATCATGTTTAAAACGGAAAACTAAAAGAGTTACTGTTTAAACAATTTAAAGATAAAAAGACGACTATTTGTTGTATACAATAATAACTAAAGTATTCCTGAAAATTTGGTTGCGATCAGATAAAAATTGTCGAAGTTATTAAAGAAATACTTTTGTATGGGCAAAAACGCCTACTTACTAGGGGTCTGAGTTGCTTTGGCCGACAATCTGGTAGTGTGCCGTCTAAGGTATATTTTGAATGCGGTACTATATTAATAAAACAAATATACCGTTTGGTATACTTTTAGTATTTTGGTAGCATTTTCGCTATATTTTGAAAATAATACCGGAATGTTTTGCTTTTATTCAAAATGGGTAGCGGGTATCTCACAGTCCAGCACACTCGACTGTAGCTTTCTTACTTGTTTATATTTGAATTTAATTATTCTCATTGAAATACTTTTGTTCGTGTTTTGTATCAGCATTAAGAAATAAGTAATAAGTAATAATGCAGAAAAATAAGCTACACCCAAATGAGAGAAAACATGAAACCTTATTATGTTTTCAAGTGGGTGGCGAAAATCATTGGGGGGCTATATTTATGATTAGGTCTTTAAATTTTCATAGCGACTGTTTCCAAAAGAAATAACACCAATTCAAAGGTGATGGATTTTTAATAGTTTTTTGTTTGTGTGAACAAAAATCTTATAAAATGTCTTATTACTGCCTATTGCTAACATGTTTATTGCTAATTTGTTTATACTACATATGTACATATATCTCTTTTGCCATTTTAACATACGCTTTATTTAATTTCACAACTCCTTACGATTAGTGGTAACACTTCAGCCATCTTATCGATCTTTGATGACACTATTAATTAGAAATAAATTCACGATCATATGAAATGCATATAACCATCGGCAAAGAAAGAACAAGCTCCGTTATTTCCATGCATATTTTTCTTACAAAACAAACCGTTTATGTCGCAAATACACTTACAATTAGAATATGCTAGATGAATTTTAAAATAAGCTATATTTCAAGCTAGATGCAAGCTTTTCCATTTAAAAATATGTTGGAACCAGTGTTTAAAAAACTGCAGTCGAAGTAGCAGAAGTCGCAATATTTTTGCTTTTCACTACTTCGACTGCGAGCGACTTCCGAGAATGAACAGTTTCTTCTGCTTCTGCTTCTGAAAAAATCAGAAGTCGCAGTCGAAGCAAAAGCAGAAAACGATCGCCGACGAAAAGCGAATCAGCAGCAGCAGACGCCGTGTAAAAAATTTTGATTTTGCTTTGCTGCTGCTTTCGCGAAGCAACGCAAGTCGAAGCAGCAGCGACTGCTCGACTTCTGCAAGTCGAAGCAGCAGCGACTGCTCGACTTCTGCAAGTCGCCAGCAGCAGCAGTCGCCGTTTGAAAATTTTTGATTTTTCTTTGCTGCTGCTTTCGATTCTGCAAGACGCTACATGTCACAGTCGCGACTACTGTCGAAACTACTGTCGCGTCTGAATTTTTCTGCTTATACTGTTTGATTCTTGATTCTTGTGCATCAGTGTCAATTGAAGCAAGATCGATACAGGAGCTTAATTGTTTAACTATGGCGCAGAGTAATATTTGGATGTATTTTGAAAATAACGTTGATGAAGGCATAGCTATATGTAAAACATGTAAAAATAAACTCAAAAATAATAGACTTTCAAATTTAAAAACACATTTACTTAATTTACACAAAATAAATTTAAATGCTGCAAGTGTTGAGCAGTTAGAAACTTCGTCGTCGTCAAATTCCTCCATGAAATTAAAAAAAACTATTAGAAAAAAAAAAATAAAAATTGAAGTGAATAAAAAACAACTGCTGAGGTCATATATTGGATTGGTGACAGAAGACAGCATTCCTTTCAATGTCTTAAATTCCGAAAATATGCGAAATATTCTTGACCCAATTTGTGATGGACTCAAAGCCGCTGACGGAAAAAAAATTACGTTAAATGCATCAAACTGCAAAAAAACTTTGCAAACAGTGGCAAACAACATAAAAGCGCATATAACCACTGAAGTGGCAAATAAATTATTGTCTCTAAAAATAGACAGTGCCACGCGGCTGACAAGAAACATTTTTGGCATAAGTGCTCAATATATTGGATCAGCTCAAATAAAATCCCTTATATTAGGCATGGTAGAGCTTAAAGGTGTTGGATCGAGCACAGCCAAAAATCTCGCCGCTGAAGTGCTTAAAGTCCTGAGCAAATATAATATAAACTTAAGCCAAATAGTGTCAATTACATCCGACAATGGTGCCAACATGCTTAAGACAACAAACATATTATCATTTGTTTTTGATGAAAATCTTGCCGAGGACGACCAGTATTGTTCAAACGAAGAATATTTAAAAATAATTGAAAATATCGAAAAAGTGCCAAATTTGTTAATAGGAAATATTCAAGTTTGCCGTTGTGCTGCACATACAGCTCAACTGGTTGCTCTCGATGTCACCAAATCGCCGGATATGTTAAAATACCTATTTAACTGTCGCAACATGACGAAATTTATAAGAAAAACTTCAAATGGATTTCGCGAAATATTCGAGCTAAAACAGCTAAAAATGCCGCAACTAGATTGTCCGACCAGATGGGGATCCACCTACACGATGCTAAAGGATTTGTTAGTGGCCAAAGATGAATTAACGGAAATTGAGTCAACTGAAAACAAAATCGAAGAAGACAATTTTGAAGTGGATGCATCGTTGTGGGATTTTATTGAAAACTATTGCTTAGTTTTCAGTCCATTGCAGAAAACAATAAAAAAATTTCAAGAAGAGCAACTGCATTATGGAAATTTTTACGCCCAATGGCTTAAATTAAAAATTTGCACTGAAAAAATTGTAAATGATACAACACAGGATATGACAAGAACTATTGGCGAAAAGATTTTGAGCTCTATTGAAAGGCGATCTAAAATATTATTAAATAATAAATATCTTATTTCGTGTTTGTTTTTGGATCCTCGTTTCCAGCATACACTAACACCACAACAAAAAAATGATGCAGTGAATCATTTAAAATCAATATGGGACAGAATAAATGACATAAATTCTAGTGGACAGTTATGCTCAACACCAAATTCGGGCTCACAACAATCTGTGAACCATTTTTTTGATGAAGAAGATGAATTATTAAACGCGTACTTAGAGCAAGGGATCCAAACGGAAGTCAGTAGTACATTCGACGTCTACTCAAAGATTGAGAATCTTCAACTTCCTTTCCAAAGAATCGATGCAGACGTTCTCACATTTTGGAAAGGAAAGCAGTGCACTGACCAAGAGCTATATGCACTAAGTAATGTTTGCTTTGCTGTTCCACCAACTCAGGTACATACATATATACAAATATTTTAATAAATTAATGTTCACAGATTCATAAATACAAATGTTTTCTAACAGGTGACGATTGAACGAGCATTTTCGACGTTAAGACTTGTACTTACTGATTACCGAAATCGACTAAGTCAGGAAGTACTTGAGAATATACTGCTGGTCAAATTGAATCCAAGCTTTCTGGACTCAGCGATTGACAGCTTATCTCTTTTTTCAAGAATAATAATATTTTATGAAAAAAATGAATTAAAAAAGAATCAAATTGCCAAATTGTTTAATTTATCAGAATACAGGTGGAGCGAAAAACAGCATAAGCAGCAAAGTAAATCTCGACAGCAGTCGCGACTGTGACATGTAGCGTCTTGCAGAATCGAAAGCAGCAGCAAAGAAAAATCAAAAATTTTCAAACGGCGACTGCTGCTGCTGGCGACTTGCAGAAGTCGAGCAGTCGCTGCTGCTTCGACTTGCAGAAGTCGAGCAGTCGCTGCTGCTTCGACTTGCGTTGCTTCGCGAAAGCAGCAGCAAAGCAAAATCAAAATTTTTTACACGGCGTCTGCTGCTGCTGATTCGCTTTTCGTCGGCGATCGTTTTCTGCTTTTGCTTCGACTGCGACTTCTGATTTTTTCAGAAGCAGAAGCAGAAGCAAAATCACATGAAATGAAACTTGCTGCAGTTTTTTTAAACACTGGTTGGAACTAGCCTATAATAAGCTAAACTGGCAACACTGGACAGCAACAACAACATCAGCAGATTTGTATATCACGCTATGGGTAGCACTGAAAATGCAACGGGCAGTACTGGAAGAGAAAAGAATGAGGTAAACAAAGTAAAATGTGGATCAGCGGTCTCGCTTGCACTCGCAAAGGAAGCTAGAGTTAGACGGAAAATCAATGTGCACGCATTTTCGTAAGCCAACTCAAAAGCATTGCGAAGATGTGTAAACTTGACGAAGAGTCGCTTCGGATGTTATTGGCCATGAAGTTAAAAGGAAACGCTCAGTACTGGCTTCATGCAAATTCAACTCGCTTGCGTGAACCTTTTCAAACGCTTTGTGCTCAACTAAATGTAAGATGCAGAAGAGTGTTGGTGTACACAACAAAAGTACAGGGTTCGACAACAGGAAAAGGAAATGGCGAAAAGATTTCTGAACAATCACGTAGGGTTAGTCAACGGAAAGCAGAAATCCCTGTTAACACTATAAACAAGTAAGAAAGATATAGTCGAGTGTGCTCGAATGTGAGATACACGCTAGCCATTTTGAATAAAAGCAAAATACATATAGTGAAAATACTTCAAAATACTAAAAATATACCGAAATATATAGGTAAGTAGGTGTTTTTGCTCATACCAAAGTATTTCTTTAATAACTTCCACAACTTTTATTTGATCGCAACCAAATTTTCAGGAATCATACCTACTATAGTAATTATTGTATATACCAAAATTCGCAACTCTAGCTTGTTATTCGTTTTTTTTTTATTTGCGGGGGCGGAAGTGGGCGTGGCAAAAATTTGAAACAAACTTGATCTGCGTGCAAACATAACAAATGCTGTCGAAAAAATTAGAGCTCTATCTCTTATAGTCTCTGAGATCCAGTGTTTCATACGGACGGACGGACAGACACACAGACGGACAGACGGACATGGCTAGATCGTCTCGGTGACGCTGATCAAGAATATATATACTTTATAGGGTCGGAGATGCCTCGTTCTACCTGTTACATACATCTCCTGCCGGCAGAAAGTTAGAATACCATTCTACCCTATGGGGGTGGCGGATACAAAAATTTCATTGGATAAAAGATATGATTTGGGAAACCACTAAACGTCAAACCACTGAAGAAATGTTCGTATTCCACAGCAAACCGAGTGGTTAGCATAGCCTAGACAGTTGACAGATTTAAAAAACAATATATCAGAGATTTATGTGACATTTAGAAGAAAAAAGTACTAATATAACACTTTTGTCTGAAACCAAAATTGATATGTAAATTTCTTATTTCATTAATTATCTTGCCGCTATGAACTACCATTCCGTTAAAATTGTATCGGAATATTCTAGCCGAAAGAGTTTTCCAAATACTCGAAATACAAGCAGCCCACTAAAAAGATTATTTCAAATGGTACTAATCAAGCGTGAATGCTATGTTAATGATTTGTGGGAGATTGTGGGTCATGAGACGGTATCAACGCGCCTTAATGATCGTAGTAAATTTAAGCGCGCAATAGATTGGCTTTTAAAACGATTGGTAGCTTTGGATGTAGTGGCCTTTAGCGAACACTTAGGTATGCAAATTATGCCAGATTCGTTCAAAATTATTCGTATGCCCAACATTATAATTGGACTTCTAAAATATTGTGCTGATAAGCCAACGATTTTAGTATATGGAAATCTTGATGTAGAGGAGGCATCATTTAAGGACGGTTGGATAACTGATCCATTTGTAATGAGTGAGCAGGGCAATTATTTGTATGGCCGAGGTGTGGCACTTGACAAGGGACCTCTTATGTGCTGGCTTAATGCAGTACAGGCATACCGTGATGCTGGGTTACGACTTCCGTTAAACATTGTATTCCTTATTGAAAGCATGGCGCATTGCGGAAGCTTAGGATTGGAAACGGTTCTACAACAACGTATAAGTTTCTTTCGAGAAGTGTCTTGTGTTGCCATTGCAGGGAGACGATGGCAAAGTAATACTACTCCATGCATTATATATGGCTTAAGAGGTTTGGTTTACTATCATCTGGAAGTTGAGTGTGCTAATCGGTCTCTCAGTAGTTGCGAGCATAGCGGAACTTTATATGAGGCATTTCCCGATTTGATTCATTTGCTTAGTTCACTAGTTAATTGCCAAATGCACACAATATTTAAAGGATCGCTCGATACTTTCCAAATCGATCGAAATGTATTTCGTATTACAGAATTCAATTATAATGAATTTGGACAAAGTCTAGATGTCCGAGATCTTCCCCATAAGGCTCAGAAGCAAGCAGCCCTAGCTGAAAATTGGACCATGCCACATATATCCATACATGGTATAGATGGTGCCTATGCAGAGAGTAATCTTCGCTTCATCATTCCGCATAAAGTAATTGGAAAGTTTTCAATATCGCTAGCACCACATCAAAACGCTGAGCAGACGACCGAAGATTTACAACAGCATCTAGGAAGCACTTGGGTGAACAGAGGATCTCCTAATAAAATGAAATTATATGAGAAATTAGTAATACCCTCTTGGAACGGTATTTATGACACCCCAGAATACCATGCTGCTTTCCAAGCTATGACTGATACCTATCAAATAAGTCCGAACTTCGTTCGAGATGGTGGTGCACTTTTAACACCTTCGCTTTTTCAACATAACTTGAAAAAAAATGTACTTATTTTACCCATAGCCAAAAATGATAATGGCGGTTCTCCAACTAATGAGCGAATTAGTGTCGAAAATTATATTATGGGCAGCCAGTTCTTGGCAGCTTTTATATGGGAATATGCAAAGCGCATATTAGACGGCGATGAGAAACATATATTAAATTAAAATATCGTGTCAAATCAGAAAGACCATAAACAATAATAATTTAGTTCCCGTATAGACTTTAAATGTATCCTGTTTAAACTAAAAGTTTCAAAATGTGGAAAATTGGGTTGGTGTGAAGGTGAGTGGTGTATATATTAAACGGGATTTATCTACGATATATACATTCCAAAATACTTTTTTTTTAATAATTACATAAGACGATGTAATAATGCGCACAAGCCCCACTCTGAAAACGTCATGTACTATACTTTTCAAAATATTTTTCGTGAAGTGAGTTAATGACTTTACGTGTGTGTAACAGGGAAAACAAAATATCACATCAGCATATATATATTCTGGATCAGCCGCAGCAGCCGATTTTATAATGTCTTTCTGACCGTCTGTCAGATAGATAGATAAAGATATTGTTGTTGGCAGATCAAGTTTATTTTGTTTTAAGAAAAAAATTGAAAAAAAAAATTAATATCATGCATAATTCAAAAGATACAGCCGTGGTCCGGTATTCACTTTTCTTTTTCGGTTTGAAAACAAAAATGGAAAAATTTGTGCGTTTTCACTTTCACAAGATTTTTTCGAATTCCAAAACGAGTTTGTCTTGCCGAAATGAAAAGTAAATGCCTGTTTCTACATCAAACAAGACAAGCTAAAAATACTTGTTCATTCTCTGTTTAGCTTTGATCCTGCGCGGACGCTTTTCATTCGCTCCCTTTTCAGCCCATTTCGATCATCTCAGCGGTTTTTCCCCAACTTTCCCACTATTTTCTCTAGCTTATAGGCACAAGGGGAATAGGAGAATCCGTAGGCGCGATCATGGCCAGCACGACCAACACAAGCGGGAGAATCGTCACCAGGCGAACAACTGCCAACTCAATAAATTCGGCTTCTTCAAAAATTAATAATTCAAAATTGGAGAACAAATCAAACAAAATTAGTACACTTGACCCTCGCTTAACACGGACTTTTAGCACCAACTCGGTCTTACACGGTTACAAATTTGCTGCCATCCCCCTTTTAACACGCTAAAAACCTCGTTCTTACATGAGTTTTTGATGAGGAGCCACCAAAATGAGAAAACATGCTGAAGCAAATTGGCTTAAGCTACAAATGCCACCAAATGCATTTCAAACTTGATATGAATAGAAAAATATGATCTCCTTACTTTTTAACATTTTTAAGTATTTATAAAGATTAACCTGTTAAATTATTATATGAAGCAATCTTTTTAACTAAATACCAGCTTTTAGTTTTGAAAATATGAACGTTATGCATTTATTAAAGGCATATGCATAATAACTTTTTGTTAATTTTGAACAAATGTATGAAACTTTATTAAAAACAGACAAAATTTAAACATTAAAAAATTTTTTTTTGCTGTCAATTTTGAATTTTGCGAACATAACCCCTTATTTTGTACTAAATCCATGTTTCGCTTAACACGATTTCGCTTAACATGAGAATTTCTAGGAACGTGACCCCCGTGTTAAGGGAGGGCCAAGTGTACTGCAAAACAAACCAATAAAAAAAAGTATGGCCAATTCTGAAGCCACGCTCCATCGAGCTTGCGGCTTTTCTGTCGTCAAAAGATATAGAGGGCATAGAGGAGATTACGAAGCTGGGGTACGGACGGTGCAAAGTCTCTTGCAACTCAGCGCAGGCCGCTAATAACTTAATGGAGCAGAGATTCCCAAAGCGATAAATTTCATGTAATCCAGACTGTCTGTTGAGCCGTACATTTACTTTTGCCAATGTTTCTGCTGCTTCCGGTTTGGTCACTTGGTTAAACATTGCATGAGCAAAGCCAGATGCTTTAGGTGCGGCCTTGTACATGACAAGCAGGTTCCTTGCGCCTCCATCTCATGCGTCAACTGCAAAGAGCAGCATGTGGCGACTGACCCAAATTGTCCAGCAAGGAAAAAAGAATATTCGATTAAAAAAATAATGGCGTCCGAAAATATCTCAAGAAAGGATGCAAAAACTAAATTCCCCTCCAATCCTATTCAAATCCAGTTAGAGCAGCCAGCCCGAACGAAATCTTTCCTGAAGAGAAACTCAGCCAGTTAGGCACCAAAATTGCTGTCTTTGTCACTGAGTGCAGAGAAGACATCACAACCAGTCTCTTTTCAGCATTTCTCGTGGAGCTAAAGGATTTTATAAATTCAACCAACGCAGAGATAGATGCATATACGAGGGTAGCTATTTATATTTCTGGTCTAATAATGAAAATGGGAATACTTATAAAAAAAAAAATGGATTTATTGTTTTGCACAGAATTTTCCAGCAAGATTTATACACTTTTGAATGCGCTCAAACCAATTGTCGAAGCACTTTTTTCACTCTGATTGAAGCACCTCCAAAACATGGTTTTTGAACGCTTCAACAGCATCCTCTGACATCGAAAATTGTAAAATAAAAAGAAGTCATTGGGTGCCAAGTCACGGCTGTACGGCGGATGACCCATAAATTCCACTTTTTTATCGGGAAAAAAAGGCGCGGGTTTGAGCTGGTGTGTTAGAGCTCGCGTTGTCATGGTGCAGAGTGATCCATCTTTCCTTGTTCGTTTTTCGAATTTCTACAAGGACTTCAGGCTAACAAATTGTGGTGTACCACCGTCCCACATTGCTGAAGCGAAACAGTCGCCTCATAACCAATGTTACCGATGAAACAGGCGACCATTTGCTTCTTAGTGTTTCTTTCACGAACAACTTTTGTTGGATTTGGCTCCTCAAAGACCCATCCGGTCGATTTTTGTTTTGTTTTGGGCTCATAACCATAGATCCATGATTCGTCACCTGTGACGATCTTATAAATGTCTTTTAAAGCACCGCGAATGTATTTTTTAAAAATTTCTTTGAACCAATCCACACAAGCCTTTTTTGAGCAATTGTCAAATTGTGCGGGATCCAATGAGAACAATCCTTTTTTACGACCAGGTGTATATGAAATATCAAATGTATTCTGATGGAAGAAATGTAAAAGGATGTCTCTATCTCACGATATGTCACATGACGATCCTGCATTTTCAGTTCACGCACGGCATCAATATCAGCCACGATAGAATTCACTAAGCCAGTTTTTCATAGGACTATTTAAGATTTAGGTTCATCGACACACTTTTGTCGTGATAATTCACGTCGAAAGTTGTGAAAAATTATTGCTCTAAAGTCTTCACGAGTTAATTCCATTTTTCTGCCGAGGTAAGTTTTTGATTAATCGTTTATCGATATCAAACGTGGCGCACATGAAAAAGTTGTATGGAGCTTTTATCGATAAAAGTCCAAACTTTTTTTTAGGAAATAGCCAAATGGTCCTAATATGGCTAGAAGTGACCTAGGCCAGAAACTTAAATAGCAACCCTCGTAAAATGACTAGCCAATTCCCTCTCAAAAACGTTCCATCATCATGAAGATCCTCTAATTTAACATCCAAAGCCTGATCTACAACAACAACAAACAACTTCTGTATATGTATCTCGACAAGAACAACACAGATATTCTTTCAGAAATCTGGGTTATGGACAACAGAGATTGTAGCATACCTGATTACAAATTTTATTGCAAGCCTAGGGAAGTCGGATATGGAGGGGTAGGAATTTATATCAAAAGCAACATCACGTTTAAACTACTAAATCCCATTACCAAAATCGAATGCGTTGGTATTCAAACGATAAATTTGAAACATAATCTAAATATCTTTAGTATTTATTCCTCCCCCTCCACCACAGCTGCGGACGTTGGACTTGGTTTGCAGAGTATCTTCTACATTGAAGCCGGTTGACATCCAGCCCAGTCCAGGTAGCCCAAGCTCTAACTCCAAAGGCCATCTTGTGGAAGATGCTGCCATGGACGCGGTCTGTATTTGCCTTAATGACGGTTCTCCCATATTTTCCCGTAGTTTAAACCAATCCTCCGTCTTAGATCTAGCGTTTACCAATTCAAGAGCAAGCAATATTAGATGGTTAGCGCACGATGTGCCCATTACAAACAGTCCTTATTTCCCAATATTCATCTGCTTTGATAACCTTCCCTCATCAACATCACATCGAAAAATTTTACATCACAAAATCACAGATGCCTTCGCTAAGCGTGAATTCACCACCCTAGAGGACCTAGGCGAGAGTGTTAAAAAAAAATCACAAAGCAGCACACTATTACAATTAGTTAGGAAAATAGATACAAGCTAAAGAAATGGTGGGACTCTGACGTAGACAGGCTGTTTAGATTGAGAAATGCTAGCAGGAAAAAGTTTTACAGCACGAAAAATGGAGAAGATGCGCTGAAAGCCTTTTAAGAATAGATAGAATATAGATAGAAACTTTCAAAATCTAGTTAAAAATCGCAGGAAGTCCAGCTTCCAAGAATTTGTGAACGAATTTTCCTCAGCTTCAAATGAACAAGACCTATGTGCCCCCAGTACCCTCGTAATATGCCCTTCGACCCTATCAGACTTCAATGAATTTGTGACTGCTAGAAATCCCAACTCCTTCAGAGGTCTAGATGACATTTCATACAAAATAATCTAAAAGCTGGATCACAAAAAGAAATGCTGTTTTCTGGAGATTCTAAACAAGAAATGGTCCATGGGCGTCATTCTTGAAAGCTAGAGAAAGCAGGATTAGAATAGTCCCGATCCCTACGAAAGGTATGGACACCTCAATAGTTAGTAATTACAGACCAATTTAGTGTCCCTTTTAAAATACTAGTAAAGGGGCTAGTGAAACAAAGAATAGAGAATGATCCCAGAGAGATCTTATGCTTTTCGCCGCCATAGATCTACAGCCTTGGGCATCAATGATCTAATAAATAAAGTTCAATCACTGAAGTCCAAGCAATATCAAGTTTTAGCAGCCTGTCTATACCTTAAAAACCTTTTGATTGCGTGAACATAGACATCCTCCAGAGTAAGCTAAACGAATTACGTTTTGATAGGCATTTGGTCGAGTGGATTGCTAGTTTTTTACGCAGGTGGACACTAGTCAAGTGAAATTGTGAAGTTACAATTGGTAAAGGTGTGTGTCAGGGTAGCTGCCTTAGTCCAACTCTGTTTAATTTGTACACAGTAGTACTCCACGAGCTAAATGGCCCAAACTGCACTCTTTTCCAATACGCGGACGATTTCTTTTTAATTTGCTTTCACAAAGAATACAATTCAGCATCCGATCTACTTCAACAAAAGATAAATGAATTTCAAATTGTTGGCAATAGCCTAGACCTTCAATTCAACGCAGCCAAGTCCAATGTCATTCACTTTAGCACTCACAGAAGACCCTACCCATTTTCCATCAAAACAGGCCTATAAAAGAGCCAAAATCAGCCAAATTAAATACCTTGGCAGAGTCTTGTCAGCGTCTAGCTCCTCGTCAGCACATATTGACCAAACGACCTCTGAGACATCCAAAGCGTGTACTTTCCTTCGGCTCCTAAGCGACTGTCGTTTTGGCATACATCCGACAAAAAGCCTAACTCTTTACAAGGCTACTTGAGAAGCAACCTCAGCAAATCAGCTTTATCCAAGATGCAAAGCCACTCAAATTACCAGTTACGAAAAGCGCTGGGACTCATAAAGTGTACACCCGTCCCAATAATTTACCATCTTGCTGCTGAATTGCCTCCACTCTATCGCTACAAATTCACAACAAAGTCTTTGCCTTAAACCTTTCCGCAAGAGAAATAATATGTGTCAAAAAACATACAGACAGTTCGCAGACGTGTTTGAGCATATCGAGGGAATCTGTTATCCATTGCAAAAAACTGACCAGCTTTACTTACTTTTTTAAAGGTTCCGCAAAGAACAAAAAATCAATATGAAATTCTAGTATTCTCCTTCTATTTAATGAAAAAATTGCACATTTAAAAAACAATAATTTTGAGTTTTTTTTTGCTGACGGGTCTGTTACAAGAACACATTCGAGTGCAGCTTTTTTGCACGAGAGATCAAAGCACATAGCCAGTTATTACACAGACAAAGTACTGTGTGGATTTCAAAGACAACAAGAGATATGTTATTATTGCCTAAAATAAGATTGTTTTATATTTTTAACATTTTTGTATTCTTTATGATTTTTAAAATCTTACAATCTGATACAGCCTGTATATGTTATTTAAAATATTATTTTATATGACAAAAGCTGTCAGGTTTTAGTTGCTTTGGTTGACAATCTTGTATATATTGTAATCTATGGTAAAATTTTAATATGAAATATACCTATGTATATACCAAATATAACCTTCAGTATAATTTCGTATTTTATCGGTATTTTAATTTGGCATATGTTAAGAATGATACCTCACAGTTTTAGTTTTATTGAAAATGGGTATCTTACGGTCGAGTACAATCGACTGGTTTTTGATGAAAAAGTCTAGATAGCTGCCACCACAGTTGAGCACACTTGACTTTGTTAATGTTATTGCTTCTAACGATTTAGCGACAGTCGGTACAACTATTAATTCAACCAGCAGTTGAATACCATTGAATTTCCTATTCCGATAGTCGAACATAAAAGTATAAATCACTTACCTAATCTGTAACTTGAATGAATTGCACTTCAAGTGAATATCCATAGGGATTGAGTCATCTTGCAATGGTTTGTTAGTATCACTCTCTTTGTCGAATGGAGACAACTCAAGCAGATCCCTCAATCGATCATAAATTGTAATATCCATATCTATAGTACACTCATCAAGAATACATTCAATTTTATTGCTACTTCTGTTTGAATTCTGTTTAAAGAAGCATGAAGATGTATGGGATAGAACGAATTCAGGCCGAGTGTGATATCCTTCGAAACAATTCTGAAAATAAATATATTAATACTAATTATAATAATCCAATTAGTATATTATTAAATGTCGGACATCTTCCTTATTCTTGGTATATTATATTAAACTAAAACGTTAAGACACATGACTCATTCACAATAATTTAATCCAAGAACAGAAGCAGATTCCGGCAGCAAAAGTATTTACAAAAGAAGTAAGAAAGGTACCCGTTACCAAATTAATATATTTACCAAAATAATATATCGCAAAAATACTTAAACATATATGAAAGGATATTTTCATTCAAAATATACCATAGAGTGCAAAATATACTAGATTGTCAGTCAAAGCAACTAAGATCCCACTGCAGTAGTCGTTTTCCCCCATACAAAAGTTTTTCCTTACTATCTTAAACATTTTTAATCTGAGCACGACTTTCAGGAATGATAAAAACAGTAGATATTATTGCATATTTCTATTTAATTTTAACCAAATTTTCAGAAATCACATAGATCATTGTGTGTAAAATGAAAAAATTTGAAATTATAATTTTTTTCCCCGAGGTGGCTCAAACAAGACTAACAGATGTAAAAAAAAAAATGCTCATTTATACAACCTATACAAGAACCTATACATAAATATGGGTAATTCTCTGACAGATGTCGCGTGCCACCATCTTTTCAGTGAAAAAAAATCATAACCTGAAACAATTTTAAAAATTAGAAAAGGTTACTCTTATAGCTCTAGATTAGTACTTTAATTAGAGCTAAGAATGGTTTTGGAATTTTCTTTCTGTTTTGTTTTCTGTTCTAATAATTGCAAAAATTAACAAATTCGTACGCAAAACCAAAAAATGAACGTATTTATATATTTTATCGTAAAGCAAAACAAGTTTCTAAAATTAATCTTAGCTCTAAAAATAGTACTAATCTAAAGCTTTAAGAATAACCTTTACTTATTTTTAAATTTTTTTTAATTTGTTTTTTATTTTTTTTACTCTAAAGGTGGTCGCACATACATATATGATGGGGGCGAACATACCTTTGGCCTATTATTTGGTATTCCCATATTTGATTTATTCACGTCAAATCCTGGAGATCATTTTATTAATTTATTTCATGATTTTTTTAAGAGCATATGGGTAATCCTCCACAAACTGCAACCGCCGCCAAAAATTTCAAAGTATGTTTTCTTCACATAGCTTTATAGGGATAATATTAAATTTAACTAATATAAGCGTATTTTACATTTACGTATAACACATTTTGAAATATTTCAATGCATAATCAAAGATGAGCTAAAGTTCTGTTTTGAACATTTTTACTACAAGTTTGGTTTTGATTTATTTTTTTAAAGAGAGTCAGTCAGTGTGCATTGATTCTCGCAGTTTAAAATCTGGTTTTACATCCTTGGACATTTCTTCCACCAGAATACATTTGATATTACATAAACACCTGGTCGTAAAAAGGGATTGTTCTCGTTGGATACCGCACAATTTAACAATTGCTCAAAAAAAAGCTCGTGTCGATTGTAAAGAAATTTTGAAAAAATACATTCGCGGTGCTTCAACAGACATTTATAAGAGGTGAGAAATCATGGATCTATGCTAATGAGCCCAAAACAAAACAACACGAACACAACGATGCTATATCTATTAATGATAAATTTCTTATCAGTTTCTATTTCTGTCAGGTGCGACTTGCATCTACTTATCTGCACTGCAGTTTTAAAACGATCCTGCAGGCTCGTTCTCATAATAAAGAGATCTTCACGTGGTGTGTTTTTACCTGTTCCTTTTTTCCTTTTTACTTCACCTGTCTCACGATATTTTTTTAAAAAACGACGCACTGAGCCTTCATTGAAATGTGTTTCAGCCGCTATTTGCCGATTTGACAAATTTTGTTCAGACAATAAAATAATTTTTTCTTTATCGCGATCAGTGAACTGCTTTTGCTTTGGCATGATTTTACAGGTGTCTTTACAAAAAAAAATGCTTCCAAAAGCAACTTAAGCAACAGCGCTCTTCAAATGACGAAATTACGTCAAAAATAGTCAAGGGAAACCCCTCTAAAAAAATAATGCCCAGAGAATAAAATTTAGGGGAACCCCAGCATAGTGACTGCACAATTTCTAAATTTTTTTAAGTGCGGCTTTTTTTTGTGGCGCTGACTGTAAAGTTTTTGTCCAGTGAGTAATTGAGAAATTGTATCCAAACATATATTTTGCTAGCAAAAAAAAAGTTGTTTAAAATTTGTCGCGACATGGTAAGTAATTTTTTGATGTTTTCGGTAATTAATTTTTATTACTCTTTTTATGCGCAGAAAACAATATAAATTTCATATCATCTGCGCAAATTGAGGGTTTGTCATTATAAGTTACATAGATGAAAAATGCACAACATACCCCATATAAGCCAGATGCATTGGTTTGGGTGCAATAACCAACAGACAAAATCTACTAGAACAGCATTTTTGACATTAATGATATAGTTTGAGTTAGCTAATTAAGTTTCTCATGTACCTAATATGAATATAAAAAGTATATAACTTTATTAAAGATATTTTTAAAAGTATGAAATTTCTGTATACATATGTACATATATTGAATATATTAAAAAACAATGAAAATGGCTCATATGCTAATCTAATTTACTTAAAAAGTCCAAAAACAAGTAAGAAAGCTACAGTCGAGTGTGCTCGACTGTAAGATAACCGCTACCCATTTTGAGTAAAATCAAAATATTGCGGTAATATTGCCAAAATATACCAATACAATATATCACAAAATATTTAAATAAAAAAACCCATAGGGTAGAAGGGTATTATAACTTTGTGCCGGCAGGAAATGTATGTAACAGGTAAGAGGAGGCATCTCCGACACTATAAAGTATATATATTCTTGATCAGCGTCAACAACCGAGACGATCTAGCCATGTCCGTCCGTATGAAACACTGGATCTCAGAGACTAAAAGAGATAGATCTCTAATTTTCGACAGCATTCGTTATGTTTGCACGCAGATCAAGTTTGTTTCAAATTTTTGCCACGCCCACTTCCGCCCCCGCAAATCAAAACAAGTAAGAAAGTTACAGTCGAGTGTGCTCGACTGTGAGATACCCGCTACCCACTTTTAATCAAGACAAAATATTTCGGTATCATTTTCAAAATATACCAAAAATACTCAAAAATCTAAAAATATACCAAATGTTATGTTTGGTATATCGCGCTGGTTATTCAATTTTGGTTCTGTCGAAAATGATGGCGCTATCTCTTATAAACTCTGAGATCTAGGTGTTCATACGGCCAGATTTTTTTGAAAACGAACAATTGCCCAAAATCAATCTTGGCACCAATTATAGAGCCAACCAAGAGTTTCAAGTTTTACAAAATTAAAATAATGACTTGGCACATGTATTTCACCACACTCGATTCTAGCTTTCTTACTTTTTTTAAACAAAAGTTGCCTCCGTTGCAGCGGCGTGCCGCGGTGGTTGCGAGCATCTCATCTTATCCTACATATATGAGGTTTCGATAACTTGGATCTAGGGAATTCAATTTGTTAAAGTTAAATCAGATAATTTATTCAATTTTTTTTCTATTCCCCATACTTAAGATTGTGTCAAACTTGTTATCGCAAATCCATATTATTTACTTAGCAGCGCCTTTTTATGAAACATAGTCGAAATACTCTTCATAAGTTGCTACCCTGATAACAAAAGTTCTTTTAATATCGAACAAACATATGACATCCACATTGATTTCAATACATAATCAGAATCTTTTATTACATACATAAACTTAATTAATTTTCCCATTAAATTGTTGAGCTGGATTTCAATCTACTTATATGATGGTTAATAATCTGTTTCTCTCTTTAAACTTATTAACGATCATATCACGACTAATCTTTACCATTCCTACTACACCTTGCTTTACCCTCTAAGAGTTCTATGGTATTAATTATATAGATTTTATCAATTGTCTAATGCTAACTAAATTAGAATTAGGTTAATTATATATGTGACAAGTAGGCACGTATATAACTATATGTAGGTTAATTCTATTTTTTTTTAATACATTTTATGTTATTTTTCACATTTTCAATTTTATTCTATTCAAGCGCAAATAACAATGACACATAAATATAAAAACTAATAGATTTAGTAGTCCTGAGAACAGTCAGAGGTGGTATGATAATACTTGAACAAACTAAACAGCACTATGCCTTAAATGTTATGCACATTAAAGAACTAAAAAAAATTTAAAAAAAAAAACAGCTTGGGGCATCAAATTTCTTTGAATTTATAAAAAAAAAAAGTCGTAACCGTATACACGTATTGCCAAATATTCTGAATCAGAAATTTTAATTCAAGCAAGTACAAGAAACTGTTTATACTATATAAAACCTTCAGACATTGTAATAAGGTAAATAATATAAATAAAATTCTAATTCATTAGGATAATCATATTTTAGATAACTTTTTTTTATATGAGTGCTAGCAAGTTGGAAAAGATTGTCGTTTCACTGCCCGTTAAAAGTTGACAAGGAAAGAGTCAAAAAATTAATATTACGAATATATTGAGCACTAACCTTTTTTCTATCAAATAAAATGAGGGGATACTCTACATTGTCAACAATTTCATTGAAATCCACCATTGTAGCTGATAATGTTGTTTTCAATATTAACTCTTGAAAAAATCTTTGCTGCTCTCCATTGACCAATAACGAGGATATCATACTAAAAATATAGTTGTTGTTTGGTATTGGGATTGAACTGTTTATTAAATTATCCATTTTACGTGTACTCGGAAAAAAATTATCAGCCATTTTTGAATACTTTATTACACTCTCATCTGTAAATATGTAATTCGGAGCAATATTGCATGCAGAACTTTCCAATAGAATTTCATTATGTAAAATTATTCCAACAATTTTGAATATTTGAATTTTAAATTTCAAAATTTCTCCTGATATTTCGTTGCTTCCGACGTTTATTTGAGTATTACTAAACGTAGTTGCCATACTATTTGTGGATGTGGTTGATATAATCGATTCACAATTTTTAGTTCTTTCAAAATCGTTAAGTAATTTCGACTTTTGTGCATAGTCCCAATCAACATCTTTGTCAATAATGTCAGCCGTTCTCATGGGATAGGATATATTACAATTTTCCGGTTTAATGTCTTCATACGGTTTTAATATTTTATTATTATCTTGTGGATTTTCTTTATTAAATGCCTTTGAAATACGAGTAAGGAGTTTGATTTGACGTGGCGTAAGCATCGTATAAATGTGGTCAATTACTATTTCCAAGTTCACTTTCGGCCCAACTATATTTTCAGTTTGTTTAATGCTAATTTTAAAGTTTTGGTCTCCCATAAATTCAACAATTTTACATAGTCGTCCAATTTCCATTGGTTGTATTTCTCTGTTATTTATTTCAGTAGTCCATATAGTTAACTCAGTTGTCACTAAGTGATGTTTAGCAATCATTGGTAATGTATTAAGAAAGAGAGGTTGCTCATCAGTTTTATTCGTTCTGCCTGGTTCTTTACATTGAGTTGTATTCTTCTCATAACCAGTTTGGTTTTTATACTCTACATGATTTGCTTTAAGCACAACGACAAGTTTCTTGGAAGATTTCGGCAGCTTATACTCAATATTCAGCGTCGTATTGCTTAATTTTGCGTGTATGCGATTAAGAACTAGAAATAAAAATTAAATAATTAGGGTATGTGATATGGTAATATAGTGCAAGCTTATTTCCGTACGCCTGTCTATCCGTACGAAACACTGCATTGCAGAGACTATATAAAATGGAACATTAATTCTTTTTCGTCAGCACTTGTAATGTTTCATATCAAGTATGTTTTAAGTTAATTGTGGTCTAAGAGTCCAAATTAGTGACGATGCCAAAATAAAGCGCTTTAAAAATAGATAAGGAAAAAACACAATAATCGAGTGTACTCGATTGTGAGATACCCGCTACCCGCTTTCAATAAAAATATACCGCATTAATATACCGAAAAATATTTAAAACAGTAAAAAAGGATAAATTGTATTACGTTATTGTATTATGTTCAAAATATACTAGACTGTCTGGCAAAGCAACTAAGACTCGATTGCAGTTCGAGTTTTTTGTCATACGAAAGTATTTCTTAAATAACTTCAACAATTTTTATTTGATCGCAACCAAATTATTATGATTCGATTAATTTTATCTAAAACAAAAACAACAAAAGCTGTTGAAAAATTCATAACTAACTAACTAGTTTCTGAGATCCAGTGTTTCATACGAACGGACGGACAGAATATATACACTTTATAGGATCGGGATTCCTCCTTCTAGGTGCTACTATAGTGGACAAAAAGTAAGGTGTTTATTCTACTAATCTAATTTCGTTCCTTTCTAAGGAGTCACCTCCCGATTTTATTATTTTTTTCGCACAGTAGTATATACATTGCCTGTATCCTATAGCGGTTATAAAAACCAAAAACCCTCAGATCCATGGTCGAGTGAAAAGTTTAAATGCTGATGTGAACATTATAATTGAGATTATTGAAAAAAGATAATGCAAAATTGATTCATTCAATAAAGGAAAACAATATGGAAGCAAAAGCCCAAAGTAAAACTATAGAAAACTAGAAAGTAAAAAGTAGTAAAGGATAGCAAGCAGACAAAACCTTTCTTTAAGACCACCATCACGCGTCAATTATTTAATGATTGTTGTACGATATTTTTACACCCGCTACCCATAGGTTAAAAGGAATCATCTGCAACCCCATAAAGAATACATATTCATGATCAGCGGCAACAGCCGAGCCGATATAACCATGTCCTTCTGTCCGACCGTCCGTATGAGAACCTAGATCTCAGAGACAGAGATCTCAGAGAGACAGAGAGATAGAGAAAATGTGGTTGCGATCAGACAAAAATTGTCGAAGTTATTAAAGAAATTCTTTTGTATAGGAAAATTCACCCACTTACTAGGGTTCTTATTTGTTTTGGCTGATAGTCTAGTATGTTTTGCACTGTATAGTATTTGAATGTAGCACTATACAAATATACAAAAATACAATTTGTCTCGGCTTATTACGGTATATTATTTTAGTTTTTTTTTTTTTGAGTAATGCAGTCGTGTTTTGTTTTAATTCAAAATGGGTAGCGCGTAACTCACAGTTGAGCCAATTCAACTGTAGCATTGATTTCTTTAAATTTTAAAGATTTTAAAGATAGGAAAATTTAATTTGATATGGTGAGAGCCATGTTCGATAAAGTTGGTAAATCTGCTAAAAACTTTAAAATTTTAGGGTTTCTGAAGAATCTGAAATAATTAAACCAAAATTTGCAGCAACATTTTCCACTCTTCCTGTAAACTCACCATTATCAATTGTTTCAGCAAATTTTTCTAGTCCAACTAGTGTGTTGCTGTGGTTTAAAAACGGTATGTCTTCATCAATTTGCTTCATACATTCTTCTGCCATTTGCATAGAGCTGCTTACAGATGACCACATCGATTCTAGCATGGTTGTGGCACTTTGAGACCGGGTTACTGGCCTCACAGTTATAGTCATATCTGAGATGTTTAGAGAGCTGTCATTTGTCATCAAAGCATTCCATGGTACCATTACGGTCAAACATCCAATGTGTCCAGAAATAACTTCAAAAGCCCAACCCTGCTCTTCAAATAATTCATTTATAGCCTGAAAAAAGTAAAAAGCAAGTTTATTGAATTACAATAGAAGCATATTAGTGTCATAGGATAGACGTACATACGTTTACTTGCATAAAAATTAATTTAAAATGTATTATTTTTTTGATGATTGAAAAGAAGTTGATTTGCTAAAATAATTATACGAATTTAAGGAATCACAAAATTGTGTTTTTTCAACATTTTCTTAAATTAACACCAAATAAGGTGTATTTCTCTTGGGCACTTTTGAATTTTGTATAAATATATTATTTTCGAACTTAAATTTGTAGATGGTGTTAATTTTTGATTATTAGAAAAAAAATCAGTAATAAAATAACTTCATATATATATGTTCGTATAACACGCAAAGGAAGTTTGTTTTCGATTTTTGCCACGCCGATTTCCGACTCCTCAAATTGAAAAAATCGTGTAGCAAGCGCAGTTTTGAAGATTTTTTGGTATTTATGGTTCTTGAATTTTGTCACTAAACATTGCAATACAATTTAAACGCATATGTATTGCAATGTCAAGTTTCACTGTTATGTTTTCAAATTGTCAGAAATATCGAGCATCTGTGTATCTTTCTTCACGAGTGCAGTTGCCTGTGTATTAGACCTTCGTGTTATTCTTGCAAGTCACAGTATGTATTATTATATGTTACGTACATATGTTAATAACAATAATAACTTTTAATGACGCCTTTTTAAATTTGTAATTTATTTTATAACTTTTTATATTTTTTTCGACTTGTTGTTTATGCTCTTATTTAATTTATGATAATTTAATATTAAACGTTACAGTAATTCACGCAGACCATGTTTAGTTTAGATTTTCGGAACGCTCCACATCAAGACCAATTGAAAAAAACGAATAGCAAAGGAAGAATGATTTTTGGTACATATAACCACTAACCATATAATATATAGATGCTTCAACTCTTGAAATAGAAACGTAGATATCATTCGCAACAGTATTATTGCGACCCCAGAAGAGCCGAGCGCTGCGATTAGAATCCCAGAGCCTCTTCGGCTCATCTCGAAGTTCGAACGCAGCGTACTTCACATCGGTGTTGCCAGTTTAGATTAGTATAAACTAGTTCTAGCATATTTAAAAATGGAAAAAGATTGTAAAATATGCATCTAGCTTATAGCTTAAAGTATAGCTTATTTTAATATTAATCTAGCATATTCTAGTTTTAAATCTATTTGCGACATAAACGGTTTGTGACAAATGCCAAAAAAAGATATACATATGTACATACATATGTATGTATAAACAAATTTTTCGCGGCATCAAAAGAGCACATGTTAGCAATGGTCTTTAATAAGACATACATACATCTATCACCTTTGAATTGGTGTTTTTATACCCGCTACCCATAGGGTAGAAGGGTATTTTAAATTTGTGCCGGCAGGAAATTTATGTAACAGGTAGAAGGAGGCATCAACAGCCGAGACGATCTAGCCATGTCCGACCGTTCGTCTGTGTGTCTGTCCGTCCGCCCGTATGAAACACTGGATCTCAGAGACTATAAGAGATAGAGCTATAATTTCTTTTCTACAGCATTTGTTATGTTTGCACGCAGATCAAGATTGTTTCAAATTTTTGCCACGACCACTTCCGCCCCCGCAAATCAAAAAAAAAGCAAGAGTTGGTATATACAATAATTTTGGTATATACAATAATAACTAGTAGGTATGATTTCTGAAAATTTGGTTGCGATCAGATAAAAATTGTCGAAGTTATTTAAGAAATACAGTAGAATCCGGTTATAACTACTCCGCTTATAGCGTCCGACCGGTTATTACGACGAAAACTCGATGGCTTGGTTGGTCCCCATACAAACTTATATTAAAGCGCCTCCGCTTACAACGTCTCCACTTTTACCGACGAAATTTTTCAGAATTCAACCGGATATAGCGACGAAAAAAAAAAAATTCAGCGTAAAATTGCCAACAAATTTAAGCATCAAACGGCGTAATTAGAAATGTATGTATTTATCAGTGATCGGCGCCCTTGCTTGTGTGCGTATCAGCGACACGAAGCTCTTAGACTCTCACTACTCTCTGTCAGTTTTAACCGCCGCCTTAGCAACGCTGCTGTTAGAGAGAGACAGTCGAAGTGCAATGCTGACGTCACACAAATGTTTACAGCGTGCGTGTGCAGACCACATAGCCTATTCCGTTATATTTCTAGTTTTTTCTGCTTTTTGAATGCGTAATTTCGCCAAATGTGAGTTAATGCGCAAAATGCGCAATGAAGAGGTCATTTAGTTTAAGCTCGACCACTTGTGCATTACACCAGCAAAATGTCTCAAAAAACTTTTTTTTTATTTAAAAATTAATTTGTTTTATTTTAGAAGCCTATTACGAACTGGCAACCATAAAATAAACAAAAAACAATTTTTTTTTTTTTTGCTCCTTCCGGTTAGTGCGTCCTCCGGTTATAACGACGTAAAATGGTCGGTCCCTTGAAAGTCGTTATAACCGGAATCTACTGTATATGGGCAATAATAGGTAGGTGTTATGACTTTGGGCTTTGGCTGACAATCTGGTATATTGTGGCGTCTATGGTATATTTTGAATGCGGTACTATATCAATATAACAAATATACCGTTTGGTATATTTTTAATATTGTTGTAGTATGTTTGGTATATTTTGAAAATAATACCGGATTATTTTGCTTTTACTCAAAATGGGTAGCGGGTATCTCACAGTCACAGACTGTAGCTTTCTTACTTGCTTCTTTTGGAAACTGTCGCAATGGAAATTTAAAGACCTAATTATAAATATAGCCCCCAATGATTTTTGCCACCCACTCAAAAACTTAATAAGGTTTCATGTTTTCTCTCTTTTGGGGATAGCTTTTTTAACATTTTTTTTAATTTTACTTATTCTAGCTTATTTTTTTTCAAAACTTTAGCTTATACGGGTGCTCAAAACCTGGCAACACTGCTCGTGTCTTAGATGTTTGCAGTTAAATGGCGCCTGTATGGACTGCATTGCATACATATGTACATAACTTTTAACTTCACTTCGCTAGTCCGAATGTTTCTGTTGCTGAGTTTCCAAAAACCTTGATCCGAACGTTTTTTAAAACTGCAAACTACTGTGATCAGCAATGAAAAGTGGAATCCTAATTTTTGTTAAGTGCAGCAAATGGGAATAAAAAAAATGCTTGAGTCTATACATTTGTGTATTTTATTGACATATGTATGTACATGTGTACATAGGCACGCTTAGCACACTTGCTTGTCAATCGACTATAGAGAATTTGCCTCATATTCCATACAAACTTAGTTTATGACAATTTCGATGTGTTCTCATATGTACATTTTTTAACAGGCTCTGTATGGGAATTTCTGAATTTTTACATGATAAAAGATTTTATCTTCCGTATGTTAATAAATAGAACATATATACATATGCGAACATATAAAATTTATATTATAAACATACATATGTAAACTTAAAACGTTGAACTAAATTATTGACAATAAAATGGATCATACAATTATTTATCATTGACTGTAAATAGGTAAGGCGCAATAAATACACATATCTGTATGCACATATGTACATTCGTACATACATATGATTGTTTAAATTCAAGTATGATACTTTGATCGTATTAAACTTATGACCTACATATAAACAGCTTTACATCAGGTATGAATAGCTTAGCAAAAAAATCTAATCAAAGCATTGCTTTGTTGGTAAATAATCAATTTTCAAGCAGAACTTACATTTACTTTTAGTGAAATATTTTTAACAACAGCTTTTCCATTGTAAAGATCCACTTTTAACTGTTCTAAATTTAGATTATTTTCGAAAAACTGTCCCAAATACCTTTGTAAGAGGTATCTGCACGTCTTAGTTTTCAATCCATCCCATAGATTAAACCAAGACATTTTAATTAATTGAAATATTATTTGATGAATCAATCTTTCAGCTTATCCTTTGTTATTGTTTTTATTGATTTAGTTATGACAGATTTTATATCGATAAATCACCACAACAATCTATCTACAAATACGATATATCGCATAGAGATTGTAGTCTTATAGCCTATTTCCACCTCACTCAGTTTTGTTTACGTTTTTTTAAAGTCCCGTTTCGGGGTTTCCATTGGCACGAACCGAAAAATAAGGGCAACGGTAAATTTCTCACTATGGCCGCTTTGAAATGTCAGCTGTTCAAATGTAAACACAAGTTGGATTCAAAAAGCAGCACGCGCATTTCTAAAATGGAAAATTTTCTTAAATTGCAAGATTTTTATGAGGATTTTAACGATGTGGAGGAAGTGTAGGTCATTGCCAATAGTAAAGAAATCGTCATCAGTTTGGGCCTATGTAAGTAGAATTGCTTGCAGCAATGTAATATTTACATGAATATATTTACTTTTTAGTAACGGCATGGGTGTTTTTGGGAGCGTGATATTCCTGGAAACAGTAAATTTTTTTTGAAGATAATTTTCGAATTAATACGGAGGAGTTTGACATCCTTGTGTAGCGCCTTCGTGGATTGGCCATAAAAGACACTACATTTCTCCTCCCATAACTCGAACAACATAGCCTCGTTGATGCCACTCCACGATATTTACGGCTTTCGAGTTTATTGGCTCATGTAAAATATGAAAAATTTGCTTTAATAAGCAAAATAACATTTCTATTTTTCTATTTTCATACCTTGGCGCACTTAAATGTCAGCTGTTTGTTTAGTGCTGAGCTCTTTTTCGTTGTCATATCGATAAAAATATCGCATAATTACCCAAAAAGTGTGTTCGCTATTTCTACGTAGCTCGCGAACGTAGAAAAACCGACGTTTTTCATATGGGTTTTTACATGGGGCGAACGTAACATTCGGACTGAACGAAAAAAAAACCAAAGAAAACCGAGGTTTTGGGTGCAGTGGAAATAGGCTATTATTATAGCCTTTTTTCACTGCATCAAAAAACCTCGGTTCTTTTCCGTTCAGGTCGAATGTTACGTTCGTCCCATGTAAAAACCCATAAGAAAAAAAGGCGGTTCGAAACGTAAAAGAACTGAGTGGCAGTGGAAAAAGGCAATTAATCCAATATGTAGACCAAGGGCATTTGCTGCAATGATGTTCTATGATGCCAACGCTTACACCAAAATTGCATCACGCCACCAGCTGTTTAGCGATGAAAAAGTAAAAAAAAACTGAGGCAGGAAGAAGAATGTCAAAAGCTCTAGAAACAAATCAACCGGCAAATTAGCAATTTAATAAATTATGCGACGCTGAGAACATTCAAAAATTATATGTTTGTCCAAATTATTTATTATTTATCAATTGATTTTACTTATATCTGTTTTAGATCGTAATAAGCAACTTGGCGAATATCTTTTAACATTTTCCTATGTCTCTGTCAATTTCCCTTCCTTTTTGCATCAGCTTGAATGAGCAAACTCGCACGATTCAAAACACTGGGGTGAAAAAATAATCAAACTCAGGCAGGAATAACAAGTATATCAGTGGAGTAATAGAAGCAAATCAATTAAAAATGAGCAATTTAATAAACTATATGACACTGAAGATATTCAATAAGTAGAGGTTTATATACATTTAAACTAAATATAACCTTTTTCTGTTTCGCATTATAAAAAGCCCCCTTAAACAGTTTTTCAAATAATGTGAGTTTGTTGGAAGCGTTTGCATCATAGAATCGCATTCAAGTACATGCGCTTGTTCCACTTAGGGTAATATACGGGGTGGTATAAATTTTATTCTGGAAACGTAATTATTGTAAAAATATACAAAAACAACAATTAATCAAATTTATTATTAATTTTACAAAAACTAATTATTTTTAGTTTTATAAATTTAGCCTTTTATTCCATTTTAGGCATAAAGCACGGGTTTTAGATAAAGATAATCGCTATACATATGTACATAAATCTGCGCAACTTCATATGAGAAGAACGCATGTTAAGAGTTTTCATGGCGGCATTTCTTTGTTACAGTCCTTGCTCAAGATAAATAGGTGGTGTCAACACTCCGATACTGGAATGTACATGGATCTCAAGTCAGTTATTCCACAATCGAAAAAAATGTTTCTAACAAAATAATATTGAAAAGAAATTGTTTTTTCTTTGAAGAGTAAACAATTAAAGCTATGGATACACAGGACTATCCATAAATTTAGAAACAACCACAAAGTTGCAACAAAATGTGGTTGGGATATTTACATATGTACATATGTATGTAGCCAAAGAAATATGTGAAGAAGGTGTCATCTATTTCTTTTAAATTAAGTGCATTTAGCTAATTTTAGTCGTTCCACTTATATTTTTTAATATTATTAATATTTAATTTCTTTGCCGGGAAGGCAAATACTTTCAAAATTGTTAAGTGACAGCATAATATATATGTACATACATATATGTATGTACATATAAGAAATGGAGTCTTGACGAGGAGTCCAGTAATGTGTATATATATATGTGTATGTAATACATACTATGTATACACTTCACAAAGCTGTTAATGGAAACATTAGGCAGACGGTTTGACATTTCTGATATGTTTAATGATTCGGCCAGTGTAACCAATATTTTCTATTCTTTTGACAAACTAAATTATAAAAATGCAGTTTGTCTTCAAATTTAAATTTTGAAGTTTAAACATCAACAAAATATTTTGAGGCATTTATTAAACAAATAAAAATGATTATTTAAAAAAAAAAAAGGATTTAAAAACAAAAAATATGTTATCGAAAAAACATACCGATATTTGTATAGTGGCGTCTTATCGATAAATATGCCTAGATATTATTCCAGACCAAATTTACAAAACTAGTTGAATAAAACGAGAGTGCGGGAAATGGCCGGATTACTATTAAAATCCATTCAGAGATGGAAGCCATCCCTTCGTGTGGGCAATTTTGCAAATTTAGGTGGATTATCATCGAATTTATTAATATCTCGTAGTACAAGCTTCTTTAATAAATGTGAGTATCAAATAAATTATGTAAGTCTAATGTGGTTGCTGGTTTCATGTGTCAAGTACCATAGCGTAATAGTTATGTTAGCTAAATTACTTTTGCAATAGGTCAAACTGTATCACAGAGAAAATTGCCCATTACTGTAATCCAGTTTGGAGAAACGGCGAACTCAGGAACTGCAGTCACTGTTCATAATATATAAGGAGTTAAATGAATCAATCCTTAAACAGGCCAGCTAAAAGCGATGTCTATAAAAATAAACATTATGGAAATAAATCATGGGAATTGCTATCAGTGACCTCTGACATGTTGACTCGTTGATAAATATAACAACAAAATATTTTCGAGAAATGTTTGCACTAGTTGGTGGGGCAAATTAAATTCAGGTTTGACAACATCTTTTCCAACAAATTTTCTCGTGGCTTGCTTTATCCGCTGAATAGAAATTTATCTCGAAAACCTCGAATTTCTGACTGATGTTGAAAAATGTTCGAGAACCTACGACAACGAATTGAACGAATTTTTTATTTCACAGAACCTAAACCATTAAGCCATTCGATTTTTTTTGTCTAATTTTGTTAACATTTCTATTCTATATACTCTACTGATTTCTTATCTACTTTATAGTGCCTGCTGAAGATATATGGCGCGGGGTAACAGCTGTTAGTAATGCTGGTAAAAAGCGAGGACGTGGAAAAGGCACAGGAAAAAAAATAGCAAAGGACCTTAATAAAGGGCAAGCTATTGGCATTGGAAAAAAGACGTGTATTTGGCCGGGCTTAAACGCTCCAATCATTAGAGGCAACGAACTTATACATCAACAAAAACATTCTGAAAACATTGATAGAGAGAAAAACATACAAAAAATTCGTGATTCTATGGGAAATTTCAAACAAATGAAATTAAATCCTATAGACCGCGGATGGTCTGGAACCAAAATGCCTGGTCGTAGTATTGGGCCTCCCGACACTGTGGGGGAGGAAGAATTCACTTCATTCGATACATTTGTGCTTGAAAATAAAATAGTTTTTATAATGAAAGGAAACATGGGAAGAAAACGAAGATACTCGGTATTGTCGGTGACTGGAAATAAAAATGGCTTGGCTGGCTTTGCTTTAGCTAAGGGTCCAGAAGTTCGAACCGCTCTTCGAAAATCTAAAAATCGGGCTGGGCAAAAGTTGATGAGCATTAACCTTTATGAAAA
Source organism: Drosophila sulfurigaster albostrigata (assembly GCF_023558435.1). Lineage (NCBI taxonomy): Eukaryota > Metazoa > Arthropoda > Insecta > Diptera > Drosophilidae > Drosophila > Drosophila sulfurigaster. The sequence continues at coordinate 2,221,199 of NC_084882.1, forward strand.
TAGAACCATAAATCACGACTTTTATACCGGGTTTGGAAAAACAAAAATATTTGTTTCAAAAAAACCTGATGGATATGGATTGGTATGTCATCGCGCTCTACAAACAATATGCAAGGCAATAGGGATAAGAGATTTACATGCAAAAATTGAAGGTTCAACAAATCTCCAACATATTGTAAAAGCGTTCTTTATTGGACTTATGCGCCAAAAAACGTACCAGGATATTGCAAATGAATCGTGTTTACATATTGTTGAAAGTCAAATGGCTAGAAATGGATATACAGAAATAAAAGCCAGTCCTCACATGGACCCTAAGAATGCAGATAACGACCGGATAATTGATTTTATGCAATTCACTTTAGGAAATAAAATAGTGTTACGAAAAAAAATCAGTTCCTCCATTTTACGCTCAATCAATGGGTTATATTAAACATGAAATAAAAAAAGAGCGATTTCGAAATCAAGCTAACGTACGATTACACAAACTTGTTAATAACTACAACTATAACTATTCTTAGTACCAGTATTTATTTTTATTTTTTAATCTGATCGGTTGTATATTATACTATTAAAACATATTTTCTATGTTTTTCTGAAAACACGATACATCTGAATATGTATGTTTATTCATTTGGGATGGAATATGACACCAGAAAGTTTGTATAACAATATAGTGCACTACATCGAAATTCGTTTTCTAACTATATTCAATTAATGTTGTTGCAAAGATGTTTCACTATTTGCTTGGAATTCTTGCAATTGAATTAAGTGAAGGCCCAAAGTTGGGTGGGAAGGGGTCGGAAAAAGGCCTTTTACGTGTTGAAACGAGCCATGGCCTTGATTTCATTTTGAAATACAAATATTTACATATACATATATTATATAACTAAATACATCGAGGGAAAGCTGCGGACAAATTTGTTTTGTATTTTATAAAAGCTACATATTTTACTATAACCCACAAAATAAGAACAAATAAAAAATTAACTATGTCCATGAAATGTGTTTTATTTATTGTGACACCGTCCTGTGGTGTAGTGCGAATGAGATGGTCTAATTAGAGGCTTATGTTCGATGTTTTTACACAACAATAAAAGCAGATAAAACACTTTGTAACTGTCCCATTCATATAAATTTGAAAAGTTACGGTTCTTGCAAAACTAAATTAGAAATAAACCTTTTATTAATAGGAAAAATTATAAAATACATACTCGTTCTAACAGTTAAGTGTGTTTTTTTGGGATATAAATCTTTTTTTTGTCCAGATTATTAAGCAGTTTTCACAATTCCTGTATTGTGGGTGCGGCGACTCCTCTGGGGAGCGGTATCTTCCATCAAGTGGTATCTTAATAAAGAAAGGTTAGGTTAGGTAGGACCGGCTGCCCCTGTACGGGGCAAAGCATAGACCAGTGGAGGTCCGTAGCTGTACCGGTAGCTTATCTACGTCTCAGAAATCGCGCAGTATGGATGCATTTTTGGCAAAAGCCAGCAGCATCCTAGGAGATAGCCGTGAGACGTCCCGAAGATCGTTGTGGCACGGCGAATTAAGGTATTTCAACCGGAGTCGGGATAACGCTGGGCATCTACAGAGAAGATGCTCAAGTGTTTCCTTAACCCCGGGTTCGTTGCATTTCCTGCACTGATCACTGTTCGTGATGCCCAGCTTTACAGCATGGACAGCTGACAGACAGTGGCCAGTTAAAATGCCTAGCATTAGCCTGCAGTCTTTCCTTGAAAGCTGCATGACGAATTTGGTTAAGTTTTTGTTAGTAGAGGCACACATCAGCCTTGCAGTTTTGCACGAGTTGGCATTACGCCAGCTCGCGTCCCACTGAAGTCTAGAGCGCACCTCAATTTCATTGCCTAGAGTTCGCAGGGGTATCGGAACATTGCACATGTTACCGACATCGAGCCCTACTCCCTCTTTGGCGAGAGTGTCTGCGATCTCGTTGCCATCGATGCCCTGGTGGCTTGGGATCCAATAGATACGCACGACCGCAGATGCGTTCAGCGACTCTATTGCTCTTCTGCTGTCCAGGACAACTTTGGACTTGACCACATCAGAGTGCATTGATCTTATTGCAGCCTGGCTGTCAACAAAGATGTTAATAGAGGTGTGATTACGCTGTAAACCCCGAGCCAATTCGGCAGCCTTTCCAATGGCAAAAACTTCCGCCTGGAAGATGCTGCAATGGTCTGGGAGTTTATAGGAATGTTTGGAGACCGGGTCCGGGCAGTATACGGCCGCTCCGACACCATCATCCATCTTCGAACCGTCGGTGAAGAGGTTGAGGGCTTCGGGAATGCATAACCCTTCCCGCCAGCACTCCGGTTCCAAGAATATAGTGTTAATATGGTCAGTACTGGTAAGGGGATAGTATAGTCCAAGTCTCTACTAGTCTCCCTACCAATGGCGCTGTGACCATAGCCTAGCAGACCCAAATTGCCAGTTGCGGCAATCCGTAGGGACGATTTTGCGGCTATGGATTGCGCGTATAGGTTTAATGGTTCGACACCAGCTATTACCTCGAGGGCTTTAGTTGGCGTCGACCTGAGAGCGCCTGTGATACACAGTAGCGCTTGACGCTGTGTCCTTTCCATGATGGATAGGTACGTCCTTTTTTCAGTGGCCTGCCACCACACTAGAACACCGTAGGTGAGGATAGGGCGAACAACTGAGATGTATATCCACCGCATTAGATTAGAGAGAGGCCCCAAGTGCAGCTAAGCATCTTTTCGCCATGTACAAGGCTCCGGTGGCCTTCTTCACCCTTTCTAACACATTGAGCTTCCATGTCAGTTTGCTGTCGAGGACCACACCTAGGTATTTTACTGCTAGGCTCGGCTTTAGCATAGTGCAGCCTATTTTTGGGGGACCACGCAGGTACCTTATACCTCTTCGTGAAGAGGATAAGGTCCGTTTTATCCGCGTTAATGCTGAGCCCGGCTGATTCGGCCCATGCTTTAACTTCCCGCAAAGTAAGTTCCATTACGGAACTAAGGGTGGTTGGGCATTTCCCAGTTATCAAAATGCTTATGTCGTCAGCATAGGCAATTAACTTGGGGCCCGTCTAGTAAATTTAAGAAGTAGGCTATTTACGACCAAATTCCAAAGGAGAGGCGAGAGAACCCCACCCTGGGGAGTGCCACCTCGCACTACCTTTGTAATGGCCGCATCGCCCCACGTAGCCACCACCCGCCTGTCACAAAGAAGGCGGTTGACCCATCTGTGGATCGCTGGTGCCGTGTTATTGAGGTAAGGCCCTTCATAATAGCATCAGTGGTGACGTTATTGAAGGCGCCTGAAATGTCAAGAAATGCACCCAAGGCATATTCTTTATAGTGGTCTGCTTTTTCGATGGAGGCTACTAGAGCATGGAGAGCAGTCTCAATGGACTTGCCCTTTGTATACGCATGCTGATTTGGGGACAACAGATGCATTGAGTTGCTTCTGATGTGCAAATCAAGTAGCTTTTCCAATGTTTTTAGCAAGAAAGAGGTTAGGCTGATAGGCCGAAAGTCATTTGGGACCACATGACTGCATTTGCCCGCCTTGGGCAGGAAAATGACTTTCGAGGTCCTCCAAAGAGTGGGGATATGACCCCATGCGAGGCACGCCGAATAGATACCCGATAGCCACGGAACAATCGTGGGCTTGCTGGCTTGCAGCATTGCTGGCGAAAGTCCATCGAGACCGGGCGACCTGACCTTCGCAAAGGAGTCGATAGCCCAAATTATTTTGTTGTCTGTAATTAGACCGGCAGGTGGTCTCATAGCTGGGAGACTAGGAAAGAGCTGCCAGTCACTGTTCCCTATTCCAATACATCCGGGAAATGAGTTGAGAGCAGTGCTTCCAGAGTTTCAGCACTGCTCTCCGTCCACGCTCCATCGCCCGACTTGAGCAGACTGGGACTGGAAGCCTGCTTGGACAGCAGCTTCCTCAGTCTGGAGGTGTCTTTGATGTTATCCAGGTCCGAGCAAAAGGTTCTCCATGAAGACCTTTTGGATGATCGGATCATCTTCTTGTACGACTTCAGGAGAGACCTATACTCGTCCCAGACATATTCGTTGTCCGCCTTCTTAGCAAGTTGAAACATGCTAGTAAGCTCCCCACGTAGCGATGAGAGATCTGGGTTCCACCAGGGTGGCTTCGATCTTCTCGTCGGTCTTGAGAGTCTACAAGATTGGCGAAACGCTGAAAGTAGTCCTGCTGAAAGGACATTGACAGTAGTTTCTAGGTCCTGTACCGAGTTGATGTTACCCGGCGAACCAAGAGACTTGGAAACAAGGCTAGAGAATTTCGCCCAGTTCGTGTTACGGGGATTTCTGAACGGCTGAGCCGCAGGTACCCTGTTAAAAGGAATGGTAAATTGAATGTACTTATGGTCCGAGAAGGAGGGTCTATCCAGGACCCTCCACTCTTCAACATTGGTACACTCAGTTGAAATCGTTAGGTCCAGCACATTACTGGAGGTGGGACCTACATAGGTAGATACCTCACCCCTGTTGGCTAGTCTAAGCTTATGGTTAAGGATAAAATCAAGAACTGACTCACCCCTGTCATTGATGTCGGGACTTCCCCAGACGCTATGGTGGGCGTTGGCGTCCGTTCCGATAATAATATGCTTCTTGGAGGAGCAGACCATGTCCACCAGCCTCCGCAGCTCGTCAGGTGGAGCCGGCTTGTCGTGGGCCATATAACAGGATGCCAGCAGCAAACATCCTTCACGGCTCTCCAGCACCACCACGGTTAGATCGTCATTGCTGTAATTAGGTAGTAGATGAGCTTTTAGCCCCTTCTTTACAAGGATGGCAGTTCTCGATCTGCTTACCAATGTCGGGACGTATAAATCATAGTTAGGCGACTTCAGTCCAGCCACCGTGTTGCCCGACGCTATCCACGGTTCTTGGACCAAAGCCGCGTAGGCGGACACTTCCTCCAGGGCAAGGAGTAGCTCCGCCGAAGCCGTTTTGGATTTATGGAGGTTGAGTTGCAGCACACTCATTAGAGGTTAGCAAACTCGCGGGGGGGCCCGTCTGCATGGACAGTTCCTCCCCACCTCCTCCGTCTTGTCAGTCAGGCTGAGGTTCTGGGTGGCGTCGGTCACGCTCTCGAGACCGAGATCTGCCTCAACCTCCCCTAACCTCAGCGTGTGTGTGTCCTGGTCGTTGGGATGACGTTTTTGAGGCGAAGGTACACGCTCCCTAAGCCCCACGCCATCTTCCCATTGCGCTTGTATAGCAGATCCTCGGCCTCCTTGTTGATCTGAATGATCACGTGCTGCCCACCACTGGGTAAAGGTTCATCAACCTTCAGCACGGACCAATCACTCGTCGGTATGGCCGGGTTCTGCTTTTTAAGCAGCTGAAGCGCCCGCTCTCCCTGAACAACTATTGGGAAAAGGACTTTCGCCTTCGGCATGGACGGAATATTATTCCTGTCCACCACGTCCAGCTTGGCCCCCTCCCACAGCCCGTCCAGTTTGGGTACGGTCGCTTGCAGCCACTGCAATGTTGGGTCGTCCTTGCATGTCAGGATCTTGACACCATTCAGCCAGCCAGTGCCTTCGAACGTAGGCATTGGACTGTCTGGGACATTCTCCATCCTGACAAACAGTGCGTCGACCAGCTTGCTATGGGTCAACCGCCACCGCTCTGCAGACATTTTCCCGTTAGGGTCCCTCTGTCTATGAGAGCAACGGCGAGATGCCGCCTGGCAGTTTCAGCAACCGTTGCTCTCTGTTTCGTTTTGTTCGAGTCCGTGTTGGTGGAGCCAGGTGCTCGCAGCTTCTTGCTCACTGGAGCCCCTTGCTTGGGACTCTCAGCGGACCGTTGGCGCTTGCTTGCCATGGACTCCACCTTGTTGTTGGCAGGGCCGGTAGAACCGGTCTGCACTTTAGTGTCTTTGGGAGGGGCTAAGTTGGTTTTCCCGCATCCACGTGTTGGCCCAGGCAAGCCTCTCCTGGTCCTTGACGGACAGGTTGGCTACGCCACTAAGCCTTGCGTGAATACGGGTCGCCGGGTAAAGAAAAATTTTTTAACAAAATAAACAAGTAAGAAAGCCACAGTTGAGCGTAGTCGAATGTGAGATATGCACTACCCATTTTGAATATAGCCAAAATAGTGCCGTTTTATTATTATACCCGCTACCCATAGGGTAGAACTTTGTGCCGGTAGGAAATGTATGTAATAGGTAGAAGGTATCTCCGACCCTATAAAGTACATATATATATTCTTGATCAGCGCCAACAGAGACGATCTAGCCATGTCCGTCTGTGTGTCTGTCCGTATGAACACCTAGATCTCAGAGACTAAAAGAGATAGAGATATAATTTTTTCCGACAGCATTCGTTATGTTTGCACGCAGATCAAATTTGTTTCACATTTTTGCCACGCCCACTTCCGGCCCCGCAAATCAATAAAATCGAATATCAAGCGTAATTTGCAAGCTACAGCTGCGAAATTTGGCATATGCAATAATAACTTTCGTATTTATGATTTCTGATTCTGATTGCGGTCAGATAAAAATTGTGGAAGGTATTAAAGAAATACTTTTGTATAGGCAAAAACGCCTACTTAGTTGCGTTGGCCGACAATCTGGTATATTGTGCCGTCTATATTATATTTAAAATGTGGCACTATATCGATATAAGAAATATACAGTTTGGTATATTTTAAGTATTTTTGTATTTTGGTATATTTTGAAAAAAAACAAATACCGCAATATTTTGCTTTTATTAAAAATATGTAGCGGGTATCTCACAGTCAAGCACACTCGACTGTAACTTTCTTAATTGTTTCAAATGTATTCAATTTACTCTTGTTAATTCCGACAAAATAATCTTTATCAGTTAATAAAACTGATTTATTTTATGATATATTTGATGGAAATAATCATTTTTTCAAAATCAAATAGGGCTCCCAGAGTCTATGAGGCATTCTGCAGTGATAAGCAAATTAAGTTGGCTTGAAAAATAAATATTAAAGTGTCTTGCATAACTGTTGTCGAACCCTGTACTTTTGTTGTGTACACCAACACACTCTGCATCTTGCATTCCGCTTTAAAAGGGCCCATCTCTCCGCAAGCATAACATGATCCATGCTGCCTTTTTGGCTTGCGCCATTCCTTGGCAAAATGATCCCTGGAGTTGCAATTGTGGCATCGCTTGTTGTTGTTCTCCGCCGTCGTCTTAGTGCCTCCTATTGCATCGTATTTCGGAAGGCATATGTTTGCAAAAGCTTGTAGCATCTGCTTAATGGATTGTGATATAACGATCCTCTCCTCGAAGTACATCGCAAAACACTTATTTTGTTGCCGTTTTCGTTGTTCAAATTTTTGTTTGAGTTCTGCCTTCGAGGCTCCATTGCCGAATGCTTTAACAAATTGATCACAAAGCGTTTGAATAGATTCACGCAAGCAAGTTGAATTTGCATGAAGCTAGTGCTGAGCGATTCCTTTTAACTTCATGGCCAATAACATCCGAAGCCACTCTTCGTCAAGTTAACACATGTTGAGTTGGCGTACCTAAATGCGTGCACATGATTCTCCGTCGAATTCTAGAGTAGCTTCTTTTGCGAGTGCAAGCGAGACCGCTGATCCACATTTTTCTTTGTGTAGCTAATTCTGTTCTCTTCCAGTGCTGCCCGTTATATTTTTAGTGCTACCCATAGTGTGCTTTACAAAGCTGCTGATGTTATTGTTCGTGCAGCTGCTATTGTTGTTTGTGTTGATCCCGTTACTGTAGCCCAAATTCGCGACTTCTGGCACCGCTTGTATGAAAGAGCGGCCAAAAATACTAATAATGGCCATAGCGTGCTGAAATTTAAAACAAATATATAGAAAATGTGTTTAAACGTATAACAAAAAAAATTAAACATATCGAACGGATAAATCCTATAGCTCCCATAGGATAGATCGATACAAAATTAAAAAAAAAACATATTTGTTTAATGTAATTTATTAAGATTTTATTATTTATATACATAAAAGTAATATATTAAGAAAGAATGGAAGATATTTTTCATATTTATACATATTATCAAAAAAATTTTTCTGCGTTGGTTTCATTACCTGCGCTCCCCATATTAAAACAAGAAAGCTACTGTCGAGTGTACTCGACTGTGAGATACCCGCTACCCATTTTGAATAAAAGAAATATATATAGTCCAAAAATACTAAAAATATACCAAACTGTATATTTGGTATATCGATATATCGGCACAATATACCAGATTGTCAGCCAAAGCAACTAAGACCCCTAGTAAGTAAGCGTTTTTGCCCATACAAAAGTATTTTTTTAATAACTTCGACAATTTTTATCTGATCGCAACCAAATTTTCAAGAATCATAACTACTATAGTAATTATTGTATATACCAAAATTTGCAACTCTCGCTTTTATTCGATTTTTTTGATTTGCGGGGGCGGAAATGGGCGTGGCAAACATTTGAAACAAACGATCTGCGTGCAAACTTAACAAATGCTATCGAAAAACAATTAGAGGCGTATTTTTTCTTATAGTCTCTGAGATCCACTGTTTCATACGGACGGACGGACAGACACGTCTCGGCTGTTGACGCTGATCAAGAATATATATACTTTATAGGGTCGTGTTACATACATTTCCTGCCGGCACAAAGTTATAATACCCTTCTAACCTATGGGTAACGGGTATAAATATAGAGACGTAGAAACACACACTTTTGCCAACTACCTACCAAAATAAAATATGATTCAAAAGGGAAAAATAACCAAAATTTAAATAGGAAATCACAAATTTATAGTTTTCCAAAAACATAAACCTCGAAAGACGAAGACAAAGCAACAGCACAATATGCAAAAACTCACTTTTAACTGCTTTGATCTTTTTACTAGACACATCTGCAAGTTTCTGCAGCTAATTTTAAAACATTTCACATCTTAAAAGTAAGACAAACACAATGACATACAAACCAAGTTCTGGATTTTCGTTTAAATAAACAGAAAATAGACTTTCCCAAAAAACAAAAGAAAGGGATATTCGATTAAATTATTTTAACGAAAAAACTTTCACAAGAAATTTAACTATTAATATCTCGATTTAAGGTATGTAAATAGCTTCAATTTCAAAATTCATGTTAATTAAATTCGGAGCACTCCACAGTGGGCGATTTGGTCTCGCTAGCGGCATCTAATTAATAACTTATATAATAGATGTCTTCAGAAGGTTTTTTTTTCACTGATCAGAGAAAAGTCATAGATTTTTTTGAGTTAAAAAAATTTTTTTTTAAATTTTTTTTTAATTAAAAAAAAAATTTGTTAAATATAAAATTTTGTTTTACTTTTATTTTTTTTTAAACTTCAATTAACAAATTTCATATTTAAACTTTATTTAAAAAATGATGGAATGATGGAAAAAAATAACTTCTGAGTGCAATACTAAAAAAAGATCCCTTTTTGGTACTAACACTGTGCCTAAAAAGTACCATAGTTTGAAGGCTAGCATGTAATAGCAGTTCATATTACACATTTTGGAGGCCACTGATTCACACTTTCGGCTAATAAAAGAGTTGGACTGAATCCACTTGAATCCAGTAAGTTCGACTCCACGAAAGACAGATGTACGCTAATCTGGACTCGTTGTTAATACACTACGTTTTATGAGCTACACATTTATAGACCGGTCACAAACTTTGATTTTTTTTGTAATACATATGTACCTTGAAGATAATAAAAAGCCATTATTTATATTCCCGCTACCCATAGGGTAGAAGAGTATTATAATTTTGTGCCGGCAGGAAATGCATGTAACAGGTAGAAGGAGGCCTATAAAGTATATATATTCTTGATCAGGGTCAACAGCTGAGTCGATCTAGCCATGTCCGTCTGTCCGAATGAAACACTGGAACTCAGAGACTATAAGAGATAGAGCTATACTTTTTTTCGACAGCATTTGTTATGTTTGCACGCAGATCAAGTTTGTTTTAACATTTTGCCACGCCCACTTCCGCCCCCGCAAATCAAAAAAATCGAATAACAAGCGTAATTTTAAAGATAGAGCTGCGAATTTTGGCATATACAATAATAACAACAGTAGTTGAGATTCCTGAAAATTTGGTTGCGATAAGATAAAAATTGTGAAGTTTTTAAAGAAATACTTTGGTATGGGCAAAAACGCCTACTTACTAGGGCTCTTATGGGCTTCTATGGTATATTTTGAATGTGGTACTATATCTATGTACCAAACATAGCATTTGGTATTATTTTAGTATTTTAAGTATTTTTCGGTTTATTTTGATAATAATACCGCAATATTTTGCTTTTATTGCCCGAATGCACATCGTGACAATCATTTTCACCAAAAAACAACAACACTAGCAATGAAGAAGCATTAATTGTGGAAAATTAAAGATGAGAAAAACTTGACGAAAGAACAAATGTCAACCATATATCTATAAGAAGAAAGAAAAAAGAATCTGTATCCAAAAAAGTTAGCATGCTTGATTCCTATTTATTTTAGGGTCAGCTGCAGCAAACTTATTAAAGGTTTTCAAATTCGCGGGGGTCTGTCTGCATGGACAATTCCTCCCCCAACTCATCCGTCGCGTTTGTCAGGATGAGGTGCAGGGTGGCATCGGTCATGCTTTCTACCTCTCCTGACTGTCCTTGTGCGTAGGATGGCGTTTTTTGGTAAGTACTCGCTCCCTAAACCCCACGGCATCTTACCGTTCTGCTTGTACAGCAACCTCGGCCTCCTTATTGATCTGAATGATCACAAGCTGCTCACCACTGTTGGGTAAAGGTTCATCAACTATCTGCACAGTGTTGCCAACTTAGCTATTTACTATCCAGATTTGGCATGAGCCTGTTATTTTTACTATTACACAAATATTATTTTAAGTATTTAATTATATTCATTTATTTAAAGTAACAGTCGAGCTTAAAATGTAATGCTCTAACATTTTTCGAAAATCGTATATTGGCAATAGAGACCTGGTGTTGATGCCAGATGACTGCAGGTGTGACCACTCAGGCCAGCTGACAGTGTGGTCGCGATCGAAAGTTATCGATAGCGACAAAGCTAGTATACTGTGCGTGTGACCGTGTCATACGCACAGACACACTGTTCTTGGTTTTCCTCTGAAGATGGTCACCCTGCCCCTTTTAGTGCTTTTTTCCTACTCCGCTTCTTCTTTTGTTCAAATTTTCTTCTACGCACACAACACATTGTACTTTTTTCAAGTGAAAATAAAATACCACAAAGTTCAAGTTTATAGTAATTAAAAAGTGAAAGTGTTATTATTTCATCAAGCGTCGCACCCCTACACATTTTGGTCCTTCGAGCCGGATTGGATATCGCTCGACCCCAGCAAGCAATTGGTTGACAAGATAAGTAATACACTTTTTCTTCCTTCATACATTTGTGCAAGTGTCGTGTTCGCGCCATATTTTTTTTCCTTGTACCTTATATATATGTGACACAGCATATATATAAGTACATAAGCGTTCGACCGGCATTTTCTCAGCCATCTTTTCTACTATGTGTATACTTGGCACAGTATATATATATATATATATCCTTATATTTATATGTATGTGTAAGTATCTATACAGTTTAAAAGAGTTCGCTAATATTTTCCGATTTGGCCGCGGTTGTGTGTACTTTGCTACTTTCTTTGCTGTCGTATCGCGTTTGTCTGTTTTTTAACACACTCCTGTGTATGCAATCTCTCTTCATGTTGTTATATTCAAAATAACAAGAGAGTTGTTCTTCTAATAGCAAACGCGCGTAGATCCACTATACTCCATATACATACGACATATATACATCCACACACAACACACATACATACACGTACATTTCCATACACGACACTTACACACATACATATACACTCCGTATATGGTCCATACATACTAAGTTATATACTCAAGTCCAGTATTACTCATATAATATATATATATTAGCACATACAGATACGTATACTGTTTCACATACATATACACTCCGTATATGTTCCTCATATATTGATACTCTTCAATATATTCAAGTCCATTGGTGCATATAATATATATATATTATCACATACATACACGTACACTTCCGTACACGTTACATATACACTCCGTATATGCTCCTTATACATTGAAATTATATATATACCAATCCATTATTACACATCCAAATATATTATCCATTTCCGTATATGTATATAAACAGCAGCAATCACACCGAGTAATAAAGATTCACGCTGCTGTTTGTGTTTTACTTAAACATTTTTGTTTTTTCCAACAGCGATTTTGTTCCTCGTCTGTTTTCTTGTGTCGGCTTTGCTCACTATCCTGTGACAGCCGAAGTTCTTTTCCATTTGTGCTTGCTTTCGGCTGTCCGCTTTACCGTGAGTCTTTGTTGAGAAAAGACTCTAAAGTGACTGCTGAAGCATAGTATGTCCAAGAGCCAAAAGAGCGAAAAGGACTCAAAACACTCGTTAAAGCTTCCGACTACATCTCGTCGCCTGTCGTCCGTTTCGCCCGCTCCTTCGGGGTCCAAATCCGCCACACCTGCCGCTCAACTCCGAGTAAAGGTCGATCGTCCGTCGCCGTCTGCTTCTGCAAAGACTCCGCTGTTGCGTACATCTTCGACTGCTCTACGTAGTCAGGCAACTACCCGTTCCGTCCAAGCTAAATTTAGCAAAACCCGTGCGATGGCTCTCAGCAACTTCGTCAGTGTCTCCGACAAACTGGTGCACTTTGAGAGTCGGGTCAGAGGGCCGGCAGCCGAAGACGACAATGTACACACGTACGAGATCCGTCGTGACCGGCTGCAAGCCCTCTGGGACAATGTCGAAGCCGCCTATTCCACATGCGCTGATGCACTGCATCAAGACGGCGACAGTGAAGGCACACAGGCTATGGAGGCGAAATACGATCACTGCTATGCAGTGTATGAGCGGTGTCTCGCCCATGTTAAGGGGCAAATTACCCAAATTTCCGGGTCCACCAGGAGAGAAGCATCCCTTCCTCCTGTATACTCCAGTGGCTGCCGGCTCCCTCCAGTCGACACCGAAGTTTTCCGTGGGGATTATTTGCGGTGGCCGACCTTCCGTGACCTTTTCACGGCCATCTATGTCAACAATCCAAGGTTGACTCCGGTTGAGAACTTTTCCATTTGAATTCGAAGACCGCAGATGAGGCCAATGAAATAGTAGCCAAATTTCCGCTGACGAACGATGGTTTCGCGTCGGCTTGGGGTGCTCTCTGCGAACGTTTTGAGAACAAGCGCTTGTTAATAACAAGCCAGTTGAAAATCCTGTTTAACCTGTCCACGGTTATTCAAGAGTCGGGAGCAGCTATCAAGGAGCTGCAGAGCACGATTCAGCGTTGCTTGACCGCTCTTGAGCATTCAGACATTTCCGTCTGTAGCCCGTTCGCAGATTGCATCCTCGTTTTCCTCTGCTCGTCCAAACTCCCCAAGCTCACACTCTCGTTATGGGAGCAATCGTTGGTGGACAAAGCGAAAATTCCCGCATGGCAGGATATGAGCACGTTCCTCAATGAGCGCTACCGTACGCTCGAAGCGATTGAGGACGTGAAACAGACTGCCAACTCACAGATCGTGACTGCAGGACCATCCCGTCCGCAGAATTCCAAGCGAGTCAACTCCTTTGAGGCCCGAGTCACTCCGAAAGGCAAATCGTGTGACTTGTGCTCAAAGGAGAACCACCCTGTCCGGGTGTGTCCGCGTTTTTAGCAAATGTCGGTCAACGAGAGAATGACATACATCAAACAGAAAAGTCTCTGTTTAAACTGTTTCGCAAGAGGTCACCAACTCCGAGAGTGTACGAGTGCGCACAATTGCTTTACATGCAAAGGGCGGCACAACACTCTTCTCCATCTTCTCCAGCGCTACTTGATTCCGGGTCCGAAGCGACCTTCATTTCTGAGCGTTTGTTCCAAAGCATTAAGTTGCCTTTCCAGTCCGTGCGAGCCCAGGTATCCGGGCTAAATCACGCAGTTGCGGCCCAATCGCAGAAGTTATGTCACTTCAGCATTGGTTCTCCGACGAAGCCGAGGCTCCATATCGAGACTTCGGCATTCGTAATTCCACAGTTGGCAGGCAAACTGCCCTCCTTCGATATGCCGCGAACTTTCCTAAAGGATCTACCAGCGATAGAACTGGCAGATCCACACTTCTACAAGAGGGCTCAGATCGATATTCTAATTGGCGCGGATATCCTTCCGTCGGTCATCTTGAGCGGCTCCCGGCCAAACATTTGTGACTCACTCCTTGGGCAGGAAACCGTGTTTGGCTGGATTCTTACCGGCCCCGTCTCCCAGAGTATGCCGACAACTGTTTCTGCGTTTTCGACAAGAGTCGCCCTCCAAGCAGAAGAACAGCTCGACAGCCTACTTTCCAAATTTTGGGAGGTGGAGGATATTCCAGCGAAGCTGATAAAGGAGTCAGACTTCGTTTGCGAAGAAAACTTCGTTAAGACTACTTCTCGTAGCAAATGTGGCAGATATCGGGTGACTCTTCCATTCCGGAAGCCCGATGGCATTGAACTGGGTCATTTCATATCTATAGCGCTGGCTCAATTCCTCAAGAACGAGAATCGTTTGTCAAGAAACGATTCTCTAAAGGAACAGTACAATGCCGTTCTCCAGGAGTACGTGGACTTGGGTCATATGACACCCATTTCGCCTCAGGCGATTGTCACGACTCCTAATTTCTACCTGCCTCACCACGCCGTGTTCAAACCAGATAGCACCACAACGAAGGTGCGGGTCGTTTTCAACGCATCTTGTCCATCCTCGAATGGCAAGAGTCTGAATGATATCCTTCATTCAGGGCCCATTCTCCAATCGGATCTCACGTTGCAGATCCTCAGATGGCGATACTATCGATATGTGTTCAATGCGGACATAACGAAGATGTATCGCCAAATCCTCATGGACTCGAAGCACACACCGTTCCAACGAATTCTGTTTCGTGCGTCGGACGGTGAGCTCCGTGACTTCGAGTTGAACACAGTGACATTCGGTGTCAACTGTGCGCCTTTCCTGGCCTTACGAGTTCTCCAGCTACTCGCTGAAGATATACGCTTGGAGTATCCTCTCGCAAGCCGAGTCATTTCCAACAACATGTACGTGGACGACGTCCTAGCGAGGACACACACAAGAGAAGAGGACATCCGGACCATTGCGGAAGTGTGTGCAGCCCTGGACAGCGCTGGCTTCCCGCTAAGGAAGTGGACGTCGAACCATAAGAGCGTGCTGAAGGACATTCCAAAGGACCATCTACTTCGAGAAGATTTCCTCGAACTCGAAGACTCCAGTACGGCGTAAACTCTGGGCATCAGGTGGCAAGCTCACGATGACGAGTTCTTCTTCATGCCACCAGAAGTTGCCCATCAGGACTCCTACACGAAGAGGGAAGTGCTCTCGCAAATCGCTAAGCTTTTCGACCCAGCCGGGTGGCTGGCCCCTTTCGTTATCCGAGCCAAGATCTTCATGCAGGAGATCTGGCTGAGAACGCTCGAATGGGACGAGCATCTACCCACGGATCTTTCACTCCAATGGAAGGAGTACCTCCAGAGCTATCCTGCTCTGGGAAAGATCCGGATTCCAAGATGGGTCCAATTCCAGACACGGGTGAAGCTCCAGTACCACGGATTCTGTGATGCATCAGAAAGGGCGTACGGAGCAGCGATCTATGTACGTGTGGAGACGGCAAACAAGGTTTCCACACATCTCCTTACTCCGAAGACAAAGGTGGCTCCTGTCAAGTCTCTCTCAGTGCCACGTCTGGAGCTTTGTGGCGCAGTCCTGTTGGCTGAGTTATCTGCAGCCCTCCTCCTGAATCTGCCAGCAGAAAGTTTCCAGACTTTCTTTTGGACTGATTCAACAATTGTTCTCGCCTGGTTGAACAAGCCACCCTGCAGATGGACAACCTTTGTGGCCAATCGCGTGGCCAAGATCGTCCAAGCCAGCGACGCCAAGAACTGGTCGCATGTGCGATCCGAGCACAATCCGGCAGATCTCGCAAGCCGAGGTGTCCTGCCACAAGAATTGATGTGTAATCCTTTGTGGTGGCATGGACCAGAGTGGCTTCATCTCCCGTCGGATCAATGGCCAACATCTCCAAGTCCCATTCCGGAGACTCTGCTGGAGCAACGGATGAAGTGCAACGTCGCTAAGTTACCTCCTACTCCTGACTTCCTAAATAAGTTTTCTGAGTTTGGCAAGGCATTGCGCACGTCCGCCTATGTCCTCAGATTCATCGATAGGAGTCGGAAATTGGCAGTTCCAAGCTCTACCGTGGTCCAGGCGGATGAGCTGTCACGGATCCAAGAGCGGCTAATCGTCATGGCTGAACGACACACTTTTCCACAAGAATACCAATGTCTGCAGTCCAAGCAGCAGGTTCCTTCCTCAAGTTCAATCCGAAACTTGAACCCTTTCCTCGATGGCAAGGGGATTCTACGGGCCTCTGGGCGTCTGAGGGCGTCCCACTCGCTGCGTTACGATGAGAGTCATCCAATCATCATCTCGTATTCCTCGTCCTTTGCACGACTACTGGTTCGTTTCACCCATCGTATATCCTTACATGGGGGTAACCAAGTCGTCATGCGGCTGATCCGTTCCAGATTCTGGATTCCAAAATTGAAGGTCCTCGTTAAATCCACCATCAACTCCTGCAAGGTTTGCGTCATCTACAAGAAGAGATTGCAGACCCAAATGATGGGGGACTTGCCCAAGGAAAGGGCGTCCTACTCGAGACCTTTCACGCACACTGGAGTCGACTTCGCCGGCCCATTCGAAATAAAGAATTACACTGGCCGAGCCTGCCTCATCACCAAAGGATATGTCTGCGTCTTCGTGTGCTTCAGCACGAAGGCGATCCACTTGGAGGCAACATCGGATCTCACGACGGAGAAATTCCTGGCCGCATTCTCCCGTTTCATCGCACGGCGCCGGTGTCCATAGCAAATGTACTCGGACAACGGGAAAACCTTCGTTGGAGCTGACAAGGTGATCTCCAACGACTTCTTGGAAGCGACGAGCGGGTGCATCATCGCACAACACGCCCACAAGAGCCTATCCTGGCACTTCAACCCGCCGGGCGCCCCGCATATGGGTGGATTATGGGAAGCCGGCGTAAAGAGTTTTAAGGCACTCTTTTACAAGGCGACATCCACCTCGAAATATACGTTCGAAGAGTTGTCCACTCTTCTCGCTAAGATCGAAGCCTGCCTGAATTCGAGGCCGATTTCCCCTATGTCCGAGGATCCGTCGGACTTACTAGCGCTCACTCCTGGCCATTTTCTCATAGGTGGCCCTCTTATTTCGGTGTTGGAACCACCAATTAATCAACCGGCCACCTCCATCCTCAATCGATGGCAGCGACTGAAGGCTCTTCACCAACAATTTTGTGTCCGTTGGAAAGATGAGTACCTGAAGAAGCTGCACAAACGGACGAAATGGCTATCCCCTACCCGGAACCTTCGGATCGGTGACATGGTCGTCATAAAGGAAGACAACCTCCCCTGTAACGAGTGGCGCCTAGGACGGGTGCTGACGACGTGTCCAGGCACCGACGCCAAGGTCCGAGTGGTAGATGTGCTCACGGCGCGGGGTACCATCCGAAGACACGTTGCCAAACTTATTCTACTCCCGATGGACAGCAAGACTGACCCCTCCACGTCAGAAGGACTGAAGGACGAATAACATCCTATCCTGTACTCTTATTCGTCGTCCTGTGTTGTCCTATGCTGTCCTGTTCCGTGTGTCATTGACACTGCAAAGAGGCTATTACAATAATCGTTTGTTTCTTTTTTTTCATTTTATGTAGTATGCCATCACACACATCCACCCACCAGAACCGCCCCGCTGGCACCAACTCGTTCCGGTGTCGCGTGTGTCGTGGGATCCACCCACTCCGGAAGTGTCAGCGATTCCTGAGGCTGACAGCGGAGAAACGGTTGAGAGCAGTACTCATCAACAAGTACTGCTCTAACTGTCTGGCCCACCAACACTCCGGGCAATCCTGCCTACCGGCTATCCGTCACCCGCGTTGGTACGGAAGGCGTCTGCACGGCGATCATCCGAAAGGTGCTGCTGCAGGTGGACTCGCAACTCTGCAGCCGCACCCCTCTCCGACCCGTCGATGGCGAGAACTTGGAGCAATTCCGCAGCATCACGCTCGCCGACGAACGCTGGTTCCAGCCATCGATGGTGTCCCTGGTGCTCGGCACTGATGTGTATCCTCACATCATCCTACCTGGCCTCCTGCCGAGCACCAACGGTTTGCCAATGGCCCAGAATTCCACCTTGTGTTGGATTCTGTCCGGTCCATTTGGACAATGATACCGTTTTGCAACTCATTGCAAGGGGGGGAGGTTGTTGATGCCAGATGACTGCAGGTGTGACCACTCAGGCCAGCTGACAGTGTGGTCGCGATCGAAAGTTATCGATAGCGACAAAGCTAGTATACTGTGCGTGTGACCGTGTCATACGCACAGACAAACTGTTCTTGGTTTTCCTCTGAAGATGGTCACCCTGCCCCTTTTAGTGCTTTTTTCCTACTCCGCTTCTTCTTTTGTTCAAATTTTCTTCTACGCACACAACACATGTACTTTTTTCAAGTGAAAATAAAATACCACAAAGTTCAAGTTTATAGTAATTAAAAAGTGAAAGTGTTATTATTTCATCAAGCGTCGCCCCCCTACGCACCTGGTATGTAGCTCTCGGTTCAAACACACCACGTCTACCGCCCAGCGTGACCGAATTTTGTATTTTAAATACTAAAATACTAAGAAACCCTTTGTAGTACTTGGGTATTTTCTCAACATCGCAATGCTACCATCTCTACTAATCGTTTCCAAAAAAAATAACTCAAATGTATAAACAATAAATTTACAATGCTTGGTTGAAGGATCTCCAATTTAAACACTGCATTAAAAAAGATTTGACAAACTTACATCAATCTGAAAAATGTTGTTTTGAGTATGACGTCCCAAATAAGTATCTTACAAAGATTGATACAACGGGAAAGTAGTTAAGTTTCGAGTTAAGTTGCCTTCCTGGCTATAAATGATCACCAAGATTATTATGATTTCGCCAAAGAAGTGGCCAAAATCTTAGCTTTTGGTGTCAAAGCTGCATCTACTGCATCTAAGCTGTTTAATGGTTCATCAGTACGAAACGCTAGCTACACTATTGTTTACAACGAATTTAAAAATAACGTCGACACTATAGCCTAATTAACTCCTACGTGTTTTACCACGCGTAAATTATCACTAGACATGGATTTTCTCAAAGGTACTTCGTCAAACAAAGAACCTATCAATAATCAGGTCACTCTTAAAAGAAAAACTCGACCTCAAAAAAAGAAGATTTGAAATCTTCTACTCTGAAAAAGAAAGCTTCCAAAGCATCATACATATTGAACTGCACCACACGTCCACTCACTGCAATCTAGAAGGGAATGACCTAGTTGAGCAGCCGCGGGAAATGCCAAGCTGGAAGGCACACTCATTCAAACGACGTACACCTTAAATGCTTTTACACATCTATACAATCACATTTGACTAGACTGGGAAATTGAATACATCTCTTTTTGCTAGCCTTTGTCTCTGGCTACTGCCGAGTTTTTCCATCCGCTGCCATCAGATCCGGTTCAGATCTAACCGCCGCAACTTAAGTCGGCTAGAAATCAACAAAATTAACAGAATACTCAGCGGACACTGATTTGACAAATATCGTTACACAAGATGCGAATACATATTGATAAATCGGGGACTGTAACACAAAGAAGACATGTCGCATATTATTTTAAATTGCCACAGATACTGCGCAATCCGCAGAAACTTCCCAATTCTGCTGAAGTATAACGATATAATCAGTCCTTCGGTCACGAGCCGAAAGAGGACTACAACCCGATAACGCGATTCATTCGAACTTCTAATATTGACTATGTTACGGACTGTTCTCCCTGGGGCGGGGTCTGATCTGTTCATTTTGGGGTTGATGGGCGTGTGTCACTCTTACGTATGTAGTAGAGAGTTTGCAACGTTTTATCGTAGCCTGGTGGCAACTACGAATAAATCCTGTGATAGAATTGTGATATTAGGTTAGCATTGTTGTATAAGTAGTTTCTCTTTGTTGTTTAGGTTTACTATTTGTTC
Source organism: Drosophila sulfurigaster albostrigata (assembly GCF_023558435.1). Classification (NCBI taxonomy): domain Eukaryota; kingdom Metazoa; phylum Arthropoda; class Insecta; order Diptera; family Drosophilidae; genus Drosophila; species Drosophila sulfurigaster. The sequence continues at coordinate 2,241,364 of NC_084882.1, forward strand.
CGTCTCATTTTAAGTGGCGCTGGATGTGTGCTGGCCAGCATAGGCGACAGGTGACCCAGATTGATACAGGATCGATTCTGCGCCGCAAAATAGATTTCAGGTAGCGCTCCTTAGATGCCATCCATCACAAGTGTGATGAATAGAGCATCTGATCAGTGTTTAAGTGATGTTCCATAGTTTGAATTGTGCGTAGTAAAGCGTTGGTTAGGACATAGTGTGAAGTTTTTCTCTCCCTTCCGTTTCTTAATGTAAAGGAAAAAAGAAAATTGTTGTTGTCGTTAGTTGTTTGAGTTATTTATTTATTTATTAGGGTACGTATGGTATTTATTTATTTATTATAGGAGTTTTTATACCCGCTACCCATAGGGTGGAAGGGTATTATAACCTTGTAACTTGTAGAAGGAGGCATCTCCGACCCTATAAAGTATATACAGTGGATCGCTGCTTATTTCGTGCAGTCGCAAACTGAAAGTTTGAACCTTCACTGCTACTAAACCATCAAAGATATTTCAAAAATTTAAATGAAGGTTGGTACAGCAGAATTTGTAGATTTGAAATTAATAAGAAAAATTTTCTTAATTACAAAAAAAAAATGTATTTTAAAAAAAAATTTTTTTGGGCTTTTTTTATGCCGCAGCTTATTTCGTGCAGACATTTTATATAGACGAAATTCTAACTTTTTTGACTAGAATATTAGGTTTTCACGCCAGATTTGGTATTTTTGGTAGTTAAACTAAAAGATTTAATGAGTATTTTGAAATTTGAGACATTGAAATACGAAAATTTTGGGGAATTACAAACAAGGCACCTCGAACAACTATTAAACAACGAGAATTAGTTCTCAAATATTTTAAAGATGGGAACAGCCAGCGTGCTATTGCGGAGAAGGTTTCACTAAGCTTTAGCACTGTACAATATATGATTTAGCGCTTTATTCGTGAAAATCAGGTGGAAAATAAAGGTCAAAATACACCAAATAAAATTTTTTGCGAACAAGAGGAGCGTCTCATAGTAAGAAAAGTTCAAGCTATCGCCTCCAAAATTGGCTGTGGAGATAGAGGATGAAATGGGCAAGAAGTGTAGCCCGGATTCAGTTAGCCGGGTCCTGCACGAACACAACTTTAATGGTCGAGTAGTTCGAAAAAAATAATTTATTAACAAGAAAAATCGGGACTACCGCTTACATCTCGCTCGGGAACATATCCGTCATCCGATTTCCTTTTGGGAAGACGTCATCTTTGAGAGGAATCAAAATCTAACATATGCGGCTCGGATGGGCGTCAATATGTTTGGCGGAGACCAAATACCGAGCTAGACCCCAAACACCTAAAACCAACAGTTAAGCATGGCGGGGGTCACGTTATGGTTTGGGCCTGTATTTCGGCCTCTGGAGTCGGTAGCCTGTTTTTATTGATAGTATAATGGACACCAATCAATATCTTTCAATATTAAAGGAAAACCTTCTCCAAAGTGCCGAGAATGTGAGCATACGCGATTGTTTTCGGTTCTACCAGGACAACGACCCAAAGCATAAGGCTGGAATTGTGAAGACCTGGCTCGTCTGGAACTGTCCACACTTTCTGCAAGCACCAGCACAAGTACCAGATTTATATGTGATAAAAAATCTATTGCAAATTTTTGACTTGGCTATTCGGAAATGACAGATTTCGATTAAAAACGATTTAAAATCTGCTTTACTTGAAGAATGGCAAAAAATTCCAGTCGAAACGACCAAAAAATTGGTATCGTCAATGGAAGCCCATCTGAAGGCTGTCCTAAAGCAGAGAGCAGGCAACACAAAATATTAGGCTAATTTTTCGAATTTTTAAATAGAAATTCTTGAAGTGCACGAAATAAGCTGCGGCATAAAAAACGCCCAACATTTTTTTTTTATCTCAATGTTTTACTTTTGTAATTAAGAAATTTTTTCTTTTTAATTTCAAATCTACAAATTCTGCTGTACCAACCTTCATTTAAATTTTTTAAATATCTTTAGTGGTTTAGTAGCAGTGGAGGTTCAAACTTTCAGTTTGCGACTGCACGAAATTAGCTGCGATCCACTGATATATTCTTGATCAGCGTCAACAGCCGAGACGATCTAGCCATGTCCCTCTGTCCGACTGTGTGTGTCTGTCCGTCTGTCCGTATGAACACATAGATCTCAGAGACTATAAGAGATAGAGCTATAATTTTTTTTCGACAGCATTTGTTATGTTTGCAGGCAGGTCACGTTTGTTTCAAATTTTTGCCACGCCCACTTCCGCCCCCGCAAATCACTAATAACAAGAGTAATATTAAAGCTAGACGAATTTTGGTTTTTTTTCAATAATAACAATGGTATTTGTGATTCCTGAAAATTCGGTTGCTATCAGATAAAAATTGTTTAATTGTATTGTATGTATGCGTATACATACATACATGCTCGCGTATATTAGTATCTCTATGCATAGAGGCTTCATAAGAAATGCGATAGCTCTGGTGGTAGAGTGCAAGCTGAACATGTTGTGGTGCTCGAGTTCGAGGCCGCTCGGGGTACAAACTTTTTTGTTTTTTAACCACCCGGTCGGTGATGCTCGAGTTCAAATCCCAGTCGAGAATACATGCATATCTTTTTTAATATTTTGAGATTATTACCGAAATATTATGATTTTATTCAAAATGGGTAGCGGGTATCTCACAGTCGAGCACATTCGACTGTAGCTTTCTCACTTGTTGGTATTAAGTGAGTTCTTACGTAGCAGTAGGTGAAAATGTCAGAGAGTGGTGAACCAGCAGTAGTATCTGAGGTGGTATCAGCAACTGCCAGCAATTCGACGGATACAGGCCGACAAATCTATCCAGAGCCGATGGATGCAGTCCTCAGGAGTTCACTGCAGGAGAGTATTCGCACAAGATTCCTGGGGATGCTGATGCTTATGCAGGAGATCAGTCGGCCGCAGACGGACGGGAGTAGTGGCAGTCGACCCGCCGCAAACAGCAATCCCGAAGGTCCACAAGAGTGAGCCGGTGCCGCCATTGCATAATCCGCATCTGGATTATTTGACGAGCAGCCCTGAAGAGGTGTACGATCCGCACGCAAAGAATTGGCGGAATACCCATGTGAACAGGCGTCCAGATACTGGAGACGGACAAAATGTATTGGGAATTATTAAAGGATGGTTTGGCGAGATACACCTATGCCATGGATATACGTACCAAGAATGTATCGAAGTGGAGCGATACATGAGTCGTCGAGGGCGCTCATCACAAGGACAAAAAAACCCGGTGTCCACACGGAGTCCAAAACAATTAGAAGATCTGCAAGAAAGATCGTTAGGAGTCTTTCACAGAAAGGATATACGGTTGTAGTGAGATTGATTTACCTTCAGAGGATGTAGTGTTGGTGATCCGTCGCTCTTTATCTGTTTGAGTTAGAGTCGTGAGTGTGGCCTACGTTGGGCGCTGCGATAGATGCCGACTGGTTTGTTTGAACTTGGTATCGCATAAAATAACGTCAAAAAAAGACACTAACGGCGCGCGACATCCAAAGGACAGCATCCCCGCTGGAGCAAAGCTAGAGTGCGGACAACTGCCGCCGCGAGACGACACCAGGTATTTCTGACGACGAGCCACGAGGAACGGACGCCGTTCACCACCAGACGGACCAACACCAACGATGTGGAGCAGCGGATGCCAGTCGACGCATCCAACGCCGAACAAAGGAGAAGAGTCCGACTGGTGAGTCAATGCGGCGACACCAGGCCCACTCCGAGACCACTTTCACTCCGACATATTCCATGACACGCATTTGATAGTGGTAGCAGATTGCTCGATCGCGCTCGAGTTGCCGTTGAACTAAACAGTAACTAATTTGTTTTGAGTTTCGAGACCTTTATTCATATGCCGACTTTCTCGTTTTGCTCAATTACTACTCTTTAATTTATTATTTGTATTGTAGCTAGAACATTAAAATATTATTGAATAAAACAAGAAAAACGATAATAAATTTTTTTAAGTAAAACAAACAAATTAAAATATAATATAGATTGTAAAGTAAATTAAAATTACAAATTAAATTAAATTGAAAATGAATTAAAGTAGATCTACATTTGTTTTTGTAAAACTGACAGAGTAGGGACGATTAGACACGTTAATTGAACACAAACTTACCTGTAAAGTTACTCGCGGCGAGATATACATATATATATTTATCTATATATTTACAAATTCTTATATATATCTACCATCCCTTCCATGAGAAAACTCACACAACCATGTTCATCAATGTAAGTACTATTATATTATCCAAGAATTTCCTTAATTACTATTAACATTTAATTTATTTACAGATATTAATAGATATTTTAAGTTCAATATGGCAAAGGAAGATTCAAAGTAGGGTTGTTGATAATATATCAAAATATCAATATATCGATATTTTTTTATAAAAATAAATATTTATATCATGATATTTTTTCCCCTGATATATCGAATATCGCGATTTTTTTTTTTTATATATTTTTGATATTTCCTAATTGGTCACTTTGATTTGACCTAACTTCCTGTTAAGATGATCGCGGCAAAAGGTTTTTTTTCGGAAGTTAAAAATCATTCTGCAACCTGCAACATTTGCAGTAAAATTGTCAAAACGAGCGGCAACTCGTCGAACTTACTGTCTCACCTTAAAAACAAGCATCGGCATGTGTGTATTTCGCCGAAATTGTGCCAAGGGTTCACAATTTCGGGGAAATACACACATGCGTGTGTCTGATGTTTTTCTGGGGAATTCGTGTATTCCGTGTAAGAGATTTAATAGGCGAAATAAAATCAGGATTATATATGTTTTTATGCAGATGCATATGTTGATATACACAAAAAAATATAATTATGTATTTATTATACATATATATAATTTTGGAGTTAAATTTTGGTTAATGAAAAAAAAATAAATATAAAAAAATTAAATATCAAAAATACTTGATATATCGATATTTTTGGGTGATAAATATTTTTATCAATTTGATATATTTTTGAAAAACGATATATCACTGATACGATATTTATACCCGCTACCCATAGGGTAGAAGGGTATTATAACTTTGTGCCGGCAGGAAATGTATGTAACAGGTAGAAGGAGGCATCTCCGACCCTATAAAGTATATATATTCTTGATCAGCGTCAACAGCCGAGACGATATAGCCATGTCCGTCTGTCCGTCTGTGTGTCTGTCCGTCCGTCCGTATGAACACCTAGATCTCAGAGACTATAAGAGATAGAGCTATATTTTTTTTTCGACAACATTTGTTATGTTTTCACGCAGATCAAGTTTGTTTCAAATTTTTGCCACGCCCCCTTCCGCCCCCGAAAATCAAAAAAATCGAATAACAAGCGTAATTTTAAAGCTAGGGTTACGAATTTTGGTATATACAATAAATACTATAGTAGTTATGATTGCTGAAATTTTGGTTGCGATCAGATAAAAATTGTCGAAGTTATTAAATAAATTATTTTGTATGGGCAAAAACGCCTACTTACTGGGGGTCTTAGTTACTTTGTCTGACAATCTGGTATATTGTGCCGTCTATGGTATATTTTGAATGCGGTACTATATAGATATACCACATATACCATTTGGTATATTTTTTAGTATTTTTGCAATATATTTGGTATATTTTGAGAAATATATCGCAAAATATAATGCTTTTATTCAAAATGGGTAGCGGGTATCTCACAGTCGAGTACACTCGACTGTAGCTTTCTTACTTGTTTTTAAATATCATGCAACCCTAATAATAATGAACTGAGTGTAGGAAATGTATGTAACAGGAAGAAAGAGACATCTCCGATTCCATAAATGATATATATACATAGATATATTCTTGATCAGCATGGAGGACGATATAGCCGTCTGTCTTAGGAACACCTAAATCTCAGGTACTGTAGGACTAAAATCTCTCAAGCTTAGGCTTAGGTTGTAATTTAATTGGTTTTGTCTGTCGCAATTTGAGAATTGTAGATCTGGTCAGTCAAATTTCATAGGTATCTTTTCTAACAACTTTTACATGGGGGACACTTTCACTATTTTGTTAATAGTATAATAATTGCTTACGAGAGGTGAGTGGACACAGTAGCGTGTGAAATAAAATATATTCAAACCCAACAGCTGCACCCGATTAAATCATCAATAATTTTTTGAATAACTTCTAAGTTATTTACAATTATGTAGATTCATCAGTAAATTATATGAGAATTTGAATTTTTCGATACTTCGTGCAAAGGATTGTAAGGTGATATAGAGAGCAATATATTGTATAACAAAAAATATTAAAATAATATACATATGTATGTAGTTATAACTAAATTGAAACGTTTGCTTGTGTTGTTTTAAAGACGACTAATTTGTATACCCGCTATCCATAGGGTAGAAAGGTATTATAACTTTGTGCAGAAGGAGGCATCTCCGACACTATAAAGTATATAAGATGACAATTAGATGTTTGAGTTATTTTATTTATTGTAGAGTTAATTTTTATTTTCATAAACTCGTTACAATATTACTTTTAGTTGTAGTGTAAATTTTAAGTATTTTGATATTTGTAAAAGACCAGGCCGAAGTGCCGTGATCAATAAAAAATTAAACGATGGGACAGCTGAACCGTTTCGTTGCAGGCAAGACCGAATTAAAAACTAAATTGATAAACAATATTTATTCTTAAGCTAAACCCAAAAGAAATACTTGCAGTGTAAGCATCACGCCACCAAGTAGCAATCGGCAAGCCGACTCAGCATAATAGCGGGCAATAACCGCATGCTATGTTGCATGATAATGAATCAAATAAATGACTAATATGTTAACATATGTATATTTTTGATCAGCGTCAATAGCCGCGACAATATAGCCATGTCCGTGTGTCCGTTTGTATAAACATCTATAACTCTAGAGATATTCAAATTTTTTCGACAATACTTGTTATGTTTGCACCCAGATCAGGGTGTTGCGAATTTTGCCACCGAAAATCGAATAACAATCGTAATTTTTAATCTAGTCATGATACATACTATAATATAGTCTTCATGATTCCTAAAAATATGGCTGCAATCAGATAACAATTAAAGAAACACTTATGTATGTAAGGACAAGTACGCCAAATTATTACGGGTTGCTTTGACTGACAATCTGGTAAGTTTTGTAATCAATGGTATATTTTGAGTGGAGTACAATAAAAATATACTAAATATAGCATATATATTTATTTTATAGTAACCTGCCCATATACCTTTTGTCTGTTATATATCTTCTTTAAAAGGAATTTTGAATAATAAAAAAGAACAATTTAGGTTTGTTACACGGTTATTGCATTTATTAAGATAATATATTCAGTGTTTATGTTACCACACTTTATTCTTCAAACTTGGGAGCTGCGCTCTCGGTTTTGGAATAATCCCTAATGGGAGAATAAAACTGCAATAAAAATACAAATCAAATAAAATTTAATTTTTTTTTTTTAGAATTGAAAATTACCTTATACTGCTTGTTTTTATATTCTTGCCATGGTTCTGGATTTGAAGTGCGGTTCCATGTAACATCTGGGTTTCTGGTAGCAAGACGAGTCATATAATAAACGGCGCCTACGGCTCCAGCAGCAACGCAAACATACAGCGGAATCAGCTAAAGTCCAAAAATAAAACAAAAATATTACTTATCTGCATTTAAAATTTAAATTTGGTTGCATAACAAGACAGAAATGAAATGATACATACCGCCGGATTTTTTTTAAGACTCTGCAATCCTAATCCTTGCATTCTGAAATAAAAAGAAACACATTAATATACAGATAGCTTATTATAAAATATTTAAAATCTCAATCGCATATACTTTAAAACTTCAAATTGCTTAAACCAAGAACTCTCAATAACTAAATAGAAAATTTTAGAGATGTGCAAAAACATTACAGCATTAGTTCGATTTTATTTCATTTCAACTAATCATTAATACCGATGAATCGTAATTATTAGTTATACACATACTTCAAAAAAGCAACGTCAACTCCGCAACTTTAGCGTCACATATCGATACAAAAATATCGGATAAAACAAACATTTTATTTTTGCCTATTTACGTGATATTTAGTCTTAAATTAAAAAAAGTTTAAATGCAACACAATAGAAAACTTAATTATTAAATCTATGTTTGTCACATTGCATACAGTATTTATGCACTAAATCGGGAATGAAAAATTTGGGGTTTTTAAAAATATGTACCTTTGGTTCATTTCGCAGGTTCATCGAGTAACTGGAACCAGTGCCGAACCAGTCAGGCCAGAGACAACTTATAGCCAATTTCCACTGCATCCAAAACCTCTGTTTTCTTTGTTTTTTTTCGTTCAAGCCGAATGTTACGTTCGCCCCATGTAAAAATCCATATGAAAAGTCGGTTTTTCTACGTTCGCGAGCTACGTAGAAATAGCGAACGCACTTTTTGTGTAATTACGCGATATTTTATCGATATGACAACGAAAAAGAGCTCACCACTAAACAAACAGCTGACATTTAAGTGCGCCAAGGTATGAAAATAGAAAAATAAAAATTTTATTTTTCGTTATAAAACAAATTTTTTATATTTTAGATGAGCCAAAAAACTCACATGCCGTTAATATCGTGGAGTGGCATCCACGAGGCTTTGTTGTTCGAGTTATGGGAGTTTTCAAAAAAAAATTCGGTGTTTCCAGGAATATCGCGCTCCCAAAAACACCCATGCCGTTGCTAAAAAGTAAATGTGTTAATGTAAATATTACATTGCTGCCAGCAATTCTACTTATATAGGCCCAAACTAATGGCTATTTCTTTACAATGGCAATGACCTATACTTCCTCCACTTCGTTAAAATCCTCATATTATATAAACCTTGCAATTTAAGAAAATTTTCCATTTTAAAAATGCGCGTGTTGTTTTTTGAATTGTTCGCCAACTCGTGTTTACATTTGAACAGCTGACATTTCAGAGCGGCCATATTGAGAAATTTACCGTTGCCCATATTTTTCGGGTTGTGCCAATGGAAACCCCAAAACGTGACTTTGAAAACCCTGAAAATTATAACCTATTTCTACTATTATAGCCTATTTTCACTGCACCAAAAAAACCTCGTTTTTCCGTTCAGGTCGAATGTTACGTTCGCTATTTACATATAATATATTGATTTATTTTAATTCATAAATATACGCCATTTTATATTTTTATTTAAGTCAAAATTATTCTTCACATTTGACGAACTTGTCGACCATGCCGCACTATTTCATTCTATTTGAATCACATAGACAAAAATGTTGCTTATTGTTTTATTCAAATCGTTATAGCCGTTTTCGAGAAAATTCTGTGATTATTGTTATTACAAATCAATTGAATTTGGCATGGTGCAACGACATTATTATTATTTGTTTTGCAGATTTTTCAATCTTACTATGTATGTATGTATGTACATAATTGCGCAATACCTAATTTAGTGCATAAATGTATAAATGCAATTTGACAAACATGGATTTTATAGAAGGATAATTAAGTTTTCTATTGTTTTGCATTTCAACTTTTTTAATTTAAGATTAATTATCACAAAAAAGGTTAAATTAAAATTGTTTTTTTTTTATCCGGTATTTTTGTATCAATATGTGACGCTAAAGTAGCGAAAATATCTTGGCGCACATTATGATAAACGTAATAATCTTTCTATTGGGTCGTTGTTAGGCTAATTGGATGCAGTATTTTTTATATTAGAAGTATTAGAGTAATTAGATTTTGTCCAATCAGCGGTGCTACGGTTTTTATATTCACATATTCTTTTCGTTTTGGAAACGAAAATTAAATATTTGTGCACCCATTTTCATTTTCACAAGTTTCTTTCGATTTGCAAAACTAGCAAGTTTGTCTAGTCGAAATGCAAAGTATAAATGCCTTTTTCTACATAAAATTGGATCTAATTTCCAAAAAGAAACAAAATGTTGATTCAATGGCTCAATCTCGGCAACAACAATGTTCGTTTTGATAGGTTACCGTTAATCTGTCAATATTATTTATCTCCAAGGCTGACGAGCTTTTGGAGGAACAACAAAAATACTTGTATAATGAAGCGAATGGCAATAATTTTGTTGAATATGTGTAAAATATGTTTTTTTTTTAACTAATGTGCTTAATTTAATAAATGTGCATAAACAATATTTTAAACATCAGAAGGTAATCAGTTGGCATTCCCTTTTTTTGTGAGAAACATTTTTTTAAAACGGAAGCTACAAAACTGTATTTGTAAAAAAGAGAAAAGGCAAATACATATATATATTGCTTTAAGGATAAGCACAAATCATCTTTGCAGGATAAAATTATCCTTATTAATGTTCTATTCATGTAGACAATTGAAAAGACGAAAGGCATTTTTTCGCGTTGCTAACTCTGACCAAATAGCTGATTCAGAAGCAAGAAATAAAATGTTATGTTAGCAAATATGTAGTTGTGAATACCGGCCCAAATAGTTGTGAATACCGGAGCACCTAAAAACGAATTTCTAAAGCCGGAGCATGCCTGAATATCCCGGTTCTAAAGAGTTCTTGCCAAATCGACTAATGACGAGTTAGAAAAAATCATGAATTTCTGTAGAGACGATTTTGGCACATTTGGGGAATAGCTCTACAACCTCACCTCTCTCCAAAATCAGCACAAGCAATCAATGTTACCGATTAATGATCAAAACTTTCTTAAGCTTTTTTGTCAACTAAGGCCTCGTTTATATTTATTTAAAAGTCGCAGTAAAGAGCAATAGCAGTATCAAAAATATTGATCATGATACAATTATAGTCTCGTTGATACAATTATAACTCTTTTTTTATAACTCTCGTTCACACGACTAAGCTGCAGAGCAATAGCGGAAGCAAAATAAAATACTCTGTTTCAGTTTTGCCTTTAGTGACGCTACGATAAGGATTGGCGTGTTCTTTGAGGTTTCTTTACAACAGTATACAATCTATTTGTCACTAAAAGTGATGGTAAGCAACAACAGAATAGCTTCAGCAAATATTGTTACATAATTTTGGGCATATAGTAGAAACAAATCTAAAAAAGCATCTAAGTAAAAATAGCCCGAATTCCCGATGCCTGCTTTTTGCAATTTTGTCAAGCAAATGGCATTTGAAAAAAGCCTAATTTGACGAAAAAAAACGACTCTGGCAACACTGATAAGAAGGCAACTGCAACTGATATTCTTTATCAGCGTCAATAGCCGAGAAGGTCTAGCCATGGTACCATATTCAAAATATACCAAAAACGACACAATATACCAGACTGCCGGCCAAAGCAACTAAGACCCATAGTAAGTAGACGTTTTTGCCCATACAAAAGTATTTCTTTAATAACTTCCATAATTTTTATTTGATCGCAACCAAATTCAGAAATCACAACTACTATAGTTGTTATTGTATATAGCAAAATTCGCAGCTCTAGCCTTAAAATTACGCTTATTCTTCGATTTTTTTGATTTACGGGGGCTGAAAATTGAAACAAACTTGATCTGCGTGCAAACATAACAAAAACTATAGCTCTATCTCTTATAGTCTCTGAGATCCAGTGTGTTTCATACGGACGGACGGACAGACGGACATGGCTAGATCGTCTCGGTTGATGACGCTGATCAATAATATATATACTTTATAGGGTCGGAGATACCTGCTAAGCGTCGATGTCTTGAAAATTTCACCTTACGTATATCTCCGCCTTAAACCTCTAAGAAGGTTTGGTCTGATATAAAACGACTATCCGGCGCTCCTTCCATCCCTATAAAATTTATTCAAACAGACTCAGGTCTTGTTACCCGACCCCACCTAATTGCCAAAAAGATTGGCCAAGCCTGGTTAAATTACTCAAGGGATAGCAACTTTTCAGCAGTTTATATTCAACAAAAACTACTGTATCTATCTAGTACATATCAGTCCAACGTGCTTTCTGTCTAAGCCAAACGTTTAGACGAGAATTTTACGTTATTTGAAATAGATGCAGCGCTGGCAACTGTTAAAGGAAAAAGCCCAGGTGCCGATAAATTTCCTACCCCATGCTGAAACATATTCCATTTTGTCTCTCAACATAAGCTTCTGCAGATATTGGGGCTACATGCAGTGCTATCTAGACTTATGTAAATGCTGGAGCATTGGTCCTAGGCCTTATAATCTTATAAATGCCTCTTCATAATTGTGTTTGAGCACTACTGCAAATTCCCCGACCTAATTTTTGAGAACAATTGTATTAAAAGTATAGGTAAACTAGATATAAACTAGATATATTTAAATTTCACTGCGACAACCTCAGAAAACAACTAGAGTTTCGCTTAATATTATTAAATTTATAAGCTCTAAATATTCTAGAATTCACACCAATACGCTTGTAAATATTACTCGTGCCCTAATGCTCTTTAAAACTGTACATTTCAAAACTGTACAACACACCGAATGCCCTGTTAAGTAAAGAGTTCATTGGAATATCGAAACACAAACGGAAGTATAAATGCCCCTGTCGGCGTTACGCTATTTACAGTACACATACAGGCCTTTCTGGTCTGGACAAAAGCCCAACGTCAACACAAACCTTGCATCATCTTCAAAAAGCAAAACCTTCAGTTTCGAATTTCTGCCCAGATTCTATTGCGAATAAACTTGGTGTAAAATCTTGGCTTTCCACCGACGGCTCTAAAGCTCCCGATGCCACCACCTTTGCCGTCGTTAACAGCGATAGCACCATCATCGCTGGTGGTCTCCTTTCCAGATACTGCTCAACTTTCACCGCCGAATCTTTCGCCATACTAAAAGCTTGCCAGTCCGCTGCTGCCAACAAGGGCTATTTTGTAATTATACTGATAGCCTCTCTGCTATATCACCGTTGCAAAACTGGCACTATAGCGACCCTACAACACCGGAAATTAGGAAAATCTCGACGCCCAATCACAAGAATCTGGGTTCCCGGTCAACATGGGTGTTGATGCCAGATGATGGCAGGTGTGACCACTCAAACCAGCTGACGCGATCGTTTGTTATCGATAGTGAAAAAATTGGTATATTGTCAGCAGTCACACTGATCAAGCTTTTCCTCTAGTCTTAGTTACCCTGCCTACTTTTAGTGCTTTTTCCTTCATATGTTTTCTATTCTCTCTGCGCACTACAACGATCGAACTTGCAGATCCATATTTCTACAAAAGTGCTCAGATTAACATTTTAATTTGCGCGGATACCCTTCCGTCAGTCATCTTGAGTGGTTCCCGGCGAAACATTTGTGGTTCACTCCATGAGCAAGAAACCGTGTTTGACTGGATTCTCACCAGCCCCGTTTCCCAGTATTTGTCGACAGCTGTCTCTGCGTTTTCGACAAGAGTCGCCATGCAAACAGACGAACAGCTCGACAAACTGATTTCCAAATCTTGGGAGGTGGACGATATTCCAGCAAAGCTGATAAAAGAGTCTGATTTCGTTTGCGAAGAAAACTTCGTAAACACAACTTCTTGTAGCAAATGTGGCAGATATCGGGTGACTGTTCCATTCCGGAAGCCCGATGGCATTGAATTGGGTCATTCCAGATCCATAGCGCTGGCTCAGAAGAACGAGAATCGTTTGTCATCATGCCGACTTCAATCCAGATAGCACCACAACGAAGGTGTGAGCCGTTTTTAACGCTTCTTGTCCATCCTCAAATGGCAAAAGTCTGAATGATATCCTTTATTCAGGGTCCATTCTCCAATCGGATCTTACTTGGCAGATCCTCAAATGACTATATTTTCGGTATGTGTTCAATGCGGATATATCGTCGTCCTTATGGATTAGAAGCACACACCGTTCCAGCGAATCCTGCTTCGCATCACGGACGGTGAGATCGGTGACTTCGAGTTAAACAGTTACATTCGGTGTCCACTGCGTGCCTTTCCTGGCCTTACGAGTTCTCCAGCTACTCGCTGAAGATATACGCTTGCAGTATCCTCTCGCAAGCCGAGTCATCTCCGGCAGCATGTACGTAGACGACACACACTAAGGAAGAGGCATCCGGACCATTACGAAAGTGTGTGCAGCCCTGGACAACGCTGGGAAGTGGAACAACAAGAGCGTGCTGAAGAACATCCCAAAGGACCACCTACTCCGAGAGGACTTCCTAGAGCTCGAGCTCACGACAACAAATTCTTGTTCATGCCACCAGAAGTGGTTCATCAGGACACCTATACGAAGAGGGAAGTACTATCGCAGATTGCCAAAACCCTTCGCCCCATCCGCATGGCTGGCCCTTTTCGTTATCCGAGCCAAAATCTTCATGCAGGAGATCTGGTTGAAAATGCTCGAATGGGACGAACCTCTACCCGCGGATATTTTACCAAAACCCTTCGCCCCATCCGCATGGCTGGCCCTTTTCGTTATCCGAGCCAAAATCTTCATGCAGGAGATCTGGATATTTTACTTCAATGGAAGGAGTATCTCGGGAGCTATCCTGCTCTGAGTAAGATTCGGATTCCAAGGTGGGTTCAGTTCCAAACAAGAGTGAAGCTAGTACCATGGATTCTGTGATGCTTCAGAAAGAGCGTTTTCGCGAAGGATAAAAAAATAAAACAACGACTTTATTTTTAAATAACTTGTAGACGAACTTTATTGGTATTGCAAGATTGTGTGTCTTTAAAAACTGACTTTACAATATGTTGAGTTTGAAAAAGAAACTTCTTATTGCGACTTAGAGCTAACATATGTGTAATGTTTTGTGCATGTGTTAGTGTTTTAATGCTGAGTCCTCAAATTGCACTGGAAAATTTTAAGTGGTATGAAGTGGATCTTTTTGTTTGACGTTAGTCGCCGCCGCGACGAATTTATGTTTAGAATATGATCTTTATTTGAATGTAATAGCACCTTTTTGTTTGTCACTGTCGATCGAGAGCTGGCGGTGTCGCACTAAAATTGGACGATTAAAATACCTTAAATTGGAAAATGTTCTTCATGGTATGTAGAAAATATTTGTATAAGTTTTTAATTATATTTGTTTTTGTGTTGTCATGTTTTTAATGAAATACGTAAGCATTAGTTTTGTTGGTTCTAACCTTAAAATATTTGTGTTTCGTGGAGCATATCTAGCAAGAAACAACAGATAACAAATAACAACTTATGTGGTAGTATGAGTTATTATGTGTATATTCAGGTAGCATTTAATTAATTTGCGGGAATTTGCGGGGGGGTTAAATATTTCAATAGATACAAGCAAGGTTTCTCTTCGTCGGGGTGACTAACTAAAAATTTGGCTGAATTCAAATCGCAATGTCAAGGCCTCTTTTGACTGGGTAATTCCAAATGATTTTCCGGAAAACGATTTAGAGGTGATTAAAATAAAAAAAAAATAAAAAATAAAAACTAAAAAAAATAAAAAATTAAAAAAATCCGAAATTCACAAATAATATAAGCAGCAAATTCTCCAAGTTTCAACTTTCTAGCTTTAAAATTACGGTTATGGCCAAAATAAAGGCATTTCATCCCAATGTGCCACCCCTGGAGTTGCCATCTCATACCCCCTATTATCGGCACGCGATATATCGATAACCCCCACCACTGCTGGCACAAAAGATATATAACAACGTAACATATGTCTAGAAAATTTAAATTCGAAAACTATTTTTTTGGCTTTGCCTAGTGTACTTATTTGATGACTTATGTATATAATTAATAAAAATTGAATTTTAAAGAATTTTTATATTTTGGTAAGGAACAAAAACAAGTTATGTTATGTTTGTACGCTGGTCATGTTTGTTTCAAATTTTTGCCACGCCCACTTCCGCCCCGCTAGAACGAATTTTGGTATATGCAATAATAACTATAGTAATTGTGATTCTTGAAAATTTGGTTGCGAACAGATACAAATTGTGGAAGTTATTAAACAGGCATGCTCCGGTTTTCACTTTTCGTTTTCGTTTTCGATTTGGGACCAAAACCGAGATTTTCGTTTTAGGTGCTCCGGTTTTCACGTTTTGGTCATCGTTTTGCTATCGGAACGTTTCATTTTTACTGCTAAAACAGCTGACTTGTGTTTTGGTTAAAGTAAACAACGCAAAAAAATGTCTTTTGTATGTCCAATTTCGTGCGTGGATTGAACTCACATAAAGATATTTTTATCCTGCATTGTTTATTTATGCTTCCCCTCAATAAAATATATTTGGCTTTTCTCTTTTTTGCAAAGAAAGATTTGATACTTTCTTTAAAAAAATCAGTTGAACGGCAATCAGCTGTTACCCACAAAAATGGGATGCCACCTTTTAATGTATTTCATTCCGGTTATTCCAACAATTTTTTATAAAATTTTAACACATAAGTAATTAAATTAAATAAATTAATTTTTAAAAAACATATTTTACCCAACTTCAACAAATTTATCGCCATCCGTTTGATTATACAAGTATTTTTAACTTGCTTTTTCATTCTATCAAAAGTATGGCAGCTTAGGCGATAACTCATGGTGTCGGACTTATCGGTAGCTCACCAAAACGAAAATTGTTGTTGCCGACGGCAAAATTTGATATCCAAATTTGAGGTGGGGTCAGAAATTAGTCGTTTTAAAAATAATTACAAGCCTAATTGATCTGCTGGCGGTCTTAAAAGAACGACAATAAACCAATGAGTCAACTACTTTTTTTCCTTTTGCAAATAAGATCCAATTTAATATAGAAAAAGGCATTTACTTTTCATTTCGGCAAGTCAAATTTTCTCGAATTGCAATTCGAAAAATCTTGTGAAAGTGAAAACAGGAGCACTTTTTGTCGTTTTCGATTTCAAAACGAAAACGAAAACCGAAAGTGAAAACCGGAGCATGCCTGAAAGAAATACTTTTGCATGGCAAAAACGTTCACTTACTAGGGATTTTAGTTGCTTTGGCCGACAATCTGGTATATTATGTCATCTATGGTATATTTTGAATGTGGTATTATATCTATATATAACAAATATAACATTTGGTATTTTTTAGAGTTGTCGAATTTTTGATATATTTAAAAAAAATACCGCAATATTTTTCTTTTATTCAAAATGGGTAGCGGGTTTTATGAGTTTTTGGGATTTTGACATTCATCAATAGCCGGAAAATCCGAAATTTTATTACATGTGAGTTGTGTCGAAATTTGCCACCCTTGACGATGTCTGTCTGCTATATCAAAAATTCCGGTTGCCAGTTGGTGCCAAAATGGGTTTTATTTGTTGCTGGTTGTGCAATAACGTAGTCCGTGAAAAATGTACCCGCTTTAATGGCCGTATTGTAGAATTAATTTCAGCTAAGTCTGGATTAAGATGGACCTGTGAACACTACAGGAATTCCGAACGCGATATCGCTGGGCAGACGCGCACTGGTATTGGCGGACTTTGAAAAACTCTCTGATAGCTTCTCCGCTTTGGATTCTGGGTTTAAGGATATGAAGCTGTTGACCGAGTCTCAGAAACGTAAAAAGGCCAATACGCGTCTGTCGATTGCCTCTGTCCCTGTTCATAAAAGAAAATCGGTTTTCGGGTAGTAGTAGTATTAATAATTCTAATTTAAAGCACTGCCAGTTCAAAAAACTAAAATCCTCTTTACTTCTTTGCTACCAGAATTTAAGAGGTATTTGCAATAAAATTACTAACCTTTGTTTAAATAGTCTATATTTTCCTTTCAATATCGTTGCATGGTTAAACATGGTTAAGGATTGACATTTTTGATATTGCAATTTTGCCTAGTATATTTTCCTAATACAGATGTGATCACAAGCTACGTCGTGATTGAGGGGTTTTAATTGCAGTAGATGCTCAGAATTGATTGATCATACATCTGATATTGAGCTAGTGGCTGTGAAATTATCCTTTGCACTATGGGCAAAAAGTCCCGAATTGCGGCATTTTTACCATTTTTGAAGATAGAACCATGAAACTTTGTAAATATACCTAAAAAATAAAGATCGAATTTCGGATTTTTTCTTTTTTCAATTGGACCACGCCTTTCTTCCCGCCCACCTTACGATGAGGTTATAATTTTCGATTTTTTTTCTAAAAATTTGTTTAAAAATATTTTAATGTAATATATTTAATAAAATTATACTAAATTTATTAAAATAATATATTTTTAGCAAATTCGCAATTTAAATTTGATTTGGATCCATGCAAAATTAAATCAAAAATTATTTAGAGCCCAATATTATGTTTTGTGACTCCATACCTTGGTGCCCAGTTATTAATTTATTCTTCACAAAGCTCTTCCTCCAACTCAAGGGAACTTTGCCCGAAAATTTCGAGCTCATTATCTCCGCCTTCTTCTACCTGATTATCATTATTGTCTACACATGCCCATGTTATTGGAGGCTCAATATCAGGAGATTCCAAAAGAGCTATAACATCTCTTGGTAGGCTTTTTTATAGTTTAATCTTTGGCCTTCCTTTAGATTTATAGTTGAAAGCAGTGGGTCAGAGGAATCCAATGCTCCGTTAAACACATCTGACACATCTGACGTTAAACAGGCGGCTATTTTTCCTTGCATGAGAAAACATATCGAGTTTGTACAATTTTTTGCGCTCTTCTGACACATTTTCACGGAGAGCCCCTAGAAGAAGTACGGAGGTTTCTATATTTTTGGTGCCAATGTACTAGTACTTTATGCAACATTTGAGACATTGGATACCACTTATAAGTATTAACGTATAAGTACATAAAGTACCTACTTTAACTTTTGATGGGCATACCTCAAACTCACATTATGTAGTAATTAAAATTATATAAAAACATTTCAAAACGTCATGCAACAATAGCATTGACTTTTCTATTTCATAGACTAGTTCAAATGCTAATTTTCACTTTAACCTTGGTCTTGCCTCAGTATACGTCAAGCGTTTACGACCAGACTTTACGCGTGGAACATCATCTTAAGAAACTCAATTATGAACGAGGATGCAAGCCATTGCGCAGGCTTTTCTGTTGCATTTTCGAAAATTAGTGTTATTCAATCCAAAAAACTGAATAAGCTTATCTTTTATTAAAATTTCCTGAACATCACTTCATTCATTTTCATCGATATTTTGCAAAACATACTGCTTCACAGCAGTTTGTTGGTGGTTGTTTTTGCTCCAAAAATCAAGCAACGTTGAAAAATAAGACGTAAATACAACTGCAACATTGAGTTTTGCCGTAAATCGGGCAAAAACGGGCAACAATGTTAATCACTATTTGATTGTTAACAGTTTGGTTAATAACATTCAGCATTAACATTGCCTCGACCGGCCTAGACGCACTAGTTACACTCCACAGAAACACAAATACATTTGTTACCAGGGACCTAAAAACATACCAACAACACATTGCACGATTGGACAATATATACATGTACTACAAATTTAGTGCCAATAACTAATATTACATACCTTGACGATTAAATTCCATATTCAAGCTTTTTTGTTTGATTTAATATTTGAATATAAAATTGACAGAAAAAATCACAAATTTTCCCGCCAATTTTTTTTTAGAGGGTCCAGACCATAGTCTTTAAATATGAGCGAATAACAAATTACCAACGAACTCTAAAATTTTTTAAAAATATGTTTCAGTATTCCATAAGTATTCTAATTAAAAAAATAAAGTCAATTTAATGATACCGAACACAAAAAAAAATGTAAAACTGCCGCACTTTGCGACTTTTTGCCCATAGTGCTTTGGTAGTTGTAACATTTTTATTTCCTGTGTATACATATATCCCGCCGTTTCAGATGATGCTTTGTATGTAGCTCATTTTTATATAAATAATGACATTACTAACATGCTTTCTGATCGTGGTTATTTTATAGCCCTTGGGGACTTTAATATTACAGGTATCTCATGGCATTCAGACAAGAAAATTAATGGACTGTGCCCCTCTACATCCCATGTTTCCATTGATAGTCTTTTCGGAAAACTTCTCCAAAATCCTCTCCTGAAGATCATTACCATCCCACTTTAGAGATTTTGTTGGAGCTCCCATTTAACGCGTCAGAGTCTAGTGTACGTTGTGGTGAAAGTTCTCGTTATTTTCAGAAAACAGATTTGGCAAAACTTTCCCTGCTTATATCTAAAACTGACTGGTCGTAACTTTCTTTGTGTAGGAACATGGATTTAGCGGTTTAATTTTTATACCTGCTACCCATAGGGTATAGGGAGCGTGGGGCTTAGGGAGCGTTTACCTTCGCCTCAAAAAACGTCATCCCAACGACCAGGACACCCACACGCTGAGGTCGGTCTTGAGAGCGTGACCGACGCCACCCTGCACCTCAGCCTAACTGACGAGACGGAGGAGAACGGAGAGAACTATCCATGCAAACGGGCCCTTCCGCGAGTTTGCCAAACCTCTAATGAGTGTGCTGCAACTCAACCTTCATAAGTCCAAAACGGCTTCGGCGGAGCTACGCCTCGCCCTGGAGAGCAACGCGGTTGCTGGGCTGAAGTCGTTTAATTATAATTTATACGTCCCGACATTGGTAAGTACTAGATCGAGTACTGCCATCCTTGTAAAAAAAAGGGCTAAAAGCTCATCTACTACCTAATTACAGCAATGACGATCTAACCGTGGTGGTGCTGGAGAGCTGTGAAGGATGTATGCTTCTGACATCCTGCTACATGGCCCACGACGTACCGGCTCCACCTGACGAGCTGCGGAGACTGGTGGACATGGTCTGCTCCTCCAACAAACAACTAATAATCGGAATGGACGCCAACGCCCACCAAAGTCCCCGGGAAGTGCCGACGTAAACAAAAAGGGATGAGTCAGTTCTTGATTTTATCTTAAATTATAAGCTGAGACTAGCCAACAGAGGTGAGGAATCTACCTATGTAGGTCCTACCTCACGTAACGTGCTGGACTTAACCATAGCGACTGAGTGGACTAATGTAGAGGAGTGGAGAGTCCTGGATAGACCCTTCTTCTCTGATCATAAGGACATCCAGTTTACCAATCCATTAAACAGGGTACCTACGGCTGAGCCGTTCAGAAATTCCCGTAACACCCCTTGTTTCCAACTCTCTTGGTCCGCCGTGCACCATCAACTTGGTACAGGACCTAGAAACATCTGGTAATGTCCGCTCAAAATGGCTACTTTCCGCGTTTCGCCAATTCTGTAGACTCTCAAGACCGACGAGAAGATCGAAGCCACCCTGATGGAACCCAGATCTCTTATCGCTACGTGGTGAGCTTAATAGCATGTTTCAACTTGCTAGGAAGGCAGACAACGTATATGTCTGGGATGATTACAGGTCTCTCCTGAAGTCCTACAAGAAGATGATCCGATCATCCAAAAGGTCTTCATGGAGAACCTTTTGCTCAGACCTGGACAATATTAAAGATACCTCCAGACTGAGGAAGCTGCTCTCCAAGCAGGCTTCCAGTCCTAGTCTGGTTAAGTCGGGCGATGGAGTGCGGACGGAGAGCAGTGCTGAAACTCTTGAGCATTGCTCTCAGCTCAATTCCCGGGATGTATTGGAATAGAGAATAGTGACTGGCAGCTCCTTCCCAGTTATGAGACCCCCTGCCGGTCTAATTACAGTTAATAAAATAATTTGGGCTATCGACTCCTTTGCGAAGGTCAGGTCGCCCGGCCTTGATGGACTTTCGCTAGCAATGCTACCAGCCAGCAAACCTACGATTGTTCCTTGGTTATCGGGAATCTATTCGGCGTGCCTCGCATGGTGTTATATCTCCACTCAAAAATCATTTTCCTGCCCAAATGCAGTCATGTAGTCCCAAATGACTTCCGGCCAATCAGCCTAAAAAACCTGACAAAAACCTGCTAAAATCCATGGAGAAGCTACTTGATTTGCACATCAGAAGCAACTCAATGCATCTG
Organism: Drosophila sulfurigaster albostrigata; assembly: GCF_023558435.1. NCBI lineage: Eukaryota > Metazoa > Arthropoda > Insecta > Diptera > Drosophilidae > Drosophila > Drosophila sulfurigaster. The sequence continues at coordinate 2,263,203 of NC_084882.1, forward strand.
TTGTCCCCAAATCATCATGCGTACACTAAGGGCAAGTACATCGAGACGGCTCTCCATGCTCTAGTAGCCTCCATCGAATATGCCTTGAGTGCATTTCTAGGTATTTCAGGCGCCTTCAACAACGTCACTACTGATGCTATTATGAAGGGCCTTACTTCAGTAAACACGGCTCCAGCGATCCACAGGGTGGTCAACCGCCTTCTTTGCGACAGGCGGGTGGTGGCTACGTGGGGTGATGCGGCCATTACAAAGGAAGTGCGAGTTGGCACTCCCCAGGGTGGAGTTCTTTTGCCTCTCCTTTGGAATTTGGTCGTAAATAGCCTACTTCAAAAATTCATTAAATGGTCCCCTAAGTTAATTGCCTATGCCGATGACATAAGCATTTTGATAACTGGGAAATGCCCAACCACACTCAGTTATGTAATGGTACTTACTTTACGGGAACTTATTTTAGTTAAAGCTTGGGCCGAACCAGCCGGGCTCAGCATTAACGCGAATAAATCAAAAATAGGCTGCATTATGCTAAAGCCGAGCCAAGCAGTAAAATACCTAGGTGTTAGAAAGGGTGAAGAAGGTCACCGGTGCCTTGTACATGGCGAAAAAAATACTTAGTTTCACTTGAGGCCTCTCTCCTAATCTTATGCGGTGGATATACATCTCTGCTGTTGGCCCTATCCTCACCTATGGCGAGGGTGCTGGCTGGGTAGGATCTGTATTACCTCATTGTCAACGGGTAGCAGATCTCTACTATACGTCGATGTTTCAGGTACTGCAGATCCTAGCTGAGGACTCTGCTCCTCATCTTTCGGGCATTTGTCTGGAGATAAGTAGCAGAATCCATGGTACGAGGTGTCTGGCGGTCAGACTGAAAACGCTATGGGGGGCTCGCATGAATAAAATTAGCCAATATGTCTCAGAATGGAGCATATTACAACCTCAACTCGAGCTGGGATGTCAGCTCAAACGTCGGTGGAAGGCGTGACTGCTACCACCGGCGGGCACGGGGGGGAGAGATCCTCTCTGCGTGTCGCCAGCGGTCACACCTCTGATGCGGTGGGAGCAGGCCGAATCAGTTGTAACAACAATGCCACCAACAAAAACTCGAGGTTGGTGCGCGCGGGTGCTGTGGTCTTAACCGACTCAGACCAAAAGAGCGCTGCGCCAATCTCTACGGTGGAGGGGGAACGTCTTCCTCTTCAGTCACCTCAGCCTATCGCCAGCACCTCCAAGGTTGCGCAGCGGGGCACGGGGGGGCTGAAGGAGAAGGCCAAAAATAAGGCGGCGACCCGTATTCACGCTAGACTCAGTGGCGTAGCAAACCTGTCCGTCAAGGATCAGGAGAGGCTTGCCTGGGCCAACACGTGGATGCGGGAAAACCAACTTAGCCCCCTCCGAACGTAGTTCAGAGAGACTTGAATATACTTTCCGTCCGAGATGAAATAGCACAACACATGGAAAATTACTACATCAAGCTGTCGAATTATCCAAATTACCTCGCTAGAGCACTAACATTAGTATGCAGCCGTTCCCGCCTTCGCGACGGCTTCACGAAGCTTCGTCGTAACAATCGTCCCATCCAGCGACAATTATTAGGACCGCATACCATAAATACAGTTTAAGAAACTGTTAGAATACTGTAGTATTTTTCAGATTTAAACACATTTTGTTAGTCTCGTAAGAGAAGAATCAAAATATAAAATAAACAGTAAATAAAAAAAAAAAAAAACTTCGACAATTTTTGCAACCATAGAAATTCCGAAGACTATAGTCATTATTGTATATGCCAAAATTCGCACAGCTTTAGCTTCAAAATTACGAAAAGCTGTCGCAATTATAGCTCCTATCCAGTTAACTATCGGAAATGCCTCCTCTACCTGTTACCTACAATTCCTGCCGGCGTAAAGTTATAATACCCTTCTACCCTATGGGTAGCGGGTATAAAATCGCTCACAAAATACACAATAGATTTAGTCAATAATGTTAGTTTTGCAAAAAAAAATTGACATAAAAGTTAATAATTAACTTGATTTTAGGTAAAAATGTTTTTAAAAAAATTATTTTCAGAGCAGTTTAGCCAAAGTTTGATCTCTTTTAAAAGCGATTTGCATTTGAACAAAAACTTACAAAGCGGTGCAGCGTTGCAAAAATGAATACGTTCGATGCTATTTTTAAAACGTCTCGTTAGAATTCTACAAAAATCCGGTCTGCCATTGCACTATAGGCAAAAAATACAAATTTTATCGATTTACATTTCTTTGGTGATCCGAATTATCAAATTGACCTTATTTTCTGAATTAGAATACTTTAAGAATACTAAAACATATTGTTAAAATTTTTTGGACTTCGTTGGTTTTTTGTTATACGTCACAATTTAAAGACTATGATCTAGCCACTCCACTATGGGCAAAAAGGCAGTCTTTTTTTTGGCATTATTAACAGATTTGAAGATAGAAACATGAAACTTTGTACATTTACCTACAAAAACAATATAGAATTTCGGATTTATTTGTTTTTCCAGTTGTTGCAGTTTTCCTTCCCATAAGGTTAAAATTTTCGAAATTTTTGTAATGTTTTAAAATATTTTAAGGTAACGTATTTAATAAATGTGCACTAAATGTATTTAAATAATGTATTTTTAGAAAATTTGCATTTTAAAGTTTATTTGGACCCCTGTAAAATTAAATAAAAAATGATCAGACTCAAAATTCAAAACTCTCTATATGGTATCCAGCAGACTGTTTTTCCTTGCACGAGAAATCCTATCGCGGTTGTTTAATTTATTATGCGCATCTGACGCATGTACCATGTACCAATATTTCATGCACAGTTGGAGACATTGGATACCAATCATAAGTTTTAACGTATTATTTCAACGTTTACGTACATACATTTTTAAATTTTTCTGAGCGTACTTTATATTCACATGATGTAGCAATTAATATAATATAAACATTTTTCAAAACGGTGTGCAACAACAGTGGCTTTAAATTTTCTGTTTCATTAAGTAATTTAAATGCTGATTTTGACTTTAACCTTGGTATTGCCTCAGAATACATCAAGCGTTTGTAACCAGGCTTTTCGCGTGGAACATCATCATAAGAAACTCAATTTTTAACCAAGATGCAAGCCATTGCAAATCTTTTTCTGTTGAATTTTGATAAATTAGTGTTAGCCGAAAAACAGCTTAAGCTTATTTTTTATTAAGATTTGCTGAACAAGACTTAAATCATTAAACTGCTTCACATCAGCTTGTTGACGGTTGTTGCTCCAAATCAAGCAACGTTGAATGACAAAACGTAGATACAACTGCAATTTTGAATTTGCTTGACAAATTCCTCGAACTTTTTAAAGAAATACTTAGCATTTGGTATATCGATATATTACTACATTCAAAAATGTGTAGTCACAGTTATGATACAATTATAGAAGGTAGTCTCGTCGGAAAAAGCTTTCGTCAGTACGCATTCGTTTTTCGACGCAAGAGGTTGTCTGCGGACGAATTTTTTTCTGCAATTAACCCTTGCGCAAAATGACATTTTGCAATGTATGCCGTAGACACGGATAGAATTAAAACATTTAGAGAATTAGAGAATTCTCATATATATTATTAATATTGTTCGTAAACAATTTACATTTTAAAAATATGTCAAAGAGACATTAATATCAGCTTCAAAATATGTAAATATTAATATTATCGTCTAAGGGTTAATGCGCATTTCATTGTCGTCTCGCTCACACTGCTGTGCTGAGACTCTTTCACTCGCACTCATTGTTATGTTTAAGGACGGACAGCTTTTTCCGACGAGACTACCTTGTATAATTGTATCATGATACAATAATACAAGATAGTCTCGTCGGAAAAAGCACAACCTGCATAATCATACCAATGAGTGCGAGTGAAAGAGTCTCAGCATAGCAGTGTGAGCGAGACGACAATGAAATGCGCATTAACCCTTAGACGATGATATTAATATTTACGTATTTTGAAGCTAATATTAATGTCTCCTTGACATATTTTTAAAATGGAAATTGTTTATGAACAATAATAATATATATGAGAATTCTCTAATTCTCTAAATGTTTTTATTCTAACCGTGTCTAAAAAATGTCATTTTATTAATTGCAAAAAAAATCGTCCGCAGACAACCTGCGTCGAAAAACGAATGCGTACTGACGAAAGCTTTTTCCGACGAGACTACCTTCTATAATTGTATCATGAATTGTATCATGGTCACAGTCAAAAACTCTCGATTACTTTTTTCTAGTTCCGTTGTTTGTGGTATTGCGCATGATACAATTATACAAGGTAGTCCCGTCGGAAAAAAGCTTTCGTCAGTGCGCATTCGTATTTCGACGCAAGAGGTTGTCTGCGGACGAATTTTTTAGCGCAATTAACCCTTGTGCAAAATGACATTTTGCAATGTATGCCGTAGATACGGATAAAATTAAAACATTTCGAGAATTAGAGAATTCTCATATATATTGTTAATATTATTCATAAACAACTTACATTTTAGAAATATGTCAAGGAGACATTAATTTCAGCTTCAAAATATGTAAATATCAATATCATCGTCTAAGGGTTAACGCGCATTTCATTGCCGTCTCGTTCACACTACCACGCTGTGCCTCTTTCACTCGCACTCATTGCTAACATAGACAGGGTACCAGCTTTTTTCCGACGGGACTACCTTGTATAATTGTATCATGGTATTGCGTGGCTTGAGGACAAAGCTTTCACTCTATAAAAAAGCTTTTTACGCCATATGGATAACTAAATGCGCGCGCAAAAGCTTTTCATTTAATTTAAGAAACTTTGTTATGCTCCTGCATGTTACTCTGTAATATCGGAAATTTTGAGTTACATATGTATATAAATCCATTAATTTATTAAATTGAATTAAATTGAATTAAATTGAATGAATCATCATCCGTGAATAATATAGACTAAATACAAAATCAGTCAGAAGACATTTCAATATTCTTTTTTTACTTGCTACCCATAGGGTATTATATATTATAATTTGTACAGGCAGAAAATGTATTTAACAGGTATATACAATAATAGCTATAGTATTCGTGATTCCTAAAAATTTGGTTGTATTGTTATATAAATTGTCGAAGTTATTAAAGAATTACTTTTGTATGCTTAAAAACGCCTACTTATTAGGGATCTTAGTTGCTTTGACTGACAATCTTCTATATTTTGATTCTTTATAATATACCTAAAATATACATATTTTTAGTATTATTGTGGTATATTAATTTGGTATATTTCAAAATGAATACCACAATATTTTGCGTTTATTCAAAATAGGTAGCTGGTTGCTCATGGTCAAGCACACACAACTGTAGCTTTCTTATTTGTTTTCTAAGCTGTAGGAGTAGATTTTTTTCCAACCAGTCAAATCGACCGCTGCAAGAATAAGTACCGATACTAATTCCTACTCAAAACTGCAGTTTTGCCAATAACTAAAGCACTTTTGAGCTTGCATACTAGTTCAATGCGATATTCATAGAGTAGAAGGGTACTAAGTGTCTAACAGGCAGAAGGAAGCAATAATACTATGACAACAGTTTTCATTATTCGTGAACAGATTTTTTAATTGAAAAACACGAAAATTTACCTTTCGTACTCATTGGTATTTGGTATATCGAAATATTACTACATTCCAAAGTGTAAAGTATCTCATAGTCAAACACACTCGACTACTTTTTTCTTTTTCTTTTGTTTTAGGTATTGCCTGGCTTGAGGACAAAGCTCATATGGACAACTAAATGCGCGCGCAAAAGCTTTTCAGATAATTTAAGAAATTTTGTTATGCCTCTACATGATACTCTGTATTATCGGACATTTTGTGTTACATATATAAATTTATAAATTTATTTATTAAATTAAATTAAATTAATCATAATCATATTCATATATAAAATAAAGGTATATATATATATGTTTAATATATCTAAAATCCATTTGTTCTTTTAAGAAGATTTGTATAAAGAAAATATTTCAATGCATCATCCTCAATTCTGTGAGGCAAAAGCTGGTCAAATGCAGGGTATGATATTAACTCGAGTACAGAAATGTTGGAAATCTTGCTAGTTTAATATCGGTGCGTGAACGAATATCTTGTCAAAAATAATTTCTGAGATAAATTTAAGATTAATTGAAAACAAACCTAACTTGAATCAAGTATGTAATATCCAATTTTTAAATTTACTTATTTTATGATAAACATTTTTTTAAAAATACATGAAAAAATGAAATATAAATTATATTAAATAAAATAATCCATATTCAACCCAGTGTCTATTTACATACGTATATGAACTTAAATAAATACTAAATGATTTGGATAACTGAAAAATATGTTTGCATAAATAAACTCGTAAGAAATTCAAAGAAATATGGTTTATTGATTTTACCTATCGAAGTGCGCAGAATCGAAAATAAAATCATGTGACTACACGGGTAAATTACTCGTATTATATCCGTCATTGTGGTATAATGCAGATGTGAGCATCTCAAAATATATAATATGGGAATATGTATAATGCAGAAGTGGGCATCTTAAAATATTTCAAGTCATTTACTATTTTACCGAAGCGTGGTCTGTTATTCATATTTACATTTACAGTATTGCAGAAAATATTTTATACTAAACACTAACATTTTCTATATGTCTATGTCTATAAAGCGGTACCAGACAGATAGTGAACAAGTAAGAAAGCTACAGTCGAGTGTACTCGACTGTGAGATACCCGCTACCCATTTTGAATGAAAGCAATATATTTTGCGGTATTATTCTCAAAATATACCAAATATACTACAAAAATACTAAAAAATATACCAAATGGTATATGTGGTATATCGATATAGTACCGCATTCAAAATATACCATAGACGGCACAATATACCAGATTGTCAGCCAAAGCAACTCAGACCCTAGTAAGTAGGCGTTTTTGTCCATACAAAAGTATTTCATTAATAACTTCGACAATTTCTATCTGATCGCAACCAAATTTTCAGAATTCATAACTAATATAATAGTTATCATACACACCAAAATTCGTAACTCTAGCTTTAAAATTACGCTTGTTAATCGATTTTTTTGATTTGCAGGGGCGGAAGTGGGCGTGGCAAAAATTCGAAATAAACTTGATCTGCGTGCAAACATAACAAATGCTGTCGAAAAAAAATTATAGCTCTATCTCTTATAGTCTCTGAGATCTAGGTGTTCATACGGACAGACGGACAGACGGACAGACGGACGGACGGACAGACGGACAGACGGACATGGCTATATCGTCTCGGCTGTTGACGCTGATCAAGAATATATATACTTTATAGGGTCGGAGATGCCTCCTTCTACCTGTTACATACATTTCCTGCCGGCACAAAGTTATAATACCCTTCTACCCTATGGGTAGCGGGTATAAAAATTCTCCTCAGCTGCTTTACCGCCCAATACTGTTTTAGTAAAAGAGATATCTGTCAGGATTAATGCTTCATATGCAACCAATTTATGTTTCTAGCTGAAAGCAATACGCGGACAAGTGAACAGGCACCTTTTTGTGTACATTTTGACACTTCAGACGATTCTAAACACAATCGAAACTGACAGTCTTGCTCGTTAGTCTTTAACTTTCTTACTCATTTTTATTTATTAAAGTGTCTTACTATTATTTTATCTTTCAAAAGCTATTTTAAAATCGACGAGTAACGAATATTTAAATAGGAGGCATCTCCGACCCCATATTATTGATCAGCGTCAACAGCCGGGTCGAACTAGCCATGTCCGTCTGTCAATATAAACAGCTAGACCTCAAAGACAATAATAGATAGAGCTATGTAACATATACTCGTTATATCGTTATCGTATCTATCGACAGCAATTGTTATGTTTGCACGCAGATTGTTTCAAATTTTTGCCACGCCCACTCCCGTGCCCGCGGGGCATCGAATAACAAGCGTAATTTTAGAGCTTGTGGAAGTTATTAAAGAAATACTTTTGTATGGGCAAAAACACCTGTTATGCTTTCGTTTGTAGGTATGCGTATATGTATCTACATGATCGCCTATATTTTATGTGTATGCATGTATAGTTTTGCAACGAAGACGAACACGACAACAATTGAATTAAATAGCGGCTGCGTAACGACTGAGATGGCTGTGCTGGTAATGTGCAAGCAGTGCTGCCAACTTTTGACCAGCAAAAAAAAGCTGTTTTTGACGGAATGAATGGAGAAAAAAGCTCAAAAAAATTATTAAAAAATCCAAAAAAAAGCTAAAAACAAATGTATCAAAAAAAAGAGAAAAAATGTCTTCAAAAATAGCAATTTATTAAGTTCATTTTTGTTTAAAAGATAAAGACGCAGCATTTTCCCATCCGTCACAATCCGATTCTCTATATTACAATAAAAATGAATAGAGTATATCTTTTGCTTGAAATTAATACTTTAACTTATGCTTAGAATGCATTCCTTAAATTGGTTAACCTGGCAAATAGCCAGAAATCGCGTATGACCAGGGCAAACACAATATTTGGATGGCCACAGTTGCCAACTCAAAAAATCTCCGGTTTTTTACCAGAATCTTTAAAGATCAAAATTTGTTTGTGTTGCTGATGTTGGCCCGCTTGAGCAAATTGAAATCGAAACACTAAGCGAGTGATGAAATTAGCGTATTTCGAGAAAACAATCGATACGCCAACACATTTTCTGGATTGTTTATAAGTGACTATCGTAAATCTGCCACTTTTCCATATTTTGTACTTTTGTGTTAACAACACAAAAAAAGTTGGGAAAAAGCCAACAGAATTTCTAAAAAAGCTAGAATTCCCGCTTTTCACAATTCCCGCAATTCACAAATTTTTCCCGCATTTAGCCTTCAAAAAAAGCCAGTTTTGACGGGAAAAATTCCAAATTGGCAGCACTGTGTGCAAGCCAAACATATGATGGTGTGCGAGTTCGAGTCCCGGTCGGGAATACATACATATACATTTTCTTTATGCGATTTGTATATTTCTGTAATTTATATTTTTACTATTGTGGTTAATTTTGAGAGTATTAGCGCAATATTTTGATTTTTTTCAAAATGGGTTGCAGGTTACTCTCAGTCGAGCACACTGGACTGTAGCTTTCTTACTTGTTTATTTTTCGAGTCTCTTACCAATGGTTAAATTAATGTGAAAAATGAGAAGCAATTTGAGACCCTATCTTGCAGTAATTCTATATTCCACACGGTGCATCGTGATGTCCATATGCTAATGTTTGAACATTATATTAAATCAAGTCACACCAGTTGAATGCAAAAAATACAATTTTTTCAGAATGCCAGCTGATCCTACCGACGAAGCACCTCCTCAAGTTCCCAAGACCGAACTTGAGGAGTTGCAGATTAAGGCTCAGGGTACCGCAGATGAGGTAAATAATTGTTGTGGATTGTAGAAATGAACAATAATTTAAATAAAATATTTTCAATTGCAGTCCTTGGAAAGCACTCGGCGAATGCTTGCCCTTTGTGAAGAGGTAAGATTAAATAATAATAACTATTAATTAAAAAAATTATCAAAATAGTATTCGCGACACTTTTTAACTAATGTAACACTTAAGACCATGATCCAATTTTTTTTTCCGAAAGAATACCACGAAATCAAGCTTTCCAGACTAGTTCTAATTTTCACTTCTGAAAAATGCTCATGAAATCTTAGTTTCCTCTGTTGATTTCTAAAAATTTCTCACGGAAACCTTCCGCCTAGCATTTGGCGAAAATTAATTGTTTACAAATCTTTGCGATAACTACATGCAAATGCAATTTTATTACATTCCATGATGTTTAATATTCATTGTTGCATCATCAGATTTTAAGTTAATAACATATTTAGCTATATTTATAATTAAACTTCAGAATCGGGTCTGTACTATCCCACAACATTTCTGCAAACTACCGTCCCTGTTTTTAAATTCCGCTTGGATTTGGTTAAAATCAAGACATCTAATTTCACACATGATTTCCAATACTTTCTATCCTGTCGGGTATTTATTGACTCACTGGATTTGTTCACAAATAAAAGCCATTCATTTAGGACTTAAGCGGGTTAATATTTGATTAACCTTTAGGCTTTAAAACTTAGTCATAGCAACACTTCAACTTTATCAATGTTCTTAGATATAATAAAAAGCCCTATTTCAGCTAAACTGTTCCCTAAATTTAAAAAAATTTTCTCAATAAATTATTGCATCGACATTCCGTTAATATGATTAAGGATAAACATATAAATACTTACCATATTATCTTGAAGCTAAATCAATTCACTTTCAAGACCAATATAACCCAAGAAAGAGTGAACGCTGCGATCGCAAATTCGCAGCCTCTCCGGGAACATTACGAAACGAATGTAATGTTAGTTTAGTCGCAAAGCGCATGCAGAACGTTAACCACGGAGCTATTTAGATGGCTGTGCTTTCTTTTTGAGTTAAATAAAAACAAAATTGTTCGCGAGCGAAGGTCAACTTTATTCATTACATATTTGCATATTAAAAACTAAACTTCATCTATGATTCAATCTATAACAAAGTGGACTATTATTGTTCTGGTGGTGCAGCTCCGTCGCTCCCATCGCTACTTTTGTTATTGCTCCCTTTTCCGCTCCAATTGCTGTCTGTGCAATTGGAGGTGCTGATTCGTTGTTGTTTTTGTTCCTCTTCAATTACTGGAATTGGAGGTGCGGCATCTTCGCGAATGTTGATGAAAAATCAAATTTTACTGGAGAAGCTTTTCTTTGAATTAAATTAAAGGAATGAGAAAAATATGGAAATATTCGTGGCTTCAGCTTCAGAAACGAAACTTAATTTTTTCCCATAAAAGACGCTATTAAATTAAAACATTTGAATATTATTACATACATATATTCGGTAATTTTGCACGCTTTGTTTAAATACCTTGCCCAAAGCGTGCAATATACGACAAACAAATGATTTATTGTACGGAATAAACTTTACAAATTTTATTCATTATCTAAACACGAACATTAAAAAATATTTTAAGTATATTTGGGCTTCGTTTTAGCTAAATAATATTGTAGATGATTGTCCAAAATTTCAATATTCACTACACTTTTTGTTTACACAAATTACGTAAATCATATTTTTTTTTTAAATATTTAGCTTACAGTTATAAAATGAATTTCGGATTAGGCAAATATCTTTTTATACTTTCTTGATTTGTCAAAATTTACATAATTAATTTCTATTGCCATTGGTCCCTTTTTAATAATAGCGTATGTAATTTACTTAAATATAAAGTAAAATGTTTAAAAAAGGAGTTAAAATAAGGACTCCAGTCCGCTACCCATATGGTAGAAGGGTATTATAACTTTTTGCGGGCGGGAAATATATGTTTAAAATATATATATTCTTCATCAGCATCAACAGACGAGTCGACGTCTGTCCGTCCGTCCGTATGAAACACTGGATCTCAGAGACTATAATAGATACAGATTTAATTCTAATAATTTTCGATAGTATTTGTTATGTTTGCACCCAGATCAAGTTTGTTTCAAATTTTTTTCACGCCTACTTCCGCCCCCCAAATCAATAAAAATCGAATAACAAGCGTAATTTTAAAGTTAGAGCTAGAGAATTTTGGTATATACAATAATAACTATAGTACATAGTTTTGATTCCTGATTCCTGGTTGCGATCAGATAAAAATTGTCGAAGTTATTAAAGAAATACTTTTTAATATAGTACTATATAAATATACAAAAAAAAACATTTTGAATATTTTCAGTATTTTCGGTATATTTTGAAAATATTACCGCAATATTTTGTTTTTATTCAAAATGGGTAGCGGATATTTCACAGTAGAGCACACTCGACTGAAGCTTTCTAATTAGTTATTATAATGACTTTGAATCTAATTCTGTTCATGTTATTTCTTGTGTGCCCCAGGGTATTCATTTGGCTCCTCTATTGTTTACTCCTCTAGAGCGAATAGACTTCTTGAATGGCTAAGGTGTTCTGCTTGATGCAAAAACTTTAATGTGGAAAACATATTCTGTCGGTTGCAAATCGGACTATGGGTGTACTGGGATTAATAAAACGCTGGTCGAAAGAATTCAACGATCCCTACATGACCCAAACTTTGTACGTGTCACTGATTCGTTATACATTTGAGTACGGATCTCTCGTTTGGAATCCCCAGTACAGGGTTTATCAAGATAGGATTGAGTCGGTGCAGAAACAATTTTTCATATTTGCTCTTCATAGTTTATATTGGGGCCCTAATATTAGATTACCACCTTACCGTAATAGAGTTTTATTACTAAACCTTCCTTCTTTTACTGACCGTAGAACCATGCAAGTTGCTGCTTTCATGCAATGACTAATTAATGGCTAGGCATAATACCTTCCGTATTCTGTGTGTGGATTATAATAATCTATATGCCGTAACTCTATTTATTTGCTTAAAACCTTATTATTAGAATATTTATCGAGTATTTAATTGTTTTTTATCTTCGTATTCATATATGTATACTATACTATAGTATTACTAGTTTACTTCATTAGCTCTCCAACGTCTTTTAACATTTATTCGCGGTTTTTTATACCCGCTACCCATAGGGTAGAAGGGTATTATAACTTTGTGCCGGCAGGAAATGTATGTAACAGGTAGAAGGAGGCATCTCCGACCCTATAAAGTATATATAATCTTCATCAGCGTCAACAGCCGAGACGATCTAGCCATGTCCGTCTCTCCGTATGTGTGTCTGTCCGTATGAACACCTAGATCTCAGAGACTATAAGAGATAGAGCTATAATTTTTTTTCGCCAGCATTTGTTATGTTTGCACGCAGATCAAGTTTGTTTCAAATTTTTGCCACGCCCATTTCCGCCTCCGCAAATCAAAAAAAATCGAATAAGCGTAATTTTAAAGCTAAAGTTGCGAATTTTGGTATATACAATAATTACTATAGTACTTATGATTCCTGAATATTTGGGTTCAGATAAAAATTGTCGAAATTATTAAAGAAATACTTTTGTATGGGCAAAAACGCCTACTTACTGGGCGTCATAGTTGCTTTGGCAAACAATTTGGTATATTGTGCCGTCTATGGTATATTTTGAATACGGTACTATATCGATATACCAAATATATCATTTGATATACCAAATATACCATTTGGTATATTTTTAGTATTTTGTAGTATAATCGGTATATTTTGAGAAAAATACCGCAAAATATATTTATTTTATTTAAAATGGGTAACGGGTATCTCACAGTCGAGTACACTCGACTGTAGCTTTCTTACTTGTTGATTAATGCATGCTGTTCAAAAAAATTTATTTTGTTTTGGCCGCGCGTCCACAGCCCGTGCTTGGTATCGCTGGGCCACTTGATGATACTGCCGTTAGTCCGTCAACGTTCAACAAAATAAATAAATAAAAAATAAATATAGTCAGTTGAAGACCCAAAACAAAATTATAATTTACCTATTACTATGTTCCCATGTCACCAGAAAACAAGAAAAATTAGTAGTTTATCATGATTACAATATTTAATCAATTAAGCAGTAAAATTTAATAATAATTATTCTATGACAACATTATTTAGTACTTAAAAAAAAAAAAAAAACTTTTACAAACTTAATACAATGAGAATAAGTTGCAGTAAATATGTACACATATCTATATATAATATTTAATGTACATATTTTAAATTTTTATATGTCTGTCCGTTTCTCCGTATGAAACACTGCATCTCAGAGATAGAGATATCATTTTTTTGGACGGCATTTGTTATGCTTGCACGCAGATCAAGTTTGTTTCAAATTTTTGCCACGCCCACTTTCGTCCCCGCAAATCAACAAAAATCGAATAACAAGCGAACTTTAAAGATAGAATCGCGAATTGTGGTATATTCAATAATAACTATAGTAATTGTGCTGAGCAAAAACGCTTACTTACTAGGGGTCTTAGTTTCTTTAGCTGATAATCTGGTATATTGTGCTGTGTATGGTATGTTTTGAATGCGGTACTATATCGATATTCCAAATATTCCATTTGTTATATTTGTAGTATTTTTGCAGTATTTTCGGTATATTTTGAGAATATCGCAATATTTTGTTTTATTCAAATTGGGTAGCGAGAATCTCACAGTCGAGCACACTCAACTGTAGCTTTCTAACATGATTAATTTGTTATACTAGGTGCGAAACTAAGATCTCGCTGTTTGTCAGTAAATGGCTCTAGCAGTAAGAGTTGGTCGATTTGGACATATTTAAAACATCACGAACCAAGCTTAGACTTTTGGTAAACAAACTGCTGCAACACATGAGTGATTTTGTGTTCGCATTAAATACTTCTGGTTTAGTAAAAATGTCAAACAATCGTAATTTGCGGGAAGTGTTGATTTTCTTCTTCCATTTGAAAAAAAAGGCAGCTCAAGCGCGTCGAGAGCTTCAAAAAATGTACGGAAATGCTGCGAAACATGCCGTGTTTGGTTTTGTCTCTTCAAATACTGTGATTCTTATGTTGACGGCCGTCCTCGTGAAGGAAGGCCCAAAACCTTCGAAGGCGGCCTTGCTCGAACAGGATACGTGCCAAACTCAAGAAGAGCTTCCTTTATAATTAGGAGTTACCCCTCAAGCCATTTCCAAGCGATTGCATGCTTTGGCGATGATTCAGTTGTGTTTTTATCGAAAAAACAGCGAGCCCTTAGTTGCACTCCTAATATATTATTGTTTTATTTTTTTTCTCGTGTCGTGCTGCTGTTGCTTCTCACTCTACGTAAGCCAGTTGGCCGGTAGCAAAAATTATTGTTTCAATAGGATCACCTGATTTAAATCAAAAAAATAAAAATGTTGGCAGCTAATTCATTTTTATTATTTTATAATTATTACCTCGCCGGGACAGCGCTGTACAGTAGTTGGTACCAGGAGTAGTTGATGGGCCAGATTTCTAAAGGTTCCAGAAAATTGATTTTATTTATTGTTTTGGCCACGAGGCCTTAAGATTTTTGGACATCTTATTTTTTTTCTTATTCTGCTCCCTTCGTCTGCTCCCTTCGACGATTTTGGTAGAAAAGTTTTAACCCTGATGCTGGAGATCTTACCACCAATTCACCAAATGGTGTATTTGCATTTGTCACTTTACAGCGTTGTAACATAGCAACGCAAGGGCAGTGTGGTAGAGTACTACAGTATCATTTAGTACCAAATATCATTCCTATGATAGGTCAGGCAAGGTTACCAATTACCACGTAGAAATAAAATTTGTAGCCAAATGAACGAGTTTCTATCGAATGTGGCATTTCAAAAGTTAAAGGAATATATAATTGTATGTACAGCGAAAGGTCATGATGAAAAAAAGTATAGAAAACGAATTTAAATCTGATAAATTATGCAATATATGATGCCTGATGCTTGAATTAGCTAACGTTAATATGTGTATGTATGTTAATATGTTATGTGTTTAAATTCATACGATCTTTAAATTAACATGACCTTTGCAGTATTAGAAGCTAATGAATAGAGTGTTGGTAAACTTGGTAAAGGCGCGAGCAAGAACTAGGAGGAAAGAAAGAGTCAGTAAAAAAGAAGATGAGACACGAGACACAACGCGACTCGCTACTCTTTACAATAAAAACAATTAATTATGAACTATGATAACCATTTTTCTTCTAGATATATGTATATATCTATATATTCACAAAGTATATAACTTGATGAGTACATTGAAGAAATTATAATTTGTCACAGGCATAAATTCTTAATATCATTCAAGGCATATGCTGTAAAGATATTTATTTCATAAATGGTTAAACATATTTTATACCCTCTTACCATAGTGTAGAATCATTATAATTTTATCCTTTCAGCAACGTATGTAAAAGGCAGAAGGAGTCATCTCCTTATAAGGTATATATGTATGTATATACTTGATCAGCATCAACAGCCGAGATGATATAGCCATGTCCGTCTTTCTGTATGTCCAACTGTCGATCAGTCAAAATCGTTGATCATCTAGCTAAGCTTAACATCATTGGCATACATAAAATCACGGGAAGGTAGATAATTTCCAAAAAGAGTATTTATTTGATTGCCATCCATTGCGCAATAGGCATTTTCAATGAAAATATTTACATCGGCCTAATTTGAATACAGTAAACAGCTGATTGCATCACAAACCGAAAATGTATACCTGTGCCCTATAGCGTAGAAGGTTATTATAACTTTGAGCCGGAAGGAAATCTCTCTCATATAAATATGTATGTATATACCAACATCTTTTACTTCCCTATTAATAGGGAACTAGTATTACTAGTTTAATTCATTAGCTGTCGAACGTCTTTTAATATTTGTTCGCGGTTTTCAATTAATGCATGCTGTTCAAAAAATATATTTTGTTTTGTCCACGCGTCAACAAGCCCGCGCTGGTATCGTATATATATTCATTTTTGGTGAGATTAGGTCGCATACTGGAGATGTACTTTAAATAGGACTGTGTAGGGGGAATGTCTTCTGATTAAATAAAAACACTTTCACTTTTATAATATTCGACTGGTAACGTTTTGTGTTACGTTTTATTCACTAACTTGGAAAAAACTTGTCATGTGCATGAGAATTTTAAAAACATATGGAGGAATAGCAAAAAAGCACTAAAGTGGGCAGGGTGACCATCATTAGAGGAAACCTAGATCAGTGTTGCTGTGCGTATGACAAGGTCACGTGAACGTGCTGGAGATGAGGACCGAGTCGAGTCCGGTCGGTCGTCGCCTTGTCGCTGACGACTGGGGCGAGCGCTGCGTGCCGCCTTAAAGTGCAGGAGCGTGTGGTGGTCCTTGTGACACACTCTGCAACGTTCCGCGCTGCGGCAGGATTGCCCGGAGTGTTGGTGGGCCAAACAGTTAGAGCAGTACTTATTAATGAGTACTGCTCTCAACCGTTTTTCCGCGGTCAGCCTGAGGAAGCGCTGACATTTCCGGAGGGGGTGGATCCCATGGCACACGCGACACCGGAAGGATTTGGTGCCAGCGGGGCGGCTCTGGTTGGCGGCTGTATGTGATGGCATACTACATGAAATGAAACAGAAGAAACAAATGATTATTATAGTAGCCTCTTTGCATTGTCAATGGCACATGAAACAAGACAGCATAGGACAGCACAGGACGACGAATAGAAATACGGAACAGGAGGTTATTCGTCCTGACGTAGAGGGGTCAGTCTTGCTGTCCATCGGGAGTAAAAGTAGTTTGGCGACGGGTCTTCGGATAGTACCCCGCGCCGTAAGCACATCTTCAACTCGGACCTTGGTATCGATGGACACGTCGTCAGCACCCGTCCTAGGCGCCACTCGTTGAATGGAAGGTTGTCTTCCTTTATGACGAGCATGTCATCAATCCGAAGGTTCCGTGTAGGGGATTGCCATTTCGTCCATTTGTGTAGCTTCTTCAGGTACTCATCCTTCCAACGGAAACAAAATTGTTGGTGAAGAGCCTTCATTCGCTGCCATCGATTGAGGATGGAGGTGGCCGGTTGGTTAATTGGCGGTTCCAACACCGAAATAAGTGAACCACCTATGAGGAGATGGCCAGGAGTTAGCGCTAGTAAGTCCGAAGGGTCTTCGGACATAGGAGAGATCGGCCTCGAATTCAGGCAGGCTTCGATCTTAGTCAGAAGAGTGGACAACTCTTGTGGTGGAGGTCGCCTTGTAAAAGAGTGCCTTAAAACTCTTTACGCCAGCTTCCCATAATCCACTTATATGTGGGGCGCCCGGCGGGTTGAAGTGCCAGGATAGGCTTTTGTGAGCATGTTGTGCGATGATGCACTCCCTCGTCGCTTCCAAGAAGTCGGTGGAGATCACCTTGTCAGCTCCAACGAAAGTTTTCGGAAGAATGCGGCCAGGAATTTCTCCGTCGTGAGATGCGATGTTGCCTCCAAGTGGATCGCAGTCGTGCTGAAGCACACGAAGACGCAGACATATCCTTTGGTGATGAGGCAGGCTCGGCCAGTGTAGTTTTTTACTTCGAATGGGCCAGCGAAGTCAACTCCAGTGTACGTGAAAGGTCTCGAGTAGGACGCCCTTTCCTTGTAAGAGTTGATGGTGGATTTGAAGAGAACCTTTGGAATTTTGGAATCCAGAATCTGGAACGGATCAGCCGCATGACGACTTGGTTACCCCCAAGTAAGGATATACGATGGGTGAAACGAACCAATAGTCGTGCAAAGGACGAGGGGTACGAGAGTATGATTGAATGACTCTCATCATAACGCAGCGAGTGGGACGCCTACAGGACCGTAGAATCCCCTTGCCATCGAGAAAAGGGTTCAAGTTTCGGATTGAACTTAAAGAAAGAACCGCTGCTTGGACTGCAGACAGTGGTATTCTTGTGAAAAAGTTTGTCGTTGAGCCATGACGATTAACCGCTCTTGGATCCGTGACAGCTCATCCGCTTGGACCACGGTAGAGCTTGGAACTGCCAATTTCCGACTTCTATTGATGAATCTGAGAACATAGGCAGATGTGCGCAGTGCTTCGCCAAACTCAGAGAACATACTCAGAAAATCAGGAGTAGGAAGTAACTTGACGATGTGACACTTAATCCGCTGCTCCAGCAGTCTCCGGAATGGGACTTGGAGATGTTGGCCATTGATCCGATGGGAGATGAAGCCACTCTGGTCCATGCCACTACAAAGAGTTATGAATCAATTCTTGTGGCAGGACACCTCGGCTTGCAATATTTGCCGGGGTTGTGCTCGGATCGCACATGCGATCTTGGCGTCGTTGGCTTGGACTATTTTTGCCACACGATTGGCCATAAAGGTTGTCCATCTGCAGGGTGGCTTGTTCAACCAGGCGAGAAGAATTGTTGAATCAGTCGAAAAGAAAGTCTGGAAACTTTCTGCTGGAAGATTCAGGAGGAGGGCCGAAGATAGCTCAGCCAACAGGACTGCGCCACAAAGCTCCAAACGTGGCACTGAGAGAAACTTGACAGGAGCCACCTTTGTCTTCGCAGTGAGGAGATGCGTGGTAACCTTGTTCGCCGTCTCCACGTGGACATAGATTGCCGCTCCATACTCCTTTTCTGAAGCATCACAGAATCCGTGGTACTGGATCTTCACTCGTATCTGGGAACTGGACCCATCTTGGAACCCGGATCTTAGCCAGAGCAGGATAGCTCTCCTACTACTCCTACTCCTACTACTAGCTACTCCTTTCTTTGGAGTAAAAGATCCGCGGGTAAAGGTTCGTCCCATTCGAGCGTTTTCAGCCAGATCTCCTGCATGAAGATCTTGGCTCGGATAACGAAAGGGGCCAGCCACCCAGTCGAAAAGTTTTGCAATCTGCGAAAGTACTTCGTGTAGAAGTCCTGATGGGCAACTTCTGGTGGCATGAAGAAGAACTCGTCATCGTGAGCTTGCCACCTGATGCCCAGAGTTTTCGCCGTACTGGAGTCCTGGAGTTCTAGGAAGTCTTCTCGAAGTAGATGGTCCTTTGGGATGTCCTTCAGCACGCTCTTATTGTTCGACGTCCAATTCCTCAGCGGGAAGCCAGCGCTGTCCAAGGCTACACACACTTCCGCAATGGTCCGGATGGCCTCTTCCTTCGTGAGTGTCCCCGCCAGGACGTCGTCCACGTACATGCTGCTGGAAATGACTCGGCTTGCGAGAGGATACTCCAAGCGTATGTCTTCAGCAATTTGCTGGAGGAATGTCACTGTGTTCAACTCGAAGTCACGGATCTCACCGTCCGACGCACGAAACAGAATTCGTTGGAACGGTGTGTGCTTCGAGTCCATGAGGATTTGGCGATACATCTTCGTTATGTCCGCATTGAACACATACCGATAGTATCGCCATCTGAGGATCTGCAACGTGAGATCCGACTGGAGAATGGGCCCTGAATGAAGGATATCATTCAGACTCTTCCCATTTGAGGATGGACAAGAAGCGTTAAAAACGACCCGCACCTTCGTTGTGGTGCTATCTGGTTTGAATACGGCATGGTGAGGCAGATAGAAATTAGGAGTCGTGACAATCGCCTGTGGCGATGTGGGTGTCATATGACCCAAGTCCACGTACTCCTGGAGAACGGCATTGTACTGCTTCTTTAGAGAATCGTTTCTTGACAAACGATTCTGTTTCTTGAGGAATTGAGCCAGCGCTATGGATCTGGAATGGAGTTCAATGCCATTGGGCTTCTGGAATAGAAGAGTCATCCGAACGAAGTTTTCTTCGCAAACGAAGTCTGACTCTTTTATCAACTTCGCTAGAATATCCTCCACCTCCCAAAATTTGGAAAATTTTTGCTTGGAGGGCAACTCTTGTCGAAATCGCAGAGACAGTTGTCGACACCTTCTGGGAGACGGGGCCGTTGAGAATCCAGCCAAACACGGTTTCTTGCCCAAGGAGTGAGCGACAAATGTTTGTCCGGGAGCCGCTCAAGATGACTGACGGAAGGATATCCGCACCAATTAGAATACAAATCTGAGCGCTCTTGTAGAAATGTAGATCTGCCAGTTCGATCGCTGGTAGATCCCTTAGGAAAATTTACGGCATATTGAAGGAGGGCAGTTTGCCTGCCAACTGTGGAATTACGAATGCTGAAGTCTCGATATGGAGCCTCGGCTTCGTCGGAGAACCAATGATGCGTTGGAACCAGACGCTCAGAAATGAAAGTCGCTTCGGACCCGGAATTAATTAGCGCACGTGCGGTGTATGTAGTGCCCAAGTGGCATACATTGATGACCGCCGTGCCGAGAAGGACATTCTGAGCGTTATTGGCAAAGAAATTTTGCACATTTGTTGCCGTTGGATTCGGAGTGGACTGTATATTGGAAGATGAAGAGGCACCATTGTGGGCACTGTCGCCCCGATGGGAAAGAGTGTTGTGCAGCCCTTTGCATGTAAAGCAATTGTGCGCACTCGTACACTCTCGGAGTTGGTGACCTCTTGCGAAACAGTTTAAACAGAGACTTTTCTGTTTGATGTAGGTCATCCGCTCATTGACCGACATTTGCAAAAAACGCGGACACACCCGGACAGGGTGATTCTTCTTTGAGTACAAGTCACACGATTTGCCTTTCGGAGTGACTCGGGCCTCAAAGGAGTTGACTCGCTTGGAACTCTGCGGACGGGATGATCGCGTTCTGTGAGTTGGCAGTCTGTTTCACGTCCTCAATCGCTTCGAGCATACGATAGCGCTCATTGAGGAACGTGGTCATATCCTGCCATGTGGGAATTTTCGCTTTGTCCACCAAAGATTGCTCCCACAACGAGAGTGTGAGCTTAGGGAGTTTGGACGAGCAGAGGAATACGAGGATGCAATCTGCGAAAGGGCTACAGACGGAAATGTCTGAATGCTCAAGAGCGGTCAAGCAACGCTGAATCGTGCTCTGCAGCTCCTTGATAGCTGCCCCCGACTCTTGGGTAACCGTGGACAGGTTGAACAGGATTTTTAACTGGCTTGTTATTAACAAGCGCTTGTTTTGGAATCGTTCGCAGAGAGCCCCCAAGCCGACACGAAACCATCGTTCGTCAGCGGAAATTTGGCTACGATTTCATTGGCCTCATCTGCGGTCTTTGAATTTAAATGAAAAAGTTTCTCAACCGGAGTCAACCTCGGATTGTTGACGTGAAAAGGTCACGGAAGGTCGGCCACCGCAAGTAGTCCCCACGGAATACTTCGGTGTCGACTGGAGGGAGCCGGCAGCCACTGAAGTATACTGGAAGAGCGGATGCTTCACTCCTGGTGGACCCGGAAACTTGGGTAATTTGCCCCTTAACACGGGCGAGACATCGCTCATACACTGCATAGCAGTGATCGTATTTCGCCTCCATTGCCTGAGTGCCTTCATTGTCGCCGTCTTGATGCAGTGCATCAGCGCATGTGGAATAGGCGGCCTCGACATTGTCCCAGAGGCCTTGCAGCCGGTCACGACGGATGTCGTACGTGTGTTCATTGTCATCTTTGGCTGCAGGCCCTCTGACCCGACTCTCGAAGTGCACCAGTGTGTCAGAGACGGCGACGGAGTTGCTGAGAGCCATCGCACGAGTTTTGCTAAATTTAGCTTGGACGGAACGGATAGTTGCCTGGCTACGTGGAGCAGTTTAAGATTTAGGCAACGACGGAGTCTTTGCAGAAGCAGACGGCGACGGACGATCGACCTTGACTTGGAGTTGAGCGGCAGGAGTGGCGGATTTGGACCCCGAAAGAGCGGGCGAAACAGACGACAGGCGACGAGCTGTGGTTCACTCTTTTGACTTTTGGACATACTATGCTTCGGCAATCACTTTAGAGTCTTTTTCTCAACAAAGACTCACGATAAAGCGGACAGCCGAAAGCAAGCACAAAATTGAGAGAAACTTCGGCTGTCACAGGATAGTGAACAAGGCCGACACAAGAAAACAGACGAACAAAAATCGCTGTTGGAAAAAACAAAATTGTTTAAATAAAACACAAACAGCAGCGTGAATCTTTATTAAACTCGTTGTGATTGCTGCTGTTCATATACATATATATATATATATATATATATATATATATATATATATATATATATATATATATATATATATATATATATATATATATATATATATATATTATATGTGTAATAATGGATTTGATATTTTATGTAAGGAACATATACGGAGTGTATATGTGTGTAAGTGTTGTGTATGAAAGATAAGTGTATGTATGTGTGTCGTATGTGGATGTATATGTGTCGTATGTATATGTATATATATATATATGGAGTGTAGTGGATCTACGCGCGTTTGTTTTTAATAGAGTGCAACTTTCTTGTTATTTAGAGTAAAATAACACGAAGAGGTTGCATACACTGGAGTGTGTCAAAAAAGCAGACAAACGCGACGCGACAGAAATGTAACAAAGTACATACAACAGCGGCCAAATCGGAAAATATAAGCGAACTCTTTTAAACTGTGAAGATACTTACACTTCGTATACATATAAGGATATATACAGTGGCGTGCAAGTGTGAGTACATGTTTGCAACTACTGACTTTGGGTTCGCATAAAAAAGTTATTAGTAAAGTAAATGAGTCCAAATTTTTTGTGTTTATTCTTTGAATATTTATTAACAAAATCTTATACAAAATATACCAAAAAAATCGAATTGGTTTATTTACGAAATAAAAAACAAAAAAAACTCGCATGTACTCAGTTATGCTCATTTTGAACACTTTTCAACAAACGTTTTTTTTTAATACTTGGTCCAAAGATCGATATTTGTAATTGTGATATTTATTCATTCTGGTATATTTTCTACCAAATTTGGTATTATTTATTTTAGAATAGCTCTCCATTCTTACTGGACTCGGCGCTGCATCTCGCGCTAGCTTGCTGGTACTGATTCGTAGAGTTCCAATCGATTTTTCATTATCGACCAAAAATTTTCGATCGGATTGAGATCAGGACTCTGTGCTGGCCACTCCTTTAACTTAAAATGTTGTTTTGCGATCCATATTTTGAAGATTTTGGACGTGTGTTTTGGATCTCCGTCTTGTTGAAATGTGATGTCTCTCTCTTTATATGCACATTTGTCAACCAAATCGCAAATATGGGTTTGCAAAATATCTAGAAAGTCTTCCTTTTACATAGTATCATCTATTTTCACAATTGGTCCAACGCTCCACCAAGTGGAACAGCTCCAGGCCATGACATTTCCACCTCAGTGTTTCGCAGTTCCTTGTACGTGGCCTATCTGCAGCGGACGTTTCTTTATAATTTTATCAATGTTAGCTAAAAGCAATTGGTTCATACGCAGATAGCTCGTCGACTGTTGCTCCATTTGTAAATGGGTAGGGCTTTAAACAACTTAGAGGTGGGCAGCAAGTGAGTCCATAAATTGGGATTCCAATGTTGAAATCCGGCGATCATTATGATCGATGTTCTATTTTTACATTTATGGCTTTAGTTTCACCATGTGCGGCAAAGTCGTTTTAAAAGGATTGCGATCTCCCACCAGGATTCCGGTGCACTCATGAACATTTCTATTCAATAGAGTAATGATTAAAGCTTATTCTGCGGGCCAATTCTGCACCTTTGCCAATGGCGAAGACTTCCGCTGGAAGATGTTGCAATTATCAGAAAGTTTGTAAAAGTGGGGAAATCGAGTTGGAACTGTAGAAAACCGCAGCGATTCCTTCAGCTATCTTCGACAAATCGATGAAGATCTTAAGGGCTTCGGAAATAGTTAACTCCGTGTCTGTACAAGCCTCTCTACCTTTAGCAATCCAACCATAGCCAATACAATTTTTTATTTCAATGGTTCGATGCCAATTATCACCTCCAGAGCTTCAGTGGGCATCCACTTGATAGCCTGTCATGCACTGTGCATCCGTGGCTAGACATCACACTATAATACTGTAACGTGTAACGAAGCTTGTTCGTTTAAGAAGCTGGTGGACTTGTAACGATACGAAAGGCGTACGCGATCGCTACGGCTGTTGTCTGGTCGGATGGGTGTGGGCAAAAGAGAAAAAATTCTTTCCGCTACGTGCTTCCGTAGATTAATTACATTATTAATAAATTCGCGTACTTAAAGGAGGGGGAAAACGGGGAAGAGACATACAAGGACAGTAAACAAAAGATGTAAAGAGTTAGAAGAAAACTGGAGGAAAGACAAGTTAGGGATCTACCTTCGACTTGGAGCACTTCTCCTTTACGGTGCACTCATTGGTGCAGACGCCCACCCTACCATGACCCTGCAAAGCCATCGTAAAAATCAATTTAAATAACAGGATCTCTCAGAGAAGCTCCTCGTTACTCAACCCTCCTCATACAAACCCTACATGGTTCCAAATTTGAAAAATTACTCGCACATACTAAACATTATAATAAATTTATTTAAATTAAGAAACATAAAGAAAATGCAACTAAGGCAACAAAAGAAAACATGGACGAAATATGAAATAACGACGTTGAAATATTAAAGCTAATTCTAATCTATTTCATAAATACTTAAAAACTAAATAAATAGATAAATAGAATAAATATGATTAATAGAAATAGATAGCCAATATTTCATATTGCAATTTTTACATGGATCGCTAATTAACAGATAGTTTTTATGCAATATAAAACTATTTAATTAAGAATCCATATCATTATATGGCAATGGACCATCGGCAAATGCCCAGCCCTAAGAAACTTAAGGTTTCTCAGGCGCAGCGAAATGAAGCTGCCAGCAAAACAAAAAAAAAATAAACTTCGTTTGGTCTATAAATTTTGAATTCAACAGATGCCATTCAAAAAAAGCTCTGTAGCGAACAATATGAGAACAAGCTGCATACATAGGTATAAACCAAAAGCTCACTCACAGTCGGTGATATGTGTGTGTTGTTATGTTGTTGTTGTTGCAGCTGTGGAGTAAAAATTTAAAGCCCTAACCAAAAGCTTTCTACTCAAATGGTGATCTGAGCTTTTACGCCAGATGTTCCATTGTTTTTGTAAACAATTATAAATGTAATTTTAAAATTGCAAATTCATGACAGAAAACAAAAGTATTTACGAACAAGATATATGTAGGACGACTATGGTAACTAATGAAGTTTATTTACATCTGATACATAGTATATTATACCACGAAATCATATGTAAATTTACATCACAGTTCTTCTTCCATTCAACATATATACACTAAGCAGAAAAAGTCTGCGTACAAACTTAACGCGCAACTTTGATGTTAAATAAAAATAGTTGTATTGAAGATATTGACTTCATTTTTTTTTAAATTAACAACATATCTTTTAAGAAAAAATATAACCAGTCTTCATTTATTTCCATCAGCAACTTTTTTAATTAAAATCAAAAAACAAAAAATACATCTGTTTTCGAATCAGAAAAAGTCTGCGTACAAACTTAAATTAGTTTAAAAAAAAGCCATTTATTGATAAAACATTACAAAAATTAGTACGAGGTAGGATAAATAGGAAGGTTTATTGTGCCAATCAAGCGTTTTGGCATTGATTAAACCAATTTTTGGTGAATTCTGGTGGTATTTCGATCCACTCATCCAAAATTGCTCCCGAGGGAGGAAACCGTTCGTCAAACTTTACCAAAAAGGGAAATCTCAGCGGGAAATTGTCGAATTTGTTTTTAAAACGCATTCAATGATTAAAAAAGTAAAAAAAAATTGGAATCAAACCGGCACAGTTCAATCAAAGCCACATTCTGGTAGGCCTCCAAAGCTGACCGATCGAGAAGAGCGGGAGGTTTTGAAGTCGGTGAGGCGTAATCCTGGGACAACTGTACATATATGAACGCAAACAAGACTTTATAAGAACAAAATAGAATACAAGGAAGCACTAATTAAGTGGCAGAAGGCCCAAAATGAACAATGTCGAGATACATATACTAAACAACACAATCATCTATGGCACGGTCATCAGCTTCGGAGAAATTTCTTCAGGTGGTCGCACGGTCACTTGCACATATACCACATCTGGGTTAATGTTGGCGTTCTCCTTGATTTCCCTCTTAGAGACAACTCCCTATGCAATTTGAAGTGGCGGCGGCGCGGCAGCGCTGCAAATCGCTCCTCCTAAATTCTGCCTGATTGCAGTGCTGACTCCCGCTTGCAGCTATCAGCTGATCTGCTGCAGCTTTCGCAGCGGTCGTGCAGAAGCTTTCAAAGCTTTAGTACAAGCTTTGTTCTGCCAACTGTCGAAGCAGAGTGGATGAGCTTTGCATGGTGGCTTAACTTCGTAAGAACCAACAACATCCAAAAGAACAATATGAAACTGCGTGCCGTCTGATTTTGAAAGAAAAATCAGATCATGAATACATGTACATGTAAACTTTATATCTGCCGTGTGCAATAGTTACCCTGCCTTTTTGGACGGCACCATAAAAACTCCAAGTTTTGTCTCCGCCTGTTGGCTATCGCAGCTGACCGAAAAAGGGGGTGTTTTAACACAATTTCTTTATTCGCACTATGCACTTTTTAATTTAACTGAATATTTATATTTTGTCGTTACGTTAACGACCGTCGCACTTATTTCTCAATTTACATATATTTATACCCGCTACCCATAGGGTAGAAAAAAAAAATTGTGGAAGTTATTAAAGAAATACTTTTGTATGGGCATAAGCGCCTACTTACAAAGGGTCTCAGTTACTTTGGCTGACAATCTGGTATATTGTGCCGTCTATGGTATATTTTGAATGGTGTACTATATCGATATACCAAGTATACCATTTGGTATACTTTTAGTATTTTTGCAGTATGTTTGGTATATTTTGAAAATGATACCGAAATATTTTGCCTTTATTAAAAATGGGTAGCGGGTATCTCACAGTCGAGCACACTCGACTGTAGCTTTCATACTTGTTTTTTTTCACCTGGTGCGACTTGTCACGACCAATTCAGAAAATGACTTGCCAGATTGCATGACCAGCGCAAATGAGAAAAAAAAACTGGCTTGTCAATAGGGCATTCTTATCTTCCCATTCTTTGACATTCACTGCCTCAAGATGCATCTATCGCGAAAATCTTTTTGCGATGTTGCCAAGCCCCACACACAGATGGCGCTAATAAATTTGTGCCAACAAAATACAATTATCCTAAACGTTTATACTAACATTAAACATTTAACTAACAAAAATTGGATTATTAACACATATATACATAACTTTAATAAATATACTATATTAACTACTTTTTCTACAAAAAAAGCCGTGGCGCTGACGTTTTTCCAATAGCAAAAAAAAACTTTGCCAACTTTTAGGCCCAACAAAGAAATTTGCTCGGCCCAATCGACCACTACAATACCTTAGGGGAAGATTCGACGTACAACAGAGATGTGTGCCCACCGCATGTGAGAGGGTGAGAGGTTTTAAGTGCAACTAGGCATCTTCTCCGCTATGTACAAGGCTTCGGTGGCCAGTTTTTTGTCCAGAACCAAATCAGATATTTTACTGCTTGGCTCGGCTTGGTCTGTTTTGTTCGCATGTTTTAATTTCCCGCAAAGTAAGTTTCATAACGGAACTGAGAATGGTTAAGCATTTCCCATTTGTCAGAATGCTTACGCAAAGCTAATTAACTTGGATGAATACCTGCACTTCGGATGTAAGTGTCGAATCGCCCTACGTAGCTACCACCTGCCTGTCACTAAAAAAGCGGTTAACCCATCGATAAGATAGCTGGAGCCGTGTTGACTGAGGTAAGGCCCTTTAAAATGGCATCAGTTTTAACATTATAGAAGGCACCTAAAATATCAAGAAAAGTAATTTAAAGTTGACCGCTTTTTCGATGAAGGCCACCAGAGCATGAAAAGCCATCTCGATGGATTTGCTCTTCATATATGCATGCTAGTTGTGAGCCATCAGATGCACTGCATTGCTTCTAATGTGCAAGTCAAGTAGCTTCTCTTTAGAAAGCCATTAGGGTGATTGCCCGGAATTCTTTGGTGACTACACGGCTGCATTCTTACGCCTTCGGCAGGGAAAAATCTGAGAGGAACTTCATAGAGTAGAAATATGGCACTAAGAAATATAAGCCGAATAAATCTTCGTTAGCCATGTAAGAATCGAATTATCTTTCCTTCTTAGCAAGTTGGAAACATGCTAGTCAGCTTACCACGGAGCGATGTCAGATCTGGGTTCCACCAAGGTGGCGTTGATCTTCTCGTCGCAGCGTGAAAAGTATTCATTTTGATAGAACATTCACAGATGTTTCTATATCCTGTAACGAATTAATTGTACTCGCCGAATCTAGCGTTTGTAACGATAGTGGAAAACTTCACTCAGTCCGTATTGCTTAGCCATGGAAACCCTGTTGAATTCAATTTTAAACCGAATGTACCTATGATCAGAATAGAAGGGTCTGGACTCTCCCTTCTCCTCCATGGGTATCTAGAGTGGTGAAAGTCAAGTCTAGCATAGTGCGTGAAGTACGACCTATATACATATGTTGGCTACTTTCAACTTATCGCTTAATATTAATTCGATTACTGACTCACCCATTTTATTGGTTTCTGAATTTCCCAAATGCTATGCTGGGCATTGGCGTCCGTTCCAATGATTCATTACAGCTTTCCAGTAGTTAGCAGTTCGATTATCTTTAAAAGAATGACAGTTCTTGGTCTGGTTACCATCATCTTGACGTAGATGTTGTAATTTTGAGACTTCCGCCCGCCGACCATGTTGTCCGACGCTATCCAATGTTCCTGGATCAAAGCCGCATAGGTGGACCCAACTAGGGCAAAAAGAAGCTCCACCGAAGTCATTTTTGTCTTATGGACAAAAACCAATATCTGCTTCTCCTAAAAACCAATATCTGCTTCTCCTTCCTTTGTCTGAGTCAACAAGGACAACGCGAATATGAATATAAATTAAAATTATTTATATATGTTATATGTTAGCTATAGTTCCAATAATGTCGTCTCACAGTAGTAACTAATCCATTGTTTATTGAAGAATTTACTAAATTAAATGTCTATATTAAATGTGCCACGCACATTTTCGCCCGAATTTTGAAATACACAATAATAACTATAGTCTTTTTGATTCCTGAAAATTTGGTTGCGATCAGATAAAAAATTAACGAAGTTATTGAAGAAATACTTTTGTATGACAATCTGGAATACTTTGCACTCTACTGTATTATATATATCTTATATATCCAAATATACCATTTGGCATCTAGTTTTAATATTTGTGTGGTATATTATTATACCCGCTACCCATAGAGTACAATGGTATTATAACTTTGTGCCGGCAGGAAATGTATGTAACAGGTAGAAAGAGGCATCTCCGACCCTATAAAGTATATATATTCTTGATCAGCGTCAACAGCAGAGACGAACTAGCCATGTTCGTCTGTCCGTCTATGTGTCTGTCCGTCTGTCCGTATGAACACCTAGATCTCAGAGACCATAAGAGATAGAACTATAATTTTCGACAGCATTTGTTATGTTTGCACGCAGACCAAGTTTGTTTTAAATTTTTGCCACGCCCACTTCCGACCCCGCAAATCAAAAAAATCGAATAGCAAACGTTATTTTAAAGCTAGAGCTGAATTTTGGTATATACAATAACAACTATAGTAGTTGTGATTCCTAAAAATTTGATTGCGATCAGATAAAAATTGTGGAAGGTATTAAATAAATACTTTTGTACGGACAAAAACGCCTTCTTACTAGGGGTCTGAGTTACTTTATCCAACAATCTGGTATATTGTATATTGTTGTCCGAAAATCAAAAAATAACAAAAACAAAATGATTATCGAATATAATTTCAAAAATCAGGTGCAATTGCACTTCTTGGATAGACAAATCACCTCTACATATTTTGTATTCGATGGTATTTTTTATATTGGTATTTTTTTTTTGTATATTGGCGATTAAAGTGTTTTCAAACTTTTTGACAAACAAGTGTTTGTATTTTCTTCAAAATAAACAAATGTGTGCAAGTCACACCTGAACGCCTGAAACACAACCAGAATAACATATTTGTATAAATTGTAATTTCCTGCTTTCACTTGAATGTAGGTACCATAAGGTAATATTTTTTTCCCCGATTCGCATACATTCCTTAATTTTTTTGTCTGCTAAATGATCGTTTTTAAATTCGTTCACTATGGTATTGAGCGAACTTTTCTTCACACATCAATCAAAATCACTTTACGATTACAATGGACAAATTGCCACAAAAACCATAACGCAATTCGTGATACTTTAGTCTTAGTTCAGGTTCAAATTATACTTAACACTTTTATTTATTTATTACAGAAATATACAGGAACTTTCAAAGTTAATTAAAAAAACTGTATCGATTTTTAATTATTTTACTTAATGTCCATAGAAATATTAACAAATTACAACATACAAAATTTACTTTTCCATTACAATATTAACACCGTCTAAACACTTTTACAAACTATTTACATTCCAATTTGCTGCACACCAGAGCAAGGAGGCAGGAATACGTACACTTGTAGCCCTTGATGATCAAGGAGGTGAGTCCACTATTAACACAACAATCTATCACTTTTTTTTTTAAGACATATATATACCTTATAACATATATTATATTTTTTGTATATAAATAATTTACAGCACAACATTAATCAAAGCACAACATTTATGAAAACAAATATGAAAACGTACATAAATACATACGTACATATGTATAAAAATATTTTATTTTAGACTCTGCATTACTAATATAAATAAAGCACATGCCAATTATAAATGCGCATATGACTTTATTAGTTTTTGTGTGGAAATTAAAAATTACAAAAAAAAAAATTTGTTTACAAAGAAAGAGTACATGATCAGTCACAAAATTGCAAGAAAAAACTTAAATGTCTCTTTTTCGAGTAGCAATGTACAAATATAATAACTTTGTGCCAATAAGACGTGTAAGTAACAAAAAAAGTTAGGGTGAGCCAGGAAGGTATATAATGTTTAAAAATACGTTATTATTTTGGATTTTATTTTGTTAGCGCAGTTTCTTTCTGTCTTTATTTATAGAAGTAAGAGTTAGTTTTCTCGAAACTCCAGCTACTCTATATTTCTATAGAAACATGATTAATTCTGTGGTGTAACACCAAAAATTTTAAAACTACTAAGATTCAATCACCAAAAATTAAATATTTTCGCTTTTTAGGCCTGTAATTCTAATTCAAAAACAAGTTGAAGTTGAAGTTCATCCTCAATGACTTCAGGGGCTCACATTAGGTTTAGGTTTAAGTTGAACCGGCCGCCCCTGCTAGTGCGAAGCATAGACCAGTAGAGGTCCGTAGCTGGATGGATGCATTTGTGGCAAAGGCCAGCAGCAACCTAGGTAGTAGCCGAGAAACGTCACGAAGACCGTTGTGGCACGGCGAATCAAGGTATTTCACACAGTGGCCAGTTAAAATGCCGAGCATTAGTCTGCAGTCTTTCCTTGAAAGCTGCATGACGAAATTGGTTAAATTGGTATTAATTGAAGCACACATCAGCCTTGCAGTTTTGCACGAGTTGATATTGCGCCAGCTCGCGTCCCACTGCAGTCTAGAGCGTACTTATTTCCCTGCCTAGAGGTCTCAGGGATATCGGCACATTGCTTGGCTTGGGATCCAGTAGATGCATACTACCGCAGATGCGTTCAGGGACTCTACTGCCCTTCTGCTTTCCAGGACAACTTTGGACTTGACCACATCTGAGGACATTGATCTTATTGCTGCCTGGCTGTCAACAAAGATGTTAATAGAGTTGCAATAGTTCTGTATACCCCGAGCCACCTCTGCAGCCTTACCTACGGCAAATACTTCCGCCTGGAATATGCTGCAGTAGTCAGGGAGTTTAAAGGAGTGTTTGGAAACCGGGTTGGGCAGTATACGGCCGCGTCGACTCCGTCGTCGACCTGATGGCGCCTGTAATGCACAGAAGCGCTTAACGCTGTGTCCTTTCTATAATGGAGAGAGATAGGGGAGAGGCCCCAAGTGCAACTAAGCATCGTTTTCGCCATATACAAGGCTACGGTGGCCTTCTTAACCCTTTCTAACACGTTGAGCTTCCATGTCAATTTGCTGTCCAGAACCAGACCCATGTATTCTCTTCTATTCTATTTTGAGGGGGACCATAAGGGTACCTTATATCTCTTCGTGAAGAGGATAAGGTTTGATTTGTCCGCGTTAATGCTGAGCTTATGCTTATGTCATTGGCATAGGCCAGTTACTTGGGGCCCGTCTAATGAATTTTTGAAGTAGGCTGTTCACAACCAGATTCCAAAGGAAAGGCGAGAGTTTCAGCACTGCTCTCCGTCCTCCATCGTCCGACTTGAGCAGACTAGGACTAGAAGCCTGCTTGGACAACAGCTTCCTCAGTCTGGAGGTGTCTTTTATGTTGTCCAGGTCTGAGCAAAAGGTTCTCCATGTAGACCTTTTAGATTATCGGAACATCTTCTTGTAGGACTAAGAAGAACTGTCACTGTGTTTTGATTATTAATTGTTTATTGGAGGAGCAAACCATGTCCACCAGTCACCTCAGCTCTTCAGGTGGAGTCGGTGCGTCATGGGCCATCTAGCAGGTTGCTAGCAGCATACATCCTTCACAGCTCTCCAGCACCATCACGGTTAGATCGTCATTGCTAAAATTAGGTAGTAGATGAGCTTTTTGCTCCTTACTTACAAGGATGGCAGTTCTCAATCTACTTTCCAATGTCAGGACTTATAAATTGTAATTAGGCGACTTCAGCCCAGCGACGCTATCCACGGTTCTTGGACCAAAGCCGCATAGGCGGACTCTTCCTCCAGGGCGAGGAGTAGATCCGCCGAAGCCGTTTTAGACTTGTGGAGATTGAGTTGCAGCACACTCAGACGGTTGCACACCCCACCTCTTCTGTCTCGTCAGTCAGGCTGAGGTGCAGGGTGGCGTCGGTCATACTCTCAAGACCGAGATCCGCCTCAACCTGCCCTGATCTCAATGTGTGTGAGTCGCTGACACTTGGATGGTACACGCTCTCTAAGCGCCACGCCATCTTACCATTGCGCTTATAAAGCAGATCGTCGGCCTCCTTATTGATCTGAATGATCACGTGCTGCCCACCACTGGGTAAAGGTTCATCAATCTTCAGCACGGACCAATCACTCGTCGTCCTAAGCAGTTGAAGCGCTCGCTCGCCCTGCACGGCTATAGGGAACAGGACCTTAGCCTTCGGTATAAAAGGTATGTTGTTCCTATCCACCACGTTCAGCTTGGCACCCTCCCACAAGCCGTCCACTTTGGTGACCGTCGCCTTCAACCAAAGCAATGTTGGGTCGTCCTTGCATGTTAGGATCTTGACGCCATTCATTCAGCCCGTGCCTTCAAAAGTAGGCATTGGGCTATCTGGGGCACTCTTCATCCTAACAAACAGTGCGTCGACCAGCTTACCGCCACCGCTCAGCAGACATTTTCCCGTTAGGGTCCCCTCTGCCAATGAGAGCAACGGCGAGATGCAGCCTAGCGGTGTCCGCAACTGTTGCTCTCTGTCTATGTCTGTGACTGTCCGTGTTATTGTTGGTGGAGCCAGGTACTCGCAGCCTCTTGCTCACTGGAGCCCCTTGCTTGAGACTCTCAGCAGACCGTTGGCGCTTGCTTGCCGTGAACTCCACCTTCGAGTTTGGCAGAACCGGTCTGCACCTTATTGCCTTTTGGGAGGGGGCTAAGTTGGTTTTCACGCATCCACGCATTAGCCTAGGCAAGCCTCTCCTTGTCCTAGACAGCCAAAATCGCTACGCCACTAAGCATAGCGTGAATGCGGGTCGCCGCCTTATTTTTGGCCTTTTCCTTTAGCCCCCGTGCTACGTTGCGCAACCTTGGAGGTGCTGGCGATAGGCCGAGGTGACTGAAGAGGACGCCGTACCTTCTCCACGGTAGAGGTTGACGTAGCGGTCTCTTGGTCCGAGTCGGCTAAGACAGGGGCACCCGCGCGGATCAACCTCGAGTTGTTTGTTGTAACAGTTTTGTTACAACTGACTTGGCCTGCACCCACCGCATCAGAGGTGTGACCGCTGGCGACACGCAGAGAGGATCTCTCCCCCCCGTGCTCGCCGGTGGTAGCAGTCACGCCTTCCAACGACGTTGAGGCTGACATCCCAGCCCGAGTTGATTTTTATACTCGCTACCCATCCCTATGGGATTATGGGTATTATAACTTTCTGCCGGCAGGAAATGTATGTAACAGGTATACTATAAAGTATATATAATCTTGATCAATGTCAACAGACAAGTCGATCTAGCCATGTGTCTGGCCGTATGAAACACTGGATCTCGGAGACTATAAGATATAGAGCTATAATTTTTTTACGACAGCATTTGTTGTTTGCATGCAGATCAAGTTTGTTTCAAAATTTTGCCATGCCCACTTCAGCCCCCGCAAATCAATAAAAACGAATAACAATTTTGGTATATAGAATAATAACAACATTAGTTGAGATTCCTGAAAATTTGGTTGCGATAAGATAAAAATTGTGGAAATTATTAAAGAAATACTTTTGTATGGGCCAAAACGCCTACTTACTAGGTTGCTTTGGCCGACAATCTGGTACATTGTGCCGTCTGTAGTATATTTTGAAACATACCATTTGATATATGTTTAGTATTTTAGGTTTATTTTGAAAATAATACCACAATATTTTGCTTTTATTCAAAATAGGTAGCGGGTATCTCACAGTCGAGCTCACTCGACTTTAGCTTTCTTACTTATTTGAAATGCTCCATCTGAGACATTTTGGCTAATTTTGTTCTTGGGAGCCCCCCATCCGGATTTTTGCCAGCCTAGGGCTCACATTAAACATATAACATTTTAAAATAATGGATATCTGAAAATATTTTCTTACATCTTGTTATACCTTTCACTATACTTTTAAACAATTTTTGTTAATTGTTAATGCTATTGCGGTTTCTTTCATAGAATACAAAAACTGTTAAAATAAATAAAAAGTTTTCAACACTTTGAGGAAAACAAGAGGACTACAACAGTGTGTTTAGCTAAGGCATACCGCTTACCATTTTCAACAAATGCAAGACAGTGTAAAAATGGTATTTTGTTAAAAAATATCAAATTAATGTACCGAAAAAAACAAAATTATATCTAAAGATATATCTCGTATATCAATACAACTACATTCATACCTAGCCTGACGCTAAACGTAAAACCAAGTGAATTTTGAATTTAATAAATAGGAATAGTATGTTAATTATCATTACTTGACATTTCTCTTGTACTGATATATGATTGCGCATTCCTAACCCTTTCATACCCACTGTTTCATATATGTATGCAACATTGACTTTACATTTATCATTTACATTTTCGTATTTATTTATATATAATATAATCCATAATGAACAAATGTTGCCTAAAAGGCAATATTGCAGTAATGACATACCAAGGGTCTTAGAGTATCGAAAATTGGAATGAAACATACTTGAGGCTCCTTTTAATCATTTATGGAAATAATATTTTCTATGTGTTCCCATTTTAATTTGGGCATGAAAGGGCTAATTAAACGCTCCGTCGCTTATTCATTTTGACAGACAAGAAGAATGGCTGCACAACATTATAAATGCTCGCCGTTTACATCGACGATTATTCAAATCTCTCATTTTATTATCGTTTCGAATATACGGTGTCCCTGTTTTAGTTCTTAAGATCTTTGACTGGGGTCTGGATAATATTAATATTTATTTTGGTAGCTTAGAGAGCAATGTACAATATTGTAGAACAGGATCGTGTAATTTTTGCTTTTGGTTGATGTATTTACAATTGTGTAAATTTTAAAATTAAATTTTAAAAAATACTCTGCTTACTTCCGGGTATGCGCTATTGTTTAATGTAAGAGGTGAGCAATTTTGCTTGTTAAGTGGTAAACTTACGTCTATGCATTTTTGTTTGTTAACTATTATTGACTAGTCACATATCTCTATTTTGAACAAATAGAGAGCTTATTGCGTTGCTTTAGGCATCTGAAGAGACTGAGAATATAAATATTGCCTATTGCAAAAAGTAGAAGACTATGTACTTGTTACTATGTGTGCTGAGTAGAAAACATGTGTACATACATACATGTATGTATATAATATTGGTTCAAGCACGCTGCCTTATGGAACTTTAACTCCAATGGTATAGTCCTAGGTCATAGGTGCATTTCACTATATTTTGTATCGTAAATTTGTATAGAATCGTCGAATGTGCCCGACTGTGAGATACCTGCTACTCACTTTCAATAAAAGTAAAATATTGCGATATTATTAAATATACCACAAAAATATTAAAACTATATGTCAAACGGCATATTTGGTATATGGATATGACACTTCATTTAAGATATATGATTTAGAGTGCAAATTATACCAGATTGTCAGCCAAAGCAACTAAATTGTAAATACTTTTCTACCCTATCTAATGACAATAGTCAGCTGGATTAAACGTCGTTTAACCAAGAACTGCACATGTTAGTGTTCATATTATGGACAAGAGTTCTTACATTTTCAATAAAAATCAGAAAGTCATTGTCGTACTCTCTCTTCATGCTACTGTAACTTTCAGCAGAAAGACACGATCTTAAATTATCTTGTTGAAAATCCAATTATTCCTTGTTAATCCGCTCAGATAGTGTTCAGTTGAGCACGTCGACTTCCCGTTCATCAATCCTTATATAGTAAACGCTTTATCTGTTTCATATATTTTAATGTAGTTTATGAAATAAAACACTTTTATATTTTACTCAGCAACTAGCGGACACATGTAAGGCCAAAGAACAATCGATATTCGATATTTAGATATACATACATATTTAAAATATACTGTTTTAATATTAGTGATTATGAGATGTTTCGATAATATATACATATATACTGTTTTTGCATCCAATGTGAGGCTACATTTCCACAGATCTAAGGGTCAATGTAGAGTCTCAAAAAGGCTAATGAGTATTGGCAAAGAAAACTTTGAAAGACCTTTGCGAGTTGCAGCAACGAACAACGAATTTACAACTTTTGCGTGCATGTGCAGCCATGCATCGATAGTCATCGTCACTATCGAACGTCTCTTTTCTTTTTTTTTGGGACTTTCGGTATGAGTGTACAAACCAGTACTGTCAAATCTTGACCGAAAATCATTCATCATTCATTCAAAAGAAAAGCTTACATTTTTTATCTGATCACAAAGAAATTTTAAAAAATCATATCTCTGTTTTTAATTTTTTTATATTTCGAAAATCGTGACTTTAAAATTACGCATGCTCTTCGTTTTACATTTGCGTGCAACAATAAAAATTGCTGTCTAAAAAATTGTATATCGTATATATTTAAGAAAAACCCTTGTAATTTATAGGCAGGCACTCAACAACTTCAACAGAACATGTACATCATATCATATTTGCATATGAGAAACTGTGTTCGCGGCAACCACTCCATGATCACTTTTGACCAAAAAAACATCAAGTTCAAGATTGGCAGGAGTGTTTGGAGATGATCAACCCGAGTGAAGGAATGAACCTCCTAACATTTGCTATTTGACCTGTGCGTTCATGCTTAATCAGGGAGTCAGAACATGCATTTGGACAAAAAGCTTTATATGCATATACATAGATGTCCAAATTCAATACGTATTGTTTAAAAACAATTTTGTACAACATTCAACAGATCAATAGTACTTTGAAATCGATTAGATAATAGAATGTTATGATTTCACTATTACTTACTATTATCATAAATGCGCACTCAGGGAAATTAAGATAATGAGTTTAACATAGCTTCTACACCTAGGAATGAATTTATTATTCAATTATTACTTCTTATATTATATTTAACCTAATGAAGTAACCCCGATTGCATTACACACATGTTGCGAATAATATTGTTTGAAAAAAATCGTAGAAAATCTCCCATATTGGTACTAATTAATAAATGAACATGTATTTTTATTTAGAGCGCGGAAGTTGGGATGCGAAGCATCGTTATGTTGGACGAGCAAGGAGGTAAGGCATTCATGGTAAAGGAAGCTTTAAAAATCTAGCAATATGTTATTAATGTATGTTCGCGTCTTAAATAAGCGGTGAGTTTATGAGGTTTCAACATTCACTTTACATATTTTGAGAAAAATCTAATGAGGGATATTTTGAGTTGAACAAATTTAAAGTTAATGAAATAAAAAGTCTTTAATGGAGAATGCTTAAATACATGATGCTCTGTACCCATTGAATTGAAATTATAACACAAATTCCCACATACGTTAATATTAAAGCAATATACATACTCTGAACGTACATAGTTGCTTAATTAACACTTTGGTGTAAAATTTTGAATATACATACAACATATTTTATAAATTAACAAAATGCATATTTGAAAAGCAAATTTTATCAAAACGCCTAAGCCATATATCCATTTCATTATATTTAGCAAAATATTCAAAAACAACATTGGTGCTGCGAGGTTAGGTTAGGTTCGGTCGGCCGCCTCTGCTATGGGCGAAACATAGACCAGTAGAGGTCCGTAGCTGTACCGGTGGAGGGTGTCTTAAAAGTCGAGCAGTATGGATGAATTTTTGACAAAAGCCAGCAGCATCCTAGGTGGTAGCAGATAAACATCACGAAGTTCGTTATGACACGGCGAATTAAGGTATTTCATCCGGAGCCGGGATAACGTTGGACATCTACAAAGAAGATGCTCAAGTGTTTCCTTGACTCCGGACTCGTTGCATTTCCTGCACTGGTCACTGTTCGTGATGATTATCTTTACAGTATGGACAGCCGACAGACAGTGGTCAGTTAAAATGCCGAGCATTAGTCTGGAGTCTTTCCTTGAAAGCTGCATGAGGAATTTGGTTAAATTGGTATTAATTGAAGCACACAAGAGCCTTGCAGTTTTGCACGAGTTGGTATTGCTCCAGCTCGCGTCCCACTGAAGTCTAGAATGTACTTCAATTTCCCTGCCTAGAGATCTCAGGAATATGGGCACATTGCACATGTTAACGACATCAAGCCCCTCTTTGGCAAGAGTATCTGCGATCTCGTATTAAAATGGTCAGTACAGGTAAGGGGGATAGTATAGTCCAAGTCTATGCTAGTCTCCCTACCAATGCACAGTGGTTCCGCCAGAGGCCAAAAATCAAAAAACCGATCAAAAAATATTTAAACTCAATTTACACAGTTTGTCTCTAAAATGTTCAAACTTTCAATTTGCAAACCGGTTTTCGCTGGAAACCTAACGGTACTTTCTAAAAATAGAATCAAAAGCATGAACACGTGTTCATTTCAACAGCGCATTGCAGCTAAGGTGCAATATTTCGCAAGCAAAAGCGCACTTCAAATCGGGCTGGTAACTATTAAAGTTTATAAATTTATATTATTTAAAATGGATTTTAAAGCCCAAGGTATTTATTTCAATTTATGAAATTAATTGATACTAACTTGATATAAAATTAATTAAAACTAACTTGATATGTGAAACCCTTTTGTTTGTACCTTTTTTGTGTGTCTTAAATGTGTTTACCTAAAGTTTTAGTTGTGTTGCCACACGATGCCACATTAGAATTATTATTTTTTTCTTTGTCATAGTTTTAAGATTTAAAATCGTTAAGGTTAGGTGCGGAAAGTTGCGGATATATTTTTAATCGTTAATATGGTTACACGACTTCTAATTTTTTGGATCAACACGTTACTGCAGGCCAGTTTCCTTTGTCAGTTCAAAAAAGAGACAACTCAACTGTCAATCGAAGAGGAAAAATACTTTAGGACAAAAATACATCAACTCAAGCCTACAGAATGTTTTCTTTTTATAATCAAAAGATAATTGTTGAGCATAGTTTACTACTGACTATCTTAGATGTAAAAGTATGCAACGCTTTTTGTAACAGTATAACTAGCAGTATATATTTATGTAATAATTATATTGATTCGTTGATGGCTGTGTAAATATCAATTTAGCGAATTTGTGTAGGATGGTTTAATTTAGGATTTATTGATATGATAATATTATATTTTAGAAGGTGTATAGCTCGAGGATTGGATAAGATTTAACTGAAGTATAATAAAACACAAAATAGTTAATCTTTCCTATGACAGTCATATGATTTAGTTATCCGATTTTAATAAAATTTGCTAAGCATATGTAAAACTATACCAAACTAATAGTCTGAGAGTTTAGATAAATTTTTCATACTAAATTTGTATTTTTAACCGATCATATAGACGCACGATATGGCGAATATTTATAAAATATATTTGTAATATTTTTTTTATTATTTTGGGGAAAATTTTTTAACTAGAAGTATTTATGGCCGCGGCTCCATACAAGCCGAACCACTGTGCAATGGCGCTATGGCCGTAGCCCAATAGACCAGGATTGCCTGTTGCAGCAATCCTAAGGGCCGATTTTGATGCTAAAGATTGCGCATATAAGTAAGCAAGTATAAGGGCACCTTATATCTCTTTGTGAAGAGGATAAGGCTGATGTCAGAGTGCGCGCGATAAGCGATGCGATAATATTCGGCGAGAACGAGCGATAAACCACTGCAACCTTTTTCATATGCAATCGCTCAAAAGATGTCAGAGTGAGAGCGAAGCGAGTTTCGAGTTCAAGCTAGAAAGCGAGAGACCAGTTTGCAACCTGCTTTATCGCTTCAACTCTCTAGTTAAAAAACTTTTCTGGGTGGTTTCTCAAGTCGTTATATAAATTTTTGAACTCTCCTATTTCGTTTCGCTTAACTGTAGTAAGCGGGTGGACGCCATTTTTTTTTAAAATAAAGTTAAATGTTGCACTTGAAGCAAAAAAATCTTCGTCCGAATCCGTCACAATCATATTAATAACTGAAAAATAGAACAATGTAGCTCGCTCTCGCAAAGCTGTCACTCTCACATCTTCTCGCTTTGCTCATCGCTTCTCGCATCGCTTCGCACTCTGGCATCAGCCTAAGGTCCGTTTTGTCCGCGTTAATGCTGAGCCCGGCAGATTTGGCCCATGCTTTAACTTCCCGTAAAGTAAGTTCCATTACAGAACTAAGGGTGGTTGGGTATTTCCCATTTATCAAAATGCTTATGTATGTCATCTGCATAGGCAATAAACTTGGGGACCCGTCTAGTAAAATTTTAAAGTAGGCTGTTCACAACCAAATTCCAAAGGAGGGGCGAGAGAACCCCACCCTGGGGAGTGCCACCTTGCACTTCCTTTCTAATGAACGAATTGCTCCACGTAGCCACCACCCACCTGTCGCTAAGAAGGCGGTTGACCCACCTGTGGATCGCTGGAGCCGTCTCAATGGACTTGTCTTAGTGTTCACATGCTGATTTGGGGACAACAGCTGCATTGAGTTGCTTCGGATGTGTAAATCAAGTAACTTCTCCAAAGTTTTTAGCAGGAAAGAGGTTAGGCTGATTAGCCGGAAGTCATTTGAGACCACATGACTGCATTTGCCGCATTGGGC
Organism: Drosophila sulfurigaster albostrigata; assembly: GCF_023558435.1. NCBI lineage: Eukaryota > Metazoa > Arthropoda > Insecta > Diptera > Drosophilidae > Drosophila > Drosophila sulfurigaster. The sequence goes on from NC_084882.1 coordinate 2,305,135, forward strand.
AGGAAAATGACTTTTAAGGTCCTGCAAAGAGTGGGGATATAACACCATGCGAGAAGATTCCCGATAGCCAAGGAACAAACCCGTAGGTTTGCTGGCTCGCAGTATTGCCGGCGAAAGTCCATCGAGTCCGAGCGACCTGACCTTCGCAAAGGAGTCGATAGCCCAAATTCTTTTATTGTCCGTAATATGACCTGCAGAGGGTCTCAAAACTGAGAGACTAGGAAAGAGCTGCCAGTCCCTGTTCTCTATTCCAATACATCCCGGGGAAATGAGCTGAGAGCAGTGCTTCAAGAGTTTCAGCGCTGCTCTCCGTTCATACTCCATCGCCTGACTTGAGGAGACTAAGACTAGAAGCCTGCTTGGATAACAGCCTCCTCAGTCTGGCGGTGTCTTTTATGTTGTCCAGGTCTGAGCAAAAGGTTCTCCATGAAGACCTTTTAGATGATCGGATCATCTTCTTGTAGGACTTCAGGAGAGACCTGTACTCACCGCAGACATAGACGTAGTCCGCCTTTTTTAGCAAGTTAAAACATTCTAGTAAGCTCACCACGCAGCGATGAGAGATCTGGGTTAAACTGGATGTACATTTGATCAGAGAAGGAGGGTCTATCCATGACTTTCCACTCACCTACATCAGTATAATCAGTTTCTATGTATAAGTCCAGCACGTTACGAGAGGTGGGACCTACAAAGGAAGATTCCTCACCTCTGTTCAAGAACTGACTCACCCCTTTCGTTTATGTCGGGACTTCCCCAAACGCTATGGTGGGCGTTGGCGTCCGTTGCGATTATTAGTTGTCTGTTAAAAGAGCAGACCATGTCCACCAGTCTCCACAGCTCTTCAGGTGGAGCCGGTGCGTCATGGGCCATCTAGCAGGATGCGAGCAGCATACATCCTTCACAGCTCGCCAGCACCACCACGGATGAGCTTTTAGCCCCTTCCTTACAAGGTTGGCAGTTCTCAATCTACTTTCCAATGTCAGGACTTATAAATTGTAATTAGGCGACTTCAGCCCAGCGACGCTATCCACGGTTCTTGAACCAAAGCCGCGTAGGCAGACTCTTCCTCCAGGGCGAGTAGTAGCTCCGCCGCAGGCGTTTTAGACTTATGGAGGTTGAGTTGCAGCACACTCACTAGACGGTTGCACACTCGCGAGGGTCCCGTCTGCATGGACAGTTCCTCCCCACCTCCTTCGTCTCGTCAGTCAGGCTGAGATGCAGGGTGGCGTCGGTCATGTTCTCAAGACCGAGATCTGCCTCAACCTTCCCTGTCCTCAATTTGTGAAAGTCATTGTCATTTGGATGGTGTTCTTTAAGGCGAAGGTACACGCTTCCTAAGCGCCACGCCATCTTACCATTGCGCTTATAAAGCAGATCGTCGGCCTCTTTATTGATCTGAATGATCACGTGCTGCCCACCACTGGGTAAAGGTTCATCAACCTTCAGCACGGACCAATCACTCGTCGTCCTAAGCAGTTGAAGCGCTCGCTCGCCCTGCACGGCTGTAGGGAACAGGACCTTAGCCTTCCGTATAAACGGAATGTTGTTCCTATCCACCACGTTCAGTTTGGCACCCTCCCACAAGCCGTCCAATTTGGTGACGGTCGCCTTCAACCATAGCAATGCTGGGTCGTCCTTGCATGTTAGGATCTTGACGGCTGGCTGGGGCACTCTTCATCCTAACAAACAGTGCGTCGACCAGCATGCTATGGGTCAACCGCCACCGCTCAGCAGACATTTTCCCGTTAGGGTCCCCTCTGCCAATGAGAGCAACGGCGAGATGCAGCCTAGCGGTGTAACAACTGACTTGGCCTGCACCCACCGCATCAGAGGTGTGACCTCTGCCGACACGCAGCCCGTCGGTGGTAGCAGTCACGCCTTCCCGAGCCAGCCCGAGTTGATTTGTTAAAATGCTCCATCCGAGATATATTGGCTAATTTTGTTCTTCGGAGCCCCCCATAGCATTTTCATTCTGACTGTCAGACACCTCGTACCATGGATTCTGCTTCTTATCTACAGACAGATGACCGAAGGATAAGGAGCAGGGCCCTCAGCTAGAATCGGCAATACCTGAAACGTCGGCGCATAGTAGAGATCGCTACCCGATGACAATGAGGTAATACAGATCCTACCCAGCCAGCACCCTCGGGGAGGGTTCAGTATAGGATTTTTGCCAGCCGGTGCTGCAAGGTACTACTACAAAAATTCCGAGCAAGAAATATCTAGTGTTTTCAATTAAGTTAAATTTTCAAACCTGCCAAAATAATTTAAGATCCACAGATTTCAATATTTGTTAATTTCTAACGAGAAAAATGATATTGGTTAGGGGAACGGCAGCAACAATGGTGTCCCAAATCAAAATATTCGAAAAATATTCTCATATATGCCTTGGGGTTCAAATCAGGGTATTAGTACTGAATTTTTAAAATTATAAATCCTAAATGATTCTTTGATAGAAATCTTTGTATGTTTTGTATGTATTGTATGTCTATGTGTATTTATTGTGTATATGCTTGCAAGCCAACTGGTCTCGAATTCGGAGCCTTGATAGGCGGTAATTCCATTCGGCTAACTCAAGCGAGCTGTCCAACAGGACAATAAATGGTTAGCTAGTGGTACTGGTTAAATCTCCCAGTTGGAATCGATATCTTCATGGGAACCAGATGGTTACGCTTATGTATTTTAGCACTGTTTGAATCAGTTGGTAACATGTTTGCTTATGATTTTCCATACTTAATTTTGACGTATTTGACTGTATTTGACTTGACTGTAAACCAGTATGACTGTATGACAATACGTCAGGAGCAAAACACGTAACTGGGTCTTTTAAAGGTGGTGAGAAAAACTCTCATTAGTAAGTACCATAAATTTGTATATCTTAATGATTTCTAGAGTTGAGCTTTCTACAATACTTTGGTTATTGTTACTCAGTATAAAGGTGAGTGAGTGGTTGATGGTAGGATGGCGGTACTGTGGTAGATTTTGCGTAGATTTTGAAGAGACCACTCTATTGCGAACATTTGTTTTTATATCTGCTACTCATACTGAAGAAGGGTATTATAACTATGTGCCTCCAGGAAATGTATGTAAATAGCAGAAGGGGGTTTAGATTTTAGAAATATCATATTTTTTCAAGAGCGCTTGTTATGTTGTTGTTATGCTTGCAAACTAAGTTTGCCCAAAAATTGTGTCACACCTACTTCTGCCCCAGCAAAGCAATAAACAAATCATAGAACAAGCGTAATTTTGATGTAATAATTATAACAATAACAATCAACAACAAACTCATTAAGAAAATAATAATAAACAAAATCAATATATATGTTCTATCAATATAAATGTCAGAATTTTAAAAATAATATTAATATTAATTCAACATTTTTAATAGCTAATTAAATTTGAATATTCCGAAAAAAGTACGTTTAAAATAAATCATATGATTTTGTTGAGAATGGACTTATCCAAAGAAAAGTGTCATGTATTGATTTTAAAAAGACTTTTATATAACAGAACTCAGAATAAATAATATTGTGAAAATGCTTAACGAAAAATTCGAATAGTTGTATTACAGAGACGGCGACCAAATAACACAATATTAAATCGATGTAGTATTACATAAAAAAAATCATTGAGTACAATATATAGAAATCATTAATACTGCTGTTATTATTGTATATAAGGCTAGTTGCCTTAGTTTTATTATAATATAGTAAGTTATAATTGATTATTGATAATTTATATACTGCTGAATACGATGACACGCACGGCTGTTCTGCTTTACTGCTGATCACGGTTCTGCTCGTACTACTGCTGTTCTCGTACCACTGCTCTACTCGTACTACTGCTGTTATCGTACTACTGCTCTACTCGTTCTCCTGCTCTACTCGTACTGCCGCCTGTTCTCGTACTACTGCTCTGCTCTTACTGCTGCTGTTCTCGTACTGCTGCTTGTTCCTTTTCTGTCGACTCCGATTTCTGCTCACGCCGGCTACTCGATACTTCCTCACGGCGACCAATCGATATCTGCTCACATAGATATATCGATGTCCGTTCACACCGACTCATCGCCCTTTCCATCTTACATTGTATATACAAAAAATCACGGAACTCTAACTTTTTTATTAACGGGTACGAAACTGGATCAAATTTGATCTGCAAAAAAAGGTGCATTCAAAATAATTGTAATATATCTTGTACTCTAAGAGCCTGTGAGATTTAGGTTTAATAATAACGGATAGACAGACAGATGGATAACGAGTATATGGGTTAGGAGTATAAAAATAGATAATTCGGGAGTACAAAAATACAGATCGCATGTAGATTATAGACTATTAAATCATTTCAAATATCCATTATCTATAATGAACTCTACATTAGACAAGCTTTGTAAAGCTCAATAATTCACCACGTTAGGCCTTGCAAAAGGCTATCGTCAAATCGTAATTGAAGAAGAAACTTTTGAAGATAGAAACCTGAAACTTTTTTCATATACTTACAAAATAAAGGTAGAATTCTTCGATTGGACAATTTATCACATGTACTAAACATTTAGTGCTAATAATATATTTGTAAATACCTTGACCATTAAATTCCATGTTCAATCTTTTTTGTTTGTATTACTAGTTCAAGAGTGTCATAGACTTTAAGTATTGACAACAAAATACCAACGAAGACCAAAAATTAAAAAAAAAAATGGGTATTAGTGTTCTTGAAGTATTATAATTCAGAAAATATGGCCAATTTGATAATTTCTTCTCAGATGTCGCACGGTATGAATGCATTTTAGGCCAAAGCATCCTAGCGTATAGCCGTGAGTTCTAGAAATCTTAGACGGAGACTGGGTAGTACCGGACATTTACACAGTAGAGGTTCCAATCATTCCTTGACTCTGTACTCGTTGCATTTCCTTCACTAATCATTATTTGTGATACACAGCCTTACCGCATGAGCATCCAACAAACACTGCTCAATTAAAATGCCAAGCATTTTCCTGCAGTCTTTTCTTGATATCTGTATGACATACTTAATTACGTGAATGTTATTTGAAGTAGACATCATCCTCAAGTCCCACCGAAGATAAGAATATGCTTTAATTTTACTGTCAAAAGATCTCAGGGCAGCCGCACCCACTCCTCCAGGTATCAGTCAAGTTGTTGAGGCGTTCCACAGTGGGCGATTTGGTCTCGCTAGCGGCATTTAATTAATAACTTCTATACTAAAATATATGTCTTCAGTCGGGTTTTTCACTGATTAGAGAAAAATCATAGATATTATAAGTTAAAAACAAATTTTTTTTAAAATAATTTTTATTATTTTTTTTTAGTGCTGAAACTCTTGAAGCACTGCTCTCAACTCATTTCACGGGATGTATTGGAATGGAGAACAGTGTCTGGCAGCTCCTTCCTAGTCTCCCAGTTATGAGACCCCCTGCCGGTCTAATTACATTTAATAAAATAATTTGGGCTATCGACTCCTTTGCGAAGGTCAGGTCGCCAGGTCTCGATGGACTTTCGCCAGCAATGCTGCAAGCTAACAAGTTCACGATTGTTCCGTGGCTATCGGGCATCTATTCGACTTGCCTCGCATGGGGTCATATCCCCACTCTTTGGAGGACCTCGAAAGTCATTTTCCTGCCCAAGGCGGGTAAATGCAGTCATGTGGTTCCTACTTGATTTGCACATCAGAAGGAACTCAATGCATCTGTTGTCCCCAAATCAGCATGCGTACACAAAGGGCAAGTCCATTGAGACAGCTCTCCATGCTTTAGTAGCCTCCATCGAAAAAGCAGACCACTATAAAGAATATGCCTTGGGTGCATTTCTTGACATTTCAGGCGCCTTCAATAACGTCACCACTGACGCTATTATGAAGGGCCTTACCTCAGTTAACACGGCACCAGCGATCCACAGGTGGGTCAACCGCCTTCTTTGTGACAGGCGGGTGGTGGCTACGTGGGGCGATGCGGCCATTACAAAGGTAGTGCGAGGTGGCACTCCCCAGGGTGGGGTTCTCTCGCCTCTCCTTTGGAATTTGGTCGTAAATAGCCTACTTTAAAAATTTAATAGACGGGCCCCCAAGTTAATTGCCTATGCCGACGACATAAGCATTTTGATAAGTGGGAAGTGCCCAACCACCCTTAGTTCCGTAATGGAACTTACTTTGCGGGAAGTTAAAGCATGGGCCGAATCAGCCGGGCTCAGCATTAACGCGGACAAAACGGACCTTATCCTCTTCACGAAGAGGTATAAGGTACCTGCGTGGTCCCCCCCAAAAATAGGTTGCACCACGCTAAAGCCGAGCCTAGCAGTAAAATACCTAGGTGTGGTTCTGGACAGCAAACTGTCATGGAAGCTTAACGTGTTAGAAAGGGTGAAGAAAGCCACCGGAGCCTTGTACATGGCGAAAAAGATGCTTAGTTGCACTTGGGGCATATCTCCTAATCTAATGCGGTGGATATACATCTCAGTTGTTCGCCCTATCCTCACCTATGGTGTTATAGTGTGGTGACAGGCCATGGAAAAAAGGACGTACCTATCCATCATGGAAAGGGCACAGCGTCAAGCGCTACTGTGTATCACAGGCGCTATCAGGTCGACGCAAACTGTCATGGAAGCTTAACGTGTTAGAAAGGGTGAAGAAAGCCACCGGAGCCTTGTACATGGCGAAAAAGATGCTTAGTTGCACTTGGGGCCTATCTCCTAATCTAATGCGGTGGATATACATCTCAGTTGTTCGCCCTATCCTCACCTATGGTGTTATCGTGTGGTGGCAGGCCACTGAAAAAAGGACTTACCTATCCATCATGGAAAGGGCACAGCGTCAAGCGCTACTGTGTATCACAGGCGCTATCAGGTCGACGCCAACTAAAGCCCTCGAGGTAATAGCTGGCGTTGAATCGTTAAACCTATACGCGCAATCCATAGCCGCAAAATCGTCCCTAAGGATTGCCGCAACAGGCAATCTGGGCTATCAGGCTATGGTCACAGCGCCATTGGTAGGGAGACTAGTAAAGACTTGGACTATACTATCCCCCTTACCAGTGCCGACCATATTAAAACAATATTCTTGGAACCGGACTGCTGGCGGGAAGGGTTATGCATTCCCGAAGCCCTCAACCTCTTCACCGACGGGTCGAAGATGGATGATGGTGTCCGAGCGGCCGTATACTGCCCAGACCCGGTCTCCAAACATTCCTATAAACTCCCAGACCTCTGGAGCATCTTCCAGGCGGAAGTTTTTGCCATTGGCAAGGCTGCCGAATTGGCTCGGGGTTTACAGCGTAATCATAACTCTATTTACATCTTTGTTGACAGCCAGGCTGCAATAAGATCAATATACTCTGATGTGGTCAAGTCCAAAGTTGTCCTGGACAGCAGAAGAGCAATAGAGTCGCTGAACGCATCTGCGGTCGTGCGTATCTATTGGATCCCAAGCCACCAGGGCATCGATGGCAACGAGATCGCAGACTCTCTCGCCAAAGAGGGAGTGGGACTCGATGCCGGTAACATGTGCAATGTTCCGATATCCCTGCGAACTCTAGGCAGAGAAATTGAGGTGCGCTCTAGACTTCAGTGGGACGCTAGCTGGCGCAATGCCAACTCGTGCAAAACTGCAAGGCTGATGTGTGCCTCTACTAACAAAAACTTAACCAATTTCGTCATGCAGCTTTCAAGGAAAGACTGCAGACTAATGCTAGACATTTTAACTAGTCACTCTCTGTCGGCTGTCCATGCTGTAATGCTGGGTATCACGAACAGTGATCAGTGCAGGAAATGCAACGAGCCCGGGGTTAAGGAAACACTCGAGCATCTTCTCTGTAGATGCCCAGCGTTATCCCGACTCCGGTTGAAATACCTTAATTCGCCGTGCCACAACGATCTTCGGGACGTTTCACGGCTACCCCCTAGGATGCTGCTGGCTTATGCCAAAAATGCATCCATACTGCGTGATTTCTGAGACGTAGATAAGCTATCGGTACAGCTACGGACCTCCACTGGTCTATGCTTTGCCCCGTACGGGGGCAGCCGGCCCTACCTAAACCTAAACCTTTTAATTTAAAAAAAAAATTGTTTAAATATAAAATTTTGTTTTACTTTTATTTTTTTAAACTTCAATTAACAAATTTCATATATAAACTTTATCTAAAAAATGATGGGATGATGGAAAAAATTGGGATGACTTCTGAGTGCCATACTAAAAAAAAATCCCTTTTTGCTACTGACTGTGCTTAAAGAGTACCATAGTTTGAAGGCTAGCAGGTAATAGCAGTTCATATTACTAATTTTGGACGCCACTAATTCACACTTTCGGCTAATAAAACAATTAGACTGAATCCACTTGAATCCGTTAAGTTCGACTTCACGAAAGACAGGTGTACGCTAATCCAGGCTCGTTGTTAATACACTGAATTACCACTACGTATTATGAGCTACACATTTATTGACCGGTCACAAACTTTGATTTTTTTTTTGTAATACATACCTTGAAGAAAATAAAAAGCCAAACTTTTAATAAATTCAATAAACATTTTAATTATCCGAGGAACTCGAAATGAATGCGTGCAAAAAGAAATAATTTTCTAGAGTTCATTGCAAAATCATATGGTGTGTTTGTTCGTTCACAGCTGATAATCAGTTGATCGTAGAGCTTTTAAAACGCTCTGATAATTTATTTATTTACAGTGTACTGCAGTGAAAATAACATAAACTAAAACAATTTTAAGAATAAGTGAATGTTATTCTATAGCTATAAAAATAACCTTTTCTTATTTTTAAAATTGTTTCAGTTTATGTTATTTTCAATGTAAAGAGTCTCGCACGGGAAAAATTCCGTTATGGAATTTCCCAAATGTATGTATATCGTGTTAATAGAGTGCTGTTAAAGGGGTGTCAAGCTCGTGTCAATAAGAGTCTTTCTATATAGAGCGCTTTGATCATAGCGGATCATAGCGGCAGTCCTTCGAGCGATTTTTTGGGTATTATCGTGCCTATACCAACAATAACTTCGAGATCTTTAGTTGGCGTCGATCTTATAGACCCTGTGATGCACATGAACGATCGACATTATGTCAATTCCATGATGGACAGGTTCGTTTGTTTCAACGGTCTGCACCATACCACAGTACAAAATACTTCTAGGTGTGCTATCGCTATGAAACTTTCACCACAAATTTAGAAAAGTATTATAAATATATTATAAAAAATTTTACCAGATCCTACCACTATATCCTATAACTTCCACAGGATGGCGCTTTCATGAGAGAGCAGTCATAAAAGCACTTCTAATGGTCAGATCAGGCTTATATTTCTACTGTAAGTTATTTACAAAGATAGAACTATAATAGAAAAATATTGGAGTGATTGCTCAACTCCACTCCCACGTCGACCTCCTCAAAAAAGTTATGATAACAAAAAAATAATAATATATTTAAGTAGAAAACAAACAATATTACAAAATCGTATACAGAATTGTTTCATTTAGTAAAGAAATGGTTGTTGCTAGTAGCGGTGATTTTGGATATAAGTAATTTTTCTTTGCCCACTAATAAATGGGTCAGAGCTTAAAAGCAATCTGTTAAATAAATCTGTATTTGAGGTGACTCGTGAAATTTTGCGCGTATGTTGCAATCGAAAGTTTTTAATATCTTTAATTCTCGCCTCAGCGGCTTCTTCAGAAAGCTCTCAAATCGATAATAAAGAATGGTTTATAATATCAGGAGCATGAAGTAAAACTTTATGAACCGATGGAGGGAGATAAAACAAGAGATAGTTATCAATCAGCTGCTTTGCGGTTTCTAGAGCATAGTCGCCAAATTTTGCTGAATTTATCAACCATGGTAAGTTGCAAGGAATGATCGATATTTATTTTTCGATTTTGTATTTCAACTTTGCTAGTTTTAAGGTTATCAATCTTGTATTCGAAATAGGCTTCTTCATCTAGGCAAAGCTGAGTCGTCTCCTTTTTAAATTGGAACCGGATTGGTCTGCAATATTGAGTCGATGATGGCCTTGGATTCTTCCAAATAATCTTGGAATGGTCCGACCTTGTAACCATTCTAAGGGGCACATATGATGTAACAAACCTATTGCTGTCTGCTAAGTCGCTATCCATCGTCTCTTTATATTTAGCATAACCAGTGCTACCATCGAATCCCCATTTTCCAAATAAAATTAGATGGTCATCATTGATATCGTAGATAACCTCTTTTGAAGTTCAATATGCGTTCAGCAGTGTGATTTAATAAACTTTGAAGTTCAACTTCTATTTGAGAATCGCTGACAGTAATATTATTCGGACGTTGACGTACTAACGGCAGGACCATCAAGTGGCCCAGCGATAGCAAGCACGGGCTTGTTGACGCGCGAACAAAACAAAATAAATTTGTGAACAGCATGCATTAATCAAAAAACCGCGAATAAATATTAAAAGACTACGTTATTAAGATTATTATAATTCACACATAGAATACGGAAGGGATTATGGCAAGCAAAGTTAGTAGTTCTACGAGAAATGAGAAAAGGGAGAAAATTCCTAGTGATCTTGACAGGAACTGCAAAACTAATTTGACTTAACAACTCCAAGGATTCTATTTCACTATTACTATTTAATTAGTCTCTGTATAAAAACAGCACCTTGCATATTTCTACGATCAGAAAGAGAAGGAAGGTTTAGAGAAGGTAGGTTTAATAAAAGTCTACTGCAATAAGGTGGTAATCTAATATTAGGATTCCAATTTAAACTACGAAGAGCAAATAACAAGAATTGTTTCTGCACCGACTCAATCCTATCTAGATAAACCCTATACTGGGGATTCCAGACAAGAGATCCGTACTCAAGGATAGGACGAGCCAGTGAGACGTACAAAGTTTTGGTAATGAAGGGGTCATTGAACTCCTTCGACCAGCGTTTTATAAATCCCAGAACACCCATGGCCCTATTTACAGCAGACAGAATATGTTTATCAAATTTTAATTTAGCATCAAGCAGAACCCCCAAGTCATTCACAACTTCAATTCGCTCATGAGGAGTGTTATATAAAACATAGTTATTTACATGGAAAGAACCCTACAAAAGGTCATAAACTTACATTTATTGCTATTGAGATGTAACATATTTACTATGCACCAAGATTCAAGACGATTAAGGTCACATTGCAACAGTGACATTGCAAGACTATCATTAAATGTCAGGCAAAGCTTGACGTTATCAGCGTACATTAGTACACGGGAATGCTTAATAACAGAAGGAAGATCATTTATAAACAAAGTGAACAATAGAGGACCCAAATGACTACCCTGGGGCACACTAGAAGTAACTTGGACACATTTAGACACAAAGCCATTACATTCTGAATTCTGTTGGAAAGGTATGAGGAGATCCACTCAATTAGGCTATGAGGAAACCCTAAAAGATTAAGTTTATATAATAAGAGGTGATGACTTACTGAGTCAAAAGCCTTACTAACATCAGTGTAAATTACATCTGTTTGCATTTTATTCTCGAATCCTTTAATTACGATAGAAGAGAACTCCAATAAGTTAGTAGAAGTGGACCTAGATTTCACAAACCCATGTTGGTAAGGTGTTATTATAGATTTACATAGATGTACATACGTAGCAGTATTGGTGTTTCGTTAGTTGGCATTCCATGACTAAAACTTCTTCAATACTTATTTCGGAAATTGATTTATTCCCATGGACATCAGACATCCGAAAAAAAGATGCAGCAGACTCATCTCGAATCGCAACCTCTGCTATGCGTCGGCGTTTCGTCCTATTTGAAACCTCATTGCAATCCTTCTTTGACGTCCACGATGTGAATTAGAAACTTTTGGTGGCGAACAGCATTTTACAATAATAATTTCTTTGCACTCAAGCCAATCAGAATATTTTTTTAAAAAATATTCCTTGTTTCCGCTGGTTTGCCAAAATGATGCAAGCTTTTTACAAACATAGTTTACTTGTTATTGGAATTCTTCCAAATCCGGCTCATATCCCTTATTTTTATGTCCTTAATTAAGGCATCCAACACATTTCTATATCTTTGGGCAAGTGTACCGCATTCTTTAAGCCAAATGTTAAAATTAAGCTTTCGAGAATACTTGCGTTGACTCAAACATAAAACACAAAGCGAAAAACGAAAGTACAAGAAACTAAAATCACAACAACAACAATATAACAGACAAAGAACAAAAACGTGCTTCCCTCCTAGATAGAGCTATTGGAAAATGAGGTCAGGTTGAATTTTGTAATGGCAAATGAGCATCCGCTGGCTTCCGCAGCTGAAGTAAACATTTTTATAATCTTTAAATATTAGTAAATAACGGCACATACAAATATTTCATTTGGGGCAACCGGGGGAAATACTTAAAACCTTACAACCAATTTTGGACAATCAGCTGATGTAAAACCGCTTTTCGCTAGAATAACTCAAAATCAATTTTTTTTTATTTTTGGCCTATGCACTATGGGAAAAAAGTCGATTTTTTTGGCATAAACTCTAGTTTTAAAGATAAAAACTTGAAATTTGTTATATATACTATTAAAATTAATGTGTAGACACTGGTTGAACCGTTAAACCTATACGCGCAATCCATAGCCGCAAAATCGTCCCTAAGGATTGCCGCAACAGGCAATCTGGGCCTGTTAGGCTATGGTCACAGCGCCATTGGTAGGGAGACTAGTAAAGACTTGGACTATACTATCCCCCTTACCAGTGCCGACCATATTAAAACAATATTCTTGGAACCGGACTGCTGGCGGGAAGGGTTATGCATTCCCGAAGCCCTCAACCTCTTCACCGACGGGTCGAAGATGGATGATGGTGTCCGAGCGGCCGTATACTGCCCAGACCCGGTCTCCAAACATTCCTATAAACTCCCAGACCACTGGAGCATCTTCCAGGCGGAAGTTTTTGCCATTGGCAAGGCTGCCGAATTGGCTCGGGGTTTACAGCGTAATCATAACTCTATTTACATCTTTGTTGACAGCCAGGCTGCAATAAGATCAATATACTCTGATGTGGTCAAGTCCAAAGTTGTCCTGGACAGCAGAAGAGCAATAGAGTCGCTGAACGCATCTGCGGTCGTGCGTATCTATTGGATCCCGAGCCACCAGGGCATCGATGGCAACGAGATCGCAGACTCTCTCGCCAAAGAGGGAGTGGGACTCGATGCCGGTAACATGTGCAATGTTCCGATATCCCTGCGAACTCTAGGCAGAGAAATTGAGGTGTGCTCTAGACTTCAGTGGGACGCTAGCTGGCGCAATGCCAACTCGTGCAAAACTGCAAGGCTGATGTGTGCCTCTACTAACAAAAACTTAACCAATTTCGTCATGCAGCTTTCAAGGAAAGACTGCAGACTAATGCTAGACATTTTAACTAGTCACTCTCTGTCGGCTGTCTATGCTGTAATGCTGGGTATCACGAACAGTGATCAGTGCAGGAAATGCAACGAGCCCGGGGTTAAGGAAACACTCGAGCATCTTCTCTGTAGATGCCCAGCGTTATCCCGACTCCGGTTGAAATACCTTAATTCGCCGTGCCACAACGATCTTCAGGACGTTTCACGGCTACCCCCTAGGATGCTGCTGGCTTATGCCAAAAATGCATCCATACTGCGTGATTTCTGAGACGTAGATAAGCTATCGGTACAGCTACGGACCTCCACTGGTCTATGCTTTGCCCCGTACGGGGGCAGCCGGCCCTACCTAAACCTAAACCTTTTAATTTAAAAAAAAAATTGTTTAAATATAAAATTTTGTTTTACTTTTATTTTTTTAAACTTCAATTAACAAATTTCATATATAAACTTTATCTAAAAAATGATGGGATGATGGAAAAAATTGGGATGACTTCTGAGTGCCATACTAAAAAAAAATCCCTTTTTGCTACTGACTGTGCTTAAAGAGTACCATAGTTTGAAGGCTAGCAGGTAATAGCAGTTCATATTACTAATTTTGGACGCCACTAATTCACACTTTCGGCTAATAAAACAATTAGACTGAATCCACTTGAATCCGTTAAGTTCGACTTCACGAAAGACAGGTGTACGCTAATCCAGGCTCGTTGTTAATACACTGAATTACCACTACGTATTATGAGCTACACATTTATTGACCGGTCACAAACTTTGATTTTTTTTTTGTAATACATACCTTGAAGAAAATAAAAAGCCAAACTTTTAATAAATTCAATAAACATTTTAATTATCCGAGGAACTCGAAATGAATGCGTGCAAAAAGAAATAATTTTCTAGAGTTCATTGCAAAATCATATGGTGTGTTTGTCCGTTCACAGCTGATAATCAGTTGATCGTAGAGCTTTTAAAACGCTCTGATAATTTATTTATTTACAGTGTACTGCAGTGAAAATAACATAAACTAAAACAATTTTAAGAATAAGTGAATGTTATTCTATAGCTATAAAAATAACCTTTTCTTATTTTTAAAATTGTTTCAGTTTATGTTATTTTCAATGTAAAGAGTCTCGCACGGGACAAATTCCGTTATGGAATTACCCAAATGTATGTATATCGTGTTAATAGAGTGCTGTTAAAGGGGTGTCAAGCTCGTGTCAATAAGAGTCTTTCTATATAGAGCGCTTTGATCATAGCGGATCATAGCGGCAGTCCTTCGAGCGATTTTTTGGGTATTATCGTGCCTATACCAACAATAACTTCGAGATCTTTAGTTGGCGTCGATCTTATAGACCCTGTGATGCACATGAACGATCGACATTATGTCAATTCCATGATGGACAGGTTTGTTTGTTTCAACGGTCTGCACCATACCACAGTACAAAATACTTCTAGGTGTGCTATCGCTATGAAACTTTCACCACAAATTTAGAAAAGTATTATAAATATATTATAAAAAATTTTACCAGATCCTACCACTATATCCTATAACTTCCACAGGATGGCGCTTTCATGAGAGAGCAGTCAAAAAGCACTTCTAATGGTCAGATCAGGCTTATATTTCTACTGTAAGTTATTTACAAAGATAGAACTATAATAGAAAAATATTGGAGTGATTGCTCAACTCCACTCCCACGTCGACCTCCTCAAAAAAAGTTATGATAACAAAAAAATAATAATATATTTAAGTAGAAAACAAACAATATTACAAAATCGTATACATAATTGTTTCATTTAGTAAAGAAATGGTTGTTGCTAGTAGCGGTGATTTTTGGATATAAGTAATTTTTCTTTGCCCACTAATAAATGGGTCAGAGCTTAAAAGCAATCTGTTAAATAAATCTGTATTTGAGGTGACTCGTGAAATTTTGCGCGTATGTTGCAATCGAAAGTTTTTTAATATCTTTAATTCTCGCCTCAGCGGCTTCTTCAGAAAGCTCTCAAATCGATAATAAAGAATGGTTTATAATATCAGGAGCATGAAGTAAAACTTTATGAACCGATGGAGGGAGATAAAACAAGAGATAGTTATCAATCAGCTGCTTTGCGGTTTCTAGAGCATAGTCGCCAAATTTTGCTGAATTTATCAACCATGGTAAGTTGCAAGGAATGATCGATATTTATTTTTCGATTTTGTATTTCAACTTTGCTAGTTTTAAGGTTATCAATCTTGTATTCGAAATAGGCTTCTTCATCTAGGCAAAGCTGAGTCGTCTCCTTTTTAAATTGGAACCGGATTGGTCTGCAATATCGAGTCGATGATGGCCTTGGATTCTTCCAAATAATCTTGGAATGGTCCGACCTTGTAACCATTCTAAGGGGCACATATGATGTAACAAACCTATTGCTGTCTGCTAAGTCGCTATCCATCGTCTCTTTATATTTAGCATAACCAGTGCTACCATCGAATCCCCATTTTCCAAATAAAATTAGATGGTCATCATTGATATCGTAGATAACCTCTTTTTGAAGTTCCAATATGCGTTCAGCAGTGTGATTTAATAAACTTTGAAGTTCAACTTCTGTTTGAGAATCGCTGACAGTAATATTATTCGGACGTTGACGTACTAACGGCAGGACCATCAAGTGGCCCAGCGATAGCAAGCACGGGCTTGTTGACGCGCGAACAAAACAAAATAAATTTGTGAACAGCATGCATTAATCAAAAAACCGCGAATAAATATTAAAAGACTACGTTATTAAGATTATTATAATTCACACATAGAATACGGAAGGGATTATGGCAAGCAAAGTTAGTAGTTCTACGAGAAATGAGAAAAGGGAGAAAATTCCTAGTGATCTTGACAGGAACTGCAAAACTAATTTGACTTAACAACTCCAAGGATTCTATTTCACTATTACTATTTAATTAGTCTCTGTATAAAAACAGCACCTTGCATATTTCTACGATCAGAAAGAGAAGGAAGGTTTAGAGAAGGTAGGTTTAATAAAAGTCTACTGCAATAAGGTGGTAATCTAATATTAGGATTCCAATTTAAACTACGAAGAGCAAATAACAAGAATTGTTTCTGCACCGACTCAATCCTATCTAGATAAACCCTATACTGGGGATTCCAGACAAGAGATCCGTACTCAAGGATAGGACGAGCCAGTGAGACGTACAAAGTTTTGGTAATGAAGGGGTCATTGAACTCCTTCGACCAGCGTTTTATAAATCCCAGAACACCCATGGCCCTATTTACAGCAGACAGAATATGTTTATCAAATTTTAATTTAGCATCAAGCAGAACCCCCAAGTCATTCACAACTTCAATTCGCTCATGAGGAGTGTTATATAAAACATAGTTATTTACATGGAAAGAACCCCTACAAAAGGTCATAAACTTACATTTATTGCTATTGAGATGTAACATATTTACTATGCACCAAGATTCAAGACGATTAAGGTCACATTGCAACAGTGACATTGCAAGACTATCATTAAATGTCAGGCAAAGCTTGACGTTATCAGCGTACATTAGTACACGGGAATGCTTAATAACAGAAGGAAGATCATTTATAAACAAAGTGAACAATAGAGGACCCAAATGACTACCCTGGGGCACACTAGAAGTAACTTGGACACATTTAGACACAAAGCCATTACATTCTGAATTCTGTTGGAAAGGTATGAGGAGATCCACTCAATTAGGCTATGAGGAAACCCTAAAAGATTAAGTTTATATAATAAGAGGTGATGACTTACTGAGTCAAAAGCCTTACTAACATCAGTGTAAATTACATCTGTTTGCATTTTATTCTCGAATCCTTTAATTACGATAGAAGAGAACTCCAATAAGTTAGTAGAAGTGGACCTAGATTTCACAAACCCATGTTGGTAAGGTGTTATTATAGATTTACATAGATGTACATACGTAGCAGTATTGGTGTTTCGTTAGTTGGCATTCCATGACTAAAACTTCTTCAATACTTATTTCGGAAATTGATTTATTCCCATGGACATCAGACATCCGAAAAAAAGATGCAGCAGACTCATCTCGAATCGCAACCTCTGCTATGCGTCGGCGTTTCGTCCTATTTGAAACCTCATTGCAATCCTTCTTTGACGTCCACGATGTGAATTAGAAACTTTTGGTGGCGAACAGCATTTTACAATAATAATTTCTTTGCACTCAAGCCAATCAGAATATTTTTTTAAAAAATATTCCTTGTTTCCGCTGGTTTGCCAAAATGATGCAAGCTTTTTACAAACATAGTTTACTTGTTATTGGAATTCTTCCAAATCCGGCTCATATCCCTTATTTTTTATGTCCTTAATTAAGGCATCCAAAACATTTCTATATCTTTGGGCAAGTGTACCGCATTCTTTAAGCCAAATGTTAAAATTAAGCTTTCGAGAATACTTGCGTTGATTCAAACATAAAACACAAAGCGAAAAACGAAAGTACAAGAAACTAAAATCACAACAACAACAATATAACAGACAAAGAACAAAAACGTGCTTCCCTCCTAGATAGAGCTATTGGAAAATGAGGTCAGGTTGAATTTTGTAATGGCAAATGAGCATCCGCTGGCTTCCGCAGCTGAAGTAAACATTTTTATAATCTTTAAATATTAGTAAATAACGGCACATACAAATATTTCATTTGGGGCAACCGGGGGAAATACTTAAAACCTTACAACCAATTTTGGACAATCAGCTGATGTAAAACCGCTTTTCGCTAGAATAACTCAAAATCAATTTTTTTTTATTTTTGGCCTATGCACTATGGGAAAAAAGTCGATTTTTTTGGCATAAACTCTAGTTTTAAAGATAAAAACTTTAAATTTGTTATATATACTATTAAAATTAATGTGTAATTTCGGATTTTGTTGCTTTTTGAATCGGACCATTGCCTTCATAACCCCCACCCCCCACCAATAAATGTTTTTTAATATAACCAATGAAACATTTAATATTGGTTGATATTTGCTGTGTGGGAGCACATAAGTTGCTGGACATAAGTCATTTTTTTGAAGAAACGTGCAAAAAGTTGCAAAAATGATTAGTTTTATGATATTAAGGATACATTTGGTAATAACTTTGCGTTTTTACCTTTTTGCAACATTGTGCCATTTATAAGTTATACACCACGGAACACAAACAAACTTGTTAGTTTTAAGCCAAAAATATTATATATACATATAAAACACTTCACAGTTGGACAACAAGTCATAATAATCAAAACATGTAATCTAAGATACATTTATAAATACCTTTGCTACGATTTGCCATAATCAGAAATAATAAATCAATTTGTTGCACCACAAAATAAACAGTGAAAGTTTGCAAAGATTTTTCACTAATTTAAGCACACTACAAAGTTAATCGAACAACTGACTTTGTTCGTTTATCAACACTATGGTGTTGTTAGTAAAAAATCTTAGATAACGGTTCTTGGCTAATTAGGGTATGTAAATTAAAAAAATATATTTTATTTTTAAAAATAATTTGTAAAATAATTTGATTTTATGCCAAAAATATTGACTTTTTTCCTATAGTGCTATGGCAGTGCATAGGTGAGAATTGGACGGAGAACAGAGATGTATACCCACCGCACGAGAGAGAGTGAGGCCCCATGTGCAACAAAGTATATTTTTTGTCATCTATATGTCGGAGTCTTTTCTACCGAGGTCTGTTTATTCATTATCGCGAAGCGAGTTTCGATGCTCTCACAGGCGATTGCACGAGCACACTGCCCGCTCGATCATTTTACTACCTACGCCATAGCCATCGAACCACACTCAGCGAGTGTCTCGACGCTGTCGCCCCGCAATAACTGTACTAGGCAAAGCGACAAAATGCGGACAGCCAACAAAGCGCAAATAAAGAATGATGCAATCTAACATGTATACTCACAACAACGCAGTGTCAATATGCCGACACGCACTCACAACTGCGCAGTGCCAAAATGCCAAAGTGCACCTACAACTGTGCAGTGACAATGTGCCGAATCTGCATTACTTACTCTCCGACATATACATTGAGCTTCAATTTGCTGTGCAGGATCACATCAAAATATATTGCTGCTCTGCTCGGCTTTAACGTGGTGCTGTCAATCTTTTGAGGAGAATACATGGGTACATTATACCTTTTCGTGAAGAGTATAATTAAATTTCTTATTTCTTCGGAATAGACAATTATCTTGGTTTTGGTCAATTTTTAAAACAGGCTATTCATAACCAGATTCCAAAGGAAAGGCGGGAGAAGCCCACCCTGGCAAGTGTCACCTCGCATTTTCTTTGCATTGGTCGAATTGTCCGACGAAGACACTTCTCACTAGTCGCTAGGAAGGGGGTTTATCCATCAATGGATCACAGGAGCCAAGTTGGCTGAGGTAAGGCCATTAATAATTAGAGGTGCAGAAACATCGATGTGTGCGTTTAAAATAAATCATCAAGTGAAATATCGATGTTTAAAAAAAAACAACTGGAATTTAACAATATGACAAGATTTTATTCGAGATCTGTGATAGTATTATTGAAATGTGAATTTTTATTTATAAATAAAAGCTTGTCCACATCTTCTGGAGAGAGTAACGCATTCGTTCAGTTTTAACAACATTTTAATCATCTCATAAACGCTGTTCCATCTTGTTGCTACTTCCTGTATTAATGTTGGCAGCTTTTCAGTTGTCTGTGCTTCTTTTAACTTTTTTTTTTGTTTGAGATGGTCAAGCAGGTTTGTGGTATTGCCGCTGGTCTTCAGCCATTTACCGCAGTAGTTGCAAATGCAAGTGCTTTTTTTGAAATGGTCCGAAGCAATCGAACGGTCTCTTTTCCGTTTTGCTTCTGTCTCCAACTCTAAAGAATTTGACGATCCCCGCTCCTATTAAACAAATAAATAAATAAAGTATGTTAGTACATTATATGTTATTCTGAATATTTTATCAATAACATGACATGACTTAATTTTGCGCCAAATTTAAAAATGCATGTATGTATGTATGTGTGTAAGTAAATTTGCAGCTTGGACTGCAATGATTAAAAACTTACTTTTCAGGTAGTTGTCCATCCTGCATCCATCCACATTAAGCAACACCACGACTAGAAACCCTACATTGAATTAAATATTTAGTTAATTATAGAAAACAATTGAAAACTTCATTTACTCACAATTTATTTGTTTGCTGCCACTAAGTCCAGAGTTGTGTGGAAAAACATCGATGGTGGCCCACAAACCATCGATGGTTCCGATGATTGGCAAACATCGATAACATCGATGTTTCACTCGATGGTTCTGCACCTCTATTAATAATGGCATCAGGTGTGACATAGACACATAATAAAGGCTTCTGATGTGCAGGTCAAGCACCGTCATAAAAAAGTAGCGATTCATCTTCACATTTGGGTTCGGCTAAGGTGGTTTCGATCCTTTCGTCGGCCTGGAGAGCCTGCAGGATTGGCGGAACGTGGAGAGTATTCCTTCTGGGGGAATCACAGAAGATTCTAGGTCCGGCACCCAGTTGACCGTACTCGGCGGACCGTTTTCTGTACGGGTTTGTTGGGACGTGTTCTGCAGCTACTGGCGATAGAAGAAAGGAGACATTCTTCCTTTCATGTACAGATTGACGCAACAGATTGGCATTACTTATTATTATTATTACTACATCTGACGAGGCTGTATCTACCACATCAGAGTTGTGACCACTGGCTAGGTAGTAGGAGTCAAGTCTTCTCCGACTTACATCGCACCCCGAGTTGACGTGTTTATGTGCTCTATACTCAGACAGGTATAGCTTATTTTGTTTTTGTAAGCCCCTCTTAGCGTTTTCAGTCCATGATTGGCCTCATGTTTCTAGGCACAAGAACCCATTAGACAAGGAGTAAAGCCCTCAGCGAAGATCGGCAGTTCTTAAAATGTCGGCGCATATGTAATAAAGATGTGCTATCCATTCAGAACTTTCCCCCGGCAGCGCCTGTGGGCGGAACCTATGAAGCGTCTCTTTTTTTTTTAAATCTTCATAAAAAACGAATTCAAATTTTTAAACGAATATTTTTAATTGTTAATTTTTACCGAACTAATTTTTCTCCTGCTTTACAGTACGAAGATAATAGTATGATTAATATCTATCTATATAGTATACATCTATGAATAATTATTTGAATAAATACAAATTAGAGTGTTTTGTCAAAGCGACAAAATGTAGACAACCAATCACAGCGCAAATAAAAGATGATGCAATCTAACATGCATACTCTCAACTACGCAGTGTCAATGTGCCGATACACACCTACACACTTGTTAATGTGCCGACACGAGATGCTGCATTTCTCCCTCTCCGACAAGTACATAAAATACGGTACATAAATAATAATAATAAATAAATAACATTTTTACAATTGTTGTCTGACTGTTCCTTCCGTCTAGTCTGTAATACGACAGAAGAAAAGTTAATTTTTCTATTAAAAATTAATATAAAAAAAACATTTTTTTTAAATATCCCAAACAGAAGTTATATTTATTTATATAATATAATAAATTATATAAAAAGAACATCAGATTCGTCGTCAGACTTTCATCGATAACATGACTGGTTTCTGTCTCTAATGATTGTGTGGAAGTGCATGGTAGAGCTGTGAAATTTTATTATAACTTTGTGCCGGCATGAAATGTATATAACAGGTAGAAGGAGGCATCTCCGACCCTATTATTGATCAGCGTCAACAGCCGAGACGATCTAGCCATGTCCGTCTGTCCGTCCGTATGAAACACTGGATCTCAGAGACTATAAGAGATAGAGTTATAATTTTCGACAGCATTTGATATGTTATTACAAGCGTAATTTTAAAGCTAGAGCTACGAATTTTGGTATATACTAAAGTAATTGTGATTCCTGAAATTTTGGTTGCAATCAGATAAAAACAAGTACGAAAGCTACAGTCGAGTGTACTCGACTGTGAGATACCCGCTACCTATTTTGAATAAAAGAAATATATTTTGCGGTATTTTCCTCAAAATATTCCGAATATACTGCAAAAATATAAAAATATACCAAACGTTATATTTGGTATATCGATATAATACTGCATTCAAAATATACCATAGACGGCACAATATACCAGATTGTCAACCAAAGCAACTAAGAGCTTTAGTAAGTAGGCGTTTTTGCCCATACAAAAGTATTTCTTTAATAACTTCGACAATTTTTATCTGATCGCATTCAAATTTTCAGGAATCATAACTACTACAGTAATTATTATACATACCAACCAATTCGCAATTTGCGCGGAAGTGGGCGTGGCAAAAAATTTAAAACAAACTTGATCTGCATGCATAACAATTTATAGCTTTATCTCTTATAGTCTCTGAGATCCAGTTTTTCATACGGACAGATGGACATGGCTAGATCGTCTCGGCTGTTGACGCTGATCAAGAATATATATACTTTATAGGGTCGGAGATGCCTCGTTCTACCTGTTACATACATTTGCTGCCGGTAAAAAGTTATAATACCCTTCTACCCTATGGGTAGCGGGTATGAAAATGAAATGCGCACCTTACACGCATTTTCAATGAAATGATTATTTTGTTTCGGCTATTAAGGTTGTTAAAATCGGGAAAACCCGTCACCCAACCTGCTTGCGTTCACAAACTCACTCATACTCATACAAACTCACGTCGCGGCCCGAGCTGCTCGGCTCTTATGCCACTGTTGAAAATAACTAGTACTTTATGTGCGTGTGGTTCAAAGGAACTGTCACAGGTTTAAATATAATATTAAATATTAAGAGACTATGTTTTGTTGTTAACAAGGCCTATGTCGATGCAGAGCGCGGTCCTTTATCCATTGGCATTGAGTTCTTGAAGAAGGCATCCTCGTTCAATAAAATGTTTTTTCAGCAAAATCGAAAAACATTTTAAATACAAGTCTTACGACAAATTCTGCTATTTCCTACGACCTTACGGGTGAACATTGTATGTTTTCTAGTTTTTTTTTTTAAGACTTTGCTTTTATTTATTGAATCTTCTTCTTCATTTTCAGACTAACAATAAATTTATGAATCTTAACATTAAAATTTAGCTAACAGTAGGTTAAGACTGCATTCTGGTTGCGCGTCCCTCAAGTCGCTGGGTAGGTAACCTTGTTAGACCTCTCGCCAGGTGGTTAGGGTGCAACAGTAGCTTGGTAAAGTATTTTTCCTTCTGTTGTGCGATCACTTCTTTGACTGGTAGGATGTTTAAGTCTCGTTGTATGTTTTCGTTGCGAACGTACCACAGTGCCCCGGTGATGGTTCTCAAGATCTTTGACTGAGCTCGCTGGACTATGTCAACATTGCTGTTGCTGTCATTCCCCCATAACTGGGAGTCGTACATCCAAATAGGTTTTAGTACCGAGTTATACAGCAGGACTTTATATTCAAGGCTAAGGGTAGACCGAGCGTTGAGTCTTCTGTCGAGGTGTACTCCTATGTCACTTCGTTTGCTTACGGGAGTAGAGTGTTGTTTAACGTTAGCGGCGAGCAGTTTTGCCTGTTCAGGAGGAATGTAACGTGCTTGCATTTTTGTTCGTTCACTCTAATTCGCCATTTTTCAACATCGACCATATGAGGAGCTAGCTGCGCAGTTGCTTGCCTCGGGCATTTTGAGCGGCTAAGAATAGCTGTATCATCAGCAAACGTAGATGTTGTTACTCGTGTGCTTGTCGGGATGTCTGCTGTGTAGAGGACGTATAGTGTTGGTCCTAGCACACTACTTTGAGGAACTCCAGGTCCAGCAGTGAAAACATCAGATATAGCAGTGTTGCATCTCACAACAAATTTTCTGTCGTAAAGGTAAGACTCTAAAAGCTTGTGGGTGTTGTTGAGGAGCATTGTCTTGATGTTGTACATTAGACCTTGTAGCCAGACTTTATCAAATGCTTGAGAGACATCTAAAAATATGGCAGTACAGTACTCTCGTTTTTCGAACGCGTTCCGTATTTCTGATGTTATCCGCCTGGCCTGCTCAATTGTTCCGTTTTTTTTCACGACGGTGGTGTGACGGGATTCCTTCCCTAAGTCTTAGGTATGTTTTTATCCAAGTCAAAGCACATTTTTCAGAGTTTAGATAAGCATGAAAGTAGGCTTATGGGTCTATACGACGTGGGGATTGTATGGTCTTTTCCCGGCTTTGCTATCATTATTATAATTGATTTTTTTGCATCTCACTGGATAGTAACCAAGTTTTGCGATGGCTTTGAAAAGCTGGGTGATAGTGCAAACGGCGCAATATGGGAGCTCGATGATCATTTTAGTTATGTGGTCGCAGCCTGGATATTTGGTATGTGTAAAGACCCGTGATATCAATTAATAAACACGCACTTTGTGGTACTTAAATTAGGTTTATTTTATTTCTTTACTTCACGCACGTCTGTCGTGCTCGCTCACTTATGTTGAACTAACTCTCGTCTCTCTTGACACTCATCGCTCGTGTCCGCTGCTAGCATCGTAGCTCTCCTTGCCGATCTCGCTGCTCTGTGCAGATTCCCACATCCCTCCTTTATTAACAAGTTTCAGCTTCAACGGTTGATGTAAACTTTCCGCCAACCGCTCCGTTCGATGTTCCTTGTTTTCCCCATCTTCCTGGTAGTCCTGTACCGATGTCCTATTATCTCGAGCGTTACCTAAAGGAGAAATTACAGACGCCGTTGCCTCGCTTGTCGTTATTGGAATCTTCTTGACATGGGACACGTTCCTAATAAGTGTCTTACCCTCTGCCGTAATTTTAATAATATTATTGTTTCTTTCTACTACTTCATATTCGGTGTCGCCAAAAGTTGGAGTTAATTTGTTTGTAAAAATTACATTTTTCAAAAACACCTTATCCCCACCTTTATTTCGATTTCTTTAGCCCTCTCTTTTTGTCTGCCTGTTCTTTCCCTTTTTGTTTTAGTATACAATCTCTATCCCTTTCAGCCGAGTCTGTAAATTGTTCATCAATGTCATCTATACATGGAACTTTGTCGCGAACGACCCTATTGAACATAAGCTGAGTTGGAGCTACTCCTGTAGTCCCGTGTGGCGTCACATTGTGCATGAGTACGAACTTCTGAATCTCCTCTTTGTAATTATTTGAATTTGAATACGCGATTTTTAATCGTTTCACTAAAGATCTATTCATGTTTTCTACCTCCCCATTAGCCTGAGGCCAATAGGGTGGTGTCTTCACCTGCTCTATTCCGCAAATTTTGCAATATTCCGCGAATTCTGAGCTGATATATTGTCGACCGTTGTCAGTTCTTAAGTATTTTGGATAACCTAATCTACAAAATATTTCCTTCATTACTTCAATGAGGCTAGCTGACGAAATAGAGCGTAAAAATTTAAATTCCATATAGCGAGAGTAGTAGTCTATAAAAATCAGGATGAACTCGTTATTGGGTAAAGGACCCAGCAAGTCGGACGCTACCCAAATCCATGGGCCAGTTGGAAATGGATTTCTATCCATGGGCGCTGGTCTGGCTGGTTGAGAAACCAGGAGGCAATCTTTGCAGCGTTTTACGAATTTTTCAGCGTCGCGGTCGATCCGAGGCCACCAAATTTTCGATCTTAACCGCCTTTTCATGGCCGATTCTCCTGGGTGCCCTTCATGAGCCAGCTCAAGAATCCGATTTCGAAGTGATGTTGGAATAACGATACGATTACCACGCAGAAGGAGAGGTCCTATTGTTGACAACTCATACCGGAATGGATAAAATTGCTTTGGGGACTCCGATTTCCACTCGTCGTTCTCTACACAGGCCATCGCATCAATGATTTCTTCGTCTTTCACCGAGTCCTTAGCAATTTCCGAGATGGTCATCGATTTTGGAATACTGTTTTCGATGATATGCAGGATACTGTATTCGGTTTCTCTTTCACAAGTGTTGGGTGGTGTTAGCGGACAAAGTCGTGATAACGCATCAGAAATGTTCTCTTTTCCTGCTTTGTACACTACTTTAAAATCGTATGACTGCAGACGTAGGAGCCACCTCTCTATACGAGCTGGTGGTTTCGATGTTGGTTTGAAAATTGCTTCCAAAGGTTTGTGGTCGGTCACCAGTTCAAATCGAAGTCCAGCCAGGTAGTAATAAAATCGCTCTACCGCCCAGACTAGGGCCAGACTTTCTTTCTCCGTTTGTGAATAACGTTTCTCAACATCCGATAATGCTCGGCTTACAAATGAAATAATTAAGGGATCATTGTTAGCCGAGAACTGCAATAAAATTGCTCCGAGTGCTACAGGACTGGCATCTGCTATGAGACGGGTGCGATTTCCAGGGTTGAAATATTGAAGATTTGGCACATATGCCAGTCGATTCTTTAAGTTGAGAAAAGCGTTTTTCTCTGTTTCGCCCCAGCTGAATTTCGTGTCCTTCTTTAAAAGTTGACATAGAGGTTCCGTACAGTCTGCTAGATCAGGAATAAATTTCCTACATACGTCACCAGACCGAGAAAACTATCTCCTCTTTATTGATTGGCTCTCGAAATGCTTTAATAGCATCAACTTTATCGGGATCGACTTCAATGCCTCTATCGGAAAGAATGTGGCCAAGAAATTTAAGTTTTTTTGCTTTTCCAAACGCATTTTTGGTCATTAAACAGTACGTTGTTTTCCCTGAATACCTTGCAGACATCTCTTACGGTTTTGTCATGTTCCTCTTGACTTTCTCCGAAGATAATAACGTCGTCGATGTAGTTCATAACATTTCGAAAATCTACTAACAGCTGCTCGAGATGACGTTGAAAAATTTCTGGAGCAGAATTTACTCCGAACATCAGTCTTTTATATCGAAAAAAGTCCCATTGGTGTTATAAAGGTTGTGATTTCCCTGCTGTCTTCATCCAGTTCCAGCTGATGATAAGCGTCTTTCAAGTCTAAACGCGAAAAGAATCGTGCACCTTTAAGTTTGGTCATAAAAGATTCAAATGTTGGTAATGGATACATTTCTCGACGAATTGCCTTGTTCGCCAGACGCATATCCACGCAGAGTCGAATATCGCCATTCTCCTTAAACGCCAGGACAATTGGGGAGATCCATTGACTCGGACTCGTAACAGATTCAATAATGTCTCGCCTCAAAGCTTCATCTAGCTTCGCTGCAACTTTATCTTCAAGTGCCACTGGGATCCTCCGCACCGGCTGCTGAACAGGCTTGATTTGTGGATCAATGCACAGCTTTATTTTGACACCTTTCCATTTGGGAAATGGTGCGGTCGTTTCAACCCGATTGACACTTAGGCCAAGACGAAGAACATTTAGCTTTATGGCTGTCTCACGCCCCAGTAATGACTGTCGTCCATTTTTAATAACAAAAAATGTAGCAATCACCTCGACATCTGGTACCGCTGATATCGGTGCTTCAAAACACAAATTACTTCTAGTAATTGATCAGAAGCATATCCTCGGAATTGTTTTTGTGAATGTGATCTCACATTAAACACCGCCGGGGTTTTCCTTTTCAGTGTTTCCCAGTCTATATGGCTGATGAGGTTGAATCGCGAACCAGAATCGATAATAAGAGAAACTTCTTGGCCTCCAATTTTGCAGCTGATAAGCTCTTCTTCCTCGTCGCTGCATATTCTAAAACAATTCGAGCTTTCCTTCTTCCTTTTGAAATCAGGTCGACCCTCTCCAGCACAATCGTCATCTAGTCGACGCTTGGGGTTTCCATTTTTAGGCTGAGGATATTGTTTCGACTTGCATTTGCGTGCAAAATGCCCTATTTTCGAGCATTTATTGCATTTGGCGAGTCGCGCCGGGCAAACGGGATCACTATTGCCATGACCCATCCGACCACACCTAGAACATTCCACTCCCGGTTTTGCTTTACGAGCCACGATTTTGTTTATTGCCTCAACGGTTGGCTTCTGCATGGCTTCGGCTTGTTTGTTAATTTGCTCCTCGACTTGACACGCCTCAATAATCTCGTCTAGGGAGTGCTCTTTACTCAGAAGTTTCTTCTTTAATTCAGGAGATGCCCACGAGTCCAGTATTTTGTCCTTAAGACAGATTTCCTCGATTTCCTTTTTCGATTCGCCAAAGAAGCATTTATACATTTGTTGTCGTAGCCGAAGAATAAATTTCGAGAAATTTTCCCCTTCCTGTGGAGCCAAATTGCGAAAAGGTGTCGTTCGAACGTGGAATTTTGCTTAGGTGAAAAATAGGCATTTAACTTCTCAATTAAAATACCGCAAACATCATTGTCCAGCTTTTCATCATATTCAATTATTGCGCCTGGTAGTGAGTATGCAACAGTCTGCAACTGTACTCCACCCAAATGAAGTAGTTTTGTTCTCTTGGTTTTTGGTGACTCAATTTGGTCAACCTCCATAGCTATGGTGAACGCTCTTAACCATTTTTCCCATTCATTTCTGAGCACCGATTTTTCAATCGTGTCACATAGAAATGGTTTAAGAATATTATCAGTCATCTTATCTGAAACACAAGATTTTATTATAAGTAAATATTGGCTTGTTATTACTCAGCCTTTTACATGTTTTCTTTTTATCGACTTGTATTTTATACACGATCGATTTAATATTTGGCTTACGCAAGACGAAACTCTTTCGCACAGCCTTCTCTTTGTACGTACATATGTATATTCGTACTTATTTGCATCTGTATATGTAGCTTGCATAGGTTTATCTCCCACACTCAGCCTTTTCCACATACAAACGTGTGTACGTTGCCGCGATGGACTTGTTAAATTTAACACTTCATCATTTTCTCCTTCTCTTTCCTTTTACTCTATGCTTAGAGATTTCGTCTTGCGTGGAGAACATCGTCTCTGAGAGCGAAGCCTCTCACGCCAACATAGACACAAAAACCGTTACTTTTCGTTTTGTGTTCTACTTTCGCCCTCCTTTTTCGTTCGTTTTCATGTACCTACATTGGAATTATATTCCAATTCACTGGAATTGAGTTTCACTTAGAAATATTAAATTTCAAAATGTACTTATAAATTCAATTCCTATTTATTTTGCACAAGATAGTAAATTTACCTCGTCGCCAATGTAAAGACCCGTGATATCAATTAATAAACACGCACTTTGTGGTACTTAAATTAGGTTTATTTTATTTCTTTACTTCACGCACGTCTGTCGTGCTCGCTCACTTATGTTGAACTAACTCTCGTCTCTCTTGACACTCATCGCTCGTGTCCGCTGCTAGCATCGCCGCTCTCCTTGCCGATCTCGCTGCTCTGTGCAGATTCCCACAGTATGATTGATTGATTGATTTTTGATGATGCTAACGATTTCGTGGCAGAATTTGATTGGAAGACATCTTTAAGGTGGTTGGCAAACATGCTGGCTCTGTCTGCATCGCTGCGCGCCCAGCCTCCTGTGGGATTTCTAATAAGCATCACGGTTTCTTTCGGTGAGGTCAGAGTTGGGTGAGCTCTCCATAGTGAGTGTTTTGTTCTAGAAGTACACAATTGCTCTATGTAGTGGCGGTGGACATATGCTTCTTCTTTCTGTAGAGCGTTCGTAAGTTCACGTGAGGCATGTCTTAAATTTTTCTTAGCAGATGGCGATCTGTGGAGTTGCCACTCTCGACGTAAGCGACGCTTTTCGAGGTCGAGCTCCTCGATTTGTAGATTTGTCTTCTTTCGATTGCATTGAGTATTTATAGTTTGAGGTGTTGAAGCTCGGGCTGCAGAGACAAGTACAGACTCCAGTGAATTAACAAAGCTGTCTACGTCGGCTTCATTGTTGGGATGAGGACTTAACTCAATGTGTGAGCCAATATACTTTCTGTACTTAATCCAATTGGTTTTCTGTGAGGTCAATTTAAGTGATTGTTTCAATGTTCCTAGATGACGGAGTAGAATAAACAGTATTGGCGAGTGCTCAGATGAAAGATCCGAAAGGCATTCGGCGCTTATCAGATTTTTTGGAATGTTTTTGGTAATCGCAAAGTCTATTAAATCGGGTAGTTTCTTTGGGTCTGCCGGCCAGTATGTTAATGTGCCAGGAGAAACATAGTCGAGCTTTTTCTTGGCGTTGATAATGGCATTGAAGAGCTGCTTTCCTTTTGGAGTCACGAGACGAGATTCCCAGTGTGTGTGCTTGGCATTGTAGTCTCCTGCTGCTATGAAGTGGTCTCCTAGTGAGTTGAAAAACTGAAAAACTCATCTTCAGCTATAGTGAAGCGAGAGGGGCAGTATATGGCGACTAGTGTAAGTTGGTTGTCAGTAATTAATTGTATATTTATAGATGTGGCCTGTAGGTAGTTTTTAGCAAATTTGTTATGATAGTGGTGCTTATACGGCTTCTGATTAGAATTCCAGTACCACCATGTGCTTTACCGTCTGGATGATTTGTTCCGTAGAAAGTATATCCTCGTAGTTGAAAATTGTATTTGTTTGTAAGGTGTGTTTCTGAAAGCAGCATTACGTCGATTTAATTGTCGAGTAGGAATTGAGCTAACTCAAGTTTATGCTGCGAAACGCCATTAGCGTTCCACGTAGAGATCCGTAGGGGAGTCATTATTTGGATTGTTGTAAAACCAGCATTTGAATCAATAGATTTTGGTTTCGCATTAAATCTTGCATAGTTTTGCTCATGAATGACATAAATTCTGTAAGGCTTTGTTGTAGACTGCATATCATAGCTTTGAAGTTGCTTTTTGGCTGCTCCGGCAATTGATGCTGCTGAGCCGTGTTCGGTTCTTGGTATGCTGATTGCAGAAATGAACTTTTTGAGGCAGGGGTAACCGGTCCTGATTTTAAAGCGCTTGCATATGTCACACTTTTGTCAGAGTTTATGGGTCCTAGTGAGGATCTGGATAGAGTCGAGAAGAAGACTTCAGGGTTTGGTCTGGAGACTTTCAACATTTTATTTTGGGTGCGGGCAGTAATTCCTTTCTGGTGGATGCGGCTTTTCAGATCCTTATAAACTGGGCAACCTCTATAGTTAGCAGTGTGATTGTCACCGCAGTTGCCGCACTTTTTCGAGTTGCAGTCATCTTTACTCGCTGAGCAGTGTGCGGAGTCATAAAACTCTACAAACTACACACACCGGGCGCAGTTTACAGTATGACCATATGACCATATTCTTGGCAGTTCGCAGATTGTACCGAACCATTGCGTTAATGCGGTTCTTCAATTCGGCGATGCAGCAGGAACTGAAGATTGTATATAGGGTGCACTTCGTATTTCTTCACGGGCTTATTTTCTGGCTTAAAGAGTGGCTGCGGCTTTCTATCCCTGTTAAGGATATTGAAGACTGTCTTTTCGCTAAAATCCTTCTCTTGTAGTGCCTTTGTTATCCCCTGCAGGCGCTACTTCGGATTCCATACCCTTAAGTACGACTTGCAAGCCCTTGCTGCTTTTAAGCTGATACGTGTAAAAGTTATTTTTATTATCGGTAAGATATTTCGATAATACTCTGTAATTGTCTTCAGACTTCATTTGAACTTTTGTTTCCTGAATGTTGCCCTTTACAAGGGGTATTATGTGGAAGTCATCCTTGCCCATAAGCTCAATAATTTTGTTGACGAGAATATTGGAACTTTTTTCTCGTATATAAATAGGCGGAGGCTTTGGCTTCCTTTTCGCGTCTTCAGTAAATTCGGTAATAGTTAACAACAAAAAAATGGTGACATCAGGCAAAGATCCCAAATTCAAATATCTTGAGAAGCATAATCATTGCATATTAGAATATATACTATAATACTATACTGTATTGTGAATTTTCAAGTAGTTCTATAGTGGAATCTTATATAATATCTTTTAGTATAGAACATAGGACTAGTCTAAATAAAGTGAATAGAGAAAATGATAATGCACAAGTAAAAATAAATTTCGAAGCAAAACGAAAAGGAATTACGAGCATTATGCTATGTTTAAAGGCTACGTATATCAATAAGTTAGCGATACAACAAATAAAGCAACTAGCCATTTTGATAGTCTGCAGAAAATTATAAAGATCCATATGGTACACGGATTGAAGACTTTGTGGAACTGCGAAGTCGAAACGATTATGTAATCTACCTAAACGTAAGGTAATAGAAGCTCGAGATATAATCGTTTTTTGAATAATATAAAGTTCTAGGATCTGGAATGTGATGCAATGAACTAGTTGTTTGCACCATCCGAGCTGTCAGAAGACGGTTAGCCTGTGAAAATGTGTCAACTAACTCGATAGCTGCTGATGATAATGCCAGGACCAGAGATGACGCCAATGTGCTATAAAATCCGATAACCTTGGCAACATCAAGCGATTCAAGTCTCGACTGATTGCAAGAGCTATATTCGGCGTTACGGGATTAATTATTTTGAGATTTTTTCACCAGTAGCAAAATACTCGTCAATCCGACTAGTGGTCGTGTAGCATGGATTGTACATGAATCAGATGGACGTGTCAACAGCTTACCTCAACAGCGAATCCAATGAACACATGTATATGAATTAAGCTTTTAAGATATATTTTGTTAAGAACAATTTATTAAGGTTAGCTCGAAGGCTTGATTAGAAATAAAATTTACAATGTTGAAATAATCTAAATAAATCTAAGTCGACGCTGCATGTGTTTTGTCTGACACAGTCCCACGGTGCCAATTTTCCAATTATCGCTGCAGTGTAACTGTCTCAGATTATGTCTGAGATGTCTGAGTGCAGTGGTCGAATTTTTGTCCGTGCTTACCTTTGGTGAGAACCGCTGACTTTGTGGCACGCGGAGTCGAAATATGGGAACGGTCAACGAGCTTGGCCGACTTAATTAACATATGCGATAGGGAGGGATTCGTCGATGAGGGCCATCCTGATTAAAACTATTTAATGCTTTGAATGGCTTTAAGCAAAGTGGCCGCTAAATACTATTCCACAGGAGATTGGGTTTATTTCATAAGCAAGGGAATCTTGTGTGTTCACTCTTCAAGATGACCAACTATTCAGCATAATTGTTGCGTATAAACTGAAGTACTTTGGTATTTATAATACCTACTGAAATTATGCATTCTATCACGAAACTAGCCCAAAGGAATGTTAATCCATATCATGAGCACGAAACTGGAGCTAAGTGAATACTACGATACTTGAAGAGCACTGCGGATTTAAGTTTCCAGGCGATACACGTGACTGCAAGTATAGCGGTTGGGCTTTCTTTGCAACGGGAGCTGCGCTCATATAAACCACCCAACGCCACCCTTGTTTTTATTATACTAATCTGCAAAGCTGGACGAGGTATTTTAACCTTTCTTTTCTATTTAGATGAGATGAAGTTATAAGCTGCTTCGACCTTTATTTCAAAAGATCCCCTTCTTTTGCCAGCTAACTGTTTATCATTTGATGATGCCCCTCTCCTTTAATGCTTTCATTAGGGTAACTGATTAAAAAATAGCTTAAAATTTTAAAATCACGAATGTTTTAAGCCAAATTTAAATCAATATGTGAAGGCAATCCAAGTCCACAGAACTTACAGACTTAAGGGCAGAAGCCCACCATGTGTTTTTTTGTTTTTGTTTTTTTTATTCAGTGTTAAAGCAATTTGTTTTAAATATGTATGTATGTATATGTAAGTTTTGAAAAGTGCAGTAGATGTTCTCTTCGATCGACTTATGACAATGAAGTCAATAAAAGGCTTTCCTTGGTTAAGCAGTAGCAAAAAAACAAAACAAAAATGAGATAACGTAAATGTAAAGAGATTGTAAAGCTCACGGCGCTTTTAATTTATCAGCCCATTTTTCGTTCGTACCGGTCAGCTATAACTATAAGAACTTGTGTTGTGACTAGCAAGATTATAACGTTTAAAACTACATAGAAAATACTATTTGAAGAGAAATTCGTGATGCTTTTATTTTCTTTATTTTTATTTTTTATATTTCATCGCTGAAAAAGAAAAAGCTCTATAGCTCAACAGGCTTGTTCAGCATAGGTTTGTAAACGGCATCTACATGTATACAAGTCGAATTCAATTACTTCCTCTACCGAATTTCCAATATACGGACATAAATATAGCCGATTTTGAAGTATTTTGGATGTGATCTCGAAATAGACAAGCCCGTAATCGCTATTACAAACCTACCTGTCGAAATAGCGGTTTCTAAGATTGAAAATATTGTCATAATTTGCAGGAAACTGGTGAAGTATCCCAAAAAATCAGAAATTAATGCAATGAATGAAGTGTCCTTGAAAAGATTTTGTCCCACACGATGGATACCGTCTACTACTTGCTAAAGTATATTGAAATCAACTGAATAGAGTTTTAATAGAAAAAATCAGACCTGCAGAATTGAAGGCATTAATATTAATCATTTTTGTCCAAAAACTTGAATCTTAAGCAGAAAAAAAATCTGCAGATCGAGTACAATGAAACCCTTAACTTAACTCTATAGTCAAATTTCATCTACAGTTACTTTTACAGTAATAAAATGTCATATAATAGTCTTGCTTCTTTTTCCCCCAACAAACTCATTATATTATCATATTAATTATAAAATTATTATGAATCACTTTGGCTGTAACGTAAACAATATTGAATCGCCTTCAGTAGACGCTGAATTTGCTGATTATTTTTTAGAGGTACACAAAGTTTCACACAAGGTGAAACAAGAAATTACAGGATATTCTAATATCAATGATGCCTTAACTTGGTGGAATAAGAAAAAGCAATTTTTTCCGCTTTTGCTTAAACGAAGCTACAAAATATTTTGGATTTCAGCAAGCATCGCGGCTTCGGAACGCACAGTTTCAAACGCGAGAGACTTAATTTCAGCGTTATTAATTTAATAACAACCCTGAATTTATATATGAATACAAAAACGCATTTAATTGACCTTTGGTTTTAGTTGTCATTAGAATCATTCGAATGATGCGTCTCGATTTTGAATATTCTCACCCCATTCAATTCGATTCGATTTCTTTCATTCGTTTGCGACTGAGTCGTACATCACTCACTCACACCAGTTTGGCTTGCTTTTAAATAAACTCAACTCATTTTAAGCATTGCACATTGTGATGAAATGCCTTTATTTTGGCCACAATCGTAATTTTAAAGCTAGAAAGTTGTGAATTTCGCATTTTCTTCTTTTTTTTTTTATTTTAGTTTTTATTTTTTTATATTTTTTTGTTTTTAATCACCTCTAAATCATTTGGAATTACCCAGTCAAAAGAGGCGTTGCCATTGCGATTTGTATCCAGCCAAATTTTTAGTAAGTCACCTCGGCGAATAGAAACCTTACTTGCATCTATTGAAATATTTAACCCCCCCGCAAATTCCCGCAAATTATTTAAATGCTATCTGAATATACCCATAATAACTCATACTACCACATAAGTTGTTATTTGAATCCTGTTGTATCTTGCTAGATATGCTCCACGAAACACAAATATTTTGAGGTTAGAACCAACAAAACTACTGATTACGTATTTCATTAAAAAAAATAACAACACAAAAGCACATATAATTAAACACTTATGCAAATATTGTCTACATACCATGCGGAATATTTTCCAATATAAGGTATTTTAATTGGTCAAACTGTTTAAAAATACGAAAACGCCAAAATTAGTCAGCAAGCTTGCACGCACTAAGCGTGTCGAGGGTTGCACAATAAAATTGCAATTAAATATTTTCGATGTCTTGGGACTTTTCTAAGCTTGAAATAATTGTAACATTATTGATACATATATTAACATGAACTTTTTAGGCAAAATAAAGGCATTTCATCCCAATGTGCATTGTCAGTTTGAATGTGCTTTTCTTGCCACTCATGCTGATACCTAGTAATTGTATATACCTTAAAACGTTCGACTTGTGTCACCGTTACTTTACCAGATAAATAACGCAAATTTTATTCTGGAACTCATAATATTATTAAATATTAAAATTTTAATGGCACATTTTAAATGGCACAAAGCCTACTATTTCCTCAGGTACTGATGCAGCCATCATGTGTTCTTAGGTATTGTGCTGAAGTTCTTGTAAGTCCTTTACACAATTCTTTTAATTTGTCCAATAATATTTTTAGTATTCCAAATTGCTGGAAAGATTCATTTGTATTTCCATTTTATAAAAAAGAAAATAAATCCAACAAAAAAATTATAGATTTAACAAATTATAAAGGTATTTTTAAATTACCTGCGATCCCTAAACATTTTCAAAAATTAATAACAGTTAAATTACAATATTTTTGAGTTAATATCTTTGATAATTGGGGTATTTCAAATGGAAATGGATATCAAATTATTTAGATATCTAGCGGGATAGCATAAAACGTTGGTCGAATAAAACTTTCTATATTTCACTTGTTTTTCTATACTTAAATATGGATCTCTTGTCAAGAATCTCCAAAATAAGATAAACTTTTCTGCACTTACTCATTCGTACCTTGATAGGACTAATAGGATTGGATCGTCTTTTTAGTAGCTTTCACGCACTTTATTATTGCTTGTAAGCCACTTATAAATTTGCCTATGACTTGGCTAATAATAAATCTTCGCCACCGATACGATTTCAAGAAGAGTCAAAATACAAGTACACTTACCCGATAGAAGTGCAAAGGCTCTAGCTCCAATTTGTCAGACACTTAGGGAAATGTGTTAAAGTATTTGCAAGGAAGGGTGATATCATCATACGGGAACGTGACTATCATGACGCATTAAATATGAGATGAAGGCCATTTCGATTTCCAAAATATAGGCACGCACCATAGGCCTCTCGCTTCGTTTCGAGCGCTAGAGACACAATTTTGGACATCATAATTAATGTGTGTTTCAAGATTTTGATGCGAAAATTCAACTGATAAACAATATCTAGACCTGCTTGCAATTAAATATAGAAACCTGCTTCTGAGAGTGAAATAACTTAGATTTTTTAATGAAAACATTAATTTTTTAGCATTGGCCGTTCAGGCTATGCGTTGATTATTATTCTGCCAGTGAACGGACAAATACGATTGACAATGATATTTTTCTTGAATATTTTTAGAACAACTTGACCGAATCGAAGAAGGAATGGACCAGATCAATGCAGACATGCGAGAAGCTGAAAAAAACTTGAGTGGGATGGAAAAATGTTGCGGCATTTGTGTTTTACCCTGCAATAAGTAAATATTTCTATTTATTTAACTCCTTTATTTTACTACATTTATGTTTTTTCTAAGCGCACGGTTTTTGTTTTTAAAACATTATACAACACATACAATCATACAAAACAAGACAAAAAAAAACAAAATTTTAATATAACATATAGCCATAAAAATACTTATGTACTTGTTGCGCTAATTATAAAAATCTTTGTTTACTTTCATTTTTTTTATCGGTGGTACAAAAGAAATCAAAACCAACCAAATTGTTTTGATATATGTATGTATGTATGTATACAAGGGTATCTATTTAAGTTTCTGGCCTTGGTCACTTGTAGCCATATTAGGATCAATTGGCTATTTCCCCAAAAAAAAAGTTTGGACTTTTATCGATAAAAGCTCCATACAACTTTTTCATGTGTGGCCATATTTGCTATCGATAAGCGATTAATCAAAAACTTACCTCGGCAGAAAAAAGGAATTAACTCGTGAACAATTTGGAGCAATAATTTTTCACAACATTAGACATGGATTATCACGACAAGAGTGCATCGATGAACTTAAATCTCTGTATGGCGTTGAAGCGCCATCCTATAGACATGTGAAAAACTGGTTTTATGAATTCTATCGTGGTCGATGCTCGCTCGAAGACGAAGGCAGTGAAACTCATCCAAAAACAGTCATTGTGCCAGAAAACATTGATGCCGTGCGTGAACTGATAATGCAGGATCGTCATGTGACATATCGTGAGATAGAGGCGTCCTTGGAAATTTTTTTGTAAAAAAAGGTTGGTTCTCGTTGGATCCCACACAATTCGACAATTGCTAAAAATAGGCTTGTGTGGATTGGTTCAAAGAACCAATCGCGGTGCTTCAAATATTTGTAAGATCGTCGCAGGAAGCAAGGATTTATGCTTATGAGCCCGAAACAAAACAGCAATCGACCATGTGGGTCTTTGACGACGAGCCAAATCCAACGAAAGTTGTTCGTGGAAGAGCCTGTTTCTTTGGTAAATCTGGTCATGTGGCGACTGTTCCACTTAAGCAACGTAGGACGGTCAATTCTGAGTGGTACACTACAATATGTTTGCCTGAAGTCCTTGTACAAATTCGAAAAAACAAACAAGAAAAGATGGATCATTCTGAACTATGAGTGGAAAAAGTGCTTCGACAATTGGTTTGAGCGCATTCAAAAGTGTATAAATCTTGCTGGAGAATACTGTAAAAAACCTGAGGTGTTTGCTACGTTTTTCGTAATAAAAAACGGAACACTATCACAACTCGGAAAAGACACAGCACTCAAACTAAATGTCTTACGTCTCGGGCTCTGTGTCAAGAAAATAGAAAAATTAACACCGTTCCCAAAATGGAAGGGGACACCAGTCTTTAAAGGCAGACATTAAGCCGGTTCAATAACCAATGAGGCGAATACCAATTGCCCTGGAAGACAAAATAACAGCAAAATTGGAAGAAGCACTTGCCCTTGATATCTTCGAACCAGTAGTAGGCCATTCTCCCTGGATATCGCCCATGGTCATAGCATTTAAAGAAAACGGTGACATCAGAATATGCATCGACATGAGGCTGGCAAATAAGGCAATCTTGAGAGAGAATTATCCATTACCAATATTCGACACTTTTATGACTAAGTTGAAGGGCGCAGAATATTTCACACGACTGGATCTAAAAAGTGCATATCATCAGCTGGAGTTAGATGAGTCCAGCCGGAGCATAACCACATTTATTACCCCACGTGGGCTATTTAGGTATAAAAGGCTTATGTTTGGCGTTAACTCTGCTCCAGAGAAGACTCGAAGAACTTTTAGCTTCATGCAAGAACGTGATGAACTACATCGGCGATATAATTATTTTCGGAATCAGCGAGAAGGACCATGACGATGCAGTTCAGAAAGTCAAAGAAGTTTTGAAGGAAAATAACGTTGTGTTGAATGAGGAAAAAAAGGAGTAAAGGTATTCAAGTGGATCTTGAAAAAGTCCAAACAATCCTTTCTTTTAGAGATCCCAAAAACAAGGAGGAGACTCGGAGTTTTTTAGGACTTGTTACTTACGTTGGTAAATTTATCCCCAACCTGGCAAATTGCACAGAGCCTTTAAGACGACTGTTGAAAAAGGAAAGCAAATTCAATTGGGGCGAAATAGAAAAAAAAGCTTTTGAAGACCTAAAGTTCCATTTAGCAATAATACCAAGCTTATCATATTTTGTCTCAAACAAAAAGACACGTCTACTAGCGGATGCCAGCCCAGTTGCTCTGGGAGCAGTACTAGTTCAATTTGACACATCTGGAGAACCTAAACTTATTTCATTTGCAAGTCGCAGTCTATTCGACGTAGAAAAACGTTACTCTCAGACTGAAAAAGAAAGTCTCGCTCTAGTATGGGCTGTTGAAAAGTTCTACTTTTACTTAACAGGCTTGGAATTCGAATTGGTGACAGACCATAAGCCGTTGGAAACCATTTTTAGGCCAACCTCAAAACCGCCGGCACGAATTGAGCGATGGCTTTTACGCTTGCAAGCTTCTAAGTTCAAGGTGATATATAAAGCCGGAAAAGAAAACATTTCAGATAGCCTATCTCGATTATGTGAATTACCATCAACAAATTCGGATTGGCGTAAAACGGAACACAACATATTTCGAGTTGTTGAATACACCGTCCCTACATCATTGGACATTTCGGAAATAGCGCTAAAAAGTAGTGCTGATGAGGAAATTGTTGACGCGATGACATGTTTGGATGCCAACTCGTGGGAAAGCAGTACATCAAACAGTTATTACCCATTTCGCTTCGAAATTTCGATGCTAGGAAAGATCCTATTGGGGGGAACACGACTAATTATCCCAAAAAGTCTGCGGGAAAGAGTTCTAGAACTAGCTCATGAAGGATACAATGGTGAGTCAGCCATGAAGCGTCGATTAAGAGTAAAGGTATGGTGGCCACGCATCAATCGAGATGTGGAACATTTTGTAAAATCATGCAAAGATTCAGCCATTAAGACCGGCTCCTATGCAAAGAACTGTTTTTCCAACAAGCCCATGGATCTCTATAGCTAGTGATTTACTAGGCCCACTTCCAAACGGTAAATACGTCCTCGTATTTATCGACTATTTTTCCAGGTATATGGAACTAAAATTTTTACAATCTATATCATCGGAATCAATTATAGGAGCCATGAAAGAAAAATTTTGTCGATTGGGTTTTCCGAGATATATGCGAACGGATAACGGGAGGCAATATATTAGTTCGTTGTTCGAACAATACTGCAGCACAAATGGCATCGTACTAATAAGGACCCCACCATATTGGCCTCAGGCGAATGGCGAGGTCGAAAACATGAATCGATCTTTAGTGAAAAGACTAAAAATAGCTCATCTTAACAAAACCAACTTTCAAGAGGACATTCAGCAGTTCATTTTAATGCATAATGTTACCCCGCACAGTACAACAGGTACCTCTCCTTCAGAACTTATGTTTAACAGAATGATTAGGGACAAAATTCCAAACATACAAGAAGCATTGGGAGAAGCTCATGACTCGGAAGAAAAGGACAATGATTATATGCAGATAAGAAGAGAGGAGCGAAAGAGATTAGTATTCAGATGGGCGATAAGGTACTGATGAAGAATGTAGTGCTCCCTAATAAGTTGACACCAAATTTTGATACCACAACATATGAAGTCTTAGAGCGTGAAGGTGACATTGTTCAATTGACAGGGGAGGGGAAAACACTTATAAGGGATGCTAGTCACCTAAAGAAAATTCCAGTTTCGAGCACAAGAAAGGACTTTACGAATTTAGCATCGACTGCGGCGGATTTAGGGAAGACACGTCAACAATCGTCGGTGGATACTCCCGAACAATACGACACATCATCTGGACCTGGTTTAAAACTCAAACTGGTAAACAAAGGAGGGATGTGGGAACCGGTGCGAGTAGATACGGAGAGCGCCAACGATGACTCTGCAGAGAGCGACCATGGCTCGCGCTCAAATGCAGGCCAGTAGTTCGCAAGCTATCAACGAGAGTGTATATAATACTTGTGTCATTTACTAAAAGTAATAATAAATAATATACATAAAATAGAAACAATATTCAGTGTTATTCACGGGTTATTACACTTCCTATAAAGTATATATATCGTTGATCAGCAGAAACGATCTACCCATGTCCGTCTGTCTGTCTGTTCGTATGAACTATAAGAAATAGTTCAAAACAATCGTATAACAAGTGTAATTTTATAGCTAGAGTCGCTAATTTTGGTACATACAATAATATCTACAGTCTTTATCATCCCTGTAAGTTTGGTTGCGATCGGATAAAAAATGTTGCTTGGGATCAGATAAAAAAATGTGTACTTGTTTTCTTATTTCTGATTGTTGATTTATTTTCATTTATTTTATTTCACTGAATAAATTTCTGAAGAGAAAAATTCTTCGCAAAATCTTTGGTCCAATCTGCGTGGACGATGTTTATCGCATCAGATATAACCACGAGCTGTATGAGCTGTACGGTGATGTTGACGTAGCCAGTCGAGTGAAATCTCAAAGACTTCGCTGGCTGGGCCACATTGCTCGTATGGATGAAGACGCTCCGGCTCGTAAGGTGTTTGATGCGGTGATTATTGGGACACGAAGGAGAGGACGACCT
This sequence comes from Drosophila sulfurigaster albostrigata, assembly GCF_023558435.1. Classification (NCBI taxonomy): domain Eukaryota; kingdom Metazoa; phylum Arthropoda; class Insecta; order Diptera; family Drosophilidae; genus Drosophila; species Drosophila sulfurigaster. The sequence continues at coordinate 2,347,208 of NC_084882.1, forward strand.
CGAACGCGTTGGCAAGACCAGGTGATGGAAACCCTGTCCACACTTGGTGTTACCAACTGGCGAAGGCGCGCTCAGGATCAGGCCGAGACCCGATAAAAGGGTTGTCATGGCCATATAATATTAATAATAATAATAAAAATAATAATAATAAATTCTGAATATGTTTATTTATTATTTATAATAAGCAAGTAAGAAACAATCACAAGTAAGAATGCTACAGTGGAGTGTGCTCGACTGTGAGATATCCGCTACGCATTTTGAATGAAACCAAAATATTGCGGTATTATTTTCAAAATACTACAAAATATTAAATACTACAAAATACTAAGTATATTTGTTATATCGATATAGTACCACATTCAAAATATACCATAGACGGCACAATATACCAGATTGTCAGCCAAAGTAACTAAGACCCCCAGTAAGTATGCGTTTTTGTTCATACAAAAGTATTTCTTTAATAACGTTCACAATTTTTATCTGATCGCGACCAAATTTTCAGGAATCTTCAGGAATAATTACTATTGTTATTATTGATGCACCAAAATTCGCAGTTTTGGATTTAAAATTACGCTTGTTATTCGGTTTTATTGATTTGTGGGCGCGGAAGTGGGCGTGGCAAAAATTTAAAACAAACTTAATCTGCAGGCAAACATAACAAATGCTGTGGAAAAATTATAAAATTATAGCTCTATCTCTTACAGTCTCTGAGATCCAGTGTTTCATACGGACAGACAGACATACGGACATGGCTAGATCGTCTCGGCTGTTGACGCTGACCAATAATATATATATAATTTATAGGGTCGGATGTGCCTCCTTCTACCTGTTACATACATTTCCTGCTGGCACAAAGTTATAATATTCTTCTACCATATGGGTAGCGGATATAAAAAGTGCTTAAAACACAAATACTCTTAATACCGTCAAATATACATACTCCCAAAAAAAATACGACTTTGTATCGATTACTTTGCTTGCAAGTAGTCAGTAGCACCGCCAAACAAATTTCCGAAACTTGTCACCCTTGCCATGGTCTGGTCGGTACTATCAATATACATATTTCTTAACTTGGTGGTGAGATTTGTCTACATCGCTTCTTAATCTAGTAAAGGAATCATAAAACAAAGAAAGTGATTAAACATAAATTTTTATATTCATAGAAGTCAGTCGTTTAAAGAAGATGATGGAACGTGGAAAGGAAATGATGATGGAAAGGTTGTCAATAATCAACCACAACGAGTAATGGATGATAGGAATGGAATGATGGCTCAAGCTGGATATATTGGCAGGTAATTAAAAAAAAACATACATATTATAGAAATATTAAAATACTAGTAATCACCATATTTTAATTTTAACTTTGTTAAGTTGTTAAGTTGAGCACGGAATCTCCTCACTAAGAAAGAAAAGCTTAACTAAAATATATATTTCATTTAATAACAATAATAATAATAATAATAATAATAATAATAATAATAATAATAATAATAATAATAATAATAATAATAATAATAATAATAATAATAATAATAATAATAATAATAATAATAATAATAATAATAATAATAATAATAATAATAATAATAATAATAATAATAATAATAATAATAATAATAATAATAATAATATAATAATAATAATAATAATAATAATAATAATAATATAATTAATTTTTTTTTTTTTTGAGGTAGGGAAAAAATGTCTACACACCACCATAGCGACGTCTCAAACTATGGCTGTGCGGGGATCGCATATGCATGCTGACCCGCTAAAAACTCCCCTTTCGCTGTTTCAGGGCGGAATTTCCCAGCCCGGAACCCCATTTGAGTGCGCATAACTTCAGGCTGGGCGCTCTGGTGTTCTTAGCTCATCGTTTCACCTGCGTCCAGGCGCCTCTTTTGCGTCGGAGGATTCTCTCGACGTGTATCGTTATTATTTTCCAGTTTTGCTCGTTACTTACGAGCAGTTTGGCAACGTTTTGTGGCCTCCAGATTCCATCGATCTGCGATTCAAGCAGCTCTCTTTCTGTTTGCCACTGAGTGCATGAGAAAAAAGTATGTTCTGCGTCATCTATATCGGCATCGCCATACACGCAGCTTGGCTGTTGGCGTAGTCCTCTTTAGTGTAGGTACTTTCCGAAGTATCCGTGCCCAGAAAGCAGCTGCGTCAAATAGTAGTTTACTTCGCCGAAGTCTCGGTTGCTCCATATTTTTACGTCAGGTATTTGCTTGGCAGTCCACCTACCGGTTGCTTCGTTTGTCCAGCGATCTTGCCACTGTTGCATAGTTTCCTCTCTGGGGTCGGTGTCAGATTCTTGGTTATTTTGGCGCTTTAGCCAGGTGCGCCGTCGCTCTTTGGCCTTCAGATCTATAGGGATTTCGCTGCTAATCACCAAGACTGCTGCTGTCGACACTGTCCGGTATGCGGACGTTACTCTAAGTGCCGCCGTCCTCTGAACGGCCAACAGTGTTTTGCATTTTTGTTTTATGGTCAGGGTGTCTGCCCATGCTTCAGACCCGTAAAGCAGTATTGAGTTTACTGTTGATATCAGCAGTTTACGCTTACTCTCAGTTGGGCCACCAACGTTTGCCATCAGCTTACTGAGTGATGCCACTGCCCTTGACGCTTTTTCCACTGTATGGTGTATTTGGGTCGAGAAAGTCATTCTTGGGTCGATATGGATGCCTAAGTAGTTGAGTGATAATTTTGTTTTTATTATGTCGTCGCTTACGTGCGTGTTCACTTCGAGATGTGCCGTTTTGTTAAGATTATTAGTTCAGTCTTCTCTGTGGCGAGCTTTAGACCATGGGTTTCGAACCAAGCCATTGCTCGCATCATGACTTGGTTTAGCTTCCGCTGCGCTTCCGTCATGTCGCGTGCCTTAATGATGGCGGCGATGTCGTCGGCGAACCCGACCAGGTTGCAGTCGTCTGGCATTTCTATTGAAAATATGCTGTCATAGCTAGCGTTCCACAGTTCTGGGCCGAGGATAGAGCCCTGTGCAGCACCCGAAGTGACGGTCTTTCGCCTGGTCCCACTTTGCGTCTGGTATATCAGCTCTCGTTTGCTTAGGTAGCTGCGGACCATGCGCATCAGGTAGGCTGGTGTTCCGAAGCGTTTTTCTAACGCGTCGATGACGTTAGTCCATCGCAGACTGTTGAAGGCGTTTCTAACGTCAAGAGCGGCCAGGAGCACTATTTTTCTAGAGTAGGCGTTTCCTCTCTGTGCATCGCTTACCGCTTCTATGACGCACTGCAGCGCTCCAGCTGTCGATCTACCTGGTCGAAAGCCATGCTGTCGGTTTGATAGGCCACCTGCCCTTTCTATGGCTGTAGATAACTGAGGTTTTAATAATCTTTCTAGAAGTTTTCCAGCTGTGTCGAGCATGCATAGCGGGCGATATGCACTTGGGGTAGCTGGGTCTCCTTTCCCTTTATCTATTAGCATTAGGTGCTGTCGCTTCCACACCTCTGGAAAAATTCCTTCCATCAAGCAAGCATTATACATGTTTAGCAGGATTTTCGGGCGTGCGTCTGCTATGGCTTTTAGTGCTTCGGATGGAATCCCATCGGGTCCGGGTGCCTTGTTGTTTTTCAAAGATGTTGCTGCCGATCTGAGTTCATTCTCTGTAAAGAAAGGAGGCTCTTCGAGGGCGGGCGTCTCTGGGTCGGTGCGTCGTTCGTGCTGTGGGAAGAGCGTGTTGACTATATTGGCCATGACGTTTTCGTTGAGCTCCGGAGTCGGCCTTTGAGCTCCTAACTTACGCGTTACGATTTTGTAGCCAAGACCCCACGGGTTGGTATTTATGTCGTTTCGTAGCTTTTCCCATTTGCTCTTTTTTGCTGTGTACAATGGCAAGTTTAAGGCGCTTTCTAGCTTCTTTGTGCTCCTTGCTTTCCGCCGTAGCACTGCTCCGAGATCTGGCTCTAGTCATTTTCCTTCTCGCGCGTAGGCAGGCTCTTCGGAGTTCCGCGATCTGCTCGTTCCACCAGTAGGCAGCTTTCCTTTTAAGGAAGCTCGTCGTTTTGGGCATCGCTGCGGCGCAAGAATGCTCTATGGCGCGCATGGTGTGGCGTACTATGCTTCTTGCGTCCCTAGGGTCTACGGCTGTTTCCATACTTGCGTCTAGTAATTCGATGAGTTTCTCGATGTCCAGTTTTTTTCGCGTTCCACCTTCGGGTGGTTTTCTTATCATGATCGGGCCGACGTCTATGGTTTGAGTTTATGGAGAAGCAGATATACTGGTGGTCACTGCCCGTGTAGTCCTCCAATACACCCCACTCCTGTAGTTTGCTCGCTGCTCTTTCTGTTACCAGAGTGATGTGTCTAGGGCCTTAACGATAATTCGATGTTCCGCACAAAAAGAAATCGATGTGTCTGCCCAGTGTCGCGCACTATCCAAAAAGGAGGTAAATAAGTCAGTGCAACGCTACTACTAAGTATAAATCTAAAAAGTTTTTATTTGTGTTTTTTTTTTTTGAGAATAATATAGAAAGGTATAATATATTTATTCCAAAAAATATATGTGTCTTTCCGCGACATCTTTTGACTCAGAATGCTATTTCCATGTAACTGGTCTTGGTTGACAAATTATTATTTTCACACAGTAACTACGATCTAATAACTAATTAATTTTTCTCTGAACAGTAAAAAAAACTTGTAGTTCGTTCACTCATTAGCCCCCTAAGTGTTAACAAAATCATAAAAATACGAAATCCTGCTTTTTTATTTTTAATTTCAAGATTTTATTCTTAAATGAATTAAAAATGTACAAACTTGATGAATAATGTCATTTAAAATATTTAGCTATTTTGTTGGTTATTTTTTGTATAATTTTAGCAATTTTTAGCAATTTTTTTCTGAAATCCAGCAAGTTTTGCTCCAGAGATTCTGGCAACACTGCAACAGAGGTGTATACCCCCACCGCATGTGAGAGGGTAAGAGCCCCCAAGTACAATTAAGCCTATTATTTGTTATGTACAAAACTTGCGTGGCCTTCTTTACTTTTTCTAACACGTTGAGCTTTTATGACAGTTTGATGTCCAGGACCACACCCAGATATTTTACACCTCGTACAGCTCAGCTTTAACGTAGTCCTGCCTATCTTCGGCGGGATAAGGTCAGTTTTGTCCGCATTCCGGCAATGTTCCATAACTGAACTGAGGGTGGTTGTGCATTTTTTCGTTTTCAGAATGCATATGTCATAGGCACAGGAAATAAACTTTGGAGCCTGTCTAGTGATTCCATTGGGAGCGAGAACAACCCTAGCCTAGGAAGTGCCATTGTTGGCGGCGAACTAAAACTACTGTGGCTTTGCAAGCGCATTTACTACTGGGTGTTTGTAATCGGCAATTCTCTTTTATGCAAGGGAATTTTACCGTTATGTCTGCTAAACGTAGTAATACATCTGCAAATTTCGGAAGCGTAATTTACATTTGACTTGAATGTTAGCTATAGTAGAGGTAAATTATTGTATACAATATTATAGGAAGGTGTGCGCAGAGCACGAATGTAAGTAAAAATATGAAAAACAATGAAGTGTACAAAATTAAATGAAGGAAATAAAGGTTTCTGCAGATTTTGACCCACTACGAATTGTTGGAAGGCACCTAAAATGTCAAGAAAAGCCTTAAAAACAGTTTTTTTTTTTAAGTGGGCTACTTTTTCGATGGAAGCCACGAGAGCATGGAAAGCCATCTCGATGGATTTGCTCTTCAAACGCATGCTAATTGTGAGGCATCAGAAGTATTGCATTGCTTCTAATATGCAATATGCAAGTAGCTTCTCCAAAGTTTTTAGCAAGAAATTCGTTATGCTGATTGGATAGAAATATTATACACGCCGAATAAATCTTCGTTAGCCATGGAACAATCGCAGATTTGCTGGAGCAGCATTGCTAGCTACAGTCCATCTAGGATGGATAACCTAATAATATCTCACTTTATTTTATTTATTGTTATTCCGCATTATCGTTATTCGATATTCTGCGGCTCAAAAGCTTCAGCACTGCATTAGTCCCACAGTCCATCACTCGTCTTAAGCAGACTAGGACTAAAATTCCTTAGTTTTTAGCGTTGTTCAGGCACAAGCAGATAGCTGGAAATAAAGACCTTTTGGATGAGCAGCGAAACATCTTTCCAAACACTTAGGTTTCCGCCTGCTTAGCAAGTTGAAACAGCTTACTACGGAGCGATGACAAATCTGGGATTTATCAAAGTGGCGGGTTCGCCTTGAGTAATGTAGCAGGATGCTAGCAGCACACATCCATCCATACATCCACAGCTTTCGAGCACCACGGAGGAGTAGCTCCGTGGTTGCCATTTTCGACACATGTAGGTTGAGAAATTGTCAGTGAAATGAGATGCAGGGTGGCATCGGTAACACTGTCCAGATTGTCCAGACCGAAACGATGACATTTTTTAAGGCGTAGTTAGACGCTCCGTAAGCTCGCCATTATTGGGCAAAGGTTCACCGACCTTCATTCGTCGAAATGGCGGCGTTCTGTTTCTTAAGCAGTTAAATCGCTGGCGACTTCAGCAACCGCTGCTCTCTGTTTTTCTCCCTTAGTATAAAAAAAAACAAGTAAGAAAGCTACAGTCGAGTGTGCTCGACTGTGAGATACCCGCTACCCCTTTTGAATAAAAGCAAATATTGCGGTAATAGTCTCAAAATGTTAAAAATAAATATGCGTGTATTCTCGATCGGGATTTAAAGTCGAGCACCACCGACAGGGTGTTTAAAAAGAAAAAAGTTTGTACCCCGAGCGGGCTCGAACCCGAGCACCACAACGTGCTCGGCTTGCACTCTACCCCGAATACCCCGAGTACTACAACATGCACATGCTTGCACTCTACCAATAGAGCTATAGCAGTGCCTCTATGCATACAGATACAAATATAGAGGCGAGCATGTATATACGTATACGCATACATACAATACATACATACATAGAAGGCGGTTTTGGTCACACAAAACTATTTCTATAATAACTTAAACAATTTTTATCTGATCGCAACCAAATTTTCAGGAATCACAAATACCATTGGTATTATTGTATATACCAAAGTTAGATTTATTACGCTTGTTATTCGATTTTGATTGATTTGAGGGGGCGGAAGTGGGCGTGGCAAAAATTTGAAACAAACTTGATCTGCGTGCAAACATAACAAATGCTGTCGAAAAAAAATTCTCTATCTATTATAGTTTCTGAGATTTAGGTGTTTATACGGACAGACGGTCATGGCTAGATCGTATCGGCTGTTGACGCTGATAAAGAATATACACCTGGCCCTCGTTTAACACGGGGGTTACGTTCCTGGAAATCTTCATGTTAAGCGAAATCGTGTTAAGCGGAACATGGATTCAGTACAAAATAAGGGGTTGCGTTCGCAAAATTCAAAATTGGCAGCAAACAAATTTTTTTATTGTTCAAATTTGGTATGTTTTTATTAATGTTTCATTAAAGTTTTATTTATTATTTACATGTTTTCTTTTTTTGTGGCTCTTTATAAAAAAATCAGTAATTTTCGATGGCTTTTAAAGCTTCTTTATAGCACTCCTTATAACGCAAAAGTATTCTTTCCAACTCTCTCTTAAACTTAAGTCGTCGCTCGATGACCGGATCTGAATTTAAAAAGCTCGATTCCAAGCTGCTAGCATATGCGAATCCTTCTTGGAGTTTTTCTATCGATAAACTAATTTGATCGGTTTTTTCAGAGCTGCTGTCATCTAATTTCGAATTGTTTGCCTCATTCACAGCAATCTCAAGCAATAATTCGTCATCAACTTCTTCATCTTCAAACAACTCTTGCAAGTCTTCATTTGTCATGTCATCGAAACCTTCAACTTCAATCAAGTGAGCAAGGTCCAATATATTCTGGAATCCACGTTTTGGCACTTTTATTTCAGAACTTTTAACTACCTCTGGCCATAATTTTCTGCAGCATCTATTTAATGTTGACACCTTAATCTCTTTTAAAAATAAGTTTACCAACTCAAGGCTATCTTTAATAGAAAGCATCTTCCAAGCACTGGTTTCATCGATGGAGTCGGTTTCAGTTGTATTCAAAATCCAGCGTATAAGATCTTCGCACCTACTAAAACACGCTTACATCTAGCAGATCAAACGTGGGATTTTTTGATAATCATCCCATGCGTAAGACACAAGCACGAAGGCACTATCGCGTTAATTGACAGCAAAAAAAAATATATATCAATATTTTGCAATCGTGTAAGAACGAGGTTTTTAGCGTATTAAAAGGGGGATGACAGGAAATTAGTAACCGTGTAAGACCGAGTTCGTGCTAAAAGAGCCCGAGTTAAGCGAGGGCCAGGTGTATATACTTTATAGGGTCGTAGATGCCTCCTTCTACCTGTTACGTACATTTCCTGCCGACACAAAGTTATAATACGCTTTTACCTTATGGGTAGCGCGTATAAATAGAAATGTCCGTTTTCTGTGCGTTTTTGGTGTGTCTCTTACTAACTGGAGCCCTTTGCTTGGGAGTCTCCTCGGACCGCTTTCGCTTGCTTGCCACGGACTCCACCTTTTGGGTTGACAACGCCGGTAGAAATGAACTGCATCTTAGAAGTGTTATAAGAGTGGGTTAAGGTGGTCATGCAGCCAAGCGTTGTCACAGACGCGCTTCTCCTTTCTTGAGTAGACAGGTTACCGAGCTACGTTACCGAGCCTGCAGTGCACCGCTGCGCAATATTAGAAGTGCTGGAGGTTATTATTTTTACTTAATTAAATCATGGCTGAAGTCCTTGTCTCTATGCGTTAGTTGAAAATGTATGTATATGTCGAAGAATTACAGATCTAGATATGTTTAGTTTGAAAGTTAACGGACAGTATGTTAGGTAACATAATGTTAAATGGACAGAGCATCATTTGATACAAGCTCAAATGAGCATGGCGCTTGCAGTTCTTTGGCTGATGCAATAGACACAATGTTAGAAGGATGATGAAATAGTTGTGGTGAAATAGAAGGATTGGCGGAGAGAGACAGATGGCTTGCGAGTCAGTCTGCTTCGAGTTACGAGACGAAGAACATTGCAAGCGACTTGCTGTGCGAAGTGCCATTATAAACAAATCATGGAAGGAGATGAAGAGCCAATCACTCCAGTGCCAAATCAGTATTCTCCGACATCAGAAGTGGGATCGGTCTCGCCCCAAAATTTATCGAACGATCAATGGCGTGCATTATTCGAAGCGCAAAACAAATCTTTTCGCGAATTAATTAAATCGATGCAGATTCCCAGAACAGCGACGCAACCCAGTAGAAAAGTAACGCTTCCAAAGTTTTGTCCCGATACTACGAACGCAGATGCTGCTGCTTGGTGTAAAACTGTTGACATAATCATGGCAGAGAACATGTTGGAGGGTAGCGCTCTTGTCATGGCGTTAAGCAACTCTTTGGAAGGAGGAGCATTTCAGTGGCTGTCACAAATCTGTTACAGTGGAATAAAGTGGCCGGAATTCCGAGAACTGTTTATCCAAAGATATGAAAGTGTAGAGACGTCAGCTGGCATATTGCTTAATATGTACAGCAGTAAACCAAGGCCAAGCGAGTGTTTGTCTGTGTATGCCAGCAGACAAGTATCGGCTTTACTGTCAAAGTGGAAAAATGTGAGCAGCGAAGAAATTGCCGTATCGATCGTGTTAGCGCATGCTGCGCAAATAGATAAACGACTGCAGCGATTATTGTTTACAACGAACATCAAAACACGAAGCGAACTGGAGCAACAATTGCGTGCCTATGCGTTTGGTAAGCGCAATGACTGCGAGACACCAAGACTATACCAGTGTCCCTGAACAAAAGAAGCGGAGAACATCGTGGCAAGGAAAGTGCCACTCTTGTGGCAAACCTGGCCATAGAATGGCAGAATGTCGAAGCAGAAAACCGGGAGACGCAAGTGAGACAAAATTCAACTCAACTCGCGGCAATGCCACACCAAAGAGGGATATGTCAACTTTAACCTGCTACAAGTGCGGCCAATTAGGTCATATTGCAACCAAATGCCCGACCTCTTCATCTTCAAGCAAGGGCAACACTTATGAGAAGCGAGTGGATGTGTGCACCGTCGTCGACCCAAAGGGGATCATGTACCAACATGGTGAGCCCGTTCCGTACTTTTTTGATTCAGGGGCAGAGTGCTCCCTATTAAAAGAAAAATTAGCTAATAAGTTCATGGGCAAGAGAATGAATAACACTGTACTTATAAGCGGCATAGGTGAAGGATCAGTAACATGTTCAATGCAAATTCTGACCACTGTTAAGATATGTGAGCTTTCGATAGAGATCCTGTTTCACGTTATCATGGACAAATATATGAAGCACGATGCACTGATTGGCCGTGAATTTTAGGTCAGGGCTTTGGCATAACTATAGATGCCAATAAGTTTATTTTACACAAAATTAATACTGTTAATACCCTGTCTAGCACTGTTGAGTGGAATTTTATGGACTCCATAAATAGTGATGTTAATCTAACTCAGTCTGACCGAGCCGAACTGGCAGAAATATTAAAACCTCACGCATCAACATTTATAAAGGGTATACCTAACCGACGAGTCAACACAGGTGAATTGGAGATCCGTCTGATAGATGCCAATAAAACGGTAATGAGGCGTCCGTATAGATTAAGCGTGGAAGAAAAGATATTAGTGAGAGGTAAAATACAAGAACTTCTGGTCATACGTCCAAGCTGTTCCCCTTTCGCGAGTCCCCTTTCGCGAGGCCTTTAATAGACTTAAGGAGGTATTGCAAAGGCTTCTCTTACAATATTGATAAGTGTTCCTTCTTGCAGCCAAGTGTTGAATACTTGGGGAATAAAATTGAAAACGGCGATATAAGACCAAACCCGCGAAAAATGCAGGCATTGGCTGCATTGCCACCCCCACAGACAGTTACGCAACTAAGACAATTTATTGGCTTATCTTCCTACTTCCGACAATTCGTTCCTCGATTTTCTGAATTAATGAAGCCCTTATATTTTTTAACGTCAAAAAACAGCAAATTCGAGTGGCATGAGAAGCATGAGCAGGTATGCCAAGAAATAATATCTGCATTGGTTAGCGACTCAGTTCTTATCATCTATGACCGACAATACCCGGTTGAACTCCATACTGACGCTAGTGCAGACGGCTATGGAGCTATCTTAATGCACCAGATAAACGGCAAACCACGGAAACGGGCTGAAACAAGATACCACTCCTATGAAGTGGAGACACTGGCAGTGTACAACGCAGTGAAACATTTTCGTCATTATTTGCATTTGTCGTTTTCACGGATTGTAATTCGCTCAAAGCTAGCCGCAATAAAATAGAATTAACGCCAAGGGTCCATCGCTGGTGGGCATATCTGCAGTCCTTTGAGTTTGAGGTAAAATATAGAAAAGAAAACAGTATGGCACATGTAGATTTCCTTTCGCGCAATCCACTACCAATTAACAAGGTTACTAAGTCTACCAAAATAACGGAATAGCAAAGTTGCAAAATAACGAACTCAGACATGAAGATGCAAAGACGTACGAAATGCGGTCAGGCATGTTGTATAGAGTAATACAGAGAAACGGACAAAGTCGATGTCTGCCGGTAATACCGCGAGCATTTAGGTGGTCCGTGATTAATCACGTACATGAGGCCATAATGCATTTGGGATGGGAGAAAACACTAGATAAGGTATATACGCAGTATTGGTTCCCAAATATGTCCAAGTATGTGTGAAAATTTGTTGAGAATTGCATCACCTGCAAGCTTTCAAAGTCAACGTCGGGAAAGGCCCAAATGGAACTACACCCCATACCCAAAGTTTCCATACCATGGCATACCGTGCACATGGATATAAGTGGCAAGTTGAGTGGCAAAAATAACATCAAAGAATACGTGATAGTGCAAATAGATGCTTTCACTAAATATGTTCATTTACACCACGCTCTTAGCCTCGACACTAATAGTTGCATAGAGGCATTGAAGTCCACTATCTGTATGTTTGGGGTACCCACTCCTATCATTGCCGATCAAGGTCGCAGTTTTGCGAGTTTAGGCAATTTTGCTTATCACAAAAAATTGACTTGCATCTGATAGCGACCGGTGCAAGCCGGGCGAATGGACATGTTGAGCGCGTTATGAGTACCATGAAAGCAATGTTGACGGCAGTTGAGACAAGCAAGCGATCTTGGCAGGATGCCTTAAAAGAAGTGCAGTTGGCCATGAATTGCACGGCCAATAGAGTCACAAAGCTTAGTCCATTGGAGTTATTAATTGGTAAAGAGGCAAGACCAGTGGGCATGATGCCAATGGTAGAAGAAGTGGACATTGACATTGAACATGTTAGATCAAAGGCCTTACAAAATATAAAGAATAGTGCTGAATATGAGAAGCAACGCTATGACAAGAATAAGGCTAAGATTGTAAGTTACAATGTAGGTGACCATGTCCTGCTCAAAAACGAAGAACGGCACCAAACAAAGCTAGATCCAAAATTTAAAGGACCGTTTGTCATAATAGAGAAGCTTGATGGTGACCGTTATATGTTGAAATCTCTTACAAGCAAGCGAACATATAAGTATGCCCACGATCAGCTGCGTGCGATGCCTAACGAAGTAGAGGCAAATGAGTGCGAGAGATCGCCGACTGAGGCACTCGTAGGTACCATAAGCTCAGATTACATCATTTACAAAGGCTATAGCCGTGTCATGTAGTAATCTGCGCAGTTACTGCATGGCGGGGGGGTTATGTGGGTCCAGAGGGACCAGTACACAGAGTGTGCGTGTGAACGTTGCAGTGTGTGCAGCAAGAGCCTAAGAGTGTAAAGTGATGAAGAGATGTTGAGAGAAGGAGTTATGGTACAAAGAGATGAGAACACCACTGAACTACAATGCATTTGATGAATTTATGAATTATGTTGTTGATTTTAATTTTGTAATGGAGAATACTTTTACTTTTTTTTATTGCTATAAGATAGAAATTAGCGGAAAATTAATGTAAAAAAGAATTTTAAGTTACAAGAAATAAATGAAATTGAAATATTGAATAAAAGTTATTATTATGATGAATCTTATTGAGAAGCATGATACGCGAGGACGCGTAAAGGTCAGGATGGCCGTGTCGAAGAATTACAGATCTAGATATGTTTAGTTTGAAAGTTAACGGACAGTATGTTAGGTAACATAATGTTAAATGGACAGAGCATCATTTGATACAAGCTCAAATGGGCATGGCGCTTGCAGTTCTTTGGCTGATGCAATAGAGACAATGTTAGAAGGATGATGAAATAGTTGTGGTGAAATAGAAGAATTGGCGGAGAGAGACAGATGGCTTGCGAGTCAGTCTGCTTCGAGTTACGAGACGAAGAACATTGCAAGCGACTTGCTGTGCGAAATGCCATTATAAACAAATCATGGAAGGAGATGAAGAGCCAATCACTCCAGTGCCAAATCAGTATTCTCCGACATATATATATCCGTCATGAACCAATTCAGTGCATGCAACTATAGTCACGGCAAATTTTACTCTTTAAATGTGTTTACAATATATTTCAATAACAATTTTTATATAATGCTCCTAATTTATTTATTGTTAACGCCCCGGGAGATTTTTTTACATTTCTAACCAATCTACTGTGGGTCGGATTGCCGTTTTGGTGGCATTAAATCGAGTATTGCATTTATCGAGCTGAAACTTGGCATACTTCAATAATAGACCACTCTAAATATTTAAGCAAACTTCCAACTAAGTTTGACCACGTCTACTCCAACTGCCCATATAGACATCATGACGTATACCTGATATTCGAAACTTTTTATTTTTTATTTATTGCACTCCTTTTTTCGTCGCTCAGTGACCATCTATTAGCCAGCGCCCGCTCTCGATCCACACGTCCAGCAACGTGGCATGACAGAACTCAAGCACATCTAAAAAATTTAAGCATCGAAAAAGCCGTGAAAAGCCGCATACCGGACTGTTATTAAAATTTAATATAAAGTGTATACAATTGATTAATACACATTACACACCGCAGAAATCCACAGAAAACCTTTTTGTCTCTACAGAAGACGAACACTTTTGTAAGTTTTTGGTTTTCTTTGGGCAACACAAAACAGTACACATAAATAACGTTTAACAAATTATCACACAAACTGTGTTTATTATTCTTAATTTACATTCCTCAAACTTCAATATCCATTTTACAAAATATAAAATTTTTCTTTTGTTTGGACTTGCCAAGCGCACAAATTCACCAAACGCTTCCCACCAATTTTGTCACAAAAATCAGCTGTTCAATCACCTGACTTTAAAAATCTATAAAAATTGCAAGACTGCATTTTTAACAAAAATATTTATTGATACTTTCTATCTACATAGAGCTAAAAACAAGAAATTTACATTAAAGTGTTTCCCTGACTGTGAGATACCCGCTGTCAATTTTCAATAATAACAAAGCCAATCTGTGTTATTATTAAAGAAAACTAAATTAAGATAAAAAAAAATAAAATAAAAAGTGCAGCTAAAGCTGTTAGCTAATAAAATATTAATAATAAGTTTTGTGTATATTATTATTACTTAATTAAAATAAATATTACCTTTTTTTAATATTTTTAGAATTACAAATGATGCAAGGGAGGACGAAATGGAGGAAAATATGGGGCAAGTTAATACCATGATTGGTAATCTTCGCAATATGGCATTGGATATGGGCTCAGAACTTGAAAATCAGAATCGCCAAATAGATAGAATTAATCGCAAGGTATGTACATTAAGACTACTTTAGAGCATATTAGTTTATTTTATTCATTTTACAAATGTGTAATGCATAAAACTTGGTGTACATCCGCTTATTTAATGTCGTTCATCACTAATATAAATGGTTTTTGTATCTAATTCAGGAAATGAGTATATCTCGTAATGTCTGGAAAATTTAAGCCTTTAACAACTCCTTAATCCTGAAAAAAATCATATCTTTGTTTACTACACGGCTACATTAGGTAGCCTTATAAGCGATTACTTATATCATATGACTATCGGACGCAAGATCACAACCATAACCTTGTGGCTCAATGAATTTTGCGTTATTTCGGTGTACATTGTAGTGTCACTATTTTCTTTAAAAGTTTTTTGTTCTTCGCAAACGCAGTATACATCGACTCTGCAAATTTGATGCCATTTTTGAGGGAATAACTTTCTCAAAAATATAATTCAACCGCTGTATTCATGCTCGTACACAATGAAAGTTTCGACCAGGCTGAGATACAAGCAAGGCAAGTTTCTCAAAATCGGATTTCGGACATCAATGAGAACTCATCCCTCAACGTATACTAGACTTTAGCACATTTGATGGCAGTTCAAGCACATACCTGTTTAGAAAATTTGGAATATCATTAATCGCAGACAATGATAGAACGAGAAGGTTAGTAATAAAAACATGTGTTGTGTAGGGGCTTAGTCCATTAAATTTCTTGGTGGAGTGCCAAACACCATTTTTTAAATCACCAAGAACTATAAAGTAATCACGATCAGAAAGCTTGCTAGAAATGCTATACAAAAATAAACGAAATACAAAGCGTCATCAAAAACAGGATGGATATATGAGGATGAATGAAAAATTATAAAACTACCAAAGGATAATATTTCAGCCACTAGCTCAATATCGATCAGTTCTGATGGAATTTGAGCATCTACCATCGCTACGCAGCGATCACGTATGTTTAAGAAAAATCGACTAGAAAGAATTTCAGTATCACTTTATCCATGTTTCAGTGAAGGTATGGAAAATATATTCTTCTTAAATATAGGTAAGTTTTCTACAAATGCCACTTAGTTAGCTAGTTTTTTGAACTGACACACATAGGTTTAGAATTAGATTTATTGCTCCTATTAGGAAAAGAAACCGGATACCAATTTCTTTTATTTGCAAATATATAGGGCTGTGCAGATTGAATTCCTTCAACCATCCTCAGCTTTGGCGGCACCAATATCGGAGCAGGAGTGACACTTCGAGATTTAATGACGCAATGTCGTTTTGTGGAACTTCAAGAGATACCAAAGTTTGAGGTGAAGGACATTAGTTCCCCAGCAGGTGGTACAGACAAAAAGGAAACATAATTAGGGATAGAAACCTCATTCGAGGCAATAACAGACGCATTTTGGCCTTTCTATGTTTTGAAGACTCACTCAGGAGCTTCATACTCTTAAACTCAGAATCCAAAGCCGCGAAACTATTCGAGAGTTTTTTAAAGCTCGCGAATACTTCTTTAAAGACCGTCCGCGTTTGCTAAATAAATCCAGTAATATCACGTTCAGCGTCCCCGTAATGTGCGTAGGTTCATTTTAGTCCTGACTTAGATTAAATTGGGCCAAAAATTCGTCTATTTAAGCCAGCACATTTCGTGCAATACGATGTCGTACAGAAACAAACGAATCCTATTTTGGAAAGAGCAAGCACCCGGCATTAATTGTTATGACATACAAACATAACATGATAAAAAGATAAATAAAAATACTCTTTCTGACTCTTTACGAAAAGCCTCTCTCAGAGAGAAACCGATTTTATACCCGTTACCCATAAAGTAGATGGGTATTATAACGTTGTGCCGGCAGGAAATGTATGCAAGAAGGAGGCATCTCCAACCCCATAAAGTGTATATATTATTGATCAGCGTCAACAGCCGATCCGATCTATCCATGTCCGTCTGTTCGTCTGTTATAATATTTTCCTAACCTATGGGTAAGAAGGAAGACAAATATGCCCTCGAGAGACGTACCCCACTCAAGTGCAGCTAAGTTGAGCAAGGGAATTCCAAAGACTGTACCATGGCGGAGGCCCGCAGCAAGAATATGGAAAGGGAGAAGCGTGAAGGATAAAGTTCAAGAGGTGCTTCAAGATCTAAGTATGAACAGATTACTCGATTGTCCATCAGAGATCTGAATGACTTAGTCAATAGATTTAGCATTCAATTCAACTGGAACTAATCTAGCAAAATGTGTTTGAAGCGCCAATAGTGAAGTGTATGAGTGAGTCCTTCAGATAAACTTCAACCACAAATTCAGCAAATCAGCACTACACTACTAGTGACCGCATGACGATAATTTACTTGATAGCCCAACACAACTCGGCGAACTCTAATAAAAGGCATTTGCACAAGCTATTCTTCGAGAAAACTCAAAACTCAGATGTTCTCGGTTAAAATTTTTTGTTTATTTATTAAGCGGACACAGCATATTTAAAGTACCTTAACAACATAGGGGTAGCATATATAACAAAAAACCAATCCTCAACACAAATATGAGGATTACATACAAATTAATTGGTTTGGCAAGGCATTGCCCTTTAAGACTCCTCAATGGTCTCACTGGAAGTAACTTCCTAGCTAGTAGGCTGCGATCACTATAACGGTGTGTGTCCACGAACCAGGGCAGTCTGTTATGTTTCGTAGTAACCGATTCTGCAACACCTGAATCCGTTTATAGTTGGATTTAGCTGCGATCTCCCAGATCTTAATACCATAAAGCCAAATTGGTAGGATGTAATGCGCATATACTGGTTTTGCATCTTAGCGCCAAAGTGCTTCGCTTATGTATAAGCCAGCGCAGTTTTGGATCCTTTCTGAACTGTAGCTTTTAAATGTGGCCCAAAGGTAAGGCGCTTGTCCAGTGTAACGAATAGCTCTTGATCGAAGGCGCCTTTTACTTTTTAGTAGCTCTCTGGCTTGCCTTATGAGAACAATACCATAGCTTATAGGACGAAAATTAAGATCGGGTCGTGTATAATCAAAAAACAGCTTTATATACCTTTCACGAGTGACTCTTGTCAAGCTGTAAAGACATTTCTATTCAGTAATGTTTGGCAAATCATCATGGAAAACTACCACCGCAACAACGGCTCCAACATACGGTGCGCATACGGTGCAACATACGGTGCGCACAATCGGCCTTCCGAGCCCACCACTGCCAATACCATCCGCGAATTCGAATCGCAATATACGCTATTGGATAATAGGCGACCGAATAGACCACATCCAGTCCGAACTTGGCGAATTTTGCACAAGGATCTTGGTTTGCAGGCTTACATAATACAACTCATGCAAGAATTAAAGCCAGCAGACTTGAATTTGCGATTTAATTTTAGTCGATGGGCTCTGGATCACCTTAACGAAGACTCACTGTTTTCACACCGAATTTTGTTCAGTGATGAGGCACATTTCTGGCTCAATGGTTACGTGAATAAGCAAAATTGCCGCATATGAGCTAATGAGCAACCTGAAGACACTCTCCAACTTCCCTTACATCCACAAAAATACACCGTTTGGTGTGGTGAAATCATCGGTCCGTACTTCTTCAAAAATGAGGCCGGACAGAACGTAACCGTCAATGGTGCGCGCTACCGAGCCATGATAACGGAATTTTTGCTGCCTGAAATTGCAGCCCATGGTCTCGACGACATTTGGTTTCAACACGACGGAGCCACTCCCCCACAGTGCGCAAAAAAATGGGTTTATTGTGGAATCATTTCGGCGAGCAGTTAATTTCACGTTTTGGACCTGTCGGTTGGCCGCCTAGATCGTGTGATATCACACCTTTAGACTTTTTATACCCGCTACCCATAGGGTAGAAGGGTATTATAACTTTGTGCCGGCAGGAAATGTATGTAACAGGTAGAAGGAGGCATCTCCGACCCTATAAAGTATATATATTCTTGATCAGCGTCAACAGCCGAGACGATATAGCCATGTCCGTCTGTCCGTATGAAACACTGGATCTCAGAGACTATAAGAGATAGAGCTATAATTTTTTTTCGACAGCATTTGTTATGTTTGCACGCAGATAAAGTTTGTTTCAAATTTTTGCCACGCCCACTTCCGCCCCCACAAATCAAAAAATCGAATAACAAGCGTAAATTTAAAGCTAGAGTTGCGAATTTTGGTATATACAATAATTACTATAGTAGTTATGATTCCTGAAAATTTGGTTGCGATGTGGAAGTTATTAAAGAAATACTTTTGTATGTGCAAAAACGCCTACTTACTAGGGGTCTGAGTTGCTTTGGGTGACAATCTGGTACTTTGTGTCGTCTATGGTATATTTTGAATGGTGTGCTGTATCGATATACCAAACATACCATTTGGTACATTTTTAGTATTTGTTTAGTATTTTCGGTATATTTTGAAAATAATACCGCAATATTTTGCCCTTATTAAAAATGGGTAGCGGGTATCTCACAGTCGAGCACACTCGACTGTAACTTTCTTACTTGTTTCTTTCGGCCTACGTGAAGTCTTTGCCGATAAACCAACATTTGAATGAAATTATTTTCAAAAAGTAAATGCCAATGGATGTTCTTAATGCACATAATAAAGATTCGGCTATCCAATTTCAATTTGCGTGTTTTATTTAAAATTAAAAAAAAAGTTCTTAATGGATCACCCTTTATATTATCAGTTAGAGTTTCGACTGTATTCTCAATGTTTTCTTTGGAGTCCAGAATTGAACTTTGTTAAAAAAAGAGTTATAAAGAATTTGTTTAAAAGTGAGATCAGTACGACTTGTGATTAACCGAGGACTTGGTCTGACATTAGTACCATTTCTTAGCAGATTATCAACAAGGGCTATGTGATCAGATTCCAGGTCACAGCATTGGCAGATATCTATTTGAGAATCCAGTATTCCATGGTATAATGCGAAATCAATGCAAGTTGCTGTGTATACATATGAGTATCGCGTTGGAAGCAATGTCAGCTGCGCATTGCGTGAAATGCGCATAATTTTTATCCATGCTCGCGGTAGATTACTGCTGATTGCCGTAATTTATGCAGTTGCCATAGTGAAAACTGTTTTACTAGTAGCACTAGCAAATGTAAGCGTTGTGGTTATGGTACTAATGTTCTGAGTTACAGAACACAATGGGCGTTGATCACTAATGATTTCTGACCGTATCTCCAAATGTGATTAACCAGCAACTTGGTGCATTTCTTCATATTCAAACTGCTTATTGCAAAGCTGAGAGTTAGAAAAAATATTTCCATCTATTACCAAATATTTAACTAACTAAATATTACTTATTAGTTGCAGTTTGGCTTCGAACAGCAAAAGTTTCTGCTTAGTTTTGTCAAGAACAAAAGTCAGATCGCTTGACAGATAAACGCAGATTTTATTACCCCTCTTGTGCGGCTGCACGCACTACCCAAGTCTTATCGCACTACAGTTATGTTTATACCCGCTACCCATAGGGTAGAAGGGTATTATAACTTATAACACCTAGATCTCAGAGACTATAAGAGATAGAGCAATAATTTTTTTTCGACAGCATTTGTTATGTTTGCACGCAGATAAAGTTTGTTTCAAATTTTTGCCACGCCCACTTCCGCCCCCGCAAATCAAAAAAATCGAATAACAAGCGTAAATTTAAAGCTAAGGTTGTGAATTTTGGTATATATAATAATAACTATAGTAGTTATTATTCCTGAAAATTTGGTTGGGGTCTGAGTTGCTTTGTCTGACAATCTGGTATATTGAGCCGTCCATGGTATATTTTGAACGCGGTACTATATCGATATTTATTTGCAGTATATTTGGTATATTTTGAGAATAATACCGCAAAATATATTGGCTTTAATCAAATTGGGTAGCGGGTATCTCACAGTCGAGTACGCTCGACTGTAGCTTTCTTACTTGTTTTGTTGTTGTTCAGCTGCCGAGATTGCAGAAGCCAGCGTCCAAAATTTTACAATTGGCACACGAAGAGTGTGAAAGAGAGAAACTAAAAAAAAAAAAAAAAACAAACGGGAATTACACTTGCTTTGCTTTGTGTTTGCTTATCCGCAACACAACCGATCTCATCAAGAGCAGATTATCGACTTCTCGATTTAAATGAACTTTAATAGAGATTCTAAGATTATGGCGCAGATGCCTATTATTTGACTTTATTTTTATTTATTGAATCTTCTTTTTGGCTAAGACTAACAATAAGTAATTAAATCATACACCTAATAATAATTAACAGTACTCTTGCACTTTAATTAGGATGCAGACCAGAGTATCTGCGCAACCTTCGGAGTTTCCACGCGAGATGGTTTTGGATATTTTCTTGTTTTCGGCTATTTCATCTCTTACAGATTAAATATTAAGATCTTTCTGTATGTTTTCGTTTCCAATACCCCAGAGATAATTCCCAAAATTTAACTAGGCTCTTTTGAATCTAGTACTTTATCAATATACCTAAAATAGCCGTTTTAGTATTTGTGGTATACGAGTATATTAATTTGGTATATTTTGTAATTAATATCACACAATTTTGCTTTCATTCAAAATGGGTAGCAGGTCAGACGAAGACCAAATGGACTGGGCATCGTTAGCGCAGCTAAGACTAGCTGTATTGTAGTGGATGTTATTATTTTATTATTAATTATTCGGATAATTTCGATATAGATCGACCTGCGCAAGACTTTCACGCTTCTCCCCAAATAAAAATTAAAGAGAAGAAATTTTATTATTTATTTTCAGGCGTAAAATTAGGTGGGTGAGAAGAAATTTTCGAAAAGGCACGATAAAAATTAATATGTAGGTCTACATGAAGGGGCACGTGGCAGTTTTCCTAAATGTCACAAAACAGACATTAGTCATATTTGGTAAGATTATAATCATGTGGCCTAACGCAATTCGTTCGTACGCAGATGACTTCTCGCAATTATTTAAACGGAATCATATCAGAGTATTGATAAAGAGGAAATGCTCTTCGCTGCTTCCTCCAGCTTTGCTACACGACTGACCATGTAGTTTGTGGAAAACATACTAGCTTAAGTTTATAAACTTAGAGTCGCGGACTCGACTGGTACCAGCAGATGAACTTATTGGCCGGATTCTTCATGAATAGAATACGTTAAAATACGTTGAAATAGGGCTTAACTTCGCTAATTGCATAATAGCGGCTTGGGTTTATGGCTTGTTCTTTTTACCCCATACCAAGGATTTATTTATATTTCTACCTAGAGTTCATATTGTTATGAGTACGAATGGTATATACAGGACATTTTTCAAAATTCATTTAAAGTTATACGAAGTGGATATCTCTATACGGAGATGGTATAAGGAGTCCCAGGCTATATAAAGAGCTGTAACAATATGTAAATTAAAGAAATCTGTGAAAGAATTGTCCCCACAAGCAACCAGATAAATAAGAACACTTTGATTTAGATTTTATGAACCGCACTAACTCGCTGACGAAACTGAAGTGACGCTAATTCGACGAGAGAGAAGAAATGTGTGGGAGGGACGACCAGAAGGCTCCGTTACCGTTGCCTCTTGAGATCCCTTTCTACCAATACATACACAATATATGTGATGCGTGAATGTCAATATGACTCTTGCACTTGTATGTATTTACATATGTATGTATGTATTTTTCAACATGCCACCTCAAGAGTTACATTGATAATATAAAGAATAATTGACAGACGAGTTTGTGCTTATTTATTTTAATTAGTTTGTTCATATAGTTTCTTTTCTTTTTTTTTTTTTTTTCTTCTGGGGATTACAATTAGATCCAGCATTCGCTGCAAAGAGTTGGGGAAACCCAGTAAAACCCAACCAGATCTATACAAATAAAAAATGGCCAAAATTAAATTTACATAGTGAAAACAAAATATACAAAGGTTCAAATATTCAAGATTATTGGCCTAGGAACTTCAGTTGCTTAAAGCTATTCGTAGTTATTCAATGTTTAAGTAATTGGACTTTTTTTAAAAAAAATTAATATTTAGTCTATGACAACAGTTTCGGTTTGGTTTGCTGTTATTCAAAAGTCCCATCTGGGCTCTCAAAATACTGAACCTGGCGGATGGTAACGGCTTCGTGAAGATGTCAGCGAGTTGGAGATCTGTGGAAATATACTTTACAGAAATTAGTTTCTTTTCAATTTGTTCCCTAGTAAAATGATATTTAATGTCTATGTGCTTCGTTCATTTGTGGCAGGTAGGATTGTTGGCAATACTAATACAGCCTTGGTTATCTTCAAAAATAACTATTGGACCATTTAATTCTAGATTAATTTCTTTTATTAAAGACTTAAGCCACAGGGCTTCTCTAATACCTTCAAAAAGGGCCATGTATTCTGCCTCAGTAGATGATGCAGCAACAGATTTTTGCTTCATTGTGCTCCATGAAATCAAACAGCTCTTAAACATCCTAAATAGGTATCCAGTAGTATTTCTTCTGTCCGTTTCATTGCCGGCACAGTCAGAGTCCACATATCCTATCAGAATATTTTTAAAATATACATTTTTCTTGAATGTGAGCTGAAAATCAACAGAGCCCTTCAGATATCTAAGAACTCTTTTCAGGCATTGCCATAGTTCCTTATTGTTGTTGTTTGTATATCTACTCAGAATACTTATTGAAGTGCTTAAATCTGGTCGTGTACATAACATAATGTACATCAAACCGCCAATCAAATTTCTACTTGGTGCATCATATGATTCCTCTGATTGAAGAGCCTCATAGTCTAATTAGCTTTAAAGTGGGGTGCTAACTGCATTACAATCTTCCATATTATATTTTCCCAAAACATTTATGATGTATGCAGACTGGCTAAGACATATCTGACTGTTTGTTCTATCAATTTTTATACCAATAAAATGACGAATTTCTCGTAAATCAGTCATCTTAAATTTATCTTGAAGGTACGATTTAAAATTAGACATAGTTTCAGATTCCTTTGTAGCAATTACCACATCGTCAACATATAACAAAATATATATATTCCTTGAAATATCTTCCTTATTTAAAATGTAAATACAACGGTCAACTGCTAGATTTTCAAATCCAACATTTTTCAATACATTTTCAAAGACTTCAAACCAGCATCTAGCGGCTTGCTTAATACCATATATGACTTTATTTAGTTTACAAACTTTATTCTCAGAAAATTGGTTAAAGCCTTTTGGAATATTCATGTAGACTTCATCCTTTAGAGTTCCATTTAGAAATGCAGTCTTAACGTCCATATGATGGACAAGTAAATCATATTGATTTGAAAGAGCTAACAGAAATCTGAATCTTAAGATTCGTGCAAATGGTGCAAATGTCTCATCATAGTCAGTCATATATTCTTGAGTAAAACCCCGCGCTATAAGCCTTGCTTTGTACTTTACTAAGTCTCCGAACTCATCTTGTTTTATACTAAATACCCACTTACAATCAACTACGTTTTTATTGTTTGGCTTTTGCACTAAGGACTGTAGCTTTCTTACTTGTTTTGTTGTTGTTCAGCTGCCGAGATTGCAGAAGCCAGCGTCCAAAATTTTACAATTGGCACACGAAGAGTGTGAAAGAGAGAAACTAAAAAAATAAAAAAAACAAACGGGAATTACACTTGCTTTGCTTTGTGTTTGCTTATCCGCAACACAACCGATCTCATCAAGAGCAGATTATCGACTTCTCGATTTAAATGAACTTTAATAGAGATTCTAAGATTATGGCGCAGATGCCTATTATTTGACTTTATTTTTATTTATTGAATCTTCTTTTGGCTAAGACTAACAATAAGTAATTAAATCATACACCTAATAATAATTAACAGTACTCTTGCACTTTAATTAGGATGCAGACCAGAGTATCTGCGCAACCTTCGGAGTTTCCACGCGAGATGGTTTTGGATATTTTCTTGTTTTCGGCTATTTCATCTCTTACAGATTAAATATTAAGATCTTTCTGTATGTTTTCGTTTCCAATACCCCAGAGATAATTCCCAAAATTTAACTAGGCTCTTTTGAATCTAGTACTTTATCAATATACCTAAAATAGCCGTTTTAGTATTTGTGGTATACGAGTATATTAATTTGGTATATTTTGTAATTAATATCACACAATTTTGCTTTCATTCAAAATGGGTAGCAGGTCAGACGAAGACCAAATGGACTGGGCATCGTTAGCGCAGCTAAGACTAGCTGTATTGTAGTGGATGTTATTATTTTATTATTAATTATTCGGATAATTTCGATATAGATCGACCTGCGCAAGACTTTCACGCTTCTCCCCAAATAAAAATTAAAGAGAAGAAATTTTATTATTTATTTTCAGGCGTAAAATTAGGTGGGTGAGAAGAAATTTTCGAAAAGGCACGATAAAAATTAATATGTAGGTCTACATGAAGGGGCACGTGGCAGTTTTCCTAAATGTCACAAAACAGACATTAGTCATATTTGGTAAGATTATAATCATGTGGCCTAACGCAATTCGTTCGTACGCAGATGACTTCTCGCAATTATTTAAACGGAATCATATCAGAGTATTGATAAAGAGGAAATGCTCTTCGCTGCTTCCTCCAGCTTTGCTACACGACTGACCATGTAGTTTGTGGAAAACATACTAGCTTAAGTTTATAAACTTAGAGTCGCGGACTCGACTGGTACCAGCAGATGAACTTATTGGCCGGATTCTTCATGAATAGAATACGTTAAAATACGTTGAAATAGGGCTTAACTTCGCTAATTGCATAATAGCGGCTTGGGTTTATGGCTTGTTCTTTTTACCCCATACCAAGGATTTATTTATATTTCTACCTAGAGTTCATATTGTTATGAGTACGAATGGTATATACAGGACATTTTTCAAAATTCATTTAAAGTTATACGAAGTGGATATCTCTATACGGAGATGGTATAAGGAGTCCCAGGCT
Source organism: Drosophila sulfurigaster albostrigata (assembly GCF_023558435.1). Lineage (NCBI taxonomy): Eukaryota > Metazoa > Arthropoda > Insecta > Diptera > Drosophilidae > Drosophila > Drosophila sulfurigaster. The sequence continues at coordinate 2,372,881 of NC_084882.1, forward strand.
ATATAAAGAGCTGTAACAATATGTAAATTAAAGAAATCTGTGAAAGAATTGTCCCCACAAGCAACCAGATAAATAAGAACACTTTGATTTAGATTTTATGAACCGCACTAACTCGCTGACGAAACTGAAGTGACGCTAATTCGACGAGAGAGAAGAAATGTGTGGGAGGGACGACCAGAAGGCTCCGTTACCGTTGCCTCTTGAGATCCCTTTCTACCAATACATACACAATATATGTGATGCGTGAATGTCAATATGACTCTTGCACTTGTATGTATTTACATATGTATGTATGTATTTTTCAACATGCCACCTCAAGAGTTACATTGATAATATAAAGAATAATTGACAGACGAGTTTGTGCTTATTTATTTTAATTAGTTTGTTCATATAGTTTCTTTTCTTTTTTTTTTCTTTTTCTTCTGGGGATTACAATTAGATCCAGCATTCGCTGCAAAGAGTTGGGGAAACCCAGTAAAACCCAACCAGATCTATACAAATAAAAAAAATGGCCAAAATTAAATTTACATAGTGAAAACAAAATATACAAAGGTTCAAATATTCAAGATTATTGGCCTAGGAACTTCAGTTGCTTAAAGCTATTCGTAGTTATTCAATGTTTAAGTAATTGGACTTTTTTCAAAAATTAATATTTAGTCTATGACAACAGTTTCGGTTTGGTTTGCTGTTATTCAAAAGTCCCATCTGGGCTCTCAAAATACTGAACCTGGCGGATGGTAACGGCTTCGTGAAGATGTCAGCGAGTTGGAGATCTGTGGAAATATACTTTACAGAAATTAGTTTCTTTTCAATTTGTTCCCTAGTAAAATGATATTTAATGTCTATGTGCTTCGTTCATTTGTGGCAGGTAGGATTGTTGGCAATACTAATACAGCCTTGGTTATCTTCAAAAATAACTATTGGACCATTTAATTCTAGATTAATTTCTTTTATTAAAGACTTAAGCCACAGGGCTTCTCTAATACCTTCAAAAGGGCCATGTATTCTACCTCAGTAGATGATGCAGCAACAGATTTTTGCTTCATTGTGCTCCATGAAATCAAACAGCTCTTAAACATCCTAAATAGGTATCCAGTAGTATTTCTTCTGTCCGTTTCATTGCCGGCACAGTCAGAGTCCACATATCCTATCAGAATATTTTTAAAATATACATTTTTCTTGAATGTGAGCTGAAAATCAACAGAGCCCTTCAGATATCTAAGAACTCTTTTCAGGCATTGCCATAGTTCCTTATTGTTGTTGTTTGTATATCTACTCAGAATACTTATTGAAGTGCTTAAATCTGGTCGTGTACATAACATAATGTACATCAAACCGCCAATCAAATTTCTACTTGGTGCATCATATGATTCCTCTGATTGAAGAGCCTCATAGTCTAATTAGCTTTAAAGTGGGGTGCTAACTGCATTACAATCTTCCATATTATATTTTCCCAAAACATTTATGATGTATGCAGACTGGCTAAGACATATCTGACTGTTTGTTCTATCAATTTTATACCAATAAAATGACGAATTTCTCGTAAATCAGTCATCTTAAATTTATCTTGAAGGTACGATTTAAAATTAGACATAGTTTCAGATTCCTTTGTAGCAATTACCACATCGTCAACATATAACAAAATATATATATTCCTTGAAATATCTTCCTTATTTAAAATGTAAATACAACGGTCAACTGCTAGATTTTCAAATCCAACATTTTTCAATACATTTTCAAAGACTTCAAACCAGCATCTAGCGGCTTGCTTAATACCATATATGACTTTATTTAGTTTACAAACTTTATTCTCAGAAAATTGGTTAAAGCCTTTTGGAATATTCATGTAGACTTCATCCTTTAGAGTTCCATTTAGAAATGCAGTCTTAACGTCCATATGATGGACAAGTAAATCATATTGATTTGAAAGAGCTAACAGAAATCTGAATCTTAAGATTCGTGCAAATGGTGCAAATGTCTCATCATAGTCAGTCATATATTCTTGAGTAAAACCCCGCGCTATAAGCCTTGCTTTGTACTTTACTAAGTCTCCGAACTCATCTTGTTTTATACTAAATACCCACTTACAATCAACTACGTTTTTATTGTTTGGCTTTTGCACTAAGGACCAAGTATTATTTTCAAAATGGGAGTTGAGTTCATCTTTTATGGTTTCTTCCCATAAAGGTCTGTCATCACGAAACTTAATTTTCTCAAAATTAACTGGAATATCATTCAAGCATATTTGAGTATTCATAATACATTTCTCTAAGAATCGATATGATAATTTTGGTTTACCTCTAAGACTTTCACTGCGTCTGATTTTTTCACCATTTTCAATTTCTTTTAACTTATCACCAGTTACAATTGGATCGGCATTCTCGAGATTTGTGGAGTTTTCATTGAGTTGTAAATTTAATCCAGAATCAACAGATTCAATCTCTTCCTCCAAAGGAAAATGCAACTCTTCACTTCCTCTACTTAAAGAGTCAATATTTGGTTCAACATTTTTACTTCGGGTATCTATTCGGCGTGTCTCGCATGGGGTCATATCCCCACTCTTTGGAGGACCTCGAAAGTCATTTTCCTGCCCAAGGCGGGCAAATGCAGTCATGTGGTCCCAAATGACTTCCGGCCTATCAGCCTAACCTCTTTCCTGCTAAAAACATTGGAAAAGCTACTTGATTTGCACATCACAAGCAACTCAGTGCCTCTGTTGTTCCCAAATCAGCATGCGTACACAAAGGGCAAGTCCATTGAGACAGCCCTCTATGCTTTAGTAGCCTCCATCGAAAAAGCAGACCACTATAAAGAATATGCCTTGGGTGCATTTCTTGACATTTCAGGCGCCTTCAATAACGTCACCACTGACGCTTATTATGAAGGGCCTTACCTCAGTTAACACGGCACCAGCGATCCACAGGTGGGTCAACCGCCTTCTTTGTGACAGGCGGGTGGTGGCTACGTGGGGCGATGCGGCCATTACAAAGGTAGTGCGAGGTGGCACTCCCCAGGGTGGGGTTCTCTCGCCTCTCCTTTGGAATTTGGTCGTAAATAGCCTACTTCAAAAATTCACTAGACGGGCCCCCAAGTGAATTGCCTATGCCGACGACATAAGCATTTTGATAACTGGGAAATGCCCAAACACCCTTAGTTCCGTAATGGAACTTACTTTACGGGAAGTTAAAGCATGGGTCGAATCAGCCGGGCTCAGCATTAACGCGGACAAAACGGACCTTATCCTCTTCACGAAGAGGTATAAGGTACCTGCGTGGTCCCCCCAAAAATAGGTTGCACCATGCTAAAGACGAGCCTAGCAGTAAAATACCTAGGTGTGGTTCTGGACAGCAAACTGTCATGGAAGCTTAACGTGTTAGAAAGGGTGAAGAAGGCCACCGGAGCCTTGTACATGGCGAAAAAGATGCTTAGTTGCACTTGGGGCCTCACTCCTAATCTAATGCGGTGGATATACATCTCAGTTGTTCGCCCTATCCTATCCACCTATGGTGTTATAGTGTGGTGGCAGGCCATGGAAAAAAGGACTTACCTATCCATCATGGAAAGGACACAGCGTCAAGCGCTACTGTGCATCACAGACGCTATCAGGTCGACGCCAATTAAAGCCCTCGAGGTAATAGCTGGCGTCGAACCGTTGAACCTATACGCGCAATCCATAGCCGTAAAATCGTTCCTAAGGATTGCCGCAACAGGCAATCTGGGCCTGCTAGGCTATGGTCACAGCGCCATTGGTAGGGAGACTAGTAGAGACTTGGACTATACTATCCCCCTTACCAGTACTGACCATATTAAAACAATGTTCTTGGAACCGGACTGCTGGCGGGAAGGGTTATGCATTCCCGAAGCCCCCAACCTCTTCACCGACGGGTCGAAGATGGATGATGGTGTCCGAGCGGCCGTATACTGCCCAGACCCGGTCTCCAAACATTCCTATAAACTCCCAGACCACTGGAGCATCTTCCAGGCGGAAGTTTTTGCCATTGGCAAGGCTGCCGAATTGGCTCGGGGTTTACGGCGTAATCATAACTCTATTTACATCTTTGTTGACAGCCAGGCTGCAATAAAATCAATATACTCTGATGTGGTCGAGTCCAAAGTTGTCCTGGACAACAGAAGAGCAATAGAGTCGCTGAACGCTTCTGCGGTCGTGCGTATCTATTGGATCCCAAGCCACCAGGGCATCGATGGCAACGAGATCGCAGACTCTCTCGCCAAAGAGGGAGTGGGGCTCGATGTCGGTAACATGTGCAATGTTCCGATATCCCTGCGAACTCTAGGCAGGGAAATTGAGGTGCGCTTCAGACTTCAGTGGGACGCTAGCTGGCGCAATGCCAACTCGTGCAAAACTGCAAGGCTGATGTGTGCCTCTTCTAACAAAAACTTAACCAATTTCGTCATGCAGCTTTCATGGAAAGACTGCAGGCTAATGCTAGGCATTTTAACTGGTCACTGTCTGTCGGCTGTCCATGCTGTAAAGCTGAGTATCACGAACAGTGATCAGTGTAGGAAATGCAACGAGCCCGGGGTTAAGGAAACACTCGAGAATCTTCTCTGTAGATGCCCAGCGTTATCCCGACTCCGGTTGAAATACCTTAATTCGCCGTGCCACAACGATCTTCGGGACGTTTCACGGCTACCTTCTAGGATGCTGCTGGCTTTTGCCAAAAATGCATCCATACTGCGCGATTTCTGAGACGTAGATAAGCTATCGGTACAGCTACGGACCTCCACTGGTCTATGCTTTGCCCCGTACAGGGACAGCCGTTCCCACCTAACCTAACCTATTACTTTGAACCACAGATTCTTCTCCATGTAAAACTCTAGATTTTAACATGTTAATCTCATCCACCACAACTTTGACTTTTCATCAAACTTTCGTTTTCTCACTTTATTTAGTGCATACACTGACGAACCAAATATCTTGAGATACTTTAATGTAGGCTTTTTATTATGCCACATTTCATACGGTGTTTTACTTACATATATTCTGCAACGTTCTGCTTGGGGATCTGTTAATTAAGTATGTTGGCATTAAAACAGCCTCACCCCAAAAACATTTATCAAGTTTAGCACAAGAAATCATAGAGCGAGCCTTCTCGGTGATTGTCCGAATCATCCGTTCTGATTTAATTGTGGAGTATGAGGAACCGTCAAATGATAGCTGATGCATTTTTCAACACAGAAATCACGCATTTCATTAGAAAGGTGTTGAAAAATACGTATGTAAGTACATACAAGTGCAAGAGTCATATTGATATTCGCGCATTACATATATTGTGTCTGTATTGGTAGAAAGGGATCTCAAGAGGCAACGGCAACGGAGCCTTCTGGTCGTCCCTCTCACACATTCCTTCTCTTTTGTGCACGCGTCTAATTAGCGTCACTTCAGTTTTGACAGCGAGTTTGTGCGGTTCATAAAACATAAAATCAAAGTGTTCTTATTTATCTGGTTGCTTGTGGGGACAATAAATTAACAGATTTCTATAGGTTATGGGCCCAGACACAATTGCAACGGATTAATAATAGGAATGCTTTGATTGTTTAAAATAAAAAAAAATAAAAGTGAATAAAAGTGAATGCATATATGTGAATATTTGTGTGTATATATGTATGCATTCACATGCATATGTACTACGTTTGCAGTCAGCATCGAAATATAATTGCTGAAAGTGTTTGATTATTGTGTGATAGAAATTGCACAATATAACTTATTAATTTCACAATATATGACGCTGCAACCAATTCGCCGCATACAATTTTTCACATATTTCCAAGAAGAAGCCAAGACGAATACACCGCATAAAGATTAAAAAAACACGTGATTTGAATTTCACCATAAGTTCTCTTCTTGCACTTTTTGTGCTACCGTTTTCGTGTTGCTGAACTGTGCTGCTAGACTTTGTTGCTAAACTGTGTTGCTGGACTGTGTTGCTAGACTGTGTTGTGTTGCTAAAAGGTTGTTTGCTAGGAAGCGTTGCTGTGTTGGAAAACGATGGATAAGGGTAAAAGAAACATAAAACCATTTGATGGTGAAAAGTACTCTATTTGGAAGTTCAGAGTTAGAGCTCTTTTGGAGGAGCATGATTTGTTGAAAGTAATTGATGAAATAAATTTCGAAGTGAACGAAGAAAACAAAAAGGCTGAAAGAGCTGCAAAAAACTTGATCATTGAGTATTTAAGTGATTCGTTTTTAGCTTTTGCTAGCAATGACGATGTAGCCAGGCAGATTTTTGCGAATTTAGATGCCATTTACGAAAGAAAGAGCCTAGCATCGCAACTATCACTTCGTAAGAAACTTTTGGGGCTTAAGTTAAAAGGTGATGCTTCACTCCTTAATCACTTCTATTTCTTCGATGACCTTATAACAGAACTCATCGCATCAGAAGCAAAGCTAGACGAAATGGATAAAATTTCCCATCTACTCTTCTCTCTTCCACCCAGTTACGATGGAATTATAACTGCGATTGAGACTTTACCTGAAAGTAACTTAACCTTAGCTTATGTAAAAACACGACTTCTTGATCAGGAGATAAAGCTTCAGAATTTGAGCAAGGATACTAGCCACAAAGTGCTGCAGGCAATAGGCAAAAAGGAGTTTAAAGATAAGTCTCACAATAAAGTAGGTGCGAAATTTGGAAAGAAACCAGTCAAACCCTTTGTTAAGCCAAAACCAAATGCTTTTATTGCGGAAAACCAGGTCATTTCAAGAAGGACTGCTTCCTTTTTAAAAGACAGGGAAATCACAATTCAATTGAAAGTGGTGGAAAGGAAAGGCAGGCTCAAATGGCAGCAACAACAACAGCAGCAACAACAGCAGCGGCAGCAGTGGTGGCACAGCCGGAGCGTAGTTTCGCTTTTATGATGACAAATGCAACATCAAGCCCGAGCACGGATGAGGTTGAGTTTATCCTAGACTCAGGAGCATCGGATCATCTCATAAATGACGCAGCTTTATTCTCCGACTATGAGCGTTTGCAATCGAATGTGGCTATAGAGATTGCCAAACGCGGAGAATATATTCATGCTACAGCCAAAGGAGTGCTTAATCTCACCAGCACTGGAAACAAAATCACCCTACAAAACGTACTGTATTGTAAGGACATTCCTCACAATCTGCTCTCGGTCAAAAAGATGCAGGATGCCGGGATGACCATAGAGTTCAACCCTGAAGGCATAAGAGTTTCGAAAAACGAAGTATTGGTTTTGCTGGATTCTGTGAGTACAATGTACCAATAATAAAATTTAAATTGAACAGTAAGGTATTTACGTCTAGAATCCCAAATAGTGCTGAGTATCGATTGTGGCATGAACGATTGGGCCATATAAGTGTAGGAAAATTTTTGGAAATAAAACGAAAAGGTCTCTTTGAAGATAATAATCTTTTAAACAATGTTGAGTCAAATCATGAATTATGTGAAGCTTGTGTAAGTGGCAAGCAGTCTAGATTAAAATTTGAAAAATTTAAGAACAAAGACAATATCCAACGACCACTATTTGTAATCCACTCTGATGTTTGTGGTCCAATTACACCACAAACTATAGATAATAAAAACTATTATGTAGTTTTTATTGATCAGTATACACATTACTGTGTGACGTATTTGGTAACATATAAGTCGGACGTTTTTTCTTTTCAAAGATTTTGTGGCTAAAAGTGAGGCTCATTTTAACTTAAAAGTTGTCAACTTGTATATTGATAATGGTAGGGAATACCTTTCTAATGAAATGCGTGATTTCTGTGTTGAAAAAGGCATCAGCTATCATTTGACGGTTCCTCATACTCCACAATTAAATGGTGTATCAGAACGGATGATTCGGACAATCACCGAGAAGGCTCGCTCTATGATTTCTTGTGCTAAACTTGATAAATGTTTTTGGGGTGAGGCTGTTTTAACGGCAACATACTTAATTAACAGATCCCCAAGCAGAGCGTTGCAGAATATAAGTAAAACACCGTATGAAATGTGGCATAATAAAAGCCTGTATTAAAGTATCTCAAGATATTTGGTTCGACAGTGTATGCACTAAATAAAGTGAGAAAACGAAAGTTTGATGAAAAGTCAATCAAAACTATACTTGTCGGGTATGAACCAAATGGGTATAAATTGTGGAATGAGGAATCAAGGAAATTTATGACAGCTAGAGATGTTGTGGTGGATGAGATTAACATGTTAAAATCTAGAATTTTACATGGAGAAGAATCTGTGGTTCAAAGTAATAATGTTGAACCAAATATTGACTCTTTAAATAGAGAAAGTGAAGAGTTGGATTTTCCTTTGGAGGAAGAGATTGAATCTGTTGATTCTGGATTAAATTTACAACTCAATGAAAATTCCACAAATCTTGAGAATGCCGATCCAGTTGTAACTGGTGATAAATTAAAAGAAATTGAAAGTGATGAAGAAATCAGACGCAGTGAAAGACTTAGAGGTAAACCAAAATTATCATATCGATTCTTAGAGAAATGTCTTATGAATACTCAAATATGCTTGAATGATATTCCAGTTAATTTTGACGAAATTAAGTTTCGTGATGACAGATCTCTATGGGAAGAAGCCATAAAAGATGAACTCAACTCTCATTTTGAAAATAATACTTGGTCCTTAGTGCAAAAGCCAAATAATAAAAACATAGTTGATTGTAAGTGGGTATTTAGTATAAAACAAGATGAGTTCGGAAACTTAGTAAAGTACAAAGCAAGGCTTGTAGCGCGGGGTTTTACTCAAGAGTATATGACTGACTATGATGAGACATTTGCACCAGTTGCACGAATCTCAAGTTTCAGATTTCTGTTAGCTCTTTCAAATCAATATGATTTACTTGTCCATCATATGGACGTTAAAACTGCATTTCTAAATGGAACTCTAAAGGATGAAATCTACATGAATATTCCAAAAGGCTTAAACCAATTTTCTGAGAATCAAGTTTGTAAACTAAATAAAGCTATATATGGTCTTAAGCAAGCCGCTAGATGCTGGTTTGAAGTATTTGAAAATGTATTGAAAAATGTTGGATTTGAAAATCTAGCAGTTGACCGTTGTATTTACATTTTAAAGAAGGGAGATATTTCAAGGAATATATATATTTTGTTATATGTTGACGATGTGGTAATTGCTACAAAAGAATCTGAAACTATGTCTAATTTTAAATCGTACCTTCAAGATAAATTTAAGATGACTGATTTACGAGAAATTCGTCATTTTATTGGTATAAAATTGATAGAACAAACAGTCAGATATGTCTTAGCCAGTCAGCATACATCATAAATGTTTTGAGAAAATATAATATGGAGGATTGTAATGCAGTTAGCACCCCACTTCAAAGCAAATTAGACTATGAGGCTCTTCAATCAGAGGAATCATATGATGCACCAAGTAGAAATTTGATTGGCTGTTTGATGTACATTATGTTATGTACACGACCAGATTTAAGCACTTCAATAAGTATTCTGAGTAGGTATACAAACAACAACAATAAGGAACTATGGCAATGCCTGAAAAGAGTTCTTAGATATCTAAAGGGCTCGGTTGATTTGAAGCTCACATTCAAGAAAAATGTTGATTTTAAAAATATTCTGATAGGATATGTAGACTCTGACTGGGCCGGGAATGAAACGGACAGAAGAAGTACTACTGGATACCTATTTAAGATGTTTGAGAGCTGTTTGATTTCATGGAGCACCATGAAGCAAAAATCTGTTGCTGCATCATCTACTGAGGCAGAATACATGGCCTTATTTGAAGGTGTTAGAGAAGCCCTATGGCTTAAGTCTTTAATAAAAGAAATTAATCTAGAATTAAATGGTCCAATAGTTATTTTTGAAGATAACCAAGGCTGTATTAGTATTGCCAACAATCCTACCTGCCACAAAAGAACGAAGCATATAGACATTAAATATCATTTTACTAGGGAACAAATTGAAAAGAAACTAATTTCTGTAAAGTATATTTCCACAGATCTCCAACTCGCTGACATCTTGACGAAGCCGCTACCATCCGCCAGATTCAGTATTTTGAGAGCCCAGATGGGACTTTTGAATAACAGCAAACCTAACCGAAACTGTTGTCATGGACTAAATATTAATTTAAAAACAAGGGTCCACTTACTTTAGTATTGAATAACTACGAATAGCTTTAAGCAACTGAAGTTCCTTAATCCAATAATCTTGAATATTTGAATATTTGTATATTTTGTTTTTCACTATGTAAACTTAATTTTTGGTTATTTTTATTTGTATAGATCTGGTTGGGTTTTACTGGGTTTCCCCAACTCTTTGCAGCAAATGCTGGATCTAATTGTAATCCCCAGAAGAAGAAAAAGAAAAAAAAGGAAAAGAAACTATATGAACAAACTAATTAAAATAAATAAGCACAATACTCGTCTGTCAACTATTCTTTATATATCAATGTAACTCTTGAGGTGGCGTGTTGAAAAATACGTATGTAAGTACATACAAGTGCAAGAGTCATATTGATATTCGCGCATTACATATATTGTGTATGTATTGGTGGAAAGGGATCTCAAGAGGCAACGGCAACGGAGCCTTCTGGTCGTCCCTCTCACACATTCCTTCACTTTTGTGCACGCGTCTAATTAGCGTCACTTCAGTTTTGACAGCGAGTTTGTGCGGTTCATAAAACATAAAATCAAAGTGTTCTTATTTATCTGGTTGCTTGTGGGGACAATAAATTAACAGATTTCTATAAAAGGTATTCCCTACCATTACCAATATACAAGTTAACAACTTTTAAGTTAAAATGAGCCTCACTTTTAGCCACAAAATCTTTGAAAACGAAAAAACATCCGACTTATATGTTACCAAATACGTCACACAGTAATGTGTATACTGTTCAATAAAAACTACATAATAGTTTTTATTATCTATAGTTTGTGGTGTAATTGGACCACAAACATCAGAGTGGCTTACAAATAGTGGTCGTTGGATATTTTCTTTGTTCTTAAAATTTTCAAATTTTAATCTAGACTGCTTGCCACTTACACAAGCTTCACAAATTTCATGATTTGACTCAACATTGTTTAAAAGATTATTATCTTCAAAGAGACCTTCTCCTTTTATTTCCAAAAAATTTCCTACACTTATATGGCCCAATCGTTCATGCCACAATCGATACTCAGCACTATTTGGGATTCTAGACGTAAATACCTTAATGTTCAATTTAAATTTTATTATTGGTACATTGTACTCACAGAATCCAGTAAAAACCAATACACCGTTTTTCGAAACTCTTATGCCTTCAGGGTTGAACTCTATGGTCATCCCAGCATCCTGCATCTTTTTGACCGAGAGCAGATTGTGAGGAATATCCTTACAATACAGTACGTTTTGTAGGGTGATTTGGTTTCCAGAGCTGGTAAGATTAATACTCTTTTGTCTGTAGCATGAATATATTCTCCGCGTTTGGCAATCTCTATAGCCACATTCGATTGCAAACGCTCATAGTCGGAGAATAAAGCTGCGTCATTTATGAGATGATCCGATGCTCCTGAGTCTAGGATAAACTCAACCTCATCCGTGCTCGGGCGTGATGTTGCATTTGTCATCATAAAAGCGAAACTACGCTCCGGCTGTGCTACCACTGCCTTTCCTTTCCACCACTTTTAATTCAATTTAAAAAGAAAGCAGTCCTTCTTGAAATGTCCTGGTTTTCCGCAATAAAAGCATTTAGTTTTTGGCTTAAGAAAGGGTTTGACTAGTTTCTTTCCAAATTTCGCTCCTACTTTATTGTTAAACTTATCTTTAAATTCCTTTTTGCCTATTGCCTGCAGCACTTTGTGGCTAGTATCCTTGTTCAAATTCTTAGGCTTTATCTTCTGATCAAGAAGTCGTGTTTTTACAAAAGCTAAGGTTAGGTTACTTTCAGATAAGGTCTCAATCGCAGTTATAACTGCATCGTAACTTGGTGGAAGAGTGAGGAGTAGATGGCAAACTTTCTCCATCTCGTCTAGCTTTGCTCCTGATGCGATGAGTTCTGTTATAAGGTCATCGAAGAAATTGAAGTGATTAAGGATTGAAGCATCGCCTTTTAACTTAAGCCCCAAAAGTTTCTTACGAAGTGATAGTTACGATGCTAGGCTCTTTCATTCGTAAATGGCATCTAAATTCGCAAAAATCTGCCTGGCTCCATCGACACTGCTAGCAAAAGCTAAAAAAAGAATCTCTTAAATACTCAATGATCAAGTTTTTTGCAGCTCTTTCAGCCTTTTTGTTTTCTTCGTTCACTTCGAAATTTATATCATCAATTACTTTCAAGAGGTCATGCTCCTCCAAAAGAGCTCTAACTCTGAACTTCCAAATGGAGTACTTTTCACCATCAAATGGTTTTATGTTCCTTTTACAATTATCCATCGTTTTCCAACACAGCAACGCTTCCTAGCAAACAACCTTTTAGCAACACAACACAGTCTAGCAATACAGTCCAGCAACAAAATCCAGCAATACAGTTCAGCAACAAAGTCCAGCAACACAGTTCAGCAACACGAAAACAGCAACACAGTTCAGCAACAAAAATCCAGCAAGACAGTTCAGCAACACGAAAACGGAAGCACAAGAAGTGCAAGAAGAGAACTTATGACGAATTCAAATCATGTGGCTTTTGGAAATATGTAAAAAATTTTATGCGGCGAATTGGTCGCAGCGTCATATATTGTGAAATTAATAAGTTATATTGTGCAATTTCTATCACACAATAATCAAACACTTCCAGCAATTATATTTCGATGCTGACTGCAAACGTAGTACATGTGAATGCATATATACATATATGCACACAAACATTCACATATAATATGCTTTCACTTTTTTATTCACTTTTAATTTCTTTTTATTTTAAACAATCAAAGCATTTCTATTATTTATCCGTTGGAATTGTGTCAGGGCCCATAACCTATAGAAATCTGTGAGAGAATTGTCCCCACAAGCAACCAGATAAATAAGAACACTTTGATTTAGATTTTATGAACCGCACTAACTCGCTGACGAAACTGAAGCGACGCTAATTCGACGCGTGCACAAAAGAGAAGAAATGTGTGGGAGGGACGACCAGAAGGCTCCGTTGCCGTTGCCTCTTGAGATCCCTTTCTACCAATACATACACAATATATGTGATGCGTGAATATCAATATGACTCTTGCACTTGTATGTATTTACATACGTATTTTTCAACATAAATTGTAATTGTATTTTTCAAATTTAGCATTAAACAAATAGTATTATATTTGTTGATGCGAGCGCATTGTAGGTGAGTGGCACACTCTCCGTTCCGCCGACCGAAAAGCACTCGATGCTTTTCGCTCACCCGTAATGCGCTCACGCGTAAGAAAGCACTCAAGATCCAGTGCTCTCAACTTCTCTCTCTCCCACCGCTAGATCTTCAAAATGCCGTCGGCATTTTGCCTCTCCAGTATCGATCTACGTTTGTTCAATAGCGGTCACCCCCAATAACCCCCTCTCTGTGCGTTTAATTGTAAAAACCCGACAAGTTTAAAATGGGGTAACGACATATCTCCGCGCGACATATCTCCGCGCGGAGATATGACGTTTTGAAAACAACATTTCTTCGTCGATTTATTAGAGACTCATCTTACACTTGAATGAATTATGTATTATGTATAATATATAATATATACGTACATATACATGCATATATACTCAAAATCCAGTCAAATATCCGATTCATCTATATTTCAAATGAATCCCTGCAATGTATTTCTTATCGAACCAAAATCGGTTTTATTGCGCCCATGTAATCATGTGAATATTTGTGCAGCATGTTGGGATCAAATTCTGGCTCATAATCAAGAACAGAACGATGATCCTAACGATCCTGACAGTGGTGAACCAAAATGTCCAACGTGTCAACAAGTTGTCAAAGAAGCTATCCGTAATGTTTATATATATAATTAAAAAATTAAAATAATAAACTAAGTTTCATGCACATTAAATAAATGTATGTAATATGGGCAATTCTCTGACAGAATTTGTGCGACCGTCTTTACAGTGAAAAAATAAACTAAACCAATTTGAAAATAAGTGAAAGTTATTCTTACTAATCTAGAGCTATGAGAATAACCTTTTCTTATTTTCGATTTATTAGAACTCATCTTACACTTGAATGAATTATGTATTATGTATAATATATAATATATACGTACATATACATGCATATATACTCAAAATCCAGTCAAATATCCGATTCATCTATATTTCAAATGAATCCCTGCAATGTATTTCTTATCGAACCAAAATCGGTTTTATTGCGCCCATGTAATCATGTGAATATTTGTGCAGCATGTTGGGATCAAATTCTGGCTCATAATCAAGAACAGAACGATGATCCTAACGATCCTGACAGTGGTGAACCAAAATGTCCAACGTGTCAACAAGTTGTCAAAGAAGCTATCCGTAATGTTTATATATATAATTAAAAAATTAAAATAATAAACTAAGTTTCATGCACATTAAATAAATGTATGTAATATGGGGGCATAGCGACATATCTCCGCGCGACATATCTCCGCTCGGTACAATTTTCGAGCGGAATTATGTCGTTTTTTTTTGGCGGAGCTATGTCGTTTTCAAAACGTCATATCTCCGCGCGGAGTTATGTCGCTTTTAAAACGACATATCTCCGCTGAACAAAAAGCGACATATCTCCGCGCGGAGATATGACGCTTCAAGGCGACATATTTCCGCGCGGAGTTATGTCGCTATGAAAAGTTACATCTCCGCCGATTTATTAGCAACTCATCTTCCAATAGAATAAATTTAATGTTTTTTTTTAAATTAATTTCATACAGAAAGTTGAATAGAAAATCTTAATAATTTAACGATAATATCAATCCCTTAAAAAACGCAGTTTCTCACAAGTCTTTATTAAGTATATGTATTATTTTTATTAATTTTACATAAATCAGTTCAACTTATATATTATACATATGAACAATTCTCTGACCGAATTTGTGCGACCGTCATTACAGTGAAAAAAACATAAACTATACACATTTTAAAAATAAGAAAAGGTTATTCTCATAGCTCTAGATTAGTAAGAATAACTTTCACTTATTTTCAAATTGGTTTAGTTTATGTTTTTTTCACTGTAAAGACGGTCGCACAAATTCTGTCAGAGAATTGCCCATATTACATACATTTATTTAATGTGCATGAAACTTAGTTTATTATTTTAATTTTTTAATTATATATATAAACATTACGGATAGCTTCTTTGACAACTTGTTGACACGTTGGACATTTTGGTTCACCACTGTCAGGATCGTTAGGATCATCGTTCTGTTCTTGATTATGAGCCAGAATTTGATCCCAACATGCTGCACAAATATTCACATGATTACATGGGCGCAATAAAACCGATTTTGGTTCGATAAGAAATACATTGCAGGGATTCATTTGAAATATAGATGAATCGGATATTTGACTGGATTTTGAGTATATATGCATGTATATGTACGTATATATTATATATTATACATAATACATAATTCATTCAAGTGTAAGATGAGTCTCTAATAAATCGACGAAGAAATGTCGTTTTCAAAACGTCATATCTCCGCGCGGAGTTATGTCGCTCTTAAAACGACATATCTCCGCTGAACAAAAAACGACATATCTCCGCGCGGAGATATGACGTTTCAAGGCGACATATCTCCGCGCGGAGTTAAGTCGCATTAAAACGTCATATCTCCGCGCGGAGATATGTCGTTTTTTGTTCAGCGGAGATATGTCGCGCGGAGATATGTCGTTACCCCAATATAAACCGCGAGTGTTTTTATTTAATTTCGGGAAAGGGAAATCTGGAAATTATCTGCGCCACCACAACAATATTCGTTATATGATTCATGAACATAAATATTGATCCAAAATCTGATTTCATAGTTACCCTAATATATATTTTCTTTCTTCCAGGGCGAGTCAAATGAAGCAAGAATAGCAGTCGCCAATCAAAGAGCACACCAGCTTTTAAAATAAAGTGATCTCAGGGAGATGAAATGTACATATAAACAGATTTTTGTATATGATCTTCGATTTAACTTTTTTCCAATTTCATAGTTTTGTGTAAATGATTAGTGCTCCAGCAAATAAATAAATTACACAAGAACTTTTTCGAAAATACTTTTGTAAAATTACAATACGGCAATGTCAAAAAAGATAATTCAGTATACATATATACACGATACAATGCTCAAATTTATAAGAACTCTCACTACTGTCGACATACAATACTCAAACATATTACGTATATGTTTATGTACTTTTTTCTTCATTCTATTTCCTATTTCTGAAATTACAATTATCGATCAATTTCTAAACTTATTAAGCAATTTTGGTATCTGAAAAATTTAATGGTATGACAAAAAATACGTTTACAGCAAAATAGTCTGTAATACATAAATATGAGTTGCGCAATGCCTCCAACACAGTAAATGTATCTATAAAAAACATTTTTGTTTTGTTGCCACATACCAACATTGCTTATGATGATTTTTATTTTAAAACGATATATACCATATATATGTAAGTAACGCTTTTCTTTTATGCATTATTACGAAAAACACGCGTATTCTTTGTTGACAGAAGATATTCAAAAACTATTTTAATTCATTAATTTACTTCAGAACAACTTTTTTAATGTAAAATAACAAAGTCCTATTCAGAAGATTAAAATAATAAATTGTCTATCCATACATATTTAACAAAAAATATTTAAGGCTGTAAAATAGAAAAAAATGTTTTTAAGAAGTATGCATAAAAATGTAATAAATAATTTACTCTCATGTTTCTATTAAAAATATACTACAAATTTGTAGTACATTTCTTTTTTTGTAAAATAAGTTAAATTAAATTAATTTTAATTAACAATATTATTAGTAATAATACGAGACGATATAAGTAATATTTTTTGCTCACTTGAAAATGTTACTAAAAGAGTCTCAAGTATGTATAGGTAACAATTACAAATACATTCCGTGTTATTTTCTAAATTAAAATAAATTATCGTTCAAAACAAATTTTTTTATTTTTATTACGCAAAGATCATCTAGTGATACCTGGACGATAAAGAGGAATAGCAGACAGTCAGCGACTGACTTTTATACTCTTATCTTCTATTTCTCTGCTGTACCTAACGCATGCCTGATTGTCAAATTACGTTATATTATGTTACAGAAGGATTATAGGACATGTTATATTACATTGATCTTATGTATTTTTGATATGCTAACAACTATTATTAAATTGTATATTTATTTATTTATTTACTTTACTTGGACTTTTGACAACGTCACCTTATTACCGCGCGGACCTATGATGATGTACTTTACATCTACCGCCCACCAGACCGAGAGGTGCACCTCATAGCGTGCGGTGTAGGAAGATCACAGACACCTGTATATGTATCTGAAATCTATCTATCTTTATCTAGATGTATTATGTAGCTATACACTAGACAAATAACATTAAATTAAAGTACGTAGGGATGAAATAGACTAGACGTTACTACTTGTAATTGAAAAAAAAATATTACATGAGCAAGAAATTCCACATATGTATTTTCGCTGTATTCTAGTAATTTTCAAACTAATGTGGCTAGTAAATTATGAGGAATAGATTCCTTCATTAATCAAGTTGTATCAAAACATTACTTCAAGCATAGTTCCACGATCCAAGAGAAAAAGAGATGGAGACTTATAAGTCGCAAGCAGAGTGAGTGTTAGAATTTCAATTCAAGTCACGAAGGGCGAAGAGCAATAATTGTTTGTGGACTGATTCCATTCTATCTTAAGGAACCTTATAATGGGGACTCAATATACAAAACCTTTATATACCCCCACCGATTTAAGTATCGGAAAGCCAAGTGAAATATAGAGAAGTGTTAAAATATAGGTTAGGTTTGATCAGCAGCACCTAGTTTATTTTTATTAGGTGGCACTACAACCCATTTCGGGTTTTGGCCGACCTCAGCGTCTCCCTCCAGGCGCCTCTGCTCTTCGCGCGCCTCCTCCAATTGGAAATTCCCAGCAGATTAAGGTCCTGCTCTACTTGGTCCTTCCAACGAAGATTTGGTCGTCCCTTCGTCGTCGCCCGTAGTCGACTCTCGCTTCAAATACCTTCTGAGCTGGAGATTCTTCATCCATACGCACAACGTGTCCGAGCCAGCGCAGACGTTGTATCGTGATGCGCCGGACCACGTCCACGTCGTCGTACAACTCGTACAGCTCGTGGTTCATCCGAATGCGAAAGTCGTCCCCAATCCGAACGGGACCGAAGATCTTGCGAAGAATTTTCCTCTCGAACACTCCAAGCGCTGCTGCATCTGTCATTGACACTACCCATGCTTCTGCACCATATAAGAGCACGGGTAGGATGAGTGTCTTGTAGAGTGCTAATTTTGTTCGGCGAGAGGTCCCTATTGCACATTTGCCTACTCAGACCAAAGTAGCACCTATTGGCAAGTGTGATTCTTCGCTTGATCTCCAGGCTGACGTCATTTTTGTGTTAATGGCAGTGCCAAGGTATGTGAACTCCTTGACCACTTCGAACGTATAGTTGTCTGCTACCACCTGGGAGTCTAGACGCCGCGCCTCCCTGCTTGTAGACAGCATATACTTCGTCTTGCCCTCGTTTACCGCCAAACCCACTTTTGCTGACTCTTTTCGATAGCGGAAAATGCAGCAGTGACATCACGCTTGCTGCGGCCAATGATGTCAATATCATCCGCGTAAGCAAGGAGCTGGACACTTTTATAAAATATAGTGCCAGCACGATGCACACCGGCTTTCCGCAAGACCCCTTCCATCACAAAGTTGAAGAGGTTGCACGACAGGGGGTCGCCTTGTCTGAAACCTCGAACGGTATTGAAAGGTTCGGAGAGGTTCGTTCCTACCTTGACAGAGCTGATGGTGCTGCTCAATGTCATCCTGCAAAGACGTATCAGCTTTGCAGGAATACCGAACTCAGACATGGTGGCATATAGGCGTTCTCGTGTCGGACTATCGAATGCAGCTTTGTAATCGACAAAGAGATGGTGTGTGTCAATTCCATTTTCGTGGGTTTTCTCCAGGATTTGGCGCAATGTGAAGATCTGGTCTATGGTGGATTTGCCAGGTCTGAAGCCGCACTGATAAGGTCCGATCAGTGTGCTGGTATACGGCTTCAGTCGTTCACATATTACGCTCGATAGGACCTTATATGAGATGGCAATCAGGCTAATTCCCGGTAGTTGGTGCATATCGTCGGGTCGCCTTTCTTCAGCACAGGACAAAGGACGCTGAGATTCCAATCGTTGGGCATGCTTTCTTCTAGCCATATTCTGCAGAAGAGCTGATGCATGCACCTTATCAGCTCTTCGCCGCCGGCCTTAAACAACTCTGCAGGCAGTCCATCAGCACCGGCTGCTTTGTTGTTTTTGAGTCGCATAATAGCAACTCGGACCTCGTCATGGCTAGGTAGTGGTATATCCACATTGTCGTCGATTGGTGGTATCGGGCTGCTTCCTCCAATGGCGGGATTGGTGCCGTCATCGCCTGCTAGCAGCTTGGAGAAATGCGCCCTCCATAACCTCAGCGTGCACTGCGTATCTGTAACCAGATTCCCGTTTTCATCTCGACAGTTAGATGCTCCGGTCTTGAAACCATGTGTCAGACGGTTGACTTGTTGGTAAAATTTTCGAGCATCATTTCTGTCCTGCAACACCTCGAGTTCCTCGCACTCTCGCTTTTCTTTCTCCCGTTTTTTCCGTCTAAAAAGCCGCCTCTCTTCCTTCCTTTTCTCCCTGTAACGTTCACACGTAGCTCGCGTTGCGCCAGACTGCAGCGTTCTTCTGTAGGCGGCGTTTTTTGCCGCAGCTGCGACGCGACACTCCTCGTCATACCATTGGTTCCGTGTGGGTGGGCGCTTGAACCCAATGGCTGTTTCAGCGGCAGCTCGCATGGAGTGGGATATGTGCGCCCAGAGTCCGCCGGCGTCAACAGGAAGAGGGGTTGGTTGGTGGAGCAGTTCCGAGAGGTGAGTGGAGTAGGCTGTTGCTGTCCGTTGTGATCGCAGCCTAGTGACGTCAAGCTTTCGTTGCGTGATGGGGCGTACGTTTTTCGCTCGGCTTAGCCGCATGCGTATCTTGGCTGCGACAAGATAGTGGTCCGAGTCTATGTTGACTCCACGGAACGTACGCACGTCCATCACGCTTGAGGCATGCCTTCCGTCTATCACAACATGATCAATCTGGTTGCGCGTTTTCTGATCAGGGGACAGCCATGTGGCCTTGTGGATGTCGAGGTGCCGAAATCTGGTGCTACTCACTACCATGTTTCGCGCCGCGGCGAAGTCAATCAGCCTGAAACCGTTGTTCGAGGTGGTCTCGTGGAGGCTGAATTGACCGACGGTGCGGTCAAAGATGCGTTCGCGCCCAACCTTTGCGTTGAAGTCCCCGAGGATGATCTTCACGTCGTGGTTTGGGCAGCGGTCGTATGTGTCCTCGAGTCTCGCGTAGAATGCATCCTTAGCAGCATCATCCTTCTCCTCCGTCGGGGCGTGCGCGCAAATTATGCTAAGATTAAAAAATCTAGCTTTGACGCGGATTGTAGCCAGCCGTTCACTCACTGGGGTGAAATTGGAGACGTGGTGGCGAAGTCTCCGGCTTACTACAAATCCGCATCCAAATTCGCGCCTCTCCGCATGGCAGCTGTAGTAAATATCACAGTTTGCTCGCTTGGAACAACCTTGTCCTGTCCATCTCATTTCCTGGATGGCGGTAATGTCAGCCTTTAATTTCTCGAGGGCATCCGCCAGTTGGATAGAGGCACCTTCCCAATTAAGGGTTCGGACATTCCAGGTGCATATCCTTAAATCGTAGTCCTTTTTCATTTTGCGGTGGTCGTCAACATAAGGGGATCCTTTCCGAGGCTTTCGCTTTGGTTTTCCTTGGGCTTCTTTTTCAGAGGCGGGTTCCAAACCCTGCGCTCAACCATTTACCGTCCGGATGACTCGCTGCACACATTAGCTCGCTATCTAGCGGATGCTAAGATAGCTACCCAGGAGGTGCCACGAGGAGGCTGTGTGTCAACTTGCAATCATTCGTAGACAGAGATCGCACTGGCGGCCACCAAGTTGACCGCAATCAGAAACTTTACTCTGTACGAATGAAAGCCATCCCATCCCTAGTAGAGTTCCATAATGAAATTGAGAGTAGTTTGGCACCTTCCTGTTATCAAAATGCTTAAGTGCAATAATGCAAGTTATTTGTAGTACAATTCAAAAGGAAGGGCAAGAGAATATCAACTCCCGGTACCTTAGTGATTGTTGAATCACCCCACTTAGCTACCATCTGCCTATCGCTAAGAAAGCAGTTGACTTATCGATGGATCACTAAAGGTAAGGCCCTTCATAATGGAGTCAGTAGACACATTATTAAAGGCGCCTGAAGGCATGAAAGCCAGTTTCGATAGCTTGCCTTGCCTTGCTTTTGAATTGTAGGTCAAGAAGCTTTTAAGAGGAAGGACGTAAGATTGGCCTAATATCTTTGATACCTACAATAATGTATTTTCCCGTTTTCGACGGGAAAATGATTTTGGAGTTCCCCTAGAATTTGGGGATATAGCACCAAACGAGAAACCCTGAGTGTATCATCGATAGCCATAGAGTTATCGCAGATTTGGTAGATTGAATGTATTGTTGGCGGCAGACCCTTGAGTCCGGGCGAATTCGCAACGTAGTCAATTGCCAATTTATTTTACCGTGACTTATTACACCTGAAGATGGTTTTGAAAAGAGGTGTCAAAACCTAATCTATGTTCCGCAACATCCTGGAAAATAAAATTTGAGCAGCGTCCAAAGAGTCTTGAGCGTCTTCGGCGTTATTCAGACATGAGAAGAAGGCTCGGCATGAATGAACGAATCATCTTCCCAATTGTATTTTAGTAGCAGACAACATAGCGATTATCCACCAGTCATGTCATGTGTAGACACAGGAACGTTAGTGAACATTTTCGCTTCGTTTTGCAGTTTACGCGGAACTGATATTCTACAAGACCCGTCACCCCCCGCTAGGGGAATTTGTACTTGAAGTGTCTACCAGACAGTCTGGTGTCTAGGTCATGCAGAAAATAATGTGTTCAGATTCTAGTGCGTAGTTCGGAAGATACAAAATAAAAATACGTTAAAAAATATATCTAGTTAATAAAATGTTTCTTGTAATTCTAACTAAATTTATTAAAACTAGTCCAATGAGTACTTAAATTTATGTATTATCTATACAGTTTTACTTATAACTGTAAAATAATCTAATAAGTAAAAGAAAAAAATTAATTTATTTCGCCGTTTTCTATTTTCCACACAGCTCTTTCGTGGTCTATAAATAAAAACTATAAATATAAATGCAAACATATTTCTTAATTTAAATCAGATTAGAATAGTAGTTTTAAAATATTAACAGTAGTTTCAAAATATTAACAATTTACCTCTGATTGTTTTATAAAAGACGCGCAGAAAAAAAAACAAGTTAGAAAGCTACAGTCGAGTGTGCTCGACTGTGAGATACCCGCTACACATTTTGAATAAAAGCATAATATTGCGGTATTATTTTCAAAATATACCTAAAATACTATAAAATACTTAACATATACCAAATGATATATTTGGTATATCGATTTAGTACCACATTCAAAATATACCATAGACGGCACAATGCATTGTACTTTGCAATGTACCAGATTGTCGGCCAAAGCAACTAAGACACTTAGTAAGTAGAATTTTTACCCATACAAAAGTATTTCTTTAATATTATTAATTTTTATCTGATCGCAATCAAATTTTCAGGACTCATAAATACTATAGTTTTTATTGTATACACCAAAATTCGGCTTTAGCTTTAAAATTACGCTTGTTATTCGATTCTTTTGATTTTCGGGGGCTGAAGGGGGCGTTGCCAAAATTTGAATCAAACTTGATCTGCGTGTAAAAATAACAAATACTGTCGGAAAAAAATTATAGCTCTATCTCTTATAGTCTCTGAGATCTAGGTGTTCATATGGACGGACGGACAGACAGACAGACGGACATGGCTAGATCGTCTCGGCTTTTGACGAGCGGGTATAATTAACTTTTTCGTACAACACTCACAGAACAAATGACGCCTGATACACAAAATTGGGCATGTTCGAGAAAAAAAATTTCTACGGACAGACACGAGTAAACAAAATCTGTACAAATCCCGAGTTTAGGACCAGAATTCTAGCAGGAATTGGTCATGTTTACGTAAATTTGCAGAGTTTCTTGTATACCTGTCATGTTGGTGGATACCGTTTGCATGACGAGTCATCCAGCGATCTACTGTACTGTCTGTCAGTCACGGGTAAGGTATTGTCGGTATTGTAAGTGTTTTCGGAAGGCTTAGCAATGGAATCCCAGTTTAATTCAATTTTAAATATAATTATGAGGAGGGACCTATATTCGTTGATTATGATGAGTTTTGCTAAAATTAGGTTGCACATATATGAGATTCTAACTCCTTCCTGAAAATAATAGCTATTCTCGATCTACTTACCGTTGTCAGGATGAAGCGATTGAAGTTAGACGACTTCAGTCCGGAGACGGTATTGTAATTTGTCTCCATGGACAGTTCATCCCCCCTTGACCACATTCAATCAACCCACGCCTTGGTCTGTCTGGACCGTTCTCCATCGTGAGAAACAGTGCGTCGAACAGTTTGACATGAGTCTACTGCCACAGCTCTGCGTAAATTTTCAGAAACATCGATGTGTGTGTCCATCGATGTTTTCGATTTAAAAAAAAAAGAATGAAACATCGATGTTTTTTAAAAAAAAATAAGAAAGAAACAGCAGAAAGAACAAGTAGGAAGTAGCTTAGAGCCGGGAGACTGCTATAGGATACTTTTTATCCCGTTCGACAGCGCGAATCTTACTCCACCGACATGACTGCACTTATAGTAATGAATAACAGTAAGTAGGCTGTGAGCGTAACGTATCATACACGATATTACGATATTATGTATTTATACATTTACATTTATATTACAGTCAACAATGCCACGAGCAAGACGATCGAAAATATATATAAAAAAAATCTATATATATAAAAAAAAGAAAGTTTTAAAAATTGAAAAAATGTAAAAACTTTGCAACGTTGGGCTATCATTCTTATGACATACACCTTTGATATTCAATATCGTGGCACAGCAGCACATGGCAACGTCGATGCTCTTTTACGCCTTCCAGTAAGTATGGAAAGTGCTCAAAACGATATCCACGGAATATAACGTTGAAGACTGTCACTGGCAACGATGGTTATCCGCTGTATCGGCGTCGATCAACAGATGACAACGGTCGAACTGTCACAATGAAAGTGAAAAGAATGGATTTCGTTGTCGACAACAATTGGATTGTTCCATATTCGCCACTTATTTCTAAAACGTTCAAGACACATTGCAACGTTGAATACTGCAATTCAGTTAAGTCAATAAAATATATTTGCGAATATTTCACGAAAAGCAGTGATATGGCGGTTTTTGGATTGCAATCCTCGAATACCAACGATGAAATTTCACGCTATCAAGTTAGTCGTTATGTGAACTGTAATGAAGCGATTTGGCGTATATTCGCATTTCACATTCACGAACGTCATCCTACTGTTATGCATTTGGCGGTGCATCTGGAGAATGGTCAACGAGTATATTTCAAGGCATCGAATGCTAGCAACGTGCTGAAACAGCAACTACATTGACCATTTTTTTGCAATCTGCAAAAGCGATCCGTTTGCATGAACTTTACTCGGCGATGCCACGTTATTATACTTGGAATGCTTTATCGAAGAATTTTCTACAGAAGCTTTTGGTCGTATGTATACAGTTCAAGCAAAAAATGAATGTTTCTATTTGCGGTTGTTGTTGGTAAATGTGCGTGGGCCAACGTCATTTGAGACACTACGAACTGTTAATGGTGTAATATTCCCAACATATCGCATGTGAAGAATTGAACGTATTAGAAAATTATACCCATTGGGATACGACAATCGCTGAAGCCATTATCTCTGCATCTTCCAAGTCAGATACGCACAAAATTCGTTATCGTAATTTCGACATGTTTTCCAACAAACCCATGTAACCTATGGCACAAATACAAGGATAATATGTCAGAGGATACTTTACATCAAATTCGTGTCAGTTTCAGAAATCACGATATTGAGAAATCGTACGAAATAAATTAAAAAATAAAATCGAAAACAAACGTTTCCTGAAACTTTTTTTTTACTCTTCGATAGCATTTGTTTAGCTCTTTGATTAGTGTAAATTATGGGGCTTATCGATTTTTAATTTTCATAATATTGTCAAAAACATGCGGTCGCGAACGTACGCAAAATGGAAGTCTACTTTGGCTTAATACAGTAAAATGCAAAACTCTGCGAATTGAGACGGAATATTTTAAAGAAATAACTTTACTTTCAAAATAGAATCATGTAGCTTTCTATTAAGTCTACTCCCAAGAAAATAACTCGCATTTATTTATTTTTAATTTAATTAAGTACCGGTCGCGAACGTACGTTCGCGAACGTACGATTTTTCCATGTTGTATTATTTATTAAATTTTTATTTTTACCACAACTTTTTTTTATGAATAAAAGCAAAAAAATAAATTTTTATTAAATATGAAATATGTACTGAAATTTATTAATAGCAAGAAAAATATGTAATAAATAATAAGTAATAACTAACAAGTAATAAGAGTAACTGCAAACGACATAGTTTTCTAAAAAAAAAAACAAAAAATTTTTTTTAAATCCATGCGACGCTAGTAAAAATCGACATATGCTTATAGGTAAGGTCGCAAACGTACGCTACTTTGACAATTAATAAAAAAAAGATTGGTTAGAGTAACCCCAACGATTTTTTATATTTAAAATATATATACCAAAATCACTTAACACGCGAAGTTTCATTAACCTGCTTGCACTTATTGCGGAGCAATTACAATAAAATAATGTTTTTGGTCGCGAACGTACGATTTGAACATAGATAAGAAGCAAAATAAAAATAAACAGTTAATTGAACATTATTTCGCTCACTTTGCATTTTTTATCTTATTATTGGATTGATATTAAGAGATTTGGTAGAAAAAGAGCAAACATATCATATGTTTTCTTTGTGAAATAATAAAACATAAAAATGCATACAAAAGAAGCTAAAAGTGAAAAAAATACATTTTTTCAGTTTGCAGGCAAATTTTTTTATAAAAACAACGGAGATATGCTACGGATACATTGTATTATGAAAATTTTGATATTTCTTTATGACATTATACAAAAAAATACGATGAATGTGAAGATTTTTTTTTTCGGTCGTGGTTTACCATTTTTCGAGAATTGCCCATATGTAAATGAGGAGATACATAATCGTGCTTTACTCTTGATGCCTTAATTTTTAATCAGATTAGGAATGCCTGCGCCATATTGTGAAATGAATGACACATTTAATTGAGTATTGGAATAGGAACGTCAATACGATCACCAAGCATTAGACTTAGTAGTTCAAACGAATGTACCCCTGTTAAATTACCAACAAAAGCAAGTTTATGATACTTTAATCAAGGCAATTGATGATGAAAATGGTGTGTATATTTCCTAAATGCCCCTGGTGGTACTGGCAAGGCATTCCTCATGTCATTAGTTTTAGCAACTGTTCGGGCCAGATCAAACATAGTTGCAGTTGCTTCTTTTGGAATAGCAGCCACATTGTCATTCAGCATTACTATATTACATTACATTACTTCACACTATTGAAGAACCAACGTGTAATATTACAAAACACTCAGCAATGGCCAAAGTTTTAACAGCATGGAAAATCATCATCTGGGACGAATGCACAATGGCGCATAAACGAGCATTAGAAGCACTTAACCGAACATTAAAAGATTTACGCAATGACTCGAGATGTTTTGGAGGAGCACAGATTTTACTGTCTGGCGATTTCCACCATATAATGCCAGTAATTCCAAATACTGCCAGTAATTTCGACGAAATAAACGCTTGCCTCAAATCGCCAAGTCTATGGCGCTATGTGAAGAAACTACAGCTGACAACAAACATGAGAGTTACATTGCTTAATGATACATCTGCTGAAGATTTCTCGGAGCAATTGCTAACTATCGGTAATGGTCAAGTACCTGTCGATGAATCGAGCGAAATAATATTATTTCCAAATAATTTCTGCAATTTTGTCTCATCAAAAGACGAACTTATCAACAATGTATTTCCAAACATTATTTCTTACTACAAAAATAATGAATGGTTGAGTGAGCGAGCAATTTTAGCTGTTAAGAATATAGATGTAGATGACCTGAATTACATAATTCAAAATAAGATCATTGGAACAATGAATTCATTCAAATCTATTGACAGCGTCACAAATGAAGATGAAACCACCAAATATCCAATTCAATTTTTAAGCTCTTTGGATGTGCCTGGCTTACCACCGCACAATTTACGCCTATAGGTTGGCTCCGTAGTAATCATGCTTCGAAACATAAACCAACCAAAACTGTGCAACGGTACGCGTTTCGTGTTTAGAAAATTTATGAACAATGATAGCAAAATGCAAAGGTTAGGAAGTTCTTATTCCGAGGATCCCGATAATCCCAACCGATATGCCGTTTGAATTTAAAAGAATTCAATTTCCGATACGTCTTGTATTTGTCATGACCATCAACAAATCACAAGGCCAATCCTTAAAAGTTTGTGGTTTAAATCTAGAATATTCATGTTTTTCCCATGGTCAATTATAAGTGGCATTTTCACGGGTCGGAAGACCATCTGCGTTGTTTGTTTTTGCGCCTGATAATAAAACAAAAAATGGGGTCTAACACAAGGTACTTAGGTGAAGAGCAACCTATGTACTAAGAAACAGAAATAATAATGCACGAAATAATAAAAAAAACACAATCTGCTTATTTATTGTCATAAGGGCGGAACAAAGTTCGCCGGGTCGACTAATTTGGTTTATAAAAACAAGTTTATCAACAACTTCCGATTTAAGCCTCGTCCTGCGATCAGAAATAGTTTGTCCAGTTTTGCTGAACACTCTTTCTGATTCGCAAGATGAGGCTTGTATAGAGAAATATTTTTTGACAACCAATTTTAGGGTGTTGTCATCACTAAAAAATATTTGTTTTTTAATTTTATTTTAAAACAAGTAAGAAAGCTACAGTCGAGTGTACTCGACTGTGAGATACCCGCTACCCATTTTGAATAAAAGAAACATATTTTGCGGTATTTTCTCAAAATATACCGAATATACTGCAAAAATACTAAAAATATACCAAATGGTATATTTGGTATATCGACATAGTACCGCATTCAAAATATACCATAGACGGCACAATATACCAGATTGTCAGCCAAAGCAACTCAGACCCTAGTAAGTAAGCGTTTTTGCCCATACAAAAGTATTTCTTTAATAACTTAGACAATTTTTATCTGATCGCAACCAAATTTTCAGGAATCATAACTACTATAGTAAATATTGTATATACCAAAATTCGCAATTCTAGCTTTAAAATTACGCTTGTTATTCGATTTTTTTAATTTGCGGGGGCGGAAGTGGGCGTGGCAAAAATTTGAAACAAACTTGATCTGCGTGCAAACATAACAAATGCTGTCGAAAAAAAATTATAGCTCTATCTCTTATAGTCTCTGAGATCTAGGTGTTCATACGGACAGACGGACAGACACACAGACGGACAGACGGACATGGCTATATCGTCTCGGCTGTTGACGCTGATCAAGAATATATATACTTTATAGGGTCGGAGATGCCTCCTTCTACCTGTTACATACATTTCCTGCCGGCACAAAGTTATAATACCCTTCTACCCTATGGGTAGCGGGTATAATCATACCTCTCAATATTGAATTTTGGTATATACAATATTTACTATAGTAGTTATGATTCCTGAAAATTTGGTTGCGATCAGATAAAAATTGTCTAAGTTATTAAAGAAATACTTTTGTATGGGCAAAAACGCTTACTTACTAGGGTCTGAGTTGCTTTGGCTGACAATCTGGTATATTGTGCCGTCTATGGTATATTTTGAATGCGGTACTATGTCGATATACCAAATATACCATTTGGTATATTTTTAGTATTTTTGCAGTATATTTGGTATATTTTGAGAAAATACCGCAAAATATGTTTCTTTTATTCAAAATGGGTAGCGGGTATCTCACAGTCGAGTACACTCGACTGTAGCTTTCTTACTTGTTTTTATTTATTGCTCTCTTTTTTTGTCGTCGCTCAGTGTACATTCATCTATTTGACCAAATACAAGTTCAACCAGCGCGGAAGAGTGGCGCCCGCTGTCCATCCACGTGGCGTGACAGAACTCAAGCACATCTTGTTGATGCGAGCGCATTGCTAAGTGAGAGGCACACCTCCGCTCCGCCGACCGAAAAGCACTCAAAGCTTTTTCGCTCACTAGCAATGCGCTCAGTGCGTAAGAATGCACTCAAGCTCCAGTGCTCTCAACTTCTCTCTCCCACAACTCACCACCGCTGAGCCACGCTCAGCATCGATCAACGAAATGCCGTCGGCATTTCTCTGAAATCAGTATCAAACGACGTCTAGTTCAAATCGTTACAATCACCCCCTTTTTCTGTGCGACATAACAACCCGAAAAGTTTCAATAAACCAAATATATATAGTGATAAAAACGCGAGTGTTTTTATTTTTCGGGAAGCAAAACATTTTGGACATTTTTCAGCGCCCCCACGAACATTGGTCCTTCGAGCCGGATATCATCAATCTAATTTTCATCGTTCCAGTTTACATCCGCAGATAAGTGCCACTAGTTTTTGCTTCTTTTCTATTCCTTCTACCACGGTCGTCCGCCCCTCCAAATTCCGCCATATTGCGCAAAAGTTTTTCCCATAGCTTTTGCCAATTGCCTTCTTTGTTCTTTGGACGACCTTTTCTATGGTTTTTTGCCTAATTACATTTATAATAAATAATTATATTTGTTGTTTCCGCCAATCGCGTACGTATGTATGCATGTGTGTTTTTCCTTTTTTTTGCAAGTGCAAGTGCAGTGACAAGTGTAAATTATCCAAAGAGAATCATTTTTTAAAGTGCGAGGATTATATATTGTATACTCCATACATATATAATCATACGAATTAATTAACTTAAATCCACCGGCTTGCAGCCGCGCTTGCTCTCGCGCTCTCTCAACACACACACACGCACTCTTTTGCTTTCGCTGTTTGTCCGCACTTGCTCTCGCTCTCATTTGCGTTACATACAAATATACGTGCATTTCGCTTGCTTAGACGTTGGCAGCGCAGTGCAAGCACATACATACATACGTACATACTGATGTGCATGCTTAACCGCGTGTATAAGTACTTCTGCGAGTGAAGTAACAGATTGGCAGGGCAGCGGTAGTCGCACTCGACATACCCTACCCTTTTTTTTTGAAATTTTTTTGTTTCAAGTGATATATTTAGTGTGTGTATTTCAGAGCAACTCCCATCTCAAGTATCGGTGTATAGGCTACCTCCAGCCAGTGTCCACACACACATAGACATACACACACACATATCCATATACAATATATAAATAATTGTTTGTGTTTTTCCGTGACAATTTATTTATTATTTTTCCATCCAGCGCTTTTTTAACCACATTTGTGTTTTTTCCAGCATATTGTGTTTTTTTGTGGTATTTTTCCGTGCTTTTTTTTTGTTCTTGTTTCCGACAATCGTTTGCTTGATTGTCGCGGGAATTTTCCCCGGCCCCCTTTGCGTTCGTTGCCTGTGTCCGCAGTCCGTACCCATTTGGGGTACAAAATACCTCAGCACTACCTGTGGTATTTTTCCAGTATTTTATTTGGTATTTTTCTTTTACTAGTTGCTACGTGCATTCCGTTTCGTTTCCACCTTCTGGGCCGTTTCCGGATATATATAAAAAAACCAAGTTCCATTTGGTTTTTTTTTGGTATATTTTCTGTGATTTTCTGGTTTTCTAACCAGCGGCTTCCTACCTTCCGTGCGTAGCATGTCAACGGGCAAACCCGATAAGACTAAAACTAGACTGTCCGTGCCTTCTACTAGCGCCGCTAGAGTTTCGAATAACCTCCCTCTTCCGAGATCCAAGGGGGAACCGGCTCTTCGTGCATCCAGCAAATCGCCAGTTCACACCAAAAGGGAGGTCCCCGCACGGTCAGCTAGTGTTTCGCCCACTTCCGGTACCAAGCCTCTGATCCTCGTCACGAAACCTCCGTCTGTTCCTAAGACCAAGGTTGCTTCCGACCCAATTCCTCGGCCAATTGTTACTCGTTCACAAAGCAAAATGGCCCACAATGTAGTAGATTCGGCATTGAATAAGTTCATCGCCGCGACTGACCGAGTAAGTCACTTTGCGGCGCGACTTAACAATGCTTCTACTGACAGCGCGTCCCTGTACACGTGCCAGGTCCGGAGGGACCAGATGCGTGCCTTGTGGGACAAGGTCGAGAAGGAGTACGAGGCTTGCTCCTGTGTCATGTCGGATGAAATGACGACAGACGAGTTGCCTACCATTCAGGCAAAATATGATTACTGCTATATTCTCTATGAGCAGTGGTCCGCTCAGCTAAGTGAGCAAATAGCTGATGCCTCCCAGGCACTCACTCCTCGTACACCCGTACAACCCCAAGCCGTGCCGTTCGTGTCCACAGGGTGTCGCCCACCTCCGTGCGACACCGAAGTTTAAGGAGGCGATTACACTCGCTGGCCCACCTTCCGAGACTTATTCAAGGCTATTTACATCCGAAATCCTAGACTGTCGGAAGTTGAGAAACTTTTCCATCTCAACTCCAAGACCAGCGGTGAAGCCCATGCCATTGTGTCAAAGTCTCCTTTGACCAATGAAGGGTTTCAGTCGGCGTGGTCCAGCTTGACTGAGCGTTTCGAGAACAAACGGTTGCTCGTGAACAGTCAGCTGCGTATCCTTTTCAATTTGCCCGCCATCGGGCAAGAGTCGGGTGCAGCCATTCAAGAGTTGCAGAGCACTATCCAAGGGTGCTTGACGGCTTTGGAGCACTCAAAGATCAATACGGAGAATTGGGATTGCATCCTGGTTTTCCTGTGTTCTTCGAGGCTCCCCAAATTGACCCTTTCTCTTTGGGAACAGTCCATACAGAATAAGAGCGACGTTCCAACGTGGGCTGACATGAACGCTTTCCTTCTAGAGCGGTATCGCACCCTAGAAGCGATAGCGGAAGTGTCAGCCAGCACGAGCGCTCCGACGGTTCCACGGGCCTCACGCAAGGAGGCCCCCCGTCGCCAAGCAGGTAAACTCCTTTGAGAGTCGGGTAACTTCAAAAACCCAGTCCTGCAAGTTGTGTTCCCGGGAGAATCACCCGATTCGTTTGTGCCCTCGTTTCCTCCAGATGGGTATCAACGATAGGGTCAATTATATAAAGCAACAGAAGCTGTGTCTCAATTGTTTCGCACGAGGCCATATCCTGGCTGAGTGCACAAGTGCGCACAGCTGCTTTACCTGCAAGGGTCGTCATCATACACTCTTGCATCGAGTGAGCCCGGCGCCGACAGTCGCAACCCCCATTCCATCTCCAATACAGTCCACTTCCACCCAGTCAGCTAACGTCCAGTCATTCGTGGCAGTTAACACACAAGGTGTTCTGCTCAGCACAGCTGTCATTCACGTATGCCATCTCGGCGTCCGCTATACAGCTCGGGCTCTGATTGACTCCGGATCAGAAGCCACCTTCCTCTCAGAGAAGTTGTTCAAGCGCTTGAGGATGCCGTACACATCCGTGCAGGCCCGCGTTTCTGGGCTGACACAAGCTGTGGCAGCCCAGCCCCGAAAGTTTTGCCAATTCTTAATTGGCTCCCCGGTCAGACCCGATTTGCAGATCGAGGCGTCGGCGTACGTCCTCCCCCCCAGTTAGCGGGGAATCTGCCCTCATGTTCCGTCCCACAAACACTCCTCGAAAATCTGCCCAGCATCCAGCTGGCAGACCCCAAATTCCATGAGAGTTCGCAGATTGATGTGCTACTAGGCGCTGACATCCTCCCGTCCATTCTGCTCGGCGGCTCTCACCCTAACATTTGTGGGACGCTCCTCGGTCAAGAGACCATTTTCGGTTGGATCCTGACTGGCCCTGTGTCGGGATCCATTTCAAAATCCATTTCGTCCTTTTCGGCTCGACTGTCCGTCGAGGAGGAACTCCTCTCCAAATTTTGGGAGGTGGAGGACCTGCCGGCTAGCCCAGCAAAGGAATCTGACCTTTTTTGTGAGGCTAACTTCAACGCCACGACCGTGCGAACCTCAACGGGTCGCTACATGGTCACGCTCCCATTCCGCGATCCTGGTCACGTTGACCTGGGTCACTCGAGGGCTATCGCTCTCGCTCAGTTCCTGAGAAACGAGAGCCGTTTAAAGAGGAACGACTCTCTGAAGGAACAATATGACTCCGTTATTCGAGAGTATCTGGATTTGGGTCACATAACTCAAGTCCCCCCATCCAGTTCCGGCAACTACTATTTGCCGCATCACGGTGTTCTCAAGCCCGACAGCACCACCACAAAGCTCCGCGTTGTATTCAACGCCTCCAGCCCGACTTCAAACGGGAAGAGTCTGAACGACATCCTCCACACTGGGCCAATCCTTCAATCCGACCTGACCATTCAAATCCTGAAATGGAGGTTTTTCAAGTTCGTCTTCAACGCTGACATCACCAAGATGTATCGGCAAATCCTTGTGGATCCCAAACACACCCGGTTTCAAAGGTTGCTCTTCCGTACTCCAGACGAGAAGTTATGCGACTTTGAACTCAACACAGTCACCTTTGGAGTGAACTGTGCTCCGTACCTGGCTATCCGCGTTCTGCATCAGCTTGCGAGTGATGTTCGCGACCGGTACCCCCTTGCTAGTGACATCATCGCCAATTATATGTACGTTGATGACGTCCAAGCAGGAGCTCACACTAAGCAGGATGCGGTGTCTGCTATAGATAAGCTTCGAACAGCGCTCGAGAGTGCTGGGTTCCCTTTGCGTAAGTGGACCTCGAACTCGAAAGATGTTCTGAGAAGAATCCCTAAGGATCACTTGCTCTGTGCAGACTTCCTCGAGATCGACGAAGCTAGTGTCGCAAAGACGCTAGGCATTCGGTGGCGGTCCACGTCCGACGAGTTCTTTTTCGTCACCGCCGAGATGGTGTCCAAACCATCTTTCAGTAAGAGAGAAGTGCTGTCGCAGATCGCCAAGTTGTTCGATCCTGCAGGTTGGCTTGCTCCCGTGGTCATTTGGGCCAAGATTTTTATGCAAGAAATCTGGAAGCAAGAAATCGGCGGATCTCACAGAGCAGTGGACCAGTTTTCTGCGGAACTATTCGTCCTTGCAGTACATCCGCATTCCTAGATGGACCAACTACGCTCCCGGCGCAAAAATCCAATTCCACGGTTTTTGCGACGCCTCTCAAAGCGCGTATGGAGCCGCTCTTTACGCACCTGTGGAAACAGCTGGACAAGTGTCTGTGAGCCTTCTCGCAGCGAAGACTAGAGTTGCACCTATCAAGACGGTCTCCCTACCTCGTCTTGAGCTGTGCGGAGCTCTCCTGTTGGCAGAATTATCCGCCGCCCTCCTACCACATTTTCCCACCCCCGACGCTGAGACGTACCTGTGGACAGATTCCACTATCGTTCTGGCATGGTTGGACAAGCAGCCATGCAAGTGGACCACTTTCGTGGCGAACCGAGTGGCCAAGATTCACTCGGTGAATGGCACTTGGCAGCATGTTCGTTCCGAACACAACCCAGCCGACCTGGCAAGCCGCGGTGTCTCGCCGCAAGAGCTACTGGCCAGTCGCCTCTGGTGGCAGGGGCCTGAATGGCTGACGCACTCACCAGCGCAGTGGCCTTCACCGGTCATTGGGCTCGATACTGAATTGGAGTGTCGAGCAGTGAAGGTCCATGCAGCGCAAGTCCTATGTGAGGACTTCCTCGATCGTTTCTCCAGGTTCGATCGAGCGCTCCGAGTGTTTGCGTATGTGCGAAGGTTTGCCCAGCGTTGCCGCCAACCCAAGGTCTCGTTTCCAGAGACGCTCAGCTCTCAAGAGCTTGCAGAAGCTCAAGAGAGGCTGATTGTACAGGCTCAGAATCGGGTATACGCGAAAGAGTGTGCTTCCCTCCGGTCCCATAATCGTCTAATCGGGTCAAGCTATATCCTAAGCTTGAATCCGTTCCTTGACAAGCAAGGTGTCCTGCGTTCCTGGACGCGTAAGAGCGTCCACCTCCTTATCCTACGACGAACGGCATCCAATAATTCTCCCGTTCGGCTGCGTGTTCTCACGCCTCCTGGTTTCCTTCACGCATCAAGTCTCCCTCCATGGAGGCAACCAATTGGTGATGCGGCTGGTCCGAACCAAGTTCTGGATTCCCAAGCTAAGGAATTTGGTGAAGACAGTGATCAGTGCATGCAAGACCTGTGTGATTCATCGCCGCAAGATCCAGTCGCAGTTGATGGGTTATCTCCCTACTGCCCGGTCGACTTTTTCGCGACCTTTCACTAACTCCGGAGTAGACTTCGCCGGTCCCTTCGACGTCAAGAGCTACGTCGGACGTGGCTGCAAGATTACGAAGGGTTACGTATGTGTCTTCGTGGGCTTGAGCACGAAGGCAATCCATCTTGAGGCGACCACGGATCTGACAGCGGAAAAGTTCTTGGAAGCTTTCTCCCGATTCGTGGCACGGCGCGGGTGCCCTCTTCACATGTACTCTGACAACGGGAAAACGTTCGTCGGAGCCTCCTCCATTCTCTCCAAAGAATTTGTGGAGAGCACCCGCAACCTGATTGTCACCACTCACAGCCATCAAGGTCTTGCATGGCTTTCAACCCACCTGGTGCCCCTCACATGGATGGTCTCTGGGAAGCAGGCGTCAAGAGTTTCAAGACGCATTTCTACAAGACGGTTTCCTCCGTAAAACATACGTTCGAGGAACTTTCCACCCTCCTGTCTAAAATTGAAGCGTGCCTCAATTCGCGGCCTTTGACTCCTATGTCAGAGGATGTGAGCGACTTGGAGGCACTTACTCCCGGTCATTTCCTGATCGGGGGTCCGCTACTCTCCATGGCGGAGCCAGAGTCCAGAGAGGATGTGGAGTCCATCCGCAACCGTTGGCAACGGCTTAAGGCTCTCCATCAGCATTTCTGTGTGCGATGGAAGAGTG
Organism: Drosophila sulfurigaster albostrigata; assembly: GCF_023558435.1. Taxonomy (NCBI): domain Eukaryota; kingdom Metazoa; phylum Arthropoda; class Insecta; order Diptera; family Drosophilidae; genus Drosophila; species Drosophila sulfurigaster. The sequence goes on from NC_084882.1 coordinate 2,409,161, forward strand.
AATATTTGAAGGAATTGCATAAGCGGAATAAGTGGCAGTCACCTTCACGCGATCTCCAAATCGGTGACATGGTGGTCATCAGAGAGGAGAATAGGAGCTGGTCCTCCTTCCTACGGGACGCGCGCTCTGAGTCACCTATTCTTTTCTCTACTGCCATCCACTATCCTGTGGTTTTCTCGTCCGGCTTAGGCAATTCATCCCGCGCCATGTCCTTCATTTAATCTATTGTTTTTTGTTCTTTTTCTCTTCCTTTGGTTTTTTCGCCTTTTGGTTTCATCCCGTTACAGTTTACCATGGCGTCCTCCAGAAGATCATCCTGCTCCCTTTCCGACGGAGTGAGCTTGCGAGGGCTCTTCTCGCCAGCGCGCTCCCTTTCGCCTCCGACTGCCGGCTCTCCGCCGACACCAGTCGCCCCAATGGAGTCCGAGCCCTCTCCAGCACCGGTGGCACCGGTTACTCCGCGTGGAGTTTCCGTGCCTCGCCAGGCCGCCCCCCAGCGGGGTGAGTCTGTGCCTCCCGGCACAGACTCGTTCCGCTGTAGGGTGTGCCGCGGTGTCCACGCGCTGCGCAAATGTCCACGGTTTGCCCAGCTGACGCCAGAGAAGCGGCTCCGGGCAGTACTTGTCAATAAGTACTGTCCCAACTGCTTGGCTCATCAGCGGGCACTTGCCGCAGCGGTGGACGGTGCAGGCATTGTGGTGAGGACCACCACTCCATGCTGCACATGCGGGATCGCAGTACCAAGCGGCGGTTGGCGCGACAACGGAGGGGCCGACGCGACCACCCGGCACCCACCGGAGAAGGACCTTCGTCATCCCGGATGGACCGGCCCACATCCCCACACACCAGGCCCGTGCCTAGCCCCGCCTTGTCACTGACGGCACTACTCCAGTGCAAGGGAGTCAGTATTCTCCCCACCGCGGCGGTCTGGCTAGTCACGGGGAAGACGGCCTTCGAGGCGCGAGTGCTCATGGATCCGTGCTGTCCTGTAAGCCGCATCAGCGAGTCGATGGCAGTGGCTATGGGCCTCTCCATCACTCGCGTGGGCGCAGAAGGAGTGTGCACGGCAACGTTGCGCTCCAAGACGTCACCCATGAGCCGGGAGGTCGTCTTTAAAACAAATCCACAGCTCCATACAACGACGCCCACCAGGACTGTCACACCAGTCGGGCCCAGTTCTTTCAGCAACCTCGTGTTGGCTGACAAGGACTGATTCCGCTCGGCATCGGTCTCGGCAGTCTTGGGGGCTGATGTGTACCCTGACGTCGTGCTACCGGGTATCCTCCCGGGCCAAGGCGGACTGCCTATGGCGCAGAATTCCACGCTGGGCTGGATTCTGTCAGGCACGTGCTACTAGCAGTTTCGTTTCAATCCCAATATTGCAAGGGGGGGAGAATGTTGATGCGAGCGCATTGCTAAGTGAGAGGCACACCTCCACTCCGCCGACCGAAAAGCACTCAAAGCTTTTTCGCTCACTAGCAATGCGCTCAATGCGTAAGAATGCACTCAAGTTCCAGTGCTCTCAACTTCTCTCTCCCACAACTCACCACCGCTGAGCCACGCTCAGCATCGATCAACGAAATGCCATCGGCATTTCTCTGAAATCAGTATCAAACGACGTCTAGTTCAAATCGTTACAATCACCCCCCTTTTCTGTGCGACATAACAACCCGAAAAGTTTCAATAAACCAAATATATATAGTGATAAAAACGCGAGTGTTTTTATTTTTCGGGAAGCAAAACATTTTGGACATTTTTCAGCGCCCCCACGAACACATCTAAATAATTAAAGCATCGGAAAAGCCGCAAAAAGCCGCAAACCGGACTGTTATTACAATTTAATATAAAGTGCCTACTATTGTTTAACAAACATTACACAACGCACAAATACGCAGAACACCTTTTTTTCCTCTACAGAAGATGAACACTTTTGTCAGCTTTTTGATTTCCTTGGACAACACAAAACAGTACACATATATAACGTTAAACAAATTACCACACAAACTGTGTTTATTATTCGTAATTTACATACCTCAAACTTCAATATCCATTTTAAAAAATAGAAAAATATTATTTAGTTTGGATTTGCAAAGCGCTCAAAGTTATTAAAAGTTTCCCGCCAATTTTGTCACAAAAATCAGCTGCTTAATCACCTGACTTTAAACATCTGTAAAAATTGCAAGGTTGCATTTTTGACAAAAATATTTATTGATACTTTCTATCTAGGGTATCTAGGGATAGTTTGTGGGACAGAGCATGAGAGCAGTTTTCCTGCTAATTGAGGAAGGACGAAAGCCGACGCCTCAATCTGCAGATCTGGTCGCAACGGGGAGCCAATTAGGAATTGGCAATGCTTTCGGGGCTGGGCTGCTACAACTTGAGTCAGCCCAGAGACGTGGGCTTGAACGGATGTGTATGGCATCCTCAAGCGCTTGAACAATCGTTCAGAAATGAAGGTGGCCTCTGATCCAGAATCGATCAGAGCCCGAGCTGTGTGCCGAACGCCATGATGGCAGATGTGTACAACAGCTGTACTCAGCAGAACACCTTGTGTGTTAACTGCCAGGAAAGATTGAACGTTAGCTGACTGGGAAGGAGTGGACTGTGTATCAGGAGTGGACTGTATATTAGGAGTGGGATTAGTGACTGTCGGCGTCGGGTTGACTCGATGCAAGAGTGTATGATGACGACCCTTGCACGTAAAACAGCTGTGCGCACTTGTGCAGTCGGCCAGGACATGGCCTCGTGCGAAACAGTTCAAGCACAGCTTCTGTTGCTTGATATGGTTGACCCTTTCACTGACACCCATCTGAAGAAATCGAGGGCACAATCGAATCGGATGGTTCTCCCGGGAACAGAAATTGCAGGTCTGGATCTTAATGATCACCCTACTCTCAAAAGAGTTGACCTGCCTGGAGACGGGGGCCTTCTTGGGTGAGGCTCTTGGAACCGTCGGAGCGTTAGTGCTGGATGACACCTCCGCTATCGCTTCTAGGATGCGATGCCGCTCTAGAAGAAAAGCGTTCATGTCAACCCACGTTGGAATATCGCTCTTCTTTTGGATCGATTGTTCCCAGAGAGAAAGGGTCAACTTGGGGAGCCTCGAAGAACACAAGAAAACCAGGATACAATCCCAATTCTCTGTGTCGATTTTCGAGTGCTCTAAGGCTGTCAGGCACCCTTGAATGGTGCTCTGCAACTCCTGAATGGCTGCACCCGACTCTTGCCCAATGGCGGGCAAATTGAACAAAATTCTCAGCTGACTGTTAACGAGCAACCGTTTGTTCTCGAAACGCTCAGTCAAGCTGGACCACGCCGACTGAAACCCTTCATTGGACAAAACTTTGACACAATGGCATGGGCTTCACCGCTGGTCTTGGAGTTGAGATAGAAAAGTTTCTTAAGTCTCGGGTTCTGTATATAAAGAGCCGTGAACAAATCCCGGAAGGTGGGCCAGCAAGTGTAATCGCCTCCGAAAACTTCGGTGTCGCACGGAGGTAATCGACACCCTGTGGGAATGAATTGCACGGCTTGTGGTTGTACGGGTGTACGGGGGGTGAGCGCCTGGGATACGTTGGCTATTTGCTCACCTATCTGAGCTGCAAACTGCTCGTAGACAGCATAGCAGTACTCGTATTTGGCCTGAACGGTAGGAAGCTCTTCTGTGGTCATCGTCTCAGACATGACGCAAGAGTAAGCCTCATACTCCTTCTCGACCTTTTCCCATAAGGAACGCATCTGGTCCCTTCGGACTTGGCACGTATACAGGGACGGGCTATCAGCCGAAAGATTGTTGACTCGCGCCGCAAAGTGACTGATACGATCAGTCGCGGCGATGAATTTCGTCAACGCTGTGTCTACTCTGTTTAGTGCCATCCTTCCCTGGAGCGAGTGATAATTGGGAGGCGAGGATAGGGACGGAAGGAACCTTGGTCTTAGGATCGCACGAAGGGTGTGTGACCAAGATCAGCGGCTGGATTGGACTGCAAGCCTGGTGCCAGAAGCAGGCGAAACGCTATGAATCGCAAATGAATCGGCGAAGTGCTGGATGCACGAAGAGCCGACTCCTTCTTGGATTTAGGTAAAGGGGGGCTGATAGAAGTTCTAGCGGCGCTAGTGGAGGACACGGACAGTCGAACTTACTTTTATCGAGTTTGCCCGATGACATGCTACGCAAAGAGAATGAATGGGCGCTCTTACAGTTCGACAAGGATACGGACTGTATACTAATTTTTCTCAGAAGCGAAAAATCAAGAAAATATAAAAAAAAAATACCAAATAGAAATTGGTTTTTTTTGTCTGAAATCGACCCAGCTAGTGAAAAGGATACGGAAAGAGCGTAGCAAACAGACAATAAAAATACCGAAAAATACTGAAAAAATACCAAAGGCAGTGCTGCGGTATTTTACACCTAGATGGGTACGGAAATAGCGGACACAGACGAAGAACGCAAAAGGACAGGGGCGGGGGAAATTTCCCGCAACAACAAAAGATGTTCGTCGAAAAAAAAAAAATACAACAAAAAAAAACAATCGTACGACAAAAATACCAGAGAGCAAAAAGCCGAAAAAAAAAACAAAAAAGTATAATAATAATAATAATAATAGTAAATGATATAACCAATAAAACAAGACTAAGATTTTTAAAATGCGTGCATTAGAAAAAAGTTACAGACCTTTGAAGTTGCAACAACGAACTCGTGTTACAGTTTTGCTCGTCAGTGTATGTATATGTTGGTCAGTGGTGTCATTTTTTTCTGAGCAAAAATAGCTGGATCAACGAAAAAAAAAAAGCTAAAGAAAGCGGAATACCAGAGAAAAAAAGTTAAGAAAAAAATTGTTTTTTATAACGCAATGTGCTGTATGTTTTTCATTAACAAACCCTCAGTTCTACTTAACTTAACATAAAATATATGGGTAATTCTCTAACGGATGTCATTACAGTGAAAAAAAAAATCAACTGAAACAATTTTAAAAATAAGTAATATAATGAAGTGGAGAGCCAATGCATTTTTAATTATTTATGTGCATTTTGTGCGTTGGATCTTTATTTTTGTCGCGGTGTTGCTGTCATCAAACTTTTTTTGACAAAGGTCACTCAAATGATTTACAGGGGCTATTGCGCTATGCTGAGCAACAAATAGGCACAGCACTACCTCCTGCTCAATTGTTTTTGATGGCGTTTTAGCAAAATTTGTTTTATTTTTTTTGCACAAAGCCCTCCATAGCACTGGTGTGTTTTTTTGTAGCAGCATGTGCACGCAAGTCTCTTAATTTTGCAGTTATGCTGCACTTGCAATAGCTGCAAAACACCCGCGTCAGGTCTGTAGGATCCTTCCTCATCCACTCCTTGAATTCTGTGCTCTGCAGTCAGACATCTCTCACTTTTTGCTTATAAGTTTCCTTTGGCATCGTTAATTTGATATAGCGCAAGCAAATTTCACAATATTAGTGATGGAAGACGCTCCAATTGAGGTGTGAACTTTTGAGGGAATTTATTCGATACAAGTAAATATCGATATTTTGTCGAGAGAAATACATTTTTAACATATCAGCCGTTAAATTCAATTTAAACATCTCTAAAATTTTAAGAAACCTAAACTAAAAAAAAAAGCTGCTTAACTTTGCTCAAAAAGCCAGAATTCCCACTGCCCGCTGTTTTCGTATTTTTCCCGCAATCACGCTTCAAAAAAAATCCAGATCTGACGGGAAAAAAGCGGAAATGACACCACTGATGTTGGTATTTTGAAACAAAAACGACAATTGTTTCTTAATTGCTGTTGGATTGGAAAAACAAAAAATAAAAATAAATTATATTATTTGTGTAGTGAAGTATGTAATGTATGTGTGTATATGTGTGTGTGTATGTCTGTGTATGTTTGAACACTGGCTGGAGTTAAGCCCATACACAGACAATTGAGCTGAGAGTTGCTCTTATAGTACACACACAGAATATATCACTTGGAAAATGAAAAGGGTAGGGTATGTCGAGTGCGACTACCGCTTCCCTGCCAATCTATTACTTCACTCGCAGAAGTACTTGCAGTATGTACGTATGTATGTATGTATGTCTGCACTACGCTGTCAAAGGCGAAGTGCACGTATGTTTGTATTCGGAGAGAGATAGAGCAAGTGCTGCTGCAAGCCGGTGCAGTGATGCCAATTTGTCCTTTTTCCGGACAGATCTGTCCTGTTTTTAACGCTTCATCCGGAAAAAATTGAAAATCATCCGCATACCTGAAATCTGTCCTATTTTTAGATTTTTCATCCGGAAATCTGTCCTTTTTTTAAATCTAATATTAATTCTTTATTTTTCTAAAATAGTTGCTTTCGCACTCCAATTTAAATTTATTATCAGCTGTAAAATATGAAACAGGTGGCAACTTTTCACGTCTGCCATACTTATATCGACAGTTTGGTAAAAAATTAATCGAAAAACTCTATTTACGGTTTACTTGCACTCTCTGTTTCGATACTGAACACACAATTTCAAAATTTGTATTATTAAATTTACAATGACTGTTGGCTACTGCAGCCCGATTTTAAAGATTGGATTAGCCGACATAATTCAGACAATAACAAGGCTTATTTCAAATACTGCAAATGCAGTATTAACTGTAAAATTGACCTATTAAGAGTGCACATGACGACAAAAAAACATACGAAAAATACATCAAGTTTTGTGAAACAAAGTAAAATTTGTTTCGAGCCGGTCAAATCTTCAGAAACTTGTCGCCAAGAAGCTGCGATAGCTATGTAGCCACCTAAGTGAATTAGTAAAAACACATTTTGACGCCAAGAAGATTAAATTGCACAGAACCAAGTGCACTAACCTTATTAAAAATGTAGTGTCTGACAGACACTCTGTGCCTGAAAAGTATCTCCAAATAATTGGCTCTATGGTTACTTATGAGGACAGCAATAATGACGAAGGAAAAATAATCGAAGCTGCCTTAAAACTATTATCTTAATAATAAAAAATTAAATTACTGTAAACAAACTTTTTGTCCCTTTTTCTATCCCTTTAATAATATTTTCATCCTATTTTTCCTGTTTTTTTTCTCAATCTGTCAGTTTTTTTCGAAAAAATATTGGCATCACTGAGCCGGTGCACTTGCGAACAAGAGCGAGTGCACAAAAGTATGTGTGTATATGACGAGAGAGCGAGAGCAAGCGCGGCTGAAAGCCGGTGATTATCGCGACATACAAAACATAAAAAGGACAAAAATTCAAAGCAATACGAAATGCTGGTACACACAGCTTGGATTTTAGTTATTATGTATGTTTATATATATGTATGGAATATACAATATATAATATTTGCACTTTAGTAGCTCTCTTAATAATTTACACTTTTCACTAATATGCACTTGCACTTACAAAAAAAACACACATGCATACATACGTACGCGATTGGCGGAACGAAAATAGAATATGTTATTATCATTGATAACTTGGGGGCCCGTCTAGTACATTTTTGAAGTAGGCTATTTACGACCAAATTCCAAAGGAGAGGCGAGAGACCCCCACCCTGGGGAGTGCCACCTCGCACTACCTTTGTAATGGCCGCATCGCCCCACGTAGCCACCACACGCCTGTCGCAAAGAAGGCGGTTGACCCACCTGTGGATCGCTGGTGCCGTGTTAACTGAGGCAAGGCCCTTCATAATAAGCGTCAGTGGTGACGTTATTGAAGGCGCCTGAAATATCAAGAAATGTTCCCAAAGCATATTCTTTGTAATGGTCTGCTTTTTCGATGGAGGCCACTAGAGCATGGAGAGCTGTCTCAATGGACTTGCCCTTTGTAGATCAATACTGAAGAGGCAAAATGCCGACGGCATTTTGCAGATCTAGCGCCGAGCCCTTGCAAAGCTCGGCTCTGCGGTGGAGAGTTGTGGGAGAGAGAGAAGTTGAGAGCACTGGATCTTGAGTGCTTTCCTACGCGTGAGCGCATTGCGGGTGAGCGAAAAGCATAGGCTACGGATAGTGTGCCACTCACCTACAATGCGCTCGCATCAACAGACGGCAAACAATTACGTGAAACACTTGTCAACACCCCATTCACTATGAACTCTATACATGGATCCAGTGAAATCAATAGAAAATGTTCAATGAAAATTCTTGGAAAATCCGCACAGTTCTTTATATTAGACACCCTTGACGCCTTTGATGCCATAATGGGTTTCGATCTGCTAACGCAGGCGGGCGCCATTCTAAACGTGAAAAACTAATGCTTAAGCTACGGCAACAGGTGCGAACCATTGCAATTCCATTCATGTGAAAATGTGAATTTCACTCAAGTGAACGAAATAACAGTCCCCGAAAATATAAGAGACGAGTTCAGGTAGATGATGTCGAGAAGAATTAAAGCGTTTTCGACCTCTAACGAGGCATTACAATTTAATACATCAGTAGTCGCCACAATTCGTACTATGTACAATGACCCAGTATATTCGAGACTTTACACATACCCAAACGGGGTAGCAGAATTCGTCAACAACGAAATTACATAACTGTTGCAAGGAGGCATTATCAGACCGTCAAGGTCTGCGTACAATAGCCCGGCTTGTAGACAAAGAAAGAGTAGAGGCCGAAGGTAACAAAAACAAGCGATTCGTATTGACTTTAGAAAGATAAACGATCGAACCATTGCCGACCGCTTCCCAATGCCAAGTATACCAATGATTTTAGTGAATCTCGGAAACGGTAAATGGTTCACAACTCTTGATCTTAGGTCCGGGTATCATCAGATATACTTGGCAGAGAAGGATCGAGAGAAGACATCGTTCTCAGTCAACGGCGGGAAATACGAATTTTGCCGACATGGGTTAAAGAATGCCGGAAGCATTTTCCAAAGAGCTATTGACGACGTGCTTAGAGAACAAATCGGAAAACGTTGCTACGTCTACGTCGACGATGTAATAATTTTCTCAGAAAATGAACATGACCACGTCCAACATATCGACATTATACTCCAAAAGTTAAACGAGTCAAACATGAGGGTGTTAAAAGAGAAAACCCAGTTTTTTTGAAATTGTGTCGAATATCTTGTTCCTGAGAAAGTGAAAGCGATACAGGAATACATCGAACCGACAAACCTATATGCGTTGAGATCATTTCTGGGCCTAGCTAGCTCTATAGAGATTTTGTGAAAGATTTCGCTTCGCTAGCTAGGCCATTGACTAACATGCTCAGACGCGTCTGTGAGCAAGCACATGTCGAAGAAAATTCTAATAGAGTTCGACGATACCCAACGGGTAAATTTCTTTATTTTTCTGTAAATTTTCAACTTTTTTAATTTTTCTTGAGTTTACAAAATTAAAAAACTAAATCAAAATTCGTTGGAATAAAATAACATAAAAACATAATAGTAAATTAATTTTTCATTCCTTTCATTACATTCAATACGCATTTTTTGATTATTCATTACAAAGTTCCTCTTGTTCATAAAGTGGCAACGTATCTACGTGCAGAAAACTGGGATTTAATTTTACGAACAATATGTTCTGAAAAGTATCGTGGCTTAATCGATTGCGTTAGTCAGTAAGCACCAGTCTTAAAGAAGAGAAAGCTCGTTCAATCGACACCTGTTACAAAAATAATGAATAAATGATAAAACTTTAATTAATTAGGACATTTTCATTTACCTGAGTTGGCAGTACGGCATAACAATTGCGAGTAATTTCTGGTCGGTATACGTTTTCCTTTCCAATAAGACAAAACGTCTATGTCAATCCTTTGATAAGAAAGTTTCAGGTTTTCAATTTTTGAATAGACATTGATTGTACTGTTGACTTCTGATTTAACGCCTTGAGATAAGTACGCTCCTAACAATTCATCTTCCTCATCAAAAAAAAATAGTTCTGCATTTCATTAGAGCTGGAATTCGGAGTTGAGCACATATTACTAGTAGAGTGAAGACTAATGGTCTATCCAAATAGATTTTAAATGACTTATTGCGTAATTTTTTTGTCGCGGAAATAATATATGTTGAAAACGTGGATCCAAAAACAAGCAAGAAACTATAAATGTGTTGTTAAACATTATTTTTGTTCGTTTTTCAATAGAATTTAAAATTGCATTTCCAATAGTTTTCGTTAAATTCTGATTTGTATCCTTTACTAATTTTCCTGTAGATATTTTCAGCTTGAGCCATTGGGCGTAAAAGTTACTTTAAGGTAATTGTTCCTCTTGAAATTTTTTTATGGTTTTTTGCAAGGGACTGAAAAAATTGCAATATGCCTCAATAAAATCCCAAAATCAAAATTCTCTTCATCCGATCTGTTTTTAATATATTCAATTTTACTTAAAATATATCAACAAGTTGTTTAACATTTTGTAAGTAGAAGCCCATCTGGTTGGATAATCTAAATCAAAATTCTCTTCATCCGATTTGTTTTTAATATATTCAATTTTACTTAAAATATCTTTAGCATCCCACAAGTCGTTTAAAATTTTGTAAGTAGAAGCCCATCTGGTTGGACAATCTAGTTGTGGCATTTGCAATTTGTTTAATTCATATATTTCACGATATCCATTGGAGGTTTTTCTTATGTATTTTGTCATATGTATTTCTACGACAAACTTGAATTATGTTATCAGAAGATATGGATACGATTTGATTTAAATTAATATTATATTTATTAAGCACTTTCACCACTTCGGCGGCAAGATTTTTGACTCCACTTGATCCTGCACCTTACTCAATCATTCCCAAAATGATTGATTTTATTTCAACCGCGTTTATGTATTGTGCACTTACTCCAAATATATTTCTGGACAATCGGGTTGCACTGTCTATTTTTAAAGATAATAATTTGTTGTTCAGTTCATTTGTTATGTGATTCCTTATATTATTTGCCATTACTTTCAAAGTATTTTTGCAGTTTAATGCATTTAATTTCATTTGTCCATCCTCAGTTTTAAGACCTTCATAAATTGGGTCGAGAATATTCCTCATGTTTGGTGAATTTAAAACATTAAAAGGAATGCTGTCTTCCGTTACCAATCCAATGACAGATCTTAACAGTTGTTTTTTGTTGACATAAATTTTAATTATTTTTTTCGCACTGTTTTAGTCGAGAAATTTTATGACGATTCAATGTTTTCAAGAGCTGAATTTAAGTCAACTTTGTGCTGCTTTATTAAATGAGTTTTTAAATTCGACACTATTTTTTTAAGAGAAGTTTTCCATATTTTACATATATTGCATATTGCTAAACCTTCGGCTACTTTATTTTCAAAATATTTCCAAACTGCACTTGGCGCCATAGCTGAACACGTGTGAGTCTAGCAGCGTTCTAATTGCAAGTAAAAGCAAAAGAGGAAGAAAAACAAGACGGCGACTGGCTTCCACGAATCGAACGCTTCTTGCTTTTTTCGACTTACGCTGCTGATCGAAAGCAACACCGACAAAAATAAAAAGTAGCAAAAAGCCGAATGCATTACTTTTCGCGACTGTGTCGAAAATTGTCGATAGCTGCTGCGGCAACTTATGTATACGATCGAAAGCTACAGCAAAGCAGAAAGCAGAAAAACGGGCGACTTTTCTAATTTTCGTAGCTGTTTGATTTTTGTCTATGCTTCGACTGCGACTTCTGATTTTTTCAGAAGCAATAACAGAAGCAAAATCATATGAACTGAAACTTGCCCCGGTTTCCAGCGACTAAATTTCAACACTACAAGAACATTGTCACGGACATAACCATCAAAGACGATCAAATAGAGATTGTCAACTCCTGACGCAATGAGCGCAGCACAAAAAAAAACTCAGGTCAGAAAGTATTATTATTTTTCGAAAATTACCAAAATATGTTAGCTAATGAAATAGTGCTAAACTGTAGGATATGCACGATAGGGAAATATGATAGGCACCCATAGAAGCAGGAACTTGGTGATATCGAGGGCGATATCAGATATCATCATCCCCATACTGCAAGTAGTTAACGTTTTTCCAAATACGAAAACTATTTACTGCGATAATGAAGCATCATTTAGTTCAGAAACTGGCACCTCGCTACTAAAGGCCCAATACAACATTGACTGAGTCAACGCTCCTCCGCTAGCTGTTCTAACGGGCAAGTAGAACGATTCCACAGCATTCTGACGGAGATTGCTAGATATCTTATGATCGATAAAAAAGATCAGTGAAACAACGCAAGCAATTCTCTGAGCCGCTATAGAATATAATAGGACTCTGCATTCAATAACCGGACTGAGAGCGTTGGACGTTATAGATACAGCTCCGGACGAATTACGCCAAACCATCAGAGAGAAGATAGCGAAGGCACAGCACAACAAGATCAGTTGCGCAGGTGCAACACAGATAGACAGAACAAGGTGTTTGAAGTAGGCGAAACAGTATCCGTTAAGAACAACAAAAGGTTAGGAAAGAAACTGTCTCCCTTATGTTCCGAAGGGAAGGTACAAGCCGACGTGGGAACGGCGGTGATTATTAAGGGGACAGTGGTCCACAAGGACAACCTAAAATAATTCCAATAGCCAACCAAATCAAGGCAGAACTTCATTCTCACAGGTTCGTCATCATTTTCGCTTTATTAACTGCAACGAAATAGCAGAGACACAATTAATAGTTTCAAATAAGAAATAAGCATTACTTAATACAGAAACGCAGAAACAAATTAGCATACTCACGGACACAGTAAACAAAATAATCTAAGCCAAAAAGGGCGAACTCTTAGATACTCCAAATTTATTCGAGATTCTTATGACTCGTAGTAGCATGCTTATTGCTGAAATTCCAAACTTAATTCTTACCAACACTTGCGGAAGTCGATATCATAAACCCCACAATACAAATGATTTGAAGTCAATTTTCGCTAATCAGCTCACAGAAGTCCCAATAGCTAAACTTAGAGTTACATATGTTAGTTAAATACCCTAAAATTAAGAAATTATGTAAGAAACGATAATCCTCCCGGTCTGCCACAACCAGATAGCATAGTCGCCAAATGCGTCGAAGGAATCATTGCTGTCAACAATTGCGAACACACCAACTACACCACTTTTTGCATGATGTCACGCAAGCGAGCTGCGCCCGTGAAATCCATTCCTGAGAATTGGCCAACTGTCGCACACAGCCGACCACTACTACCAATTTCACTAGTGGACGAGGAAATAATCAAGCAAGGAGCACACCACGTCACGTTCGAGCGCGAAGCCGTAATCAACAACACCAAGTACGTGAATCGCAGTGCCTTTGCCACTCCTCAACATCACTAGACAAGACCAAATCCTCAGCCTCTCGTCGTTACACCGGATGATCAGAATATAAATTTCACCCGTTAGCTAAGAGAGAAGATCGAGTCATGAGGAGCACCAAAAGTTCGGTTCGTAATTATAGTTGGTGGTAGTATTGTTTTTGCGGAGCTCTTGCCTTTCTACAATACCACAGAAGACATGCCTCTTTCAAACCAGAACTTAACGGCACCGTGGACGGTTACGAACTTGAGGGGGGAGTAGTTAACAAACGTCACTCGCTACTAAACAGCTAGCTACCCTTGCACGCTCGCACGACAAAGTCACATAGCGACCCACGCAAAGTTCAACGGTTGTATGTCATAATGCTAGCCGCTCGTGCTTGGGACATATTTTGCTGAGAGAGCATCGACAGATTTGTAGCAAGAACCGTTGCCAGGACTTTTCCACTGCATTGCTTAGCTTTAGTTTTAGTTCTTAGTATAGTCAGTTTTATATTGAATTCGCGCAGGCAACGTTGTAAATACAATTGCTCCGGCCATCTGCCACCAAAAAGATATTAAGCCTTATCATTGCTTATTCTTCCCATCATAATCTTCACAAACTCCAACAACTTCCCCGGCAACCTGGAACTGGCGAGACACTAAAGGATAGTATCTACCAACTCACGCCAGCAACCTGGAACTGGTGAGACACTGGAAGATACATTTTAATAATTGGCGCCCAACATATTTAAAATAAAAAACCAAGCGACCCAAAAAAGATAAACATGTAAGTAAGCTCTTAGTGTTTTTTGACTTCTAATTCAGTTAATAAAAAGATAAGTTCACATGTGCATTGTAAAACAAGTGAGAAAGCTACAGTCGAGTGTGCTCGACTGTAAGATACCCGCTACCCATTTTGAATACCACAATTACTATAGTAATTATTGTATATACCAGTAAAAAAAAAAAGTTTGTACCCCGGGCGGGCTCGAACCCGATTACGCCGAGCACCACAACATGTTCGGCTTGCACTCTACCACCAGAGCCATCGCAGTGCTTAAACAGATACTAATATAGGCGAGCATGTATATACGTATACGCATACATACTCTACGTACATAGCAGGTGTTTTTGACCATCCAAAACTTTTTCTTGAATAACATCCACAATTTTTATTTATAATTGTTGTAAATACGATTAAAAAAAAAAAAAAAAAATGTTTGTACCCCGAGTGGGCTTGAACCCTATTACCAGAACATGTTGGGCTTGCACTCTACCACAAGAGCTATCGCAGTGCCTCTATGCATACAGATACAAATATAGAGGCGAGCATATACGTATACGCATACATACGACACATACATAGAAGGCGTTTTTGCGCAGCTCTAGCTTTAAAATTACGTGTGTCATTCGATTTTTTGATTTGTGGGGCGAAAGGGGCGTGGCAAAAATTTGAAACAAACTTGATCTGCGTGCAAATATAACAAATGCAGTCGAAAAAAAAAATTATATCTCCACCTCTTTTAGTCTCTGAGATCCAGTGTTTCATACGGACAGACGGACAGACAGACAGACGGACATGGCTAGATCGTCTCGGCTATTGATGGTGATCAAGAATATATATACTTTATAGGGTCGGAGATGCCTCCTTCTACCTGCTACATTCATTTCCTGCCTTCCCTGAATTTGTGCTTTGTACAACGTCGTGTATTAATAAGTGCTTAAATTTACGCCCATGAGTTGGGCATATAGAGAGATTAAGCGAGAAATTGATAGTAACGATAGTGAAGAAGCAGGCTTCCATCCTCAGCAGATACATAGAACCGATACAGTTAAAGGCTCTAATACAAAGCACAGTTAATGCCGCTCTCGCGGAGCAAGAACACCGTCTAAGACAACAGTTTGCAGTAGAACTATATGCTCTCAGACCCCAAGTAGATGCGTTGCAGATATCTGCACCATGCATCAAAGTATTCGAAAAGATTACAATCGATCCAAATGTGAAATGTGAAGTGAGACTTGACATAATCAAGTCTGTACCGACTTTCGAAAGTGTGCAGAATGAATATGTGTCATGGAGGCAAGCTGCCTTGGACGCATACGAAATCTTCAGACATTACAATGGTAGCGAAGTACATTACGAGGCGGTAGCTATTTTACGAAATAAAATATGCGGATCAGTTAGATCAGTCTTGATATCACATAACACTGTTGTTAATATTGACGTCATTATTGCGAGGTTAGATTGTACGTACGTAGACAAAACGTCTCTGTGCGTACATGACATGGCATGACGATGATGAGCAGGCTGCCACGATTCTTAATTCTGAGGTTCGAGATGATGGTCTACACGCATTAATTTCAGGTCTTAAGCGATCCCTAAAAGCATTCGTGCTACCAGCTCAGCTTAAAGATTTGCCGTCAGCACTAGCTTTGGCTCGCGAGGCTGAGAATAGCATCGAATGAAGTATGTTTGCAGCTTCTTCTGCAAAGGTAACCGGGGGCAGCATAAAAGTAACAAACAAGGAAATCGACAACAATCGAAGCCCAATAGAAATCAAGAAATAAACCCACACTTCACTGGTAAACAGGCTTATAGTAGGACTCAGCAAGAAAATAATCCGAATCCGAAAGGCAAAGAGGGACAACTAAATCAACCTCAGCCCATGGAAGTTGATCCTTCGATGTCCAACTTCCGGCAGCTTACTAACTGGGGCAAAACCCAGAATACTTCAGGTTTTGGTGAAGCACAGAAAATACAAAACACATCAGAACGGGTTTCCAGTCAGAGACGCCAGCGAGTTAATAACATAACCCAAAACGCAAACAATGACCAGAGGTATGCAGACCGAAGCTGAAGGCCGCGGATATCGAAGACGATGTCGCTTCAAATTATGGAAACGACATGCTACATTTTTCAGGGAACGCTCCCAACTGCCGTTCATCGAACGACGGCAAAGCACTACGTGAAACACTTGTCAACACCCCATTCATTATGAACTCTCTACATAGATCCAGTGAAATCAATAGAAAATGTTCAATGAAAATTCTTGGAAAATCCGCACAGTTCTTTATATTAGACACCCTTGACGCCTTTGATGCCATAATGGGTTTCGATCTGCTAACGCAGGCGGGCGCCATTCTCAACGTGAAAAACTAATGCTTAAGCTACGGCAACTGGTGCGAATCATTGCAATTCCATTCAAGTGAAAATGTGAATTTCACTTAAGTGAACGAAATAACAATCCCCGAAAATATAAGAGACGAGTTCAGGTAGATGATGTCGAGAAAAATTAAAGCGTTTTCGACCTCTAACGAGGCATTACCATTTAATACATCAGTAGTCGCCACAATTCGTACTATGGACAATGACCCAGTATATTCGAGACTTTACACATACCCAAACGGGGTAGCAGATTTCGTCAACAACGAAATTACATAACTGTTGCAAGGAGGCATCATCAGACCGGCTTGGGTTGTTGACAAAGAAAGAGTAGAGGCCGTAGCCAACAAAAATAAACGATGCGTATGACTTTAGAAAGTTAAACGATCGAACCATTGCCGACCGCTTCCCAATGCCAAGTATACCAATGATTTTAGCGAGTCTGGGAAAGGGTAAATAGTTCACAACTCTTGATCTTAAGTCCGGGTATCATCAGATATACCTGGCAGAGAAGGATCGAGAGAAGACATCGTTCTCAGTCAACGGCGGGAAATACGAATTTTGCCGACATGGGTTAAAGAATGCCGGAAGCATTTTCCAAAGAGCTATTGACGACGTGCTTAGAGAACAAATCGGAAAACGTTGCTACGTCTACGTCGACGATGTAATAATTTTCTCAGAAAATGAACATGACCACGTCCAACATATCGACATTATACTCCAAAAGTTATACGAGTCAAACATGAGGGTGTTAAAAGAGAAAACCCAGTTTTTTTGGGATTGTGTCGAATATCTTGGGTTCATTGTGGCTAAAAATGGAGCCAAAACTATTCCTGAGAAAGTGAAAGCGATACAGGAATACATCGAACCGACAAACCTATATGGGTTGAGATCATTTCTGGGCCTAGCTAGCTACTATAGAGATTTTGTGAAAGATTTCGCTTCGCTAGCTAGGCCATTGACTAACTCAAACGCGTCTGTGGGCAAGCACATGTCGAAAAAAATTTCAATAGAGTTCGACGATACCCAACGGGATGCATTCCAACGTCTAAGACACATTTTGGCGTCGGAAGATGTCATATTAATGTACCCAGATTTTAAACAACCTTTCGATCTAACCACTGACGCTTCGGCGAATGGTATTTAAGCAGTGGTATCTCAGGAAGGAAAGCCGATTTCAATGATTTCGCGTACATTAAAACAATGCGAAAATCATTATGCTACCAACGAAAGGGAACTCTTGGCCATTGTATGGGCCCTCGATAAAATGCAGAATTATCTGTATGGAACCAGGGAATTACGCATTTAAACTGACCACCAACCACTTACTTTTGCAGTGTCTGAAAAGACAACTAACGCAAAAATCAAAAGGTGGAAAGCATTCATAGAAGAGCACAACGCCAAAATCTTCTATAAGCCAGGGAAAGATCACGTGGCAGACGTCTTGATTGCTTTCTTTTGATTTTGCTGTCGGACAGCAGCGTAAGTCTAAAAAAACAAGAAGCGTCCGATTCGTGAAAAATTACAAGAGTTTTTGCAATTATTATATTCCGCTTTATTCGCGAACAAAGAGTAGACCTAATTGTTGTTGTAAGACAACAAAAACGAAAACGGAGAGAGTGATGACGCGCTGATGTTTTCTTGATTTCAACTGCATTTATGTTTCTATGCTAAGTTACATTAAGCCTAACTTAACTAGAGTGGCGAAGCGAGGCGAATTCGCTCAGAGAGCAAAACGAAAGTTTTATTGCGCTCTCGCTTCGCCCTAATTCTAATAACTTCATTTGATACTTCACGCTCTTAAACTAATATACATCAAATGCGCCAACACCGGCCCCGATGAACGGCTGTGCCTTCATACTATTAGCAGAGGCGCCAATTTGTGTATTGGATGTTTGTACAGCCCTCCAGCGCTAGTTCGCACGTCTGCGACGCGCACCGCCCCGTCTGCTCCTGGGTACACCGCCACGACTCGACCCACCATCCACTGCATCGGCGGCTGGTTGTCTTCTGCGACGACGACGAGCTCTCCGGTTTGTAGATTTGGCTGCAACTGGTCCCACTTGGCCCTTGCCTGCAGGCCCAGCACATACTCCGGGGACCATCTCTGCCAGAACGCTCGCTTGAGCGACGAGACAGCTCGCCATCGCCTTAAGCATCTCAGACCCCCCTGGTCCGGAGTCCGCGATGCTGCCGGTGCTACCAGTGGGCCGCCCACCAGTAGATGCCCTGCGGTTAGTGCCTCGCCGTCTTTCGGCTAATTGCGGGCGGCCTCGACCGCCACGACCACTGTCTGCAGCTCCTCGGCCGTGAGCAGGGCGTTGCCCACCGTCCGTAGAAGTAGGTGCTTTGTAGACTTCATACCTGCCTCCCATAGTCGTCCGAAGTGAGGAGTTCTCGGCGGTATGAACGCAAATTCGCATCCGCTTCTTGATGCGAAGTCACGAACTGCGTTCTCCTCGGCCTCGACTCACCTCCTCAGCTCCTCCAGATGGCGACTTGCTCCGACGAAGTTCGTCGCGTTGTCGCAATGGACTCGGCTCGGGCATCCTCTTCGACCAACAAACCTTTGGAAAGCCATCAGAAACGCATTAGTTGACAGATCGGATACATTTTCTAAATGAACCGCTTTTGATGCAAAACAGACGAAGAAAGCTATGTACGACTTGTACGCGGTTTTCCGCGAATCCTATAGGTAGCCTCAACTGGGTCACAAAAAATCTACGCCACAAATTGAAAATGGGCAGAGAGCTCGGAGTCGATCAGCAGGCAAATTTCCCATTATTTGCGTAAGGCCGAGGTTTACATTTAAAGCAACGGATGCATGATCGTACTGTCTGACGACAAAGCCCTTGAGCATTGACTAACCAAAGTCGTTCTCTGAGAATGCTCACGAGCGCTCTTGGGCCAGCGTGACAGTTGGTCAAGTGAAGGTACCGCACATAGTTGCGAGCAAATTTTGAGCGCTTCGACAAGAGGAGTGGAAACTTAGCATTATACGAAATAGGAGCATTTACCAGTCGCCCCCCCGACTCGCAACAACGAAAACGAATACCAAGATCCTTCATACTCATGTATGAAAGGATTGAGTTGTTGTAGACTCGAGCTCACACGTGTACTCTTACGAACCCTTTCTATATCGTCTCTGAATTCGAAATCCTGCATTACTTCTACTATTTCACTGAATGCTTTTCAGTTCTGATGCCGTTGGAACCAGTTCAAATTGATCTGTTTTGTCTTTGCATCTTCGAATGAAGCGGAACACATAAGCGAACACTCTCAACAGACTTGTGTGCGACGAAAAACTTTCGATCGAGTCCACTAGATCAGACTTTACCACTATAGCTGTCAGTCCAACAGCTCTTTTGCGCACTTCCAAATTGCGCGTCTCTTCAGAGGCGAATTGGTGGTTAACTGGCCATGCGTCGTGTGGTTCCTTCAAGAATGACGGACCACTAAACCACATTGACGCGCACAGTTTAGTCACATAGCAACCTCTTGATACAATGTCTGCGGGGTTCTGCTTAGTCGAAACATGACGCCATTCCACGCTCTCTGACCACTCTTGAATCTCGGCGACTCGATTTGACACGAATGTCGAGAGAGTGGAAGGATGTGACCGGATCCAATGAAGAGTGACTTCCGAATCTGACCAAAGAACCGTCGTTCAATGCTCTGTGAACAAATATCGTGGCACTTTTATGTTTTGCAATTGTGTCAAATTTGACTTCAATTGCTGCCACGATGTATCTAAACTCAATGGTATGGATTCGTCTCACTCCAACTTTTGAAGCCAGAGCTCTTAAAGCAGTATCTTTGCTTTTATAATTAAGGGACTCAATAGGCCAAGCGGATCGAATAACCACGAAAGAATGTTCCGTTTTGACGCTTTAAGACCTATGAATGAATCGTCGATCCGGAATTGGAACACGTCTTCATTTGGCAATCAAATTACACCTAGAGTCTTGGTTGCGTCAGTCTCGGAGATCGTTATCGGCTTTGGTATACTGTCTGATGCGGAGAACCCAGGAGCATTCGAGAACCACTTCGCACGTTCAAAACCTGCTCCTAGCAGTATCTGCGACACTTCAGACTTAATTGTCTTCAAGTCCTCAACGCATGCGGCACCAGTCAACATATCGTCAACGTAGAAATCTTGCCTGATAACCTCAGCTGCCATGGGGTGCGAGGATTTCGCAATCTCGCTCAGCTGAATCAAACACCGTATGGCCAAGAATGGCGCTGGCGCAGTGCCATATGTTACAGTATTTAATCTGAATAATCTCAACGAGTCTGATGGGTCTTTTCTCCACACTATGAGCTGATAGTTTCGATCTGCCTCGTGCACAATAACTTGGCGGTACATCTTTTTGATGTCGGCCGTTAATGCATATTTATGCAATCGAAAACGAAGCAGAGTCGAAAACAGCTCTTCTTGAATGGTCGGCCCGACCATAAGAATTTCATTCAACGCCTTGTGTGTCGAAGTGCGACACGAAGCATCAAATACGACCCTCAGCTTTGTCGACATGCTTTGGGGCCGTAATACAAATTGGTGCGGAATAACATATGTAACGTGCAATGAGAAGAAGCACAAGGCGTCAGGGCTATCGGTATTTGCGGGGCTTTAGAGTCCGGCTCTAGCTCGTGGGCTTTGGGGGTGGTAGTCTTGCATATACCGATGGCCCTTTCTTCGCTGCTCATTATTATTAATTTAAGATCCGAAATTGAGCGTGCTGCGACGAAGAAGGGATTGCTAGAAAACTAGCCGGAAAGAGAAAGAAAATCCAAAAATGTCTCAAAAATTAGAAAAAAAAAACAAAGAGAGAAAGTGAGAGAGAACAAGAGAGAGAGAGAGAGAGAAAAAGAGAGAGCGAGAATTGAGGTAGGCCATCACAGCTGTTAAGTGATGAAGTCCCCTCCCAACCTAAGATCACTGCCTCAGAGCATGGCTCTGGTGATCCCTTCTAACCCTACGACAGTGGTGTCGCTGGCTTGTTTCGGCTAAATAAAAAAATAAATTATTTCATGGTTTATAATATTTAATTAATGAGAGATATTAAACAATAAGGCATTAAGAACATAAATAGTACTAAATAGTACTAAATTAATTTCAGTGCTTTGTCTTATTTCATGTACCAAATTTTAAACTTTTGTAATTTATCTTCAAACTTTTTTCTTTACAATATTTAATAACTTAAATTTTCTTTCATGCTCTTCTATAAATTTATATTTCGTGTTCGTACAAAGTAAATTGAGGTGAAAGTATGAAGTATGTTTTCGCCAATAATAAAAAAAACTCACCAACAGAACTCCTGCGGCGGCGATCGATCTCCGGCGAAGTTGTGCTGGAACAGTGCTAAATTAAAAGAAATACAAATTTCACCAAAACACTTCATATTGTACCTACGCGAAACTGGTACTAACTATTCAATATAATTTTTGCATACGTTTTATTTTTGTTGTTTTAATCTTGTTGTTTCTTAACTTGGCACTGGTTTTTAATTCCTTATCATTCATTGATTCAACATAATTTAATTTATTAAACAACATTGCTTTTCTTTTTAGTTGTTCACGATTGTTTTAACTTATCTATTTAATTTTATTTAATGTAATGAGCATTATAAAATACTTCACTTTTAATTTGTAATAATCAAAAAAAAAATAGTGCAATTTAGCAGCGCTTTGTTTTTTTTTATCTTTTGAAAAATTGCAAATGGTACATATAGAAGCGCTTTGCTTTTTAAATTGTTGTTTTACAATTATTAATAATTTTATTATAATTTCATACTTTAGCCATTGTAGTACCGTTTTAATGTAAGTTTGAATTTTTAACTATTTCGTGAACGAGTGAACTTTTAATTTTTTAAATAATTTCCAACTTTTAACTTTTCATTGTATTCATTTTTTGTCGAATTTTAACTAAATTAAATTTAATTAAATTATTTTTTAATTTTTTTAATATTTCTGTGCAATTTTTGTTAAACTAAATTTTTTTAACATGTTTTATTTTAACTTGTGCTGAGCGGCGCTACACTGTTGAGCTTTTAATCCATCATATTATTTTACTAATTTTGTTTTAAACAATGTAGCGCATCATTTTAACTTTTCAAATTTGATTTTAATTTTTCATATCTGCACTTTTAACACACACACACTATTTTTTTATATGCGAACTAGTCGCTGATGATCAGGAAAGTAAAGAAGAGATGATACAGTTGGTGATGATGAGATGAGCGAAGATGCTGGTGATGATGACTAAAGTTGAGACGCAAATGCTGGCCAAGAAGTCGCAGGGGTGCTGCGCTGGCGGCTCGAGCAGAGGCCGGCGCAATAAGGCGCTCTGCTCGGCAGAAAGAAGTCGACGGTGTCGCTCACTGGCCCTTCGCTGGCCGATAGTTCGGCGGCAAATATGGCGCTCAGTGGCGCTCCGCTGGCTGATAGTTTGGCGGCAAAGATAGCGCGCACTGGCGCTCCGCTGGCCGCTAAAGTAGCGGTAAAGATGGCGCGCACTGGCGCTTCCCTGGCCGCTAGCGCGGTAGCAAAAATGGCGCTCAGTGCCGCTTCGCTGGCCGCTTTAGCAGCGGCAAGGATGACGCTAAGGGGCGCTCCGCTGGCCGCTATGGCGGCGGCAAAGGTGGCGCTAAGGGCGCTTAGCTAGGTCGAATCGACCTGCGAAAACAACATCAATGAGTAACGAACACCTACCAGAATCTATTACTAGCAATTCATACCAAGTATAAAATGCACTAAGAGAATCCTAACCTCTTGTGTCTTGTGGTATAAATTTTCCACATCAACCAATATGCGTCTATGCACGCTGCCGGTCACCAGAAAAGTGCTTTGACCGGAACCAGCCCAGCTTAAGCTTGCTGAGCATGCGCATGGTGACGCAAACGTCAAAGCTGAGCTTTCCAGTGCAACTCGCTAAATGTCAAATGTGAGCTTTTCAGTGCAGCTGATGCACCACTTAAAGCTCAACTTTCCAGCGCAGCTGATGCACTTAAAGCTGCGCCCTTGGTTGAAATTGAACTTGCATACTTTTAGGACGCATTTAAAATACATCTGCTTCAGGCGCCGTTACACATTGTGTGGAGTACTTGGAAGGATGTGACTCACTTCGGACATGTGGCCCATCTCTACATATTCTTCCATAAATTCCAAGTACATTCGCTTTAACTCGGGATCTCGAGTTAAGCGTTTTTCAAGCGACAAAAACCGCCGTTTAGCAACTTCAAATAAGCACCCATGCTGGTGCGAATCTGATTTAAACGGCAGTCTTACTTCGAAACTACCAGACAGCAATCTTTTCACATTATTTGTGAAATGATCTTCAAAACTTTGTTGTTCAGCGGAAAGGACTTTGGAGGGAGAGCGCACATCTTCGACAGTCCAAAACTTCAACAAGGTCTTGTCAATCGAGCTCAAACTTTCTTCCTGATAGCTCAAATTGACAGTCATCTTCTGGTGAGATTTTTCACCAGGAGTGTACCGCCCCGAGACAATCCACTCAAGGCTTGTCTTTTGGAAGATTGGACACTCTGGACCTTGCTTAATTTGGCCAACGGACAATAGGTCAAAAAATGCTTCAGCGCCGATAAGAAGAAGATAAATTTTTTGCGGTTTGAAGAAATAGGGATCCGCTAGCTGAATATTATCAGGTATCTTTCAGCCACTGACATTTACAGTATGATCTGGCTGATAACCTGAGATCGATTTGAGGATCCATAAATCGATCGCGCACTCAATGCAGCCAACTCCCGACTTCACCACAGTGTGTATCTTTTTCTTAACTTGAGAATTGGGATTCACCAATTCCAAGCAAGCTGATGCACGAGTCTTCTCTACGCAAATGCAGCCGCTGAGCTAGTTCCTCAGTCACAAAATTAATTTGTGACCCAAAGTCCAGCAAAGCTCGGGCTAAGACGAAATCGCCTGAATTCGTCTTTATTTTGATGACTGCTGAGGCCAGGATCACTTTATCCGACACGGTCGCATGCGAAGTGAATGCACGATCAGGCTCAACAGCGGAGAGACTCGGGGGTGGTAACGCTCTACTATTTGTAGTCGCAGAATATATGTGCAGCAACGTATGATGTGAACGGCTGCACACACGACACTTTTTTGCCTTACATTTGGCGACAGTGTGACCCTTCCGAAGACAATTTATGCAGAATGCAGTTGTTTTCGCGTAGTCAAATCTCTATTTAACTGCCAAGGCAGCAAACATCGAGCAACTCACGATGGAATGATCTTCGGAATTGCAATATACGCATAATTGAGTCTTTTGATCAATCTTATCTTTGTGCGTCGTACACGAAAACGAGCTTTTATTAAGCTGTTTAGCGGAAACGGCTTGACTATCGGACTTTGCCGAATTCTCAGCTGACAGATGCTGATATCCACGATTAAACACAGATTGACACTCACTCCATAATGGAATCTTCGTGTAATCTAGCTGCTCATCCCACTTCTTCTTTGTCATTGCATAAACTTTGTGCATGACCAGGTGAATAAGGATTGCATTTGCAATCTTCTTATCATCACCTATCGACAACAAAGATCCGTATATCGCAGAGACAGTGTCAATCAAGTTTCGCAACGCTGAAGCGGAGGGCTGCGAAATCTTTGGCAAACTTATGAAATTTTTAAATTTGGAATACTTTCCGCTGAATTTTGGCAATGACAGTTTAGGCAGACGGGTACGAGGAGCGGCAATCGGTTGAATCGATATATTGGCGGATGAAGTATCGGTCAACGATTTCACCACCGCCTTCAGCCTTATTCCAATTGGAGCACAAAATTAAAAATGGCGAATGATCAAACTTATTTAACTATTTGCCGCTTCTTTTTGATTCCAAGCAGCTGATCGGTCCACGAACTTTGCGGTCCAAGCAAAACTTCAGGGTTGTAAATATTATACTTAAAGTTATTGATTGTTTGTAGTTCAACAATATATTATAAGAATATTAAAGTTAAATCAATATATTTTACCATGAAAAGTTTGATTTTTTGTAAAAAAAAAAATTGATCATTACGACTAGTGTGCATTGTAAGTTCTGCGAGATTGTTTTTTTTTTCAAAAATGGGTAAGTTAGCAACTGAAATCGCCGAAAATTTCAGTGTGCGCTAGGGTTAACATAAATACAATAGACACCCAAAACGCCAGGAACTTTAAATAACATAAATTCTATCTTCTCCACGGAAAAACAAGTTTCTGACTTGCATCGACAAGTTCTCCAAATTTGCCGTCGTACAACCGTTACGTCATTCAATTCTGAGACATTGGCATGTCTACTGAAGAATAGCTAAAACTTAGACATTGTAAGCGCATCCACCCTCCACAGCATCTCAAACACAGAGGTCGAACATTTTCACGGCACATTGGCAGATGCATCAAAATCGACAAGAAGATGTACGACACAATAGAACTGATAATGCGGTCTAAAATTGAATACAATAAGACATTGCATTCAGTAGCAGGCAAAAGACACATCGAAATTGTTCATGTAATGCACATTGATTTCCAGCAAGCCATATCAGAAAAATAGCACAGTCCCAATTAACCAACATCTGTAGATGCAACATCCCCGTAGTATACGGTGATGCCTTAATATGGTAACTTATCTAAGACACTCGATCTGAGTTCGCAAGAATAGCAGAGGAGGCAGGAAAATTAACAAATTTATATGCGAAAGTTATTAGATGTCGACATAGATTATATCATAATCCTCTTGTACGTATTAAAGATCCACCATAGAATAGCAAAAAGCTTAAGCTTTTTTTTAAGCCATAGCCGTTAAGATTGCAGCAGTCACACCTTAACCTTTAATTCCATTCATAAATGCGAAGTAAATTATGGAGTTTATAGTACAACATTCATAAAAAAAAAAGTGTGATACATTCGTTCAAGGAAAAATAATTAACAGGCTGAGGCCGAACAAAGCCACAAAACAAAATCTGGAAATAAGGACGAAAACAAAATTTCCACCGGAACACGTAAATGAAATTGACATTTTATTTACAATAAAAATTGGTGCTTGGGAAATTTAACCTTGCGCTAAAAGAGCGTAAATAGTGGACTGTTTGACATGTTACCCAGAATGTACGCAAAGTAACTATGTACTTATATAAATGAATCGATCCCATATTAACTTCGTGTTGAAGATCCATATATACATATGCATAAGATATGTTTACAAAAATTAAATACTTTCATTGCTGTTATTTTAAACCATTACTAGCATTTGAATTGTGGTTTCTGTTAGGTAGCACTGAAATATAGATTGAGTAATCATAAATAATACGATCATCATAAATCAATTGATTTCAAACAAAATTATAAAAGGTTGTTATCAATTCTTCACTTTTTCTTAACATGAATCCAAAAATTAGATTTGGAGGTCTCTTGTGGATTTATTCCCAAATTTCAAATTCATGGGAATTTCTTGTGTGTAATTTCAACTTGATCATTATTGTAAAAAAGAAAAAAATTTAAGGACAGTGAATCTTGCCGTTCTAAACAAACACTTCAAAAAGTTCTCTAATTTTTGTTTTACATGATTTGAGGGGAAAACAAATACTACAATTGGATTGCCACAGACGTTATTTTAAGCTCAATCTTTAGTTTTTATTGCTACTTATTGAATTCAATTATATCCTACTTTACACATCGCGAGGGATACCCAATTGAATGTTTGTCCATTTTGCAGCATCCGGGTAATCGAACTCCCCCCTACAAGTAAATATTTATATTATATTTTTGAGTTTGTGTAAGTAAACAACCAATACTCACAGTAATATGATCTGGTTCATGCCACAGATGCCAAATAACCCACCACCACATAGTCCCGCCGACTACAACCGCTCCAATTTTAGTTGCTTTGGAATGAGGTGGAGGAGCACTCCGATAGGAAACACTGAAACATTTGTCTCATATAAGCGTTACATAATATCTAAATATATATTTCTGATAATTTTCACTTACACATGACTTTTTCTATTAATAACTTGTGTGTTGCATTTTAGAGATTGAATTACTCTTCCAGTTGCCAAAATATTCCGAAAAGTTTTCATATTCCCAATCATTTCTCAATCTGTGCACTTTAAACAGCCGTAAAATATATTGTGATAGTGATGTGCACAAGGAATTATCGATTAACTTAAAAATCACTAACCCTTATACGCTGTATAAAAATTATGTGCGTCAAGATAGCTCCGGAACTTTAGCGTCACATATCGATAAAAAAAAATCGGCTAAAAAAAACTTTTTATTTTCGTCTTTTTACGTGATATTTAAACTTAAATTAAAAAAATTTAAATGCAAAAACAATAGAAAATTAAATTATCTTTCTATTTAATCCATGTTCGTCAAATTTCATGCAGTATTTATGCACTAAAATCGTGAATGAAATATTGGGTTAGTAACATTTTTGCCAATATCTCGGCTTTCACGAGTTGTCGGCCAAATCGGCTTATGATAAGTTATAGAGTATTGTTTTATAAATATACCCTCAAAAATTTATAAATCTATCCTTATTAGTTTTATAGATATTTCAAGAAATGTACGATTACCTCAGTTCCAGCCCCATACAAAATGAGCACAAAAAATCAATGCTGCCGATTAATGACCATAACTTTTTTTTACTTTCTTGTCGGCCATAGCGCACATTATACTTTCGTAGATACAACTATAAGGAAGATATATAGCAATTTTGATTCAAATCCCTTGAGCCGTTTTTGAGAAAATTTACATTTTCCTAACCCGCAGAAACAAGTTCATTTCGCAAGTGCATCAAATAACTGGAACCAGCGTGGAACCAGCGTGGAACCAGTCAGTGTTAAGTAACACCATTTGGACATTGGCGGGACTTCGAATACTTGCAGAAAATAACTAAATGAAACAACTATAACTATAATTTAAATTACATTTAAATACTCTATTTACATATTTATTTCTTTGTTATAATTAATAAATATACGCAATTTTATATTCTTATTTAAATCGTAATTTTGCAGCTTACTTGACCACTGTTAGCGGCAATACGCTATGTTACGCTATCATCAAATTATTCTTCATATTTGCAGAACTTGTAGGCCATGTCGCGCTTTTTTATTCTATTCAAATCAAATAGACAAATATTTTGCTTTTTGTTTTATTCAAATCGGTTAAGCCGTTTTCGGGAAAATTCAATTTTTGTGATTATTGGGAAAATTACAAATAAATTCCAATTTGGCATGGCAAAGCTTAACATCTGCGAAGCTAGTACAAAGTTAGCGTCGAATTTTTGTGTTGCAGATTTTTCAACATTTTGACTATGTACATAATTGCTCAATACTTTAAAAAATAGATAATTAACATATGTATCATTTCCCAATATATACTACATAGTAAATTATCAGTTTCCGAGAAAATTTAAAATAACATCTACATTTTTCGATTATACGCTCTCCTAGACTTTGTCTGAGAAGGCGCGCATTGCTATAATATAAACATAAAAAAATCGAATGCTTTGCAATTGGTTTTATTCAAATCGTGCTATGCGTTTTCGAGAAAATCGCATTTTACTAGAATAGTAAATTTTTTTGAATTTTTGCGCGTCACCTAAAGTAGTCAAAACGTTGCCAAATTAAAAAAATGGCGATCATGCACATACCTATTTATCATATTTATTACCCATATATATCCCCAACTTATTGGCCATGACGCGCTATTTCATTATATTCAAATCAAATCAAATAGACAAATATTTTGCTTTTTGTTTGATACAAATCTTTTAAGCTGTTTTCGAGAAAATTCAATTTTAGTGATTATTGCCAAACTAATATTACCATGGCAATACGTGTTATGGCCGAAAGTTGGGCCACCCTTTATGAACTTGGTGGCAACTCTGGAACATAACGGAATAGTGCTGTACGTTCTGCTAAACACCAAGTTCTGCACAAGTGATTTATAAAGTTAAAAGTTTATAAAGTGAGAGTAAACTATATTTTGAAAATGCCACCTAAATTGATGTCCACCAAATCGTAAGTACATACAGTAGTATATATGTATATTACATCCGGTGCGCACTTTAAGTGCAGTAACATACATACATACATATATGTATATATATGCATGTATATACATATGTATAGGAATATGCAGTTGCGCTTTTGTGACAATGCAGCGGCCATTCCGGGAAAATATAAATTGATTGGAAAAGTGTGTGTTCAAAGTGAATAATATTGTTTTATATTTTCAATGTCATAAATATGTATATATTCGAAGTGTTAAAGTATTGTAATTATATATATACATATGCATATACATATATAGATATCAAATTATTATTATTCACTTTGCAACACGTCCAGCACGTTTGCCAACCACCTTAAAAATGTATTCCAACCAAATCCTGCCACGAATGCGTTTACTCTGCCGACTTTATCAAACGAGCCTCAGCTTCAACGTGAGCCAATCGAATTTCGCCCAAATGAAATCGTTAACATCATCAAAAATCAACTGAATCCGAAAAAATCCCCGGGATGCGACCTCATAACTCCCAAAATGATCATCGAGCTCCCATATTGCGCCGTTTGCACTATCACCCAGCTTTTCAACACCATCGCAAAACTTGGCTACTATCCAGTGAGATGGAAGAAGTCAATTATAATAATGATAGCAAAGCCGGGAAAAGACCACACAGTCTCCACGTCGTATAGACCTATAAGCCTACTTTCATGCTTATCTAAACTCTTTGAAAAATGCGTTTTGATTCGGATAAACACGTACCTAAGACTCCAGGAAGGAATCCCGTCACATCAATTTGGGTTTCGTGAAAAGCACGGAGAAAATCGCATTTTACTAGAATAGTAAATTTTTTTGAATTTTTGCGCGTTACCTAAAGTAGTCAAAACGTTGCCAAATTAAAAAAATGGCGATCATGCACATACCTATTTATCATATTTATTACCCATATATATCCCCAACTTATTGGCCATGACGCGCTATTTCATTATATTCAAATCAAATCAAATAGACAAATATTTTGCTTTTTGTTTGATACAAATCTTTTAAGCTGTTTTCGAGAAAATTCAATTTTAGTGATTATTGCCAAACTAATATTACCATGGCAATACGTGTTATGGCCGAAAGTTGGACCACCCTTTATGAACTTGGTGGCAACTCTGGAACATAACGGAATAGTGCTGTACGTTCTGCTAAACACCAAGTTCTGCACAAGTGATTTATAAAGTTAAAAGTTTATAAAGTGAGAGTAAACTATATTTTGAAAATGCCACCTAAATTGATGTCCACCAAATCGTAAGTACATACAGTAGTATATATGTATATTACATCCGGTGCGCACTTTAAGTGCAGTAACATACATACATACATATATGTATATATATGCATGTATATACATATGTATAGGAATATGCAGTTGCGCTTTTGTGACAATGCAGCGGCCATTCCGGGAAAATATAAATTGATTGGAAAAGTGTGTGTTCAAAGTGAATAATATTGTTTTATATTTTCAATGTCATAAATATGTATATATTCGAAGTGTTAAAGTATTGTAATTATATATATACATATGCATATACATATATAGATATCAAATTATTATTATTCACTTTGCAACACGTCCAGCACGTTTGCCAACCACCTTAAAAATGTATTCCAACCAAATCCTGCCACGAGTGCGTTTACTCTGCCGACTTTATCAAACGAGCCTCAGCTTCAACGTGAGCCAATCGAATTTCGCCCAAATGAAATCGTTAACATCATCAAAAATCAACTGAATCCGAAAAAATCCCCGGGATGCGACCTCATAACTCCCAAAATGATCATCGAGCTCCCATATTGCGCCGTTTGCACTATCACCCAGCTTTTCAACACCATCGCAAAACTTGTCTACTATCCAGTGAGATGGAAGAAGTTAATTATAATAATGATAGCAAAACCGGGAAAAGACCACACAGTCCCCACGTCGTATAGACCTATAAGCCTACTTTCATGCTTATCTAAACTCTTTGAAAAATGCGTTTTGATTCGGATAAACACGTACCTAAGACTCCAGGAAGGAATCCCGTCACATCAATTTGGGTTTCGTGAAAAGCACGGAACAATTGAGCAGGTCAACCGGATAACATCAGAAATTCGGAACGCGTTCGAAAAACGAGAGTACTGTACTGCCATATTTTTAGATGTCTCTCAAGCATTTGACAGAGTCTGGCTAGAAGGTCTAATGTACAAGATCAAGACAATGCTCCCCAGCAACACCCATAAGCTTTTAGAGTCTTACCTTTACGACAGAAAATTTGTTGTGAGATGCAACTCTGCTATATCTGATGTTCTCACTGTTGGAGCTGGAGTTCCTCAAGGTAGTGTGCTAGGGCCAACACTATACGTCCTCTACACAGCAGACATCCCGACAAGCACACGAATAACAACATCTACGTTTGCTGATGATACAGCTATTCTTAGCCGCTCAAAATGCCCGAAGCAAGCAACTGCGCACCTAGCTCTTCATATGGTCGATGTTGAAAAATGGCTATCAGATTGGCGAATTAGAGTGAACGAACAAAAATGCAAGCACGTTACATTCACCCTGAACAGACAAAACTGCCCACCGCTAAAGTTAAACAACACTCTACTCCCGCAAGCAAACGAAGTGACATATCTAGGAGTACACCTCGACAGAAGACTCACATGGCGCCGGCACATTGAAGCCAAAAGAACACACCTAAAGCTAAAAGCCAGCAGCCTTCATTGGCTTATCAACGCTCGGTCTCCCCTTAGCCTTGAATATAAAGTCCTGCTGTATAACTCGGTACTAAAACCTATATGGATGTACGGCTCCCAATTATGGGGGAGTGCCAGCAATAGTAATATTGACATAGTCCAGCGAGCTCAGTCGAAGATCTTGAGAACCATCACCGGGGCACCGTGGTACGTTCGCAACGAAAACATACAACGCGACTTAAACATCCTACCAGTCAAAGAAGTGATCGCAGAACAGAAGGAAAAGTACTTTACCAAGCTACTGTTGCACCCTAACCACCTGGCGAGAGGTCTAACAAGGTTGAGCAACCAATCACGTCTTCGTCGTAATGACTTACCTACCCAGCGACCGACCTGAGGGACGCGCAACCAGAATGCAGTTTTAACACACTGTTAGCTAAATTTTAATGTTAAGATTCGTAAACTTATTGTTAGTCTCAAAATCTAGAGAAGATTCAATAAATAAAAGCAAAGTCCTCAAAAAAACTTTGCAACACATTTTTTCTCAATATCTGAAAAGTCCCTGTACTGCCTTTAAAGCGTCCCTGTATTTAATACAAGTAATAATTTCAGAGTCGATGGCCTTAGTAGCTAGCACTTCCTTCATTTATTATTTTGTATAATAAGTAACATGTAAATAAATAAATAATTTCAATGGTTCCCTTGCATTTATAGCAACTATGGATGTAAGGATGCTGTACAGGAGGCAGTTTCCGAGGAACTAATTTCCGGAAGTACACTTTCGACGTTGGATTACCAAATATTGTTGGACTAACTAAATGCCAATCAGAAGCGAGTGGTTCCATTTGGCAACACTAGCAAGAATCGTTATGCCTTGCTAAAGTGCTTCCAACGTGTAAGTATTAAAAATTTTAATTTAATATATGTAAATATTTATAGATCATTTCAATTCTAATTTGAATTTTTATGTAGTTTCAGGCAAAATCCAATGATGTCACTAATGGAGTCTATGAGTCTAAGGGTAGTTATGAATTAAGTTCAAATATAAAATTAAGCTCAAGTATATATTCTACTGACATTTCCATTGAGCCGGCAGACGAAATATTGATAGAAGCCAATTTGAAATGTTTTCGAAAAGAGTGCCACAGTGGAAATGAAAGTTTGAATCGATCGGTCCTCCTAGTTGACAATTTATTCCACGTGCAATGTTTTCAAAATGCAATTATGAGGACTGTGAATTTAAGGTAATCGATTTTAAAAATATATGTATATTCTTTATTAACTAACAAGTTCTCTGCTTCAAAAAGTATAGAGCACATGATTAGAGAAGCTTACAGCTCTCATACTAATGCGTGTGTTTTATACATACTTTAAGAAGCTAAGATTAATAAATTAAATTTTGTAGCTTATGGTTATTGTAAGGATCCATCTTGCAATATCTTTATATTTAAAGGGTCTTTTGATGGGGTGGTTAAAGTTTTAACAAGTAGTCTTAAAATAACACATACTAAGTATTTTAAAAAACAAACGCAGTGCAGGGCTGTGAACAGATTTATGGAAAGAGCCTCCATAAAAAACTCTACTGCGTTTCAATATAGAGTTAAAAAAATTAAGAAGTTAAATATGACTAGAGCTTTAGTTGGTAATGACCAGATGACAAATGAGAAACTGCCTTTTTATATAAATTTAATATCAGAAAACAACGCCAAATTTGATTTCGGCAAGGATCCTTATGTCGATGCTTTCGGTATGATTTCTAAAGGGCATTCTCATTTTTTTCAGTATTTATCAACCAAACTCGAAGTCTTTTTATGTGACAAAGAACATATAAATATATTATTGACCCATATAAAACAAGGCACTTTACATATGGATGCCACAGGAAATGTAGTGCAGCCTTTGCACTTTGTAAAGAAGAAAATATTTTTGTATTCATTAGTAGCCCATATCCCTAAGCTCC
The DNA here is from genome assembly GCF_023558435.1 of Drosophila sulfurigaster albostrigata. Classification (NCBI taxonomy): domain Eukaryota; kingdom Metazoa; phylum Arthropoda; class Insecta; order Diptera; family Drosophilidae; genus Drosophila; species Drosophila sulfurigaster. Next base: position 2,443,214 of record NC_084882.1, read on the forward strand.
ATATTGTATTCTCAGTAGCTCATGCAATACTTTCGAATCATACATCGTATGACATTGGAAGATTTTTGTGCGAGTTAAGGGAGTCTTGTTTAAAAAAATCGATTCAAATGGCCTATTTGCAGTAGAATAATAACTGATGTTAGTTTTGCTATTATTGGGGCCATTTTAAAAGAGTTTAATAATCTTGACATTGTAAATTATAATGAAATTTGTTTTAATTATGTGTATAATAATAGTTCAATTTTTCCTAATGTTTGAGTTCAGTTTTGTACAAGTCACTATTGCAAAATTATGTGCCGTAATATTGATGAAATAGTTGGCTTGTACAACATTGAATTAAGAACGTTTTTAAGAAATTGCTTAGGTTACGCCTTATCGATTGACAACGTGCTAGAATTAGAAAAATAGTTCAAGAATCTTGCAATCATTCTTTTTTCTTCATTTATTAATAAGATAGTTAATAACGCCAAAGCATATTTTATAAATTACCGTAACGATACATTTTTTTTAAATTTTAATGAACAATTTTTTGCCCAAACACCATTAAATGATAAAGTAACTGATATAACACTAAATTCAATAACTTTGGCAAGTCCGTTTCGTAAAAAATTTGAAACCACTTACATTGAAGTCATTAATAATTTAAATAAATTTAATACAGCTTACGCGAACAATATTTTTTACTGTCCGAAAATGTTAGAGTTAATTTTAAAAAAGTATATTGTATATAGTATGTTCCCTTCTGGACTAATAATATTGGAATATTTATTGATTCATCTGGCGAAAGACCAAGCAATGGGCCAATTGAATCGTTTTTTTAAAGTAGTTAAGCATAGTATTATTAAACCGAATAATGGGAAAGGGTTAAAATTGGGCCGCTTTATTCAGAAAATGGAGGAATGCTCTGTTTCCGCCATGAAGCAGCTTCAACTTTCTCTCCCTTCACACGATCAACTAACTAACGTAACTATCATAAGACCAAAAAATAATAAACTTAGAATTAACAAAAGTAAATATTTAGATAAAATGGCTGATAAGCGAAAGTTCTCTCGACATATTGAAAGATGGCAAAAGCCAGCTTTGAAGAAGCTTAAAGTGGGAATGTTTAAAAATGATTTTTCCACTTTGGAAAAATTCCGTGACTCTAAAGTCAAAGATTGTAAAAAGGAAGTTGAAAAATTTTTTGAACAGGACTACTCGAACTCAGCCATTTCAACTAAATTTGATATGGAAGATATCCATAAACAATTAATTATTAGATTAAAATCTCAAACTAACAACCTAAATTTAAATCAACAAATAATAATATTAAACTTTGAGTATCTTTTCAGGAAAGTTCATGGTGACTTGGATAGTCAACATTTTGTTTTTAAAATTTGTGTGGGCGATTTGTTTTCGTTAATCGATCAGCGCTGGCTAACAAACTTTATCGTTGATGTTAGCCTCACTGTTCTAATATACGAAAACAAAATCGAAGCCAACATAAATTTGCCTTGTCAATTAGGACAATTTTGTTTTAATAATGATAAATTAATTGGCAAATATATTAGATCTCATAAATTTAAAATACTTATAATTCCCCATTGCTTTGAAAATCATTTTTATATTTTATTTATTAACAAGTCGAGTAAAAAAAAATAATATTTTTAGACCCCTTCGGGGATTCGGGGAAAACTTCTCTGTTTGAAAATTATTATATAAAATTGTTAAAACATATAGAGCCCAACGTAACTTATTCCGTATTTAAAATACCACATAGCTACAATTGTGGCATTTTTATTTTGCAATACGCTGAACGATTTTTATCAAACACTTCGCTTACTGATTTAAAATCGCGTGATTTATTTAGGAGCGAATTGTTTGATAAACTTCTACGGTATGGAGATTCTCTAGATGGTTTTTGTTTACACTGCTGTGCCACCTTCCACAGTGTATTTTTTTGTGATCGACCTATATGCAATAATTGCAAACTAGATTATTATGGTGATACACAGAATTATATTTCTTGCAAATTATTTCAAATCTCCAACTGATAAATGTCTTTTACGGGCATGCTCCGGTTTTCACTTTCACAAGATTCTTTCGAATTGCAAAACGAGAAAATTTGTCTTGCAGAAATAAGAAGTAAATTCCTTTTTCTATATTAAATCGGATCTTATTTGCAAAAGGAAAAAAAGTAGTTGACTCATTGGTTTATTGTTGTTCTTTTAAGACCTAGAAGATCAATTAGGCTTGTAATTATTTTTAAAACGACTAATTTCTAACCCCACCTCAAATTTGGAAATAAAATTTTGCCGTCGGCAACAACAATTTTCGATTTGGTGAGCGACCGATAAGTCCGACACCATGAGTCATCGCCTAAGCTGCCATACTTTTGATGGAATGAAAAAGCAAGTTAAAAATACTTTTATAATCAAACGGATGGCGATAAATTTGTTGAAGTTGGGTAAAATATGTTTTTTAAAAATTAATTAATTTAATTTAATTACTTATGTTCTAAAACTGCATAAAAAAATTGTTGAAAACACCGGAATGAAATCCATTAAAAAGGTGGCATCCCCTTTTTTGTGGGAAACAGCTGATTGCGGTTGAACTGATTTTTTTAAAGAAAGTTTCAAATCCTTCTTTGCAAAAAAGACAAAAGGCAAATATATTTCATTCAAGGGAAGCATAAATAAACTATGCGTTGTTTACTTTTGACCAAAACACAAGTTAAGCTGTTTCAGCAGTAAACAAGTAAGAAAGTTACAGTCGAGTGTGCTCGACTGTGAGATACCCGCTACCCATTTTTAATAAAGGCAAAATATTGCGGTATCATTTTCAAAATATACCGAAAATACTAAAAAAAATACTAAAAATATACCAAATGGTATATTTGGTATATCGATATAGTACACCATTCAAAGTATACCATAGACGGCACAATGTGCCAGATTGTCGGCCAAAGCAACTCAGACCCCTAGTAAGTAGGCGTTTTTCCCATACAAAAGTATTTCCTTAATAACTTCCACAATTTTTATCTGATCGCAACCAAAATTTCAGGAATCATAACTATTACAGTAGTTATTGTATATACCAAAATTTGTAGCTCTAGCTTTAAAATTACACTTGTTATTCGATTTTTGATTTGCGGGGCGGAAGTGGGCGTGGCAAAAATTTGAAACAAACTTGATCTGCGTGCAAACATAACAAATGCTGTCGAAAAATTATAGCTCTATCTCTTATAGTCTCTGAGATCTAGGTGTTCATACGGACGGACGGACGGACGGACAGACGGACAGACGGACAGACGGACAGACGGACATGGCTATATCGTCTCGGCTGTTGACGCTGATCAAGAATATATATACTTTATAGGGTCGGAGATGCCTCCTTCTACCTGTTACATACATTTCCTGCCGGCACAAAGTTATAATACCCTTCTACCCTATGGGTAGCGGGTATAAAAATGAAACGTTCCGATAGCAAAGCGATGACCAAAAACTTGTGAAAACCGGAGCACCTAAAAACGAAAATCTCGGTTTTGGTCCCAAAACGAAAACCGAAAGTTAAAACCGGAGCATGCCTGTTAATCTTTGTTTTGCCTTCTGATTCTTGATTGCCAAATAGTTTTTCATTATTATTGTTGTCATACATATATACATATATAACTTTTTTAACTCAATACCATTAAGAAAAAAAAAACACAAATGAAAATTTTGTTTTCGAAATATTCTTCTTCAATTATGCTCTAATATACATATGTTCATAGTTTTATAATTTTTCAAAATGATTGCCAATATATACCCTGCAGTTCCGAGCGCTAGTTCGTTGCTGGGGAAATAAGCACATACCAGCAGACCACCACTACTTACAAAGTGGCACCTAGCAATCCGTTCTTTAGGTAAACACTTACCCATGGCCAATCGACACCTCCAGTTCTGCAGGGTAGATAGTTATGTTCCAGAGTTTCCACCAAGTTCATAAAGGGTGGTGGCCCAACTTTCGGCCGTAACTAGTGTTGCCAATATGGTAATATTAGTTTGGCAATAATCACAATCTCAATCAATAATCACGCGCGACATGGCCAATAAGATGGGGATATATATGGGTAATAAATATGATAAATAGGTATGTGCATGATCGCCATTTTTTAAATTTGGCAAGGTTTTGACTACTTTAGGTAACGCGCAAAAATTCAAAAAAATTTACTATTCTAGTAAAATGCGATTTTCTCGAAAACGCATAGCACGATTTGAATAAAACCAATTGCAAAGCATTCGATTTTTTTATGTTTATATTATAGCAATGCGCGCCTTCTCAGACAAAGTCTAGGAGAGCGTATAATCGAAAAATGTAGATGTTATTTTAAATTTTCTCGGAAACTGATAATTTGCTATGTAGTATATATTGGGAAATGATACATATGTTAATTATCTATTTTTTAAAGTATTGAGCAATTATGTACATAGTCAAAATGTTGAAAAATCTGCAACACAAAAATTCGACGCTAACTTTGTACTAGCTTCGCAGATGTTAAGCTTTGCCATGCCAAATTGGAATTTATTTGTAATTTTCCCAATAATCACAAAAATTGAATTTTCCCGAAAACGGCTTAACCGATTTGAATAAAACAAAAAGCAAAATATTTGTCTATTTGATTTGAATAGAATAAAAAAGCGCGACATGGCCTACAAGTTCTGCAAATATGAAGAATAATTTGATGATAGCGTAACATAGCGTATTGCCGCTAACAGTGGTCAAGTAAGCTGCAAAATTACGATTTAAATAAGAATATAAAATTGCGTATATTTATTAATTATAACAAAGAAATAAATATGTAAATAGAGTATTTAAATGTAATTTAAATTATAGTTATAGTTGTTTCATTTAGTTATTTTCTGCAAGTATTCGAAGTCCCGCCAATGTCCAAATGGTGTTACTTAACACTGACTGGTTCCACGCTGGTTCCAGTTATTTGATGCACTTGCGAAATGAACTTGTTTTTGCGGGTTAGGAAAATGTAAATTTTCTCAAAAACGGCTCAAGGGATTTGAATCAAAATTGCTATATATCTTCCTTATAGTTGTATCTACGAAAGTATAATGTGCGCTATGGCCGACAAGAAAGTAAAAAAAAATTATGGTCATTAATCGGCAGCATTGATTTTTTGTGCTCATTTTGTATGGGGCTGGAGCTGAGGTTATCGTACTTTTCCTGAAATATCTCAAAAAATAATAAGGATAAATTTATGATTTTTTGTGGGTATATTTATAAAACAATACTCTATAACTTGTCATAACTTATCACTCATAAGCCGATTTGGCCGACAACCGAAAAGCCGAGATATTGGCAAAAATGTTGTTACCCCAATATTTCATTCACTATTTTAGTGCATAAATACTGCATGAAATTTGACGAACATGGATTTAATATAAAGATAATCTAATTTTCTATTGTTTTTGCATTTAAACTTTTTTAATTTAAGTTTAAATATCACGTAAAAAGACGTAAATAAAAAGTTTTTTTTTAGCAGATATTTTTTATATATTATGCTAATAGCCTATTACCTCGGTTTTCTTTGGTTTTTTTCCGTTCAGGCCGAATGTTACGTTCGCCCCATGTAAAAACCCATAAGAAAAAAGTCGGTTTTTCTACGTTCGCGAAATAGTGAACGCACTCGAAAAAAAGCTCACCACTGAACAAACAGCTGACATTTAAAAGCGCTAAGGTATGAAAATAGAAAAATAAAAATTTTATTTTGTTGTTAAAAGCAAATTTTTTATATTTTAGATAAGTCAGAAAACTCGTAGGCCGTCAATGTCGTGGAGTGGCGTCCACGAGGCTATGTTGTTCGAGTTATGGGAGGAGAAATGTAGTGCCTTTTTTGGCCAATCCACAAAGGCGCTCCACAAGGGTGCCAAACTCCTCTCTATTCGAAAATTATCTCCAAAAAATGATTCTCTGTTTCCAGGAACATCGCGCTCCCAAAAACACCCATGCCGCTGCTAAAAAGTAAATTTATTTATATAAATATACCATTGCTGCTAGCAAATCTACTTATGTACATATGCCCAAACTGATGGCGATTTCTTTACTATTTGCAATGGCCTATACTCTATACTCCGTTAATTTTCCCTCCACTTGGTCAAAATCCTCATCAAAATCTTGCAAATTAAGAAAATTTTCCATTTTTAAATGTGCCAGCTGATTTTTGAATTGTTTGCCAACTCGTGTTTACATTTGAACAGCTGACATTTCAGAGCGGCCATATTGAGAAATTTACCGTTGCCCATATTTTTCGGTTCGTGCCAATAGAAACCCTGAAATGGGACTTTGAAAAACGTAAAAAAAACTGAGTGTAGTGGAAATAGTCTATAAGACTGTGACTGAGAGTGAAACACAAAAATGGCCTACTTTTCTATCGATACTTTGATAATAGTGTATGAGAATATCAAATCAGCTGTTCCACAGAAGAAAATATAAACAACATAGTTTCCGCACTCATATAGGCAAAGTGAACACAAACATAAATATGGATAATTTAAAAAAATTAAAATAGTGTGTGGCAATTTCTCGTACAGAAAAATATAATTTATTAAAAATTGTGGATTCGCAAGACTGCATTGAAATTTAAAATAAAAAATATTGCAACAAAGTTTCAATATGTGCTTAGAATATTGTCGCAATAGAAATAGGACTGGAATGTGATTTTATATTTTTTAGAAATTGCATTTATTTAATAGGCGAATAGCTATAAATTTTTTTTTTTGTCATTTCAATGTCAAATGTAGGCACACAAAGGTTGCTAAAAATGGTCACACTAATATATGTGAAATTGGCCGTATTTTCGCTAATATTTTGTTATATGTGATTATTCCACTGCTAAATCTTGCGGCCTTAAAATTATTTCAAATTGATTTGCAATACTTCGAAAACTAACCAAAGTCGAAAGATACAAGTAAATAGACAGAGGCATTAGAAAATGTTTAATGAAAATCGCCAAGACGATCAATTTGACCACTTTGTACATGAAAATGATCGATTCAGAGCAAGTTGCTTTTTAAATAAATAGAGTCAATTATGGGAAAAAATAAATTTATATAAACCTCAGTGTCAAATAATTTATTAAATTGCTAATTTTCATTTGAATTTGCCTTTGATGTTCTTGATCTTCCTGCCTAAGATTTGCTTTATTACACCCAAACAGCTGGTCGCGTGAAACAGTTTTGGTGTAAGCAGTTGCACTGAAGCAGATGCACTTGGTTTGCATTTTAGTTTCATTCTTAGTTTTTCAAAAACAAAATAAAAAATTTTACTTTTTCTGACTTGAAGGACGAGGATTGTACACAAAATACTTTTTTCCCGCATTTAGTTTTAGTGAGTTGTCTTCAGTCGTCTGTAAAATATTACCTCCTAATATTTCAATGTGTCGCAGTTATCAGGAATGTTTTCCTTTTCGATATATTGTCTTGTTGCATTAATGGCATCTGCTCTTTGACTTTGCTTGGCAAAAATTAAATTTTGTATTGAGTTGACGTTGGTGTTGGTGGACACCGTGGACTTTGCTAAAAGCAATTTTTGCTCCAATACGCTCTCTTTTCTGTTTTGGTGCTAATTCCGGCTCTAATTTCTCTGTGGGTTATATTCTAAGTGCAACAACATGATAAAACAAGATAAAACATTTTATGTGAGTACGTAGATACTTAAAAGAAGCTTGAAGGTTGACATAAACATGCTGCGAAACTCCTTTTTTATAGGAGTTATTTTGTCAGTCATTATGCTCTTCGGAACATTGTGGAATCTCACGTTTAACCTGAAGTCGTTTCTTGCTGGCTACCAGTACATGCCGAGATTTGGAATACCATTAATCTGAGACAATGATACTCCGAAAAGACTATCTATAAAAACATGGGAAGTAGAGGAACACAGTCCATTAAAATTCTTGGCGGAATGCCATGAGACAGCAGCAATATTAAAATCACCAAAGTAACGATCAGAAAGCATGTTAGAAATGTTATTAATTATAGAAAAATGAGCTAAATATAGAGCATCATCTGAAGCAGGTGGATATACGAATAAGAAATAAAAATGTTAAAACTACCAAAGGATAATTTTACATCCACTAGCTCAATATCAGAAGTGTGATCAATCAATTCTAATGCAAATTGAGCATCTACTGCAATTAAAACCCCACCGCCTCGACATAGCTTGCGATCACGTCTGTATAAGGAAAATCTACTAGGAAATATTTCCGTATCAAGAATGTAATTTTTTAACCATGTTTCAGTAAAGGCAATGACATTGAAAGTGAAAGGCATACTATTTAAATGTAGGTCAGTAAGTTTACTGCAAATGCCTCTTACATTCTGACAGCCAAGAAGTAAAGAGGATGTTAGTTTTTTGAATTGACAGACACAGAAAAAGGCTTTGGATTACAATTCTTGCTACTATTAGGAAGATAAACCGGAGACCGATTATGCCTTTTACCAACAAATTCTTTGACTAATAGGTGTTCCGGCCAAAACACTTTACTGCACATCATGCTAAATTATTCAGCAGGAATACTTATTTTAAAAGATGAAATTTCCCGCTCGTTTCAGGGGCAAGCCTTGAGACAAAAATCTGTTTACGCTGTGGCATCGCAACTAACATGTTGCGGACAACTGAAGTATGAGCTGGAGGCGATTCTTCAATCGTTACTGATAATCTCGACATAGGATCGTGATGGTTGAATTTTTTCAAAAGTCTCCATCTCAGCCGACACCAAAATCGATGAAGTAGCAAGAGATTCCATACATAATGACGTAATGTCATGATGTCCTGCCTCCAGAGCTACCGGAGATTGAGGGGACTAAATGACATTAATACGCCAGCAGGTGGTACGGATAAACTTGGAAGATCTACAGGGACAGAAAGCTCAATCGGGGCATCCGATAGACGCGTATTGGCCTTTTTACGCTTCGGAGACTCGGCCTAGAGCTTCATACTCATACCCAGAATCCAAAGCAGAAAAGTTATCAGAGAGTTTTTAAAAGCCCGCCAATACATCTCTGAAACCAGTTCGCGTCTGCCGTACAAAACCCAGCGATATCGCGCTCGGAGTCCCTACAGTGTTCACAAGTCCATCTTAATCCTGACTTGGCTGAAATTATATCAACAATACGGCCGATAAAGCCAGCACATTTCTCGTGAGCTAAGTTGTCGCACAACCAGCAAAAAACAAAACCAATTTTTGTTATAGCAGGCTAACATATTGCTAAAACAAAGTTAGGTAAACAAAATCAAAATCAAAAATAAGAAATATAAACAAAGAAGGTAAATTAATTGCAACCCAATATGATCTGTACTTACAAAGCACGAAACACAGAGAGTAAGCGCAGGTCAAGCGAGACGCAATATAGACGATAGCCAACTACAACACCAAGAGAGGAAGAGTTAACTATTGTGAGCGCACAAGAATAGCAAGTGAAAACAAAGAGCGCGAAAGTAAATAAAAATACATCGATAACTTCTGTTTCGGTTGAAAAGCTATCTACATAATCGTCCACGTAGTGGTATTCGGTGATGGCTTTGACCGCACGAGGACCCGTGTGTTGGTGTTCCAACGACTTCACGTAGTTTGCCGCATCTCGTTGGTCGTCTCTTTCACAACATAGAAATCGTTGTACACATCTATCCTGTGCTCGTATAACGATTTAGTGAAACATCTCCTGGGTATTGCCGAAGTCTCCGACAGCTCCTTCTTTGAAGTGAAAGAGAACGTCTGCTAACGACTCGTAGTGCTGTGGACCCATGTCCATCACCGAATTTAACGAATCACCAACCATCGCCGCTGTGTCAAAGACCTGCTTCTCTGGCAAACACTTCTGCTCCAAGCGCCGAACGTATCCTTAATAAACGAAATAGTTCACAAGTTGCCTGTACGCTAGGCCAAATGGTGAATCACGATTTATTTTCCTTTCAATATTGACTAGTCTCTTTAATGCCATATCAGAGCTCCGTGGCATTAAGTTGTCGTTGCGCTTCCATTAGAGTCCTATCTAATATCTCTCTTTGAGTCTCACAATGATATCTTCGAGAATCTGTTGCGATCTGGTGTTCGCGCTGGTTGCAACGGCCGATGCGAGCTTCACGCCAAAGTTCTCCACTCGGTTACTAACTTTTATACTGTGTCATCCTGCAGCACAGGAAGATGGTAATTCTCTGCAATCCTTTGTTGGACCAAAGACCAGCCACTCCAGCTTGTAGGCAGATGCATAGGGTTCATTTGCAAAGAGATGTCTACTCTCTATTGGCCCAACTCGTCGCCAATCTTTTTCGATGCATCGGCAGGCTTAGGCTCCGCACTGCTTGTACGTTCTGCGAATCGTAACGATGGCGCTTTCCCGCTCCGCTGATTTGTAGATTGACTAAAGTTGCGGGTTTTCTGACAAATCTAAGGCCAAACCAATATTTATTCAGCTGCCGTCGGATAAACTTGCAAAGTGCTGGAATGCCATGCCCACTCAGTTCTTCTTCCTGGTGGCAGCTTTGCGGACAATCCCTCCATTAGCGTCGGGTTGCTCAAATGGATCAGATCCGAGAACCATAGTCGATGGTGTCGGTGCAGAGGTCTTGCGTTTCGCAAAGTAACCGGCAGATTGAGTTTGCTGACTTCTTGTTTTCTTGTTTTCCTGGAGAAGTGCTGAGTTGATATTCTCAACAATTAGTCGTACCAGGCAATCAAGAATTAGCAACTCCCTTGCTGAGGTAAAATAGTGCATCACCCGGCACTAACAGTCTACTTAAACTTCCTACTCAATTTGTCGCTGTGTGAAAATTCATTATAATGGAATCCGTAATATGAGAGTATTTTATTCTGAGTGAAAATTCATTAAAATCTATTTTAAATCTATGACTTTTTTCTTACCGCAATGACTTACTCTAATTCTCTACAAGAACGTGCACTTTTCAATCATCTGCTAAAGTACTGTAGGATGTGACTGTGACTGTCACAATGGTCATTAAAATATCACATATTACTCTTTGAACTATCGATTACCTAACACTAAAAACCACTAGTCGAAATTTAATTTATTTAAGAAATAAATGTTTATAAAATATATGACAAAAGACGGCTGCTGAGGTCAGGTGTTGCTTTGGTTGATATTCTGGTATATTTTCATTTTAAACTTAATAGTATATTGATATAGAAACTATAGTCTTTTTATTTAAGTACGTATATTTATTTGGTATATTTTAAACACAATACCGTACTGATTTGCCTTCATACTCTATTTAGAACAAGTGCACCGGCTTCAATCATGCAGTTTTATTATGCAAGTTCTTACACCAAAACTGCATTACTCGACCAGCTGCTTAGGGGCGTAAAAGTAATCTAACTCAGACAGGAAGAATAACAAAGGCAATAGAAACAAATCCACAGAAAAGTAGTAATTCAATAAATTATGAGGCACTGATATTTGCGTTTTACATCTTAATGATTAACTCGCTCTGCAACGATTATATTTATGTATGCCCCTGTCTATGCTAAGAAATTTAATTTGAAGGTGCTAAAATGTGTAAGTGGAATAATCAGCTGATTTTCATTCATACCGCACTTTTTCGATAAATATCCCAAAATATTATCCAAAACGGCCACATTTTTAGAATAATTCTTCTTCTGTTCTTTTGGCCTAAGAATATGTATAATAAAAAAAAAAACAGTATAATATTTGATTTCATCAACCATGAACTGCAAATAAGACACAATAGACTATTTTTTACTTAAAAAGTGAATAGAAAAAAATATATATTAAATATTATGAAAATAACAAAATTATTAAGAATATTATATAGAGCACAGCCCAGCCCATTGTGCTCAATTTTATTTAATATAAAAAGACATGACGTATTTTAAAATGGTATTGTTAATTTATGGAATTTGCGCTTAATGCTTTTAATTATAAATAAGAAAGTAAATGTGTATTTAATGATTTTAGAAAAACTCGTTCGGTTACATGCTGGTCTGTCACACGACTACGGGAGTCTGAAACAACACTCTTTATGGCAGAAGCCCACGGTTCAAATGAAACTGACCTAGGCATGATTAGGCAACTTAATGCCACCTTCGCTAGCATAGGCATAGTTGACATTCGCGAGATCCAGAATTCCAACGGATTTGTCTGATATTTTAGAAGGGTATCTTTTATTTCGATGCCCTCAGCGGTAACCATATTCGCTTCTTTCAATTTTGTATTAATCATAGAAATCATTGGATTCACTAAGCTTACGGTCACATAAGAATCTGCGCTCACATTTTCAGTGGATATATCATCTCAAAAATATCAATATCGCCTATTTTTGCCAAAAAATATCCCGATGATAATATTTTTTTAAGAGGAAAAATATCGATATTTCGATATTTTGATATATTTCCGTCATCCCTTGGCATAAGGTTATAAACAGAAATTTCAGTGATTTCAGTCCAAACAACGTTTTATTCAAAACCGATAGCTTTCATACTTGTTTATATGTACTTGTACTACATCTATATTTAGTAGCCCGATGTTTCGCAGCCGGATATTATAATTTTAACTAAAGGTTTGCGTTTTATAGCTTTACTTAAAACCATGTACAAATTCATTCTTTATTGTTCAATTGTTCATTGCTTGTGTCCGTCTGTCAGTATGAACACCTACATCTCATCTTGTAATATAGTCTATAAGAGAGAGAGCCAACATTTTTTTTTCGAATTTCTCTTACAGTCTATAAGAGATAGAGCCAAATTTTTTTTTCCAATTTTAGTATATACAATAATAATATACACTCTTTAATAAAAATTGTCCAAGTTATTAATGAAATACTTTTGTGTAGGCAGAAACGTCTACTTACTAGGGGTCTAGTTGTTTTGGCAGACAATCTTTGCATTCTATTGTATATCTTGAAAATACCATATCAACACACCAAATATACCGTTTGGTATTTTTATAGTATATTATTTCGGTATATTTTGAGAATAATACCGTGATATTTTTCTTTTATTTAGAATGAGTAGTGGGTATCTCACAGTCGAGCACAATCGAATGTAACTTTCTTTTATTTTTTTAATATAATAGAAGAGTGCACAAGAAATAACAATACTAGCACATCTAATATTTCTTGTATCTTACATTAAGTACTGCTCCCAAATGTGCGAAGTCGAATTCCGCGTAACTCCGATACTAGAAAGTACATATGTGGGTGTCAAAATAGCAGCTCCATAGTCTAACAACCTAGTATTTCGCACTGCAAAGGGAAGAGAAGCATCAAGATCAAAAGAAATAGATTTTTTGTAATATTGTGGAGTCGCAAGACTATTTTTGAAATTGAAAATAAAAAAAATATTACAACCAAGATGCAATAATATGTGCTTAGGATATTGTATAGAAATAGGCAATGAATGTGATCTGTTTTGTTTTTTTTTTTTGTTAAGTGCATTTATGTAATCGGCAATGTTTTTTTTTTTCTTGAGTTTGTAGTTAAAAATTTCTTGTCAATGTCATTATCAGTACTAGATTTAAGTTTTTGTTTACCAAACGACCAAGAGTCCCTTGGTCGTTTTTTTTTTCAGAATAGTATCTTGATCGCTCTCCCTTTCTATCTCGCTGTGCACAAATACTTAAATAAATTAATTACATTAAAATCAAGAAATTTTGTGTTTCTGAATTCGAATTGGCCAGATACATTTAGACGGGACACTCAACACCGCCTTCGTTAATGAACCACCGAAGGCCGCATCATATCTCGGATAGTTTGAGACTCCCGTCAGTCGGTGCAGTCGAAGCATCAACAAATTTTCTTAAATTTGTCTTGGTCACTGGAATAGACGCTCTTACGCTTTATAAGAACAGTAACTTTTTCTAAGAAATAATCGGTTTTTATAGAATGAATAAATAGCTGCAGATATTAATCGTACTTGGAGCGAGATTTCCTTGAACTACATAGAATGCTTGTATCATTCTATGAAGGAAGTTATTACTAAGAAAGCATCTAGTCCTCACTACTGAAATTTTTTTTATCTCTTATAAATTAGATATTAAACCCAATTAAAAATTTAAGTTAGAAAACAAAATACGTTTCTTGTAAAACATTAAAAAACCTTTGTGCGTCTCTTCTAATAAAAAATGCTTTACGAAAAAATCATTACATACCAAATGCGTTTGCATAATAACTTCTTTAGAATCATCATTAAATATTCATAATTTAAAACAATTTTTAGAGCAAGAAAAAGTGCGTATAACGTAAGACAAGCATCGTGCTACAGACGAGCAGTTTGTTCTGACAGGAAACCTTTTTAAATCAGATAGGCGAGTAGTAATTTGATATTTTGTTGCAAAAATTAATATTTTATTATTATTATGATTATTATTATTAAAAACAATTAAAATTTGAATCATAATTTTCTTCAAATGGGTTTTTATAATTGTTCTTAAAGTTATTAATAAATGGATCGCAATTATATATTTTATCATTTACTTTATCAGAAACATTTTTACAATCTTTTAAACCAACTAATCCTGATGCAAACAAATTGGAAACTTCTTCAATTATATCGCAGGGTATAATACTGTCAATTTTATCGTAATTTATAACTGAATTGCATTTAATATTTTTGTCACAAATGAAACAATTTTTTGTATCATAATTATAGCGGATGCAGTCCATGTGAAATGAATGCTGGCATAAAAAATAGACAGAGGGCATATGCAACGATTGACGACATTGATCACAGCAGCTATTACGAAATTCTATTGGATTAAATGTAAATTGGGACAATAGAATATTAGTTGATTGTATTGTCTCACGAAGCTCATCAATTAATTCAAGGTCAGTTTTAGCCTCTTCCCTATTTTGAAAAAATTTCTTCACCATTAAATTTCTCAAATATAACACCTTGGTGCCAGGAAAGGACAACAAAGGTGCAACACTTTTACTTTTTTTTAAATTTTTATCAATACAAATTATAGTTCCTGGATCTGTGTCATCATTAATAGGATTGTTAGGTTCAATTTTAAAAAAAAACGACTTACATATTATTAAAGTATTATTTAATCTCAGTGGCGTTTGTTTTAAGTATTTATGAATTGTTTGAGACGATATTTTTTTATCGCGCCAAAGACTTAGATAATGAAGAAGTTTATAATAATGTAGTCCTTCGTCACTATTTATTTGTTCTTTCGAAAAATCAACTAATAAGTTTGTACAAAACTCGTCAAGGTTGGAAAAAATTATTAGATACGGAAGTATATTTTGAATTTTACAGTTTTGCACTAACGTTTTAAGAGTCTCCAAAAGCATTGAAGAATTCATTGCAAGAAGTTCTCGCCCATGCTCTTGAAAGAAATGTAATATTTCCTTTTCTTCAGTGTTGTGAAAAATCGAAATCAAGTTCTCTGACTTACTTTGGGCATTTACAAGACTTAAGAAAGGGTTGTCGTGAACTAATAGTTGCTGAAAATCACAAAAGTGCGATCGAGAAGACCAAAATTGCTGAATTCTTAAACTAAGTGATTCACGATGAAAACATCTTTCATGCAATTTTTTTTGCTCGACTGTCCGATTATGATTAGTTTTTAGTAAATTACTTAAATATCGATTAAGATTATTGTTGTATCTGGAATATAGTAGTTTAGAAATAATGTCATATGGTTTGATCGGACCAATAGTACGCTCAAATTCCTCAACAGCCGAGCTTACTGCGCCTCTCATCAATAAATTATTGCCGAATTTTAATCGCACATACGACGTATTCCGAGAGTTGGCATTTCCTGATCTTTCTAGTAATCGAAGTGTATTATCATACATACTTTTGGCAAGCAGACGTTGAACTTTAGTTGCAGTATTGTGCTCTTGCAACATGAATATGTTCAATGCTTCCGTCTTAGTTATGATATAATATGAATTTCTTCCTTTGCCACTGCAAACACAAATTAAATTCTTGATTCTTTGGTGAAACACAATTAACTTATTTTCTACATCGACGCAAATTACGAGGGAATCGATAGAAGTATTCACCACAACGATAAGATGGTGTCCTATCCAAGAAATAAACTTCTTCGTTCCACCAATGGCGTAGCAGGGGCTTCGATCTTTTCCATTGCGAGTAAAACAGTATATGGCATCATCTCGGCCAGCGACAAGAAAAGATTCGGATCCAATCGGTTGTGATATTGTAGAACAATGATTGTCAACATTCTTGTTCGTATCCAAAACGCTTTTGCGCTCGACAGAGCCCTTATCATTTAATGCAAGGCAATATATACCATCAAGGCAGGTTACAAACATATTGTATGTTTTTATGTCTGATACCATAGAATTTCTCTCAAATTGTATGCCATTTATCGAGCCTGTTCCAATAATATGTCTTCGAAAGTTGAGCACAATTTTACTACTGATTTTGCCGAAATGAAGTAATAGATCTCCTTTTTCAAACCCAATACCGATTGCAAATATCGAATTTGGATTATGATCTCCCATGAACTCTGCTTGAAGAAATGTTGCCGCACTCGTTGATCTGATGAGTTCTGTTGAAATGCAACATGCATGTTTTTCCTTCTTCATCAAATTCTTCAGATCGTATACTTCAATGCGAAAGGAAAAAATTTCTGCATCATCTTGTGTTATGAGAGTAAGTAAATGGTTTGTCGTTAATGCACACAATTTAACTGGTTTTTGACTGTTAGGGCATTTAAAGCTTGTAGTTCTGAGATTATCATTTTCGAATATAACATGTATAAATCCATCCAAATCACAAAGTACAGTCGTACTGCTTGTTAAGGTATTATTAATAGTTTTGGTAAAATTGCAACAGTGAGCAGTAATATCGGCTTTTATTGTTTCCAATCCACTTGAATTTACAGCTCTTAACTCGAAGAGTTCGACATTTTTCCACTCCAACACACTCATCATAAAAATATAAAGCAGATCGAGAACAAAGAATTATTTCACATCAGCTGTTATTCAGTGTGACCCCACCTTGGCTAGTGAAAATATATCATCAATGTGAAAATAAATATATTGATATCTCGTTTATGTTATGCGGTTTCACACTAATTGCATCTGCTTAGAAAAAATTCTATTCTGGGATGCGAAAATTTACAAGGTTGAATCCTTCGAACAGCTGTTAAGGCGTGGGAAAGTACATATGTATGTATATAAACTCAAGCAGAAAAAAAATTTCAAGGAAACATAAACATGCAAAAGGAAGCATTTTACAATATGATTGAATATCTCTATTATTAATACAAGACTCTCTGCAGCTGCAGAGCTGCTTTTCAGAAATTTCTAACGATTAGGCCTATCTAAATACATAGGTTTTAAGATGAACTGAACTCGTCAGCTCTATTAAAAATACGACTTGAAAAGTTTTTGGCTCGAGTTTCGGTAGTGGAGAAAATAGTAAATCAATTATTTGAAATTTCAGAGTTGGAAATGTGAAAAAACAGCATCATAAAACCATTTAAATATATTTTAGATATGGTATCACAATTCCAATTTATTTTAATGGTGTTGTAGTTATAAATAAACATTATGATCCGTCGGAAATTAATTAAAAATGAAATAGTGAAAGGATTCTATTCTGTGAGGAAGTCAGTATTTACAATTTATGTATACGAAGTGTACGATTTAATGCTTATACGCTGTTTAGACTGGAAATCATTGAAATTTGAGCAAAATTATTTTTTTCCGCGTAACCCCGTATAAAGAACACGGACTTGCAAAAATTTGACGGCGACATTTCGTTCCGCAACTCAGGAGTTCTATATTCGAAAAATAGGCAAATAGGCAATAAGATGGATAATACAAAAAAAAAATATAAAGAAAGAGATTCAGGCATTTTCTCGTGAAAAGAAAAAGCATTAATTAATATAGTGGAGTCGAATGATTAGTTATGAAATTTAAAATCAAAAAATATTGCAACCAGGTTGTGCTTGGAATATTATCGTCATAAATGTGATTTCATGTGTTTTTTTTTTTGTAATAATTGCATTTATTTAATAATTTCCATGCTTAATTTGACCACTTTGATGCTCGTTGCAGAGCGCGTTGCTTACTATAATGTTAAACGGAAATAAGTAAAGTCAAATGATAAATAATATTTATATATACTAACACTTTTTGAATAACGGCAGTGTCAAAATTTTATTAAATTCCTCATTTTTGGTTGATGTGTTTCTATTGCTTTTGATTTTCTTCTTCCTGTCTGAGTTTGTTTACTCTTTCACTCCTAAGCAGCTGTTCGAGTGTTGCAGTTTTGGTGTAAGAGCTTGCATCACAGAACTGCATCATTGAAGCACAGGCTTGGTCTAAATAGAGTGTTACAGCTATAATATTCAAACAATTAAAATGTTACCATTGTAAAACGTTGGATACAAAAATACTATAATATTTAAAACTTAGATCTATCGTCAACAACCCAATTGAATTTCTTGTCCATGACTGTGACTGCCGTACAATCCAGTAGACAACTGGCTAACATGTCACAACATGACATTATTGGTATATGTATGCATGTGAAGTTCTACATCGTTTCTGCAGTTCTGAGCACTAGTTCGTTGCTGGTAAATTAAGCACTTACCAGCGGACCACCACTTTCCGTTTTTGTATGAAATGTCCGCAAATAGGGTCAACCGCCACGGTTGGCCGTTATAAATTAAAAAACATGTACAATTACAATTACATTTTTTATTTAATTTTAATTTTTCTTTATTCTAATAAGTCAGATTCTTTTATTACTTGAAGGCATCTTGAGTTTTTAAAATATTGTTTTTTTTTTTGGGAGCTGCAGGGCCTTTCTCAATTGGTCCACACTTATTGAATCTGGAAATAAAATGGATTACAAAAGTTTTAATAGATTGAAGTGAATAATGATTATTAAATAATTGTCTTTTAAAATACCGATCATAACACCAAAGAAATCGTCTTCTTTTTTAGGGCCTCTTTCCCCTGTCATTATTTCCATAACGTAGATTTTCTGTCATAATTTCCACTTCTTGTTTAGGCACATTTTCGTTAGCCATCTGTACATCTTAACTTTTCATTATATTTGAGTTTTTGCTGCTGCTGCTTTAGCAGTCTTAAATGACGATGCTTGTCAACATTCATTAACATTTATTTAACATTTACAAATAAAACATATAACACATAATATTTTTTAAGTGCCTCACCTAATAAAATTGCGATTGCTCCGCTTTGCACTTCTCAACTGAAATGCTTGTAAAAATTTCGTTTGGGCAAAAGAGCAACACAAAATAAAATAAACGGTTCTTTCGGGACAATTGTTTTTGTAAGCGGTGGGCGTTCGTGTACTATGGGGTCACTTTTGTAAGTACCCATGTAGTGATCAGCGAGGTAAGCACTTAACAATGGCCAATCGCCACCTCCCGTTCTGCAGGCGCACGTTAATTTTGTGTCTTAGAAGTTTGAAGTTAAATGACGACCACACAAAGACTGCGTTGGCTCTGCTGATAGTTTGTAAGCCTAACATATTGTGGTGTGCGGGCAGTGCTGCCAACTTTTGACCAGCAAAAACAGCTGTGTTTGAAGGAATGAATGGAGAAAAAACTCAACAAAATTATTTAAAAATCCAAAAAAATCTCCACTTCATAGTCGACGCAGCATTTTCCCATCCGTCACAATCCGATTCTCTATATTACAATAAAAATGGATAGAGTATATCTTTTGCTTGAAATTAATACTTTACCTTATGCTTAGAATGCATTCCTTAATTTGGATTTAATTAGGTTAACCTGGCTATTTCCGCCACAGTTACCACCAAAATTTGTTTGTGTTGCTGATGTTGGCCCACTTGATCAAATTGAAATGGAAACACTAAGCGAGTGATGACATTAGCGTATTTCGAGAAAACAATCGATACGCCAACACATTTTCTGGATTGTTTATAAGTGACTATCGTAAATCTGCCACTTTTCCATATTTTGTACTTTTTGTACTTTTGTGTTAACAACACAAAAAAAGTTGGGAAAAGCCAACAGAATTACTAAAAAAGCTAGAATTCCCGCTTTTCACAATTCCCGCAATTCATAAATTTTTCACGCAGTTAGCCTTCAAAAAAAGTCAGTTTTGACGGGAAAAAATCCAAATTAGCAGCACTGTGTGCGGGTTTGATTCCTGATCGGGAATACATACATACATACATATTTGCATTTTTGAATAATGCGATTTTCATTTTTTCAACCCCTTTCAAGCTTACTCACAGAAGAGAACTAATTGCGGCTTTATTTTTAATTATGTATCTAAAATATTTACATTTAAATATTAAAATGAAGCCGCAATTCTTTTTTGTAAACACTATCTAAAACTGTATTTAAAAAAGTGCAGTAATGCGACTTTACAGTTTTAATTAACGCGATTTCTTTTCACGATAAAATGCCTCGCACGCTTTTGTTGTTTTTAAACTTATCATATTTAGCATGTGATCGTTTTACCAATATCAGTGCGAAAAAATAGACAATCTATTTTTTCGTCTGTGGAACAGGCGAATTGACATCCAAATACACTTCAGTTTTGGAATAGCGATGCCCCTTATTTATTTGTGCTGCAAAACAAAATTTGTTGTATGGAGTTGTGCGGAAAAAACGAGATTTTATTCATCTGGGAAGCTTGACAGCGGAATCATCGAGGAATTTAATAGACAAGTACAACTTAAACTACCACAAAGGAGTTTTCAAATGGGCACTACAACCCAGCAAGCAAAGTTAAGAGGGCTCTAAATTATGTGTCCAAAAAGAGCCGATTTAAAGAGTGTTTTCTGAGTAGGCACATAAATAAGATCGTTTTCGGAGCGCAATCAGTGCATTCTAGACATCGACTCATAAAATGGTCTATTGTCTGAGCATATTCGGAGTTAAGTTAAGTAAGAACTGAGTTAAAACAGCGCTTAAGATAACGGAATGCAGATTTGCGATAATCGAGATCACAAAACATTTATTTAGTTTCTGCATTACGTGCCTTGCAAGTCGGTCGTGATTAGTGGACAATTAAAATATAAAATATACGTTAAGTTAATAATAAAACTGTGAATTTGAAATCCTAACTTTATAATATTTCAATTATTTTTAAATTTTTCTTCAAATTCTTTATATTTTTCTAATATTGTAATTTGTTGAATTAAATAAAAATTATATAAAGATCAATTTATCCACACGATTGTATAAACCAAAACGAGTCCGATAAGAATTTTTTCGGTGCGATTTAAGTGCCTAAAAATTATACTATTATGAGTATTTTCGGAGCGTTTTCAATGCTTGATTAGGAGGGTGAAAGCACTTATTTCTGTGTCAAAAAAGAGTCATATTAGACTCAGAAATTGCCCTCTTAAAGTGCGACCGTTTTCACGGAAAAAAACGCTCTTTCCGGACTCTTTTTTGGGCACTTTATGATGTAAAATGCTCATAAAAAACTATCAGAAAACTGTCAGAAATCGCTCAAATTGCTTGCTGGGAAGGTCATGGACAAGAAAAAAAACACATATGTACCATATGTACCTGGGTTTAGGCTTGGCTTATTTAAGTAAAAATATGATAAGCTTATATAAATTAATTTTAAATTTTGTTTACATTAAGAATATTTAATTAGAATTATAACAAACATTTTATTTAATTTGTATATTTTTTAACTTTTTATTTGGCATATTTATAATTTTGTAATAGAATATGTGCCGATCCAACGCAAATGGCAAGAAAGTGAGTGGACGAGAGTTCGCGAGATTCTCTGCATCTATCAGAAGCACGTGATCCTTACATGTCATCTTTAGGTGACAGCACACTTCTAATACTATAAGTTTCCACGCTCCTCCTTCAAATGAATTCAATTGTTAATTGAATATCCTTTCAATCAATTAATATAATGTTAGTTACAAAACGCACAGAGAGGGGTGACCGCTATTGAACAAACGTAGATCGATACTGGAGAAGCAAAATGCCGACGGTATTTTGCAGATCTAGCGCCGAGCCCTTGCAAAGCTCGGCTCTGCGGTGGAGAGTTGTGGGAGAGAGAGAAGTTGAGCGCACTGGATCTTGAGTGCTTTCTTACGCGTCAGCGCATTGCGGGTGAGCGAAAAGCATCGAGTGCTTTTCGGTCGGCGGAACGGAGAGTGTGCCACTCACCTACAATGCGCTCGCATCAACAATATCATCTCCATAATGTTGAGGCAAACTTCGACAGCTTCTTGTCAAAGTGAGTTAGAGAGTTATTGGAAAAGTGATTAACTTGAGAGTGGGTTGGTGTTCGACAATAGTCTTGTTTATCTCTTCTTTTTTTAATGTGTTTATAAACTAATAAAAATATAAAGTAAGAAGCTACAGTCTTGTGTACTCGATTTTACCCATTTTGAATAAAATAAATATATTTTGCGGTATTTTTTTAAATATACCAAATATACTGCAAACATACTAAAATATACCAAATGGTATATTTGGTATTTCGATATAGTACCGCATTCAAAATATACCATAGACGGCACAATATACCAGATTGTCGGCCAAAGCAACTAAGAGCCCTTAGGCTGATGTCAGAGTGCGCGCGAGAAGCGAAACGAAGCGATGCGAGAAGCGATGAGCAAAGCGAGAAGATGTCAGAGTGAGAGCGTTGCGAGAGCTACATTGTTCTATTTTTCAGTTATTAATATGATGGTGATAGATTCGGACGAAGATTGTTTTGCTTCAAGTGCAACATTTAACTTTGTTTTAAAAAAAAGTGGCATCCACCCGCTTAGCTGCAGTAGAAACGAAAAAGGAGAGCTCAAAAATTTATATAATGACTTGAGAAACCACCCAGAAAAGTTTTTTAACTTTTCAAGGATGTCTATTTCGATTTTTGACTATATATTAAATAAAATTAGTAGTCGGATTGAGAAGCGTTTGCCAAATTTTAAAATAAGCGGTAATTAAATCACAGAATGCAACAAAACAATCGTACGCTCTGAGAGAGTTGAAGCGATAAAGCAGGTTGCAAACTGCTCTCTCGCTTTGCTCTCGCTTTCTCGCCTGAACTCGCAACTCGCTTCGCTCTCACTCTGACATCTTTCGAGCGATTGCATATGTAAAAGGTTGCAGTGGTTTATCGCTCGTTCTCGCCCAATATTATCGCATCGCTTCTCGCGCGCACTCTGACATCAGCCTTAGGCTCTAGCCCTAGGCGTTTTTGCCCATACAAAAGTATTTCTTTAATAACTTCGACAATTTTTATCTGATAGCAACCAAATTTTCAGGAATCATAACTACTACAGTAATTACTGTATATACCAAAATTCGCAACTCTAGCTTAAAAATGTAAATGTAAAAATACGCTTGTTATTCGATTTTTTTGATTTGCGGGGGCGGAAGTGGGCGTGGCAAAAATTTGAAATAAACTTGATCTGCGTGCAAACATAACAAATTCTATCGAAAAAAATTATACCTCTATCTGTTATGGTCTCTGAGATCCAGTATTTCATACGGACGGACGGACAGACACACAGACGGACATGGCTAGATCGTCTCGGCTGTTGATGCTGATCAAGAATATATATACTTTATAGGGTTGGAGAAGCCTCGAGTTAGAATGATCCTTCTATCTGTTACATACATTTCCTGCCGGCACAAAGTTATAATACCCTTCTACCTTATGGGTAGCGGGTATAAAAACTTATGGCGTAAAACAATCGATAATGGGATGAGATGAATTGGAAAAATAAGACATTCGCACATATTATTGGTCCAAGAGAAGAATAACAGCTAAACAATTTTTAAAAACCGGTAGGGATAAATCAGCTGGTCACAGAATGAAATTTTGATCCAATGAACTGTCGTCTGGATGAAGATACATCATTTTAAATTTGTGGTAAACATATTAAGTTAGCATAAGTCGCCAAGACTTAAAACATTAATTGAAAATAGATTGTAAAACGCAGCACTCTCTTGTCAGCCTGCTGCATTTGGAACTTTGGAGCGAGTAACTCGATCACTTACGAAGATTAACTCTTTCGTACCCACCCGTCTGCTGTTAATCACTATTCGAATATTTTTATCCGATATTCGTGGTTATACCCGCTACCCATAGGGTAGAAGGGTATTATAACTTTGTGCCGACAGGAAATGTATGTAACAGGTAGAAGGAGGCATCTCCGACCCTATAAAGTATATATATTCTTGATCAGCGTCAACAGCCGAGACGATCTAGCCATGTCCGGCCGTGTGTCTGTCCGTCTGTGTGTCTGTCCGTCTGTCCGTATGAACACCTAGATCTTAGAGACTACGAGAGATAGAGCTACAATTTTTTTCGACAGCATTTGTTATGTTTGCACGCAGATCAAGTTTGTTTCAAATTTTTGCCACGCCCACTTCCGCCCCCGCAAATCAAAAAAATCGAATAACAAGCGTAATTTTAAAGCTAGAGTTGCGGATTTTGTATATATATATAATAATAACTATACTAGTTATGATTCCTGACAATTTGGTTGCGATCAGATAAAAATTGTCGAAGTTATTAAAGAAATACTTTTGTATGGGCAAAAACGCATACTACTACAGTATTTTTGTAGTATATTTGGTATATTTTGAGAATAATACCGCAAAATATATTGCTTTTATTCAAAATGGGTAGCTGGTATCTCACAGTCGAGTACACTCGACTGTAGCTTTCTTACTTGTTTTTATTTTGCTTTTAATACTTGTTTGCTGTGTTTTTTTTTATTACAAATTGTTATAGAATTGCTATATTTAATATTGACAAGTTTAGGTTCTGAATACAAACATAAATTAGGCAGAAGTGCAGAGAGGCAGAAATAACTCGAACAGCGTTGCCAATTTGTGGGGAATTCCCCAAAGTGCGGGGAATTTTAAGTTGATTGGGGGTTTATTGTGGATTGACATTATGTGGGGAAAATGCGGGGATTTTTAAATCGAGCTTTTTTAAAAATATTATGTATAGCACATCTCTAGTTTCAAAATACAAGTATGTAGATTGACAGTTGTTTTGTTTATGATCAGGGGATTCCCGTTTTTCTCTTTCTTAAACGCCTACATGTTATGCGCGCTGTCTTCGTCATTTTCGTAGCTGAGTTCAATAAGTTTATGTTATTTCTGTCGCGAAGTAACGATATAACGATTTATGGCTGCAAGAGAAGGAATTAAAAAACTAGGCGGCAGCGTCAAGTTCAACCCGTCAAACAAAATGCTATTCACAAAAATATGAATGTTAACCAGAGCTTGCAAATAACTGTCGACCGTTTCTCGTTGTCCGCAAATAAGTGTCTCTCTCTGACACTTTATGAAAAGACTCAGAGAGCAACCGTTTTATGGGTTCTTGAATAAGATCGCTCGCGCTCAGATCGAAACCCTTTTTTTCTATTCAGTTTTGTTTCGGTTGTTGTTCCAGGACCGTTTTGTCGTATTCAGTGAAAATAAAAGTCTTTTGCGAATGTATTGGTATACATTCACACGCATAGGCAAGCAAATCGTGAAGCGTTCCTTTTGCAGACGAAATACAGTAGAATCCGGTTATAACGAAGCCGCTTATAGCGGTCGTCCGGTTATTGTGACGAAAACTCGAACGACCCATACAAATTAAATTGATTAAAACATTATTTAATTGTATTTAAAAAACCAATGGCAACTATAAAATAAACAAAATTTTATTTTTCTCCTTTTGGTTAGTGGGTCTTCCGGATATAACGACGGTCCCTTGAAAGTCGCTATAACCGGATTCTACTGTATTTCGTCTGCAAAACGAACGCAACAACAACGAAAGTAAGTGTGAAGACCGTTTGCGTTGAGTTCTTCGGTCAATCGATCTTTTGCTGACTCTCTTTGTGCGAGCGTTTCTCGTTCCGCTCTTTACGCACTGCTTATTGAACGACCGAAATACAAAGAGCTCAACGAAAAGCGCTCAACAGAAAACAGAAATGAAGACAGCAAAAGTCTCTTGCTCAGAGCGAGAGCGAGAGAGTACGAACTTTTTCGGTTGTGCTCGCAACGAGAGCACAACAAAAAACGGTCGACAGTTATTTGCAAGCTATGATGTTAACTGTTTGAGTTTTTATTTTAATTAATTAAGAATACTAATATGAGTTATACTCAGCTTTTTATTGTTTCATTTAAAAAAACCTATGTGGGGAATTTGTGGGGAATCAGCGGATTTTTGTCCCCAAATTTGGGGAATTTTATCCCGATTTTTGGGGAAATGTATAAATTTGCATTGGCAACCCTGAACTCGAACCAACGAGCCGAAGAGCCACATAGCAAAGGTTAAGAGCAGCATCTAGAACTTATCAACTGTTTAGTGCTTCGAACTCGCCTTCAGTTTTGCTTATAAAGTCAAGAAAATTGCTTCGGTTGCATTCCGAACTATCCGTTGACCCAAATTCGCCGTTGTTATTAAAACTTCTCGACTTTTCATATTATTATTATTATTATTATTATATTATTATTATTATTATTATTATTATTATTATTATTATTATTATTATTATTATTATTATTATTATTATTATTATTATTATTATTATTATTATTATTATTATTATTATTATTATTATTATTATATTATTATTATTATTATTATTATTATTATTATTATTATTATTATTATTATTATTATTATTATTATTATGTTGTCGAATTCATTAAAACTGCTATTTTTTGGAGTATTGGATAAATTCTGAAGATGAAATTAGGCAAAATAATTAAAACACAATTATTTATCATCGATAACGGAATTAATAGCCTATTTCCACTTCAGTCGGTTTTTTTTTACGTTTTTTAAAGTCCCGTTTCAGGGTTTCTATTGGCACGAACCGAAAAATATGGGCAACGGTAAATTTTTCAATATGGCCGCTCTGAAATGTCAGCTATTCAAATGCAAACACGAGTTGGCAAACAATTCAAAAAACAGCATGCGCATTTTAAAATGGAAAATTTTCTTAAATTGCAGGATTTCTATGAGGATTTTGACGAAGTGGAGGGAAAATTAACGGAGTATAGAGTATAGGCCATTGCCAATATTAAAGAAATCGCCCTCAGTTTGGGCCTAAGTACATAAGTACATTTGCTGGCAGCAATGTAATATTTACATAAATACGTTTACTTTTTAGCAACGGCATGGGTGTTTTTGGGTGCGCGAAGTTCCTGAAAACAACGAATCATTTTTTGAAGATAATTTTCGAATTAATAGGGAGGAGTTTGGCACCCTTGTGGAGCGCCTTTGTGGGTTGGCCAAAAAAGACACTACATTTCTCCTCCCATAACTCGAACAACATAGCCTCGTGGATGCCACTCCACGACATTGACGGCCTGCGAGTTTTTTGGCTCATCTAAAATATAAACAATTTGCTTTAAAAAGCAAAATCAAATTTTTATTTTTCTATTTTCATACCTTGGCGCACTTTAATGTCAGCTGTTTTGTTAGTGGTGAGCTCTTTTTCGTTGTCATATCGATCAAAATATCGCGTAATTACCCAAAAAGTGCGTTCGCTATTTCTACGTAGCTTGCGAACGTAGAAAAACCGACTGTTTTCTTATGGGTTTTTACATGGGGCGAACGTAACATTCGGCCTGAACGTGAAAAAACCAAAGAAAACCGAGGTTTTGGGTGTAGTGGAAATAGGCTATAAGACTCAGATGCCCACTTTTGACAGCCATTTGACAGCCACGCATTTACAATTTATCGATGATTAGGTCCAATCGATGACAAAATATAAACATTGATATGTGTCTGCAGATAACACATTAAAGTTCTCTTCAAAATTTATATTTGTTTGGATATTTCAAAGATGGCTTCCGCAGGTTTGATATAAAGTTATTTTACATTATTTCCCTATAAATTATTTTCATTTGATGAATAATGTATTTAATGGTGAGGTGAAGTTATTTCATTTTGATTGTTTTACCCTCGTGGTCTGCACTTCGACACGTAATGATATTCGTATACATACATACATAGATGTATGTAGATGGGCAGAACACGCTTGCTTGTGTGCTGTTCATATACAGAACATTTGTATAGGTTTATGTGTACATATGTTTGTATATTCATACTTGTATACATAGATATGGATATTTTATATTAACGTTCAATTAATTTAGAAATGTTTTTCAAATTCATTCTTATGTATTTATTGACATTTAGGCAAGAAGGGGAAAAAAAAAATAAAGGAACTGTTATTTCGTTACAATCGTTCCTCTCTAATGGCGATACCCCCCGTTGGAACTACACAAGTAGCGAAGAAAGTTCGCAATTTGGATGGTGATGAGAGTGATGACGGCAGCCACGCGGTTATTTATCAGTTGCCAACCGCCCCGCGAGCAAATCGAATACTGGATGACGATTCTATTCCGCACAAACCGCCATTCATAGCATACATAAATAATTTACCATTTGATGCCAGCGAGGACGACATTTACGAATTCTTTGGCTCTATTAATCTAGCATCTTTGAGGTTACCTCGTGAGGATGGCGAGACTGGCCGGTCTCGAGGTTTTGGCTACGTTGAGCTTGAGAATAGGGAGGACCTTATACACGTGCTTAGCTTGCCGGATCCTTCAATCAAGGGACGCCGCATTCGCATTGAACTGTCTAATGAAAATGATCAGCAAAATCGTCGGCAACAAGGCAATCGTCGTTTTGAAGGTTTTGGAAATTCTAGTGAGAATCGTGATTCAGGAAATTGGAGACGTGATAGCCAAAACAATGGGAGTGGATTCGGAGGTGGTGGAGGAGGATATTCTGGAAACTATGATCGCGGTGGTTTTAATCGGGATAGAAAACCAATTTCAGAAAGGGATGAAAACAATACTCCTGGCTCATGGCGTACAAATAGTCGGCAGCCGCCCACAGATTATTCGCCTCCTCGAAGAGATCACCGCGATCGGGATCAAATCACTGACAAATTTCGTAATCGAAATCATGATTACAACGAGGCTGTCGGAGCTGCCGAAGAAAGGCCAAAGCTAAATTTAAAGCCTCGAACACTTCCGTTGCCGGAATTAGTAACTAAACCAGATCCTGATAATGAGCAAGAAAACGAAACTGAACTGCCGCAAAAAGTAATAGGAGGTGGTTCCTCATCCGTGAATGTATTTGGGTCAGCAAAACCTGTGGACACAGCAACAAGAGAATTAGAGATTGAAGAGCGTTTGGCAGAAGCTAGAAGGTTAGAAAAATTTCGTCATGATGATGAAGATGTCAATGAACTGAAAATGTCTGAAATGCAAATTGACATACACGATAATGAAAATGCAAATGCATCAACTAGAAGTTGGCGGCGTACGCAAGACTCTTCGACAAATTCTGAAGATAAACAGTCTGTAGTGCTGGGTATGAAAACGTAAAATATTGTCTTTAGTAATACATTATATAATTACATTATCATTTTAGACGACAAACGACGTGACGATCGAGATTTTAAAAGATTAAATAAATCGCGGGATCGTAATGACAGGTAGAGTATAACGGATACAAGCATGTGTATGTGCACGTTGTCAAATTGTACATATGATTTAGGCGGAAGGAATTATTTCCTTAAGTTTACATAGTCTTGATTCATGTGAACTTTCAAGACTATAAAATTAAGTTTATTAATACTTAAGGTTCGTATATTCTAAGCGATCTTAAGAGAGATCCATCAAGCTAGCGTGATCCCAAGCCTTATATCAATATCTTTTATTCCGTGTAAATGGTAAAATGGCTGAAATGCCTCAAGTAAGCAGTAAAGCACAATTAAATAGAGTGAATATTTTTAATTATTAACAGACATATTCTAATGCTAATTACCGACTAAACAAATGAAAATGTTTTAGGTTTGAAAATGTGAAAACAAAAAACTATCATGATGGGAAATCTAAAGAGGATAATAAATATAAAGGGGATTATCGAAATGACCGACTTCAGCCCAAGAATACAACTCTTCAGGCTGAACCTGTAAGTAACCCCTATACTTTCCTGGAATCATTATCACTGCTCTTTTAAATTACTCATATTCTACGGTTTTATTGAATATTAAGCTATCATCGTTACTCAAATTTTTGCTTTGGAAAAGCACAATTTTTCTTTACGGAAATAAATAACCTGTTAATAATTGTGTTTTTCAGGTTTTGCAGTCTTCCAACAAATATTCTGGACTTGACGATGAATCATCCGACTAAAAATATTTCTATATATAACAAATTAAAGAAAAATTAACACATTTTACGAGTAAAAATAAAATTCCATAACTACAAAGAAATAAAAAAAAATCTATTTTGTTCTTACTCATGAAATGAAGGTTACAAAAATATTAAAAATCTTTTAATCAATGCAAAACCTCGATCAACTTAATCGTACCGGATAAAAGCGTTGTTCTCAAATAAGTGAAATCACGTTTTTTCCGTGCAAAATTTTAGCGGTGTCATTTAGATAAGCAGTTTCCAGCATAAAAAAAGATTGTGGGCGTATCGATAATCCGATACTGGAATGTATGCCAAACCCACATACGAAAAAATAGACAACCTATTATTCCGCACTCATATCGGCAAAGTGAAAAGAAGATGGAAAAATGAAAAAAAATAAATAAATAAAGGTTTTACGAGACATTTAACTCGTTGAAGCGCTGTTCCCAGTTGAATAATTAGCTTTCATGTAAAGCACTGACTTTAAAATACCATGCTCATAGAAAACTCTAAAATTGAGTATTTGATGAATGAAACTTACTTGCATGTACAGT
This sequence comes from Drosophila sulfurigaster albostrigata, assembly GCF_023558435.1. Taxonomy (NCBI): domain Eukaryota; kingdom Metazoa; phylum Arthropoda; class Insecta; order Diptera; family Drosophilidae; genus Drosophila; species Drosophila sulfurigaster. The sequence continues at coordinate 2,473,914 of NC_084882.1, forward strand.
GTTAGATTTGATCTTCGGAGACTATAATCAATTGCCAAGACATTTTTCGTTTATAATGGATCCAAAGAAATACTAGAAATCGAGGACTACTTCATATATTTATTCAAGAATATGACGAATAAGTAAAGTTCAAAGATTAGTAGGGTAGGGACAAAACTACTAAATGATTTCTGCCAAGGTGTTGTACACTTAAGCGCTGATCCCAAATGAGCAAAATTTTTTAAGTGCGGAAAAGCAATATATTTCGGAAGTTGTGGAACAACAACATATGTACAGTATCGAAGTATCGATACGCTTAACTTTTTTTTTTATACTGGGAACTGTGAAGCCTATTAAAAAAGTGCATTTAGTAAAAGGAACAGATAAACACACATTCTTTGCCTATTTCTATGGTGAAAATATCCCTAACAAATTTTTATTGCAACTTGGTTGCATTTTAATTAACCCTATTTTTCTTTACGAGTGTGGTTGTAGAATGAGACGTAGAATAAATTATGCGTTCTAACAACTTATAAATGAACATAAAGAACCTAAAAAAATGGAAAATATCTAAACATATTTGATGGAACTAAAAAAGGTTTATGTAAGACAGAATATAAATATATTCACACTATTAATGAACAATTTTACCGCGACAATTGAATAAAGCTGAGCAGGAGTATTATTTGTATACCCTATTCCTCGTTATGATAATTTAGGCAAGATTTCCACCTCCTAATTACTATACAAATAAGCATAACGAGGAATACAACATAGCAGTTGTCTACCAGTCACGTCATGTGTAGACACAAGACCAGAATAGACATTTCCGCTTCGTTTTGCCGTATACGCGGAACTGATTATCTACAAGACTCGTCAAGTATCAAGTCAGCCAAAGGGAAATTTAAATATCCCTCGGCTGCGCTGGGGGAATTTGTACTTGACGTGTCTACCAGACAGTCTGGTGTCCAGGTCATGCAGAAAATCTGTGTTTAGATTCTAGTGCGTAGTTCGGAATATGCAAAATAAAAATACGCTCAAAAATATATGCAGTAAATAAAATGTTTATTGTAATTCTAATTAAATTTATTAAAACTAATACAATGAGTACTTAAATTTATATATAATATTATCTAAACAGTTTTACTTATAACTAAATAATCTAATAGCTTAAAGAAAAAATTAATTTATTTCGCCGTTTTCTATATTCTTCGCCCTGGACAATGCATTGTAGTTTCTATTTTTATCATCCAACATAGCTCTTTCGTGGTCCTCAAAACTGCAAATATAAATATAAATACAAATATATTTCTTAATTTAAATTAGATTAGAATAGTAGTTTAAACTTACCTCTTATTGTTTTATAAAAGACGCGCAGGAAAAAAAATCAACTTTTTTGTACAACACTCACAAAACAAATGACGCATTTTTTTATTTTATTTTATTTGGACGTTGACGTACTAACGGCAGTACCATCAAGTGGCCCAGCGATACCAAGCACGGGCTTGTTGACGCGCGGACAAAACAAAATAAATTTGTAAACAGCATGCATTAAACGAAAACCGCGAATAAATATTAAAAGACGCTGGACAGCTAATTAATTTAGATTAAAAATGTTAGAATAAGTGTATAATAGAATAAATAACAAATTAAATACTCGATAAATAAGCTAATAATAAGGTTTTAAGCAAAGGAATAGATTTACTAGAGCAAACTACGTTATTGAGATTATTATAGTTCACACACAGAATACGGAAGGGATTATGGCAAGCAAAGTTAGTAGATCTACGTGAAATGACAAGAGGAAGAAAATTCCTAGTGATCCTGACAGGAACTGCAAAACTAATTTGACTTAACAGCTCCAAAGAGTCTATTTCACCATTAATTAGTCTCTGTATAAAAACAGCACCTTGCATAGTTCTACGGTCAGAAAGAGAAGGAAGGTTTAGTAATAAAAGTCTACTTCGATACGGTGGTAATCTAATATTAGGATTCCAATTTAAACTACGAAGAGCAAATAATAAGAATTGTTTCTGCACCGATTCAATCCTATCTTGATAAACCCTGTACTGGGGATTCCAGACAAGAGATCCGTACTCAAGGATAGGACGAACCAGTGAGACGTATAAAGTCTTAGTGATGTAGGGATCAGCATGATACACAAAATTGCGTTAGGGAAATTACGCGTTGCGCTAAGAGGGCGCGTACACCAGACTCATTGCAAGAAGCTTTCTAAAAGAAAAGTCATCTAGCGATCTACAGGAAAGTCTTGCAGGCACGGTTTTGGCATGACACGAAACACAATTGGGTAATTAAATTTATTAAAACTAATGCAATGAGTACTTAAATTTATATATTATATAAACTGTTTTACGTATAGCTAAATAATCTAATAGGTAAATGAAAAAATTGATTTATTACGCCGTTTTCTATTTTCTTCGCCCTGGACAATGTCTTGTAGTTTATATTTTGAATTCTTAAAAATACATCCCCCACAGCTCTTTCGTGGTCCTCAAAACTGTAAATATAAATACAAATATATTTAATAATTTAAATCAGATTGTAAGAGTAGATTACTAATATTAACAACTTTCTTCTAATTGTTTTATAAAAGACGCGCAGGAAGAAATCAACTTTCTCGTATAGCACTCACAGAACAAATGACGCATGATACACAAAATTGCACATGTTCGAGAAAAATTCCCGAGTCTAGGACCAGACTTCTAGCAAGAACTGGTCATGTTTACGTAAATTTGCAGTTTTTTGAGAGAAGTAGGCGCTAAGAGGGTTCTGCAAAAAAATTTGCTATACAAATGACTTTATCAATGACACCTACTTTGAGGCTATTGTTTTCAAATGTTCCATCGAAGGTTTTATGAATTGGTCCCCTTGAAATGTATTTTTATTAATTATAGGGATATTGTATTTGGGTCAAATTTAATTTTTATACCCATAGGGTAGAAGGGTATTATAACTTTGTGACGACAGGAAATGTATGTAACAGGTAGAAGGAAGGAGGCATCTCCGACCCTATAAAGTATATATATTCTTGATCAACGTCAACAGCCGAGGCGATCTAGCCATGTTCGTCTGTCTGGATCTCATACTATAAGAGATAGAGCTATAATTTTTTCGACAGAATTTGTTATGTTTGCACGCAGATCAAGTTTGTTTCAAATTTTGCCACGCCCACTTCCGCCCCCGCAAATCAAAAAAATTAATAACAAGCGTATTCAATTTAAAGCTAGAGAGTTTGGTATATACAATAATTACTATAGTAGTTATGATTCCTGAAAATTTGGTTGTGATCATTGTCGAAGTTATTAAAGAAATTCTTTTGTATGGGCAAAATCGCTTACTTACTAGGGGTCTGAGTTGCTTTGGCTGACAATCTGGTATATTGTGCCGTCTATGGTATATTTTGAATGCGGTACTATATCGCTATACCAAATATACCAATTGGTATATTTTTAGTATTTTTGCAGTATATTCGGTATATTTTGAGAAAATACCGCAAAATATATTTATTTTATTCAAAATGGGTAGCGGGTATCTCACAGTCGAGTACACTCGAGTGTAGCGTTCTTACTTGTTCTTAGTAGCTCTTGACTTGAGCAGTACTACGTATTCGGAGTCTGATTGTACTCGTTCGTTTACATTCTGTTTATAGCCGCTCATTAATGGTGTTCTTCTAGACTTATTGCTTGCTTATCCGTATCTGTTTGAGTGTAACACTTTCTTGTCGAGCTGGCTATTTACGATCTCTATATATTAGGTGTCACTACAACCCATTTCGGGTTTTGGCCGACCTCAGTGTCTCCCTCCAGGCGCCTCTGCTCTTCGCGCGCCTCCTCCAATTAGAAATTCCCAGCAGATTAAGGTCCTGCTCTACTTGGTCCTTCCATCGAAGATTTGGTCGTCCCCTTCGTCGTCGCCCGTAGTCGACTCTCGCTTCGAATACCTTCTGAGCTGGAGATTCTTCATCCATACGCACAACGTGGCCGAGCCAGCGCAGACGTTGTATCGTGATGCGCCGGACCACGTCCACGTCGTCGTACAACTCGTACAGCTCGTGGTTCATCCGAATGCGAAAGTCGTCCCCAATCCGAACGGGACCGAAGATCTTGCGAAGAATTTTCCTCTCGAACACTCCAAGCGCTGCTGCATCTGTCATTGACACTACCCATGCTTCTGCGCCATATAAGAGCACGGGTAGGATGAGTGTCTTGTAGAGTGCTAATTTTGTTCGGCGAGAGGTCCCTATTGCACATTTGCCTACTCAGACCAAAGTAGCACCTATTGGCAAGTGTGATTCTTCGCTTGATCTCCAGGCTGACGTCATTTTTGGTATTAATGGCTGTGCCAAGGTATGTGAACTCCTTGACCACTTCGAACGTATAGTTGTCTGCTACCACCTGGGAGTCTAGACGCCGCGTCTCCCTGCTTGTAGACAGCATATACTTCGTCTTGCCCTCGTTTACCGCCAAACCCACTTTTGCTGACTCTTTTTCGATAGCGGAAAATGCAGCAGTGACATCACGCTTGCTGCGGCCAATGATGTCAATGTCATCAGCGTAAGCAAGGAGCTGGACACTTTTATAAAAAAGAGTGCCAGCTCGATGCACACCGGCTTTCCGCAAGACCCCTTCCATCACAAAGTTGAAGAGGTTGCACGACAGGGGGTCGCCTTGTCTGAAACCTCGAACGGTATTGAAAGGTTCGGAGAGGTTCGTTCCTACCTTGACAGAGCTGATGGTGCTGCTCAATGTCATCCTGCAAAGACGTATCAGCTTTGCAGGAATACCGAACTCAGACATGGTGGCATATAGGCATTCTCGTGTCGGACTATCGAATGCAGCTTTGTAATCGACAAAGAGATGGTGTGTGTCAATTCCATTTTCGTGGGTTTTCTCCAGGATTTGGCGCAATGTGAAGATCTGGTCTATAGTGGATTTGCCAGGTCTGAAGCCGCACTGATAAGGTCCGATCAGTGTGCTGGTATACGGCTTCAGTCGTTCACATATTATATTACGCTCGATAGGACCTTATATGAGATGGCAATCAGGCTAATTCCCCGGTAGTTGGTGCATATCGTCGGGTCGCCTTTCTTCAGCACAGGACAAAGGACGCTGAGATTCCAATCGTTGGGCATGCTTTCTTCTAGCCATATTTTGCAGAAGAGCTGATGCATGCACCTTATCAGCTCCTCGCCGCCGGCCTTAAACAACTCTGCAGGCAGTCCATCAGCACCGGCTGCTTTGTTGTTTTTGAGTCGCATAATAGCAACTCGGACCTCGTCATGGCTAGGTAGTGGTATATCCACATTGTCGTCGATTGGTGGTATCGGGCTGCTTCCTCCAATGGCGGGATTGGTGCCGTCATCGCCTGCTAGCAGCTTGGAGAAATGCGCCCTCCATAACCTCAGCGTGCACTGCGTATCTGTAACCAGATTCCCGTTTTCATCTCGACAGTTAGATGCTCCGGTCTTGAAACCATGTGTCAGACGGTTGACTTGTTGGTAAAATTTTCGAGCATCATTTCTGTCCTGCAACACCTCGAGTTCCTCGCACTCTCGCTTTTCTTTCTCCAATTTCTCCAATTTACGATCTCTATCCTACTTTAAATGGAGGCTTGTGCGTTTTTTACATACATATGTATGTATGTAATAAATTAATTAAACTAGTCAAGGTTTGAATATTTTTGTCAATATAAATTGTTTCTTTACTGTGTTTGTTTTGATGCTCTGGCTTGAAGAGCTAAGAAATATTCGGGACAAGGCATTGGTACTGATTTCTGAGTTGGATTTCTGAAAACATTCTGTAGTTTTGTATGATTGCATGCATGGTTGGAAAGTTATGTTACATTTTTGGTTTTCATGCACAAATGAAATGTTTAAGATACATACATATCTCATTAGAATCTTCCATATAAAGGACGTGACAGATCACCCCGAACAAAAATGTCTAAGGCCTTGTTTCTGAACGGTTTGGTCATGAGTTGCTTTGATCCTTTGGCAAATTGCACACAACTTATTTGGTTACGAATTAGTAATTAGTTTTTGTAAACTGGCTGATGGAATTCTACTACTGAGTGACGAACATCCGGTAATCCTAGTCATCTTTGTTAATGGTAAGTTAAGGCATTTCGAGATAGTCTTCCGGCTTTTATGTTTCCGCATTGCTAATTATTTTATTGCGGAGGTATGCAAAATAGCAAAATATTTTAAAGTTTTATATTAAGTTTTATGGACATTGTTGTAAGCTTTTTGCGATATCAGGCACCCTATCCAAGTATCGTAAATTTCTTTGAATTTCTGGATTAATTCGCTTTGATTCTGACACAATCAAATCAAATATTTGTATTTTAGTGCTGATAGTGTTTTATTTAAAATTGTACTAAGAACGGATATTAATCAGTTGGATGTTATTAATATTATTCTCATTTTTGCTACTAGGTTGATTAAGCATGGAGAGTCAAATTGTAATGGGGGTTTAAGAATCAGTCAGTCAAACAGTCCATTCGTTTTTTAAATACAATCCCCGGCTGCTTACGCAAATATTGGTAAATTTGCCATCTAAATGGTTGGAAGCGCTCCGCAGTTTTCGAATCGTGGCAAAAAGTTTTGTGGCCCAGTTGCCACATTGTATTGCATTGAGTTTCTCTTCCAACGAGTTTCTCTAAGAAATCTTGTTTGATACATTTTAAATGGCTTTCCGAAAGTTTGTTTGTCGTCGAGGATGTCCGACAAGAGTACACCTCGACAACGGGACGAATTTCGTCGGCGCTATTCGCAAGTTCGAGAAGCTCAGGAGACGAGTCGAAACACCGATGAGTGCGCCTCACTTCGGAGGACAATAGGAGGCAGATGTCAAGTCTGCAAAGCACCAATTCCCAACGGAGGGTGACGCTCAAGGGCCGAGGAGCTGCAGACAATGGTCGTTGCGATCAAAGCGGTGCTCAACCTAAACGACGGTGGGGCATTAACCGCAGGACACCTACTGATAAGTTTGGCTTACGATGTAAAGCGCTGTTGCCAGATGAGCGAAATCTTGTTTTTCCGCGCAACTCCATATAAAACAACGGTCTTGCAAAATTGTTACGAGACAAAGCAAATTTATAAGCGTATCGATACAGGAATGTATGTACGTGGATGTCAAATCAGTAGCTCCACATGCGAAAAAAGACAATCTATTATTCCGCACTCATAACGGTAAAGTGAAGATACACAACCAAATCTCAAAAACTATAGTTATTTTGTACATATGTACCAAAATTCGAAACTCTTATTCTATTTTTGTCGATTTTCGTGTCCGTAAGTTTCCTTATCAAAAATTTTAAACTGATCCCGTACAGCTTTTTGTGCCGAATTTTCTATTCGGTGGTCCAACCTAGCGGTGCGATCTTCCGTCCTCAAGGGGAACTCTGCATTTGCCGGCAATCAAAGTGTTCGCCACTTGGCCCAACATCTATTGGTTTGAACGTCCATTTGCCTCCGTATTTGTCTTAAGTCTTCTCGCCTTTTCATCAAACTGGCTAAACTGAGATGATAAAAACATATGTAAATGCAAATTAATTTCTTAATTTACATCAGATTAGAATGTTAGTAGCAGTGGTTAAAAAAATATAGACATCTTGACTCCGATTGGTTTTTTAAAACATGTGAAGAAAAAAATCAACTTTCTCGTACACTCACAAAACAAATAACGTGCGATACACCAAATCGCACATGTCCAAGAAAAAATATCCGACGGACAGACGCCAACCTGGGCGAGTAAATAAAATCTGGAAAACTTCAGTATTTAGGACCTTCTAGTAGGAACAAGTCATGTTTATGTAAATCTGCAGGGTTGTTTGACAAAAATAGTCGTTTGGGAATTAAGCGGCGGACACTGTCTGACAATACAATCCAGTGGACTACTGCAGTGATTGTGATGTACATACAATATACTTTACGGGTTCGGAAATGCCTTATTCTGCTTGTTATATAAATACATTTCTACACTATGGGTAGCAGGCATAAAAAGCGGCTAAACATATCCCAATTTAAGTTTTACACTAGAAGACAACTAAAGTACAGCAAGGAACCGCTGCAAAGTTTCTGGTTGAAATAAGCTACTTGATTTTTACAAAAAATTAGACGGTAAATGAAAAAATATCTTGTATGTTAAAACATTAAACTATAAATCCTCCGTTTAAATAAAGTTAATACCCCCTTCAGTTTGGCTAGTATACTGATTCAAAATTGTTGGTTGGTGGTGGTTGAAATAAGCTGTGATCCACTGTTCATAAAAACAAGTTTTTCTGAATAAGCAATAAGTATAAAAAGTGCTTCTATTCTTAATTTCGAAACTATGGTTCGTTAATTTTTGGCAGTTTCAATTTAAATACGATGGAGATATTTAGATATTACATGCAACAACTTCCAATTTAAAAAAAAGGATGTCAGAGTAGCTGATATTAGCATTCGCGATCCGACTGTCACTCGATCTAAATATTTCTTTCGTTTTTAGTATTCACATCATAAAACAGATTCGCATGATCATTTTGCAATTTATTCAAAAGAGCAAAATACAAAATCGACGAATTTTTTAATTCACAGAGGAATACTCTTTAAGCATAAACGTCACGCTGAGCCTTTTCCCATGCAGCCATTGGCCCATGCTCTGGGCGGTATTTGACATTGCATCCATCTTGCTCCAGGCGATTATCATCGCGAAGTTCTTCGTAACGCTCGCGATCGTACTTAGTGAACCCCAATTTTTTCGAAACATAAATCTGAAAGATGTGAAAAATAAAATATTTGCGGAACAAATCAGTAAAGAATGTCACCTTTTGGCGCCCAGGGAACTTAAACTTGGCACGACGGAGAGCTTCTACAACTTGTGCCTTGTACCTGTCGCTTGAGCGCACCGACATAATTGGTTGTCCAATTCGGACACGTGCAACTGTGCCCTGTGGCTTTCCGAAAGCGCCTCTCATTCCAGTTTGAAGCCTTAAATTGATCGATAAAAAATATTTAAAAAGTCGACAAAAAGCTTTCTTTCTACTTACCTATCAGCTCCAGCGCACGACAACATTTTGTTGATGCGAATTACATGGAATGGATGCAAACGCATGCGGATGTGGAATTGATCTTTTCCGCAGTATTTTACTAAATACTTGTTGCAGCAAATACGACCAGCTTCCAGAGCCTCACTGCTCAATTGTTCGTATTCATCAGAAACTAAATGGACACAAAGTGGGAAATCCTCCACACTAGCCTTCTTCCTGCCCAAATCAAAAATGCGGATTTTGGGATCGGGTACACCACGACAGAACCGCGATTTTGGATACGGCTTGTTCTTACAGTAGCGATAACTAAAAATTTAATAGGAAAATAATTATTTTAATTAACCATAAATATATATGTTTATATGTGTGTACATATATCTACGTACCATCTTGCAGGTCGACGACCCATTTTTAACCTGAAATTATATTAGGATTTAATAAATATATTCAACACTAAATACATAAAACTCCACAATTGTTAATTTAACGATGTAAACATTTGAAAATTAAAAATAGTGGTGATGTTTACCGATTTATAAAACCGCAAAGAATATTACCTGTCACTCAGAAGCTCAAATCAAAAGGAAAGGGAGATGACAACCGGATACGAACAAAGGTCAATTGAGTTGCAATATTATCATATCGATAAACTTCGGCATATACAAAGAGGTTACCTTTCAAATTTCCAAATACAAGATAGCAACGTAGAGTTTATTCTTGACATAAACATCAATGAATTATATTAGTTTATGTCCACAACTCGGGTTGTAAGGAAAAAAAATAAGTGACGGTTACAAACTTTATGTGCCTAACAAGCATTTAAAAGAAATTATTGATTTTCCTTTTAAAAACGAAAACAAAAAAATTGGTGCTCCCGTTTTCACTTTCATAATATTCTTTCGATTTGCAAAACGAGGAAGTTTGTCTTCAGAAATGAAAAGTATATGCATTTCTTTACATTCAATCAGATCTTATTTGTAACAAGAACAAAAATAACAGATCAATTTAGCATTTCACCTTAAATTTCGTTTTAGTGAGTTACCGACAAATTCGACACAATGGGTTATCGCCTAAGCTGCCATCCTTTTGGTGGAATAAAAAACGATGTTAAAAATGCTTGTATAATGACGGCATTAATGACAAAAATGGCATTAATTTTGATAATGTTGGGTAGATTATGTTTTTTTTTTTTTAAATTAATCAATTTAAAAATTAATAAATTACTTGAATGTCAAAATCGCATGAAAAAGTTGTTCAAAACACCATAATATAATCAGGTAAAAAGGTGCCATCACCTTTTTTTGTGGGAAATATGTGTTTGCCGTTTTCCATTTTTTTAAATGTCATTTTCAAATCTTTATTTGCGAAAAAGAGAAAAGGCAGAATGAAATCACAACTATGTACGCAACAAATTAGACATACGAAAGGAATTTTTTCGCGTTGCTTACTTCTGACCAAAACACAAGTCAGCTGTTTCAGCAGTCAGAAATTAAACGTTCCGATTATAAAATTTCCGACTATATGATGTTAGTCTTTTCACCAAAATCACATCATTCAAACAGCTGTTTAGGGAGGCCAAAGTAAACAAACTCAGGCAGGGAAACGAATATAAATGGAAATAGAAATAGAAATCAATAAACCGAAATTGATAAACCGAATTGATAAGTATATAAATATATATATATATATATATATATATATATATATATATATATATATATATATATATATATATATTTATATACTTTATCAATTTCGGTTTATTAAATTACGTTTATTTATCCATTAATCGACAATACTTATTTCAGTTTATATGTATATATATTTTTTTTTTATTTATATTTTTATACTAACGGTAATACTATCAAGTGGCCCAGCGATACCAAGCAGGGGCTTGTTGACGCGCGGACAAAACAAAATATATTTTTAAACATTAATCGAAAACCGCGAAAAAATATTTAAAAAAAAACGTTGGACAACTAATGAAATAAACTAGTATTAATATATTAATAGGGAAGAAAAATATGTTAGTATATATGTATATAGGTAATTCTCTGACGGATGACGCCTGCGACCATTTTTTCAGTGAATAAAAAAAACATAACCTGAAACAATATTAAAAATAAGAAAGATTATTCTTATAGCTCTAGATTAGTCCTTGTTTTTGCAAATTGCAAAAATTAACAAATTCGTACGCAACACAAAAAAATGAACGAATTAATATATTTTATCGTAAAACAGAACAAGTTTCTAGAATCAATCTTAGCTCTAAAAATAGTGCTAATCCAAAGCTTTAAGAATAACCTTCACTTATTTTTAAAATTGTTTTAGATTATGTTTTTTTGTTTTAACTGTAAAGGTGGTCGCACGCGACATTTACCAGAGAATTACCCATATGGAGATAAAAAATTAAATACTCGATAATTATTTTAATATTAAGGTTTTAAGCAGATGAATTGATTTACTGGAGCAAATTACGTTAATATGATTATTATAATTCACACACAGAAACGGAAGGGATTATGGCAGGCAAAGTTAGTAATTCTACGTGTAATGAAAAGGGGAAGAAAATTCCTAGTGATCCTGACCGGAACAGCAAAAACAATTTGACTTAATAGCTCAAAAGAGTCTAAGTTAGCATTAATAAGTCTCTGAATGAAAACAGCACCTTGTATGGTTCTACGGTCAGTAACAGAAGGATGGTTCAGCAATAGTAGACCACTACGGTAAGGTGGTAATAGGTTTCGGTTCCAATTTAAGTTACGAAGACCAAATATCAAAAATTGTTTGTGCAGCGCCTCAATCCTATCTTGAGAAACCCAATGCTGGGGATTCCAGATAAGATTTCCATACTTAAGTATAGGACGAACCAGTGAGATAAAGTTTTAGTGATGTAATGATCGTTGAATTCTTTTGACCAGCGTTTTACGGATCCAAGTACTCCCATTGTCCTATTTACAAGACAGAATATGTTTACCAAACTTTAGTTTTGCATCACGGACTCTATTCGCTCTAGAGGAGTATCATATAAAACATACAAAAGTACCCGGGAGTGCTCTATAACAGAAGGAAGATCATTTATGAACAAAGTGAACAATAGAGGACCCAAATGACTACCCTGGGGTACACCAGAAGTAACTTGGATACATGAAATACAAAGCCATTATAATAAACATTCTGAATTCTGTTGGAAAGGTATAAGGAGATCCACTCAATTAAGCTATGGGGTAACCCTAAAAGATTAAGTTTATACAGTAAGAGGTGATGATTTACTGAGTTAAAGGCCTAACTAAAATCGGTGTAAATGACATCCGTTTGCATTTTATTTTCAATAAGTTAGTAGATGTGGACTAGAGGTGGAGAACATTCGATAGTCTGCGCCATCGATAGTGATTGATAGTTTCCATAAACTATCGACGATAGCAAGGAAAATCTATCGTCGATAAATGTTGATAGTACAGTAAAAGAAAAAAATGGAGAGCGTGTCGATAGTGGCCAACCATCGATAGTCTCAATAGTGCCATCGATAGTTCTCCACCTCTAGTCAATAGGTATAATATACAATTTTTTCAGATTTTTGGAAAAGAGCATCAATTAACAGATAATTTAAATTTATTAAGAGCCGTTTACAGATACTACCAGCGCAATACCTTAGCACCGGGCCTGCCGAAAATGAAACAGATTATGTCGTTTGGAAAAGTCAGCAATTAAATCTGCAATATCAGGACCATTAGATAATGTCATATTCTCCAAGGACATTAATGCTGGCTACGACGCGGATCTACGTTTAGAGTTTATGAAGTCATAAAATCGTTTTGGATCACGTTGATATCTTATTCTGCACTTACGCAAATAATCATTATAACACTTATTATGAGTGCGGAAAGCTGCTTGAGCACTAGAATAGCGGAGAAAACCCTTCAGTGTTTTGACGCTGATTTTGATTGACATTGAAATTTTCCACTTATTTTCGTAATTACTGTGCATTTTCGAAAAGAATGCTGCTTAGATTGTGGAGCAACACCATAATTTAATAAAAGAAGACAGTCAACAAATCAATTGATGAAGAAGAGCACGACCAAAATGTAAACGATTTCTGTTAAAATGTAAGGAATTTAATTTTAAATAATTTAAGGTTAGGGCTAAAGAAATACACAATTCATTTGTCAAAAGGATTGGATGCGGATCGAAGAATTCTTCGCTCTATAGTCTCCTTTTGCAGTTTCTTTTTGGAGACTTCAGTTAGTCGCGCAATTTCAATAAAAATATTTACACCGGCATACTTTGAATTCAGCCAGCAACAGCTGATTACATCTCTAGCCGATAATTTCCCAATAATAATTGTTTGTTTGGTAGAAGAGAATTTTACAATGTTTTATTTAGAAAAGTAAGATTTTATGCGAACTAAAATTTTATTTCTACGTTTTTTATTGCACTGCAGTTTAATTCATATTTTTAATTATTACAAATTAATAAAAAAAAAACAAGTACAAAAGCTACAGTCGAATGGGCTCGACTGTGAAATACCAGGTAATATTCTCAAAATTTCGACAATTTTGATCTGCTCCCAATCAAATTTTAAAGAATTACAATTACTATGGTTAATTCGCGACTCTAGCTTTAAAATTACGCTTGTTTTTATATTTTTTTGATTTGCGGGGGCGAAAGTGGGCGTGGCAAAAATTTGAAACAAACTTCATCTGCGTGCAAACAACAAATGCTGTTGAAAAGAATTTATAGCTACATATCTCTTATAATCTCTAAGATTCAGACAATCATCAAAAATCAATGCGCAATTAGTTCTTACTTCTGTCAGTAAGCTTGAAAAGGAATGAAAATTATTAATCGCATTAAAAAAAAAAAAATACATATGTATGTATGTATGTATGTATGTATGTATTCCCGACCGGGACTCGAACCCGCATGTTGGGCTTGCTAATTACGCTTGTTATTCGATTTTTGTTGATTTGCGGGGGCGTGTCCCTGTAAATAATAAAAAAAAAAAATCGAAGAGCAAGTGCAATTTTAAAACTAGAGTCACGATTTTTGATACATTTGGTTCAATCTTTATAATTTCTGATAGAAGTGGGTGTGGCCAAAATCTAAAACAAACTTGAACTCCGTACAACAATAACAAGTGATAAGCTACAGTCGACTGTGCTCGACTGTGATATACCCGCTTCCCACTTTACATAAAAGCTACAGTTCAATATTCCCAAAAATATACCAAATTAATATACCAAAAATAATCAAATATACTGAAGGTTGTTTTTGGTATATCGATAAAAACATAAATACCCCATGGATCCCAAAATATACCAGATACTCAGCCACACAACTAAGGGGCTGTCCATATATTACGTAATCACTTAGGGGGTGGGAGGGGGTCAAGGAAATGATTATGTTTGATTACATGGGGAGGGAGGGGTCTTGGACAATGATTACGTAATCATTTTATAAAAATTTTGTTGTTAAATGTATTTATTCAAAAATTAGTTTAGCGCCGATTACTCTGTCGATAGGTACCGAATGCAATATTTCTTATAAATGTAGCTGTAAGCTTCGATTGGAAATCAAAGAAACCCCTTTATCGTGTGGCTGGACGGCGATAGGGAGAATGCCTAGTAATTCAGTCATACGAAGGATGTGAAGACCTCGAATGGCTTGACGAGGACTATGTAGACGACGAAGATGATACCTGCGGATATAAAGAGATTTTGACAAGACAACTTCCAATAATAAAAATATTAAAGATTGGCTGGAATCTCCTTTTGAAAAGGGGGGAGGGTGTTCATTAATTGATTACTTTTGATTACCAGGGGGGGGAGGGGGTCAAAAATCGCAGAAAACGTGATTACGTAATATATGGACAGCCCCTAAGACCCAATTGCAATAGTCGTTTTTTTTTGTCATACAAAAGCATTTCTTAAATTACTTCGACCTCTCTTATCCGATAGCAACTAAATTTTCAGCAATAATAAATACTGCAGTTATTATTGTCTGCTAACATATACACATACATATGATAAGTGCTGTCGAAAACTAATTACATATATCTCTATTTCTTAGTCTCCAAAATCAGAGTGTTCAGACAGACATACGGGCACGGCTTTATCTTCTCGGCTGTTAATGCTGATCAACAATATAAATACATACATACATACATATGTACATATGTATGTGCTTTCGGCACCTAAGGGTAACGGGTATAAAAATAATAAAAATAAATTTTTCGCATTGAACATTAGATGCACGCAAACAAATTCAGAATTACATACATACATATGTACATTACTAGCTGATCCAGCTCCGATTGACTTGCCCCCTATGAATTTGTTTCATGAGTAAGCTGCACTTTCTTGATTGTTATGAAACTATACTATTTTTAAAATTATTATTATATTTTTTTTTAATTTTCAAAGAAATTTTCGCTTTTAGTATCATGCCTTTTTAATGACCCTTGTTTGGTATTTAAAAGTACGGTTACATTAAATAGTGACCACGTGTTGAAATAATTTTTTTAATCAAAGATTACCAAACAATGTACATATGTACATACATACCGAACATATGCACATACATACGTACATATGTACATGCATACGCACATAAGTACATATGTACATACATGTGTAGATACTCACGTACATATGAATGTACATACATATGTACGTTCGTGCCTCTGTTGTAAAAATTCTTATGTATAGACATTTCTGAGATTAACTTTGGCATTTCCAATTCTTAAGCAGAACACAATGGATGCTATTTCCAACGGATGGTTTAGTGAAATCCAGGATGATTTGTGGCCCGGTCAATCGTTTTCGTTGAAAATTAAGCAGCTTCTTCATAAAGAAAAGTCAAAATTCCAAGACATTCAAGTGGTTGAAACGTAAGTTTTTTAATGTATCATAAGCATGCCAAGACAGTAAAGAATAAAAATATATACATACATATGTATGTATGTATGTACATATGTATATTTATGTATGTTTTTTTTTTAAAGAAAGTTTCATTACAAATATGAATGTAGAGTTCATATCTTCAATCTTCAGAACATGAAAATAAATTTAGGTTTAATAAGGTTGAACTCTTTACATCAAAAGCTACTTTATTTATATTTAAATTTTGTTTAATTAATTTTCTCAGAAATTAAGCAAAATGTACATAACTACTACACAAAAAAGAAAATGTTTATACATTTTGCTTCATGTAAAAATTTTGTTTATGTAAATATAATTATATTGATTCATTCAATTTAATTCAATTTGTGACTAAACTGTGTGGAGTAAAGTATTAAAATTACCATTTTTGTATTTAAGTCGGCAAAACACTGTTTCGACGCTTATTTTGATTTAAAGTTTTTCTATCCGAATTCGGATCACAAGCGTTTAAATAAAAAATTATTGAACCTAGTAAAATTTATTAAAAATAAGTAAGAAAAATTTAATTCATTTGTAATAGATTGTCATTTTCTAATTATTTTCACAATTATTGCTCAATTTGCAAAAACCATTATCAGCATACATATGTTGTTTAGATTATGTGGCAACACAAAAGTGATAAAGAAGATCACGGCAAACAAGTAAATGATTTCTGTTTAAATTGAAATTTATTGTTCACAATTAAATTTTTTTTTATAATTCTGAGATTCAACCTTACCATAATAAAAATAAAAAACTCAAATTATAATAACGTATATTCTTATTCTTATTTGTTATAATATATGTACTATATGTACATATTTTCGAAATTAAATTTGACACCACATAATAAAAAGTAGGTAGATTGCCATTTAATCTGCAATATCTGTTTTCTGATAACTCATTGGTATTTTTGGATAAAAGAATTCGATATTTCTGGTTTTTTTCAGCGAAACATATGGAAGGTGTCTAATATTAGACGGAATCATTCAATGCACATCCCGAGATGAATTTTCATATCAAGAAATGATTTCATTTTTGCCGCTTTGTTGCCATCCTAATCCAGAGAAAGTTCTGATTGTTGGTGGCGGAGATGGTGGTGTGGCTCGCGAAGTTGTAAAGCATCCATTGGTTAAGGAAGTGCATCAAGTAGAAATTGACGATCGAGTTGTTGAATTGTCTAAGAAATATCTTCCTAGTATGGCTTGCGGTTTTGAGAGCGAAAAAGTAAAACTTACTATCGGTGATGGCTTTGAATATATGAAAAATCACAAAAATGAATTTGATGTGATTATAACTGATAGTTCAGATCCAATCGGTCCTGCGGTCAGCTTATTCCAAGATAGTTACTATGAGTTACTCAAAAATGCCCTACGAGAAGGAGGTATAGTGTGCTCTCAAGGCGGAAGTTTTTGGTTAGATTTCGATTACGTTAAAAAAAAACCATGAATGGTTGCAAATTGCACTTTCCAAAAGTTGGCTATGCAGTAACTTCTATCCCGTCGTATCCATGTGGTCATATAGGATTTATAATAGGATCCCTAGACGCAAACAGATGTCTTCATGATCCAATAAAAAAGTTTGATTCAACAGAAATTGATTCGTTACATTTGAAATACTACACAAGCCAAATTCATTCAGCAGCTTTCACATTACCGCGATGGATTGAAAAACATTTTTACGCCTAACGCTAAAAAAAACAATAATATTGTTAAAATCAATTTGTGTGTATTTAAATAATAAAGAAATAATTGTCTTCCGGTTATAAGGCAAATATACATATATATATGTTAACTATTTGTTTTATTATAATAAACTATTTTGTTTTTTTAACACTAATAAATATAGTTAAAATCAATTAAGTTTATAAGAACATCTAAACTCTTATAGGGACAATAAGTAAGAAAGCTTCAGTCAAGTGTGCTCCACTGTGAGATAACGCTATCCATTTTACAATATAAGCTAACTGTTATTATTATTATATTAACTATAAATAAGATGTCATTTGAAAATAGGTATTGGTCATTTGAAAATAGGTATGATTTGAGACCAAAACGTACGTTTTCGTTTTTAGGTGATACAGTATTCACAGTATTCATCGTTTTGCTATTGGACGTTTAATTTCTTATTGTTGAAACAGCTGACTTGTGTTTTAGTCAGAAGTAAACAACGCGAAAAAATACATTTCGTATGTTTTATTTACTACGTGGATAGAATTCACATTAGGATTATTTAACCCTGCATAGATGATTTATGCTCCCCTGAAAGAAATTTATTTACCTTTTGTCTTTTTGGCAAATAAAGATTTGAAACCTACTTTAAATAAAATCAGTGGAACGGCAATCAGCTGTTTCCCACAATAAAGGGGATGTCACCTTTTTAGCCGATTTCATTCCAGTGATTTCAACAACTTTTTTTTATACAATTTTAGCACTTAACTAATTAAATTAAATCAATTAATTTTTAAACAAGTAAGAAAGTTACAGTCGAGTGTGCTCGACTGTGAGATACCAGCTACCCATTTTTAATAAAGGCAAAATATTGCGGTATCATTTTCAAAATATACCGAAAATACTAAAAAAATACTAAAAATATACCAAATGGTATGTTTGGTATATCGATACAGCACACCATTCAAAATATACCATAGACGACACAATGTACCAGATTGTCACCCAAAGCAACTCAGACCCCTAGTAAGTAGGCGTTTTTGCCCATACAAAAGTATTTCTTTAATAACTTCCACAATTTTTATCTGATCGCAACCAAATTTTCAGGAATCATAACTACTACAGTAATTATTGTATATACCAAAATTCGTAGCTCTAGCTTTAAAATTACACTTGTTATTCGATTTTTTTGATTTGCGGGGGCGGAAGTGGGCGTGGCAAAAATTTGAAACAAACTTGATCTGCGTGCAAACATAACAAATGCTGTCGAAAAAAAATTATAGCTCTATCTCTTATAGTCTCTGAGATCTAGGTGTTCATACGGACGGACGGACAGACACACAGACACACAGACACACAGACGGACAGACGGACATGGCTATATCGTCTCGGCTGTTGACGCTGATCAAGAATATATATACTTTATAGGGTCGGAGATGCCTCCTTCTACCTGTTACATACATTTCCTGCCGGCACAAAGTTATAATACCCTTCTACCCTATGGGTAGCGGGTATAAAAACATATTTTACCCAACTTCAACAAATTTAATGCCATCCGTTTCATTATAGAAGTATTTTTAACTTGCTTTTTCATTCCATCAAAAGTATGGCAGCTTAGGCGATAACTCATCGTGTCGGACTTATCGGTCGGCAAAATTTTATTTCCAAATTTGAGGTGGGGTCAGAAACTAGTTGTTTTGAAAATAATTACATGCCTAATTGATCTTCTGACGATCTTAAAAGAACAACAATAAATCAATGACTCAACTAATTTTTTTTTATTTGCAAATACGATCCGATTTGGTGTAGGAAAAAGAAATTACTTTTCATTTCGGCAAGACAAACTTGCTCGTTTTGCAATTAGAAAGAATCTTGTGATAGTGAAAACTGGGGCAAACAAGTAAATAGGACTCCATCTTTTTTCTTTATGCCTACTAAAGTTCATCACGTAGATGTGAACGGCAGGAAATAGCCAGGTTTGCACCGGTATTGGAGCCATTTGTGGTGGATCAGATAGTGCGTTAAGGGTCTTGCATTTTTGAGAAAATGATTTGTAATGCACATGGAATCGAGAAATATGGTATTGCTGATAGTGGTTTTATGATTTTCATGATTTCATTCCATTTTCGTGTTGGAATTTGACTATCAAAACAGAAGTGTACTGCTCTCTGCAAGACTTTTAGGTCTTTCTTGTTGTTGATAGTATCTGCTCTGCCTTGATTGATTTCGTTGGCATCCATATAAACATTCAATTCATAAATCTGGATCTGTGTACTAATATGCGCAGCTGCTGAAGCACGGACGACTATGCGCGCCTGTTTATAAAAAAAAGCTTTCTGCTCTACAAACCATTTCTGTATCCAAGTTTTCAGGCATGATTGCAGTTAATTTTTACTTTTAGACGCTCTATGACGCTCCAGGAAATATTATTGGCATTTTGCCTTATACGAAAACTTATCGTAATTTGGATGTACATATATAAATCGGTGAATTAGACTCGAAGCGAGGCGTTCGGAGTTTCATACGCGGAATACACACAGGCATCAGCGTTGCGACTTTGCGAATGGCTGCTGTTAGAAGACAGCCATATGTATTACCATCTTAGAATTTCAGTTGCTTGTACTTTTAGTGGTAGCAAGGGCTTCCATTGTTGCCAATCGTTATGAAGGCATCTCTTTATGCCATCCGATGGTTGCCCCCCCAAACACGCTGAAATAGGATTTTAAATTTGACGGTGTAACATGACAGCAATCCAAAGGGGTCAAATATCGATATAAGGACTTGTAGCATCTCAAGTTTAGTTGGGATTGGATTCAACGCGTCTGCGTTCTCACCTAAGAATGTACTTTAAATCATCAGTTCTGGCTTCCCAATACGTGCATAACATTTTCTCGGTGACTTTAAGCTGCACTGGACTCTTGACAGAGTTTGACACCCAAGTAGCGTAGCTCGAATCCGCCTGCCTGATGAATTGACCGCAACTGTGCATCACCACATTCACTGAGGTGGCTTCGATTCGAGTTGTGTCGCTAGTCCATTGAAGACATAATTGGAATGGTTCACCTTTAATGCCTCTCTGTGCAGCCGTCCAAGCCACACGGTTTTTTGAGAAAGCATATTTTTTAAATATAGCACGCCTTTTTTGACCTAACAGTCGCCTATCTATACTTCCCACTGAAAATCGCTTCACTGAATGATAGGATATTCCGTTAATCTACATGTAATGCAAATGCTGATTGCGGCTTTTCACGCGCTTTTAATATGTGCTTTTACTCTGCTTACTAACGGCGATTCAACAGTTAAAGCTGCTTATGCTATTTGATAAAGCCAATCGCTGAATTCCTTAATAATTAGTATAGCCAGCCTTTAGCCTGTCTCAATATTTACGGTCGCATCTACGGCAAGTGATGCTTCCACTTATCGCATTGCACCCAATCAGCTGATTTCGTGTCATAAGTATCATAAGCCTATTTGCATGTTAATAAGTTAGAAATAATGTCTTGAAATCTATTGTTGATAAAATCGTCTTTCGATGCCACAAAATTACAGAAATTATTTGGAAATGATATCAATCCGCGATTCATCGATAGGTACTTGACCATTACTTATAGTCAATTCCTCAGAGAAATCTTCTGCAGATGTATCATTAAGCAATGCAACTCTCATGTTTGTTGTCAGCTGCAGTTTACTCACATAGCGCCTTAGATTCGACGTTTTGAGGCAAGCATTTATTTCGTCGGCAGCCGTAGATCTTGGAACTGCTGGCAGTGTTTGGCGGAAATCACCAGACAGTAAAATCATTGCTCGTCCAAAACATCTCGAGTCATTCCGTAAATCTTTCAATAGTCGGTTAAGTGCCTTCGTCCAAGATGATGATTTTCGATGCCGATAAAACTTTGCCCACTGCATTTTTTCATAATATTACTCGTTGGTTCTTCAATAGTTTGAAGATTTACCGATGATGTTAATGCTGAATGAGCCGTAAAGTATTCTAACAATGTGGCTGAAACTCCAGAAAAAGGATCTGCTTTCCTTATGTTGGATCTTGCACGAACAGTGGCTAAAACTACAGACATGAGGAATGTCGTACCTATTCGACCGGGAGCATATAGGAAATATAAGCCACCATTTCCATCGCCGATTGCGTTTATAAAGTATCATAAACTTCCTTTTGTTGGGAATTCAATAGGGGTACATTTATTTAAAATACTAAATCTAATTTCTGATGATCATATTCACGTACCCTTTAAAATTCTCAATAAAATGCGTCATTCATTTCGCGATTTTGGTGCTGGCATCTGAACTTCAGATGATAAATTTCACTTTAGCCTTGATCCTGCCTCAGTATACGTCAAGCGTTTTCGCGTGGAACATCATCTGAAGCAACTTAATATTTAACGTGGATGCAACCCATTGCGAATGCTTTTCTGTTGAATCTTGGAAAATTAGTGTTAATCAATCCGAGAAACTTATTAAGATTGGCTGAACATCACTTAATTTATTTTCATCGATATTTTGCAAAACAAACTGCTTCACAGCAGCTTGCGGACGATTATTGTTGCTCCAAAAAATGAAGCAACGTTGAATAAAACAACGTAAACATTGAGTATTCCCGTAAATCCGACAAAAATGTTAATCACTTTTTGATTGTTAACAGTTTAGTAAATAACATTCAGCTTTAAAATTGCCTAGACTGGCCTACGCTCACAAGTTACACTCTACAGAAACACATTTACATTTATTAGCAAGGACATAAAAATATACCAAAAACACATTGTACGATCAGACAATGACATGTACTACAAATTTAGTGCTAATAATTAATATTACATACCTTGAAGATTAAATTCCATTTTCTAGCTTTGTTGCTTGATTTAATATTTGAATATAAAACTCACAAAAAAATTACAAACTTTCGCGAAATTTTTTTGTGAATGGAAAGATCATAGTCCTAAAATTGTAACAAATATCAAAAAACGAACGAAGTCCAAAAAGCTTTAAAAATTTAGTAGTATTCATTTATTTAGTTTTAGTATTCTTAATTTGTGGGTGTAAGTTGTGTTCCGAAATTATCGTATGAGGCTCGTCGACTTTATTGGCCTGAGGTCCAATGTACTGTTATTGCACCCACAAATTTTCAAATGTCAGAAAATTTCGTATTTTTAGTTTAAAACGAGACGCATGACCACTATGCAGACTAAAGTGCATGCATGCATTTGATTAAGATCAACGACGATAAGTCGTTGGCGGTGGAATTGTAATTGAATTTGCATCAAATGGACGTATGCACTCCAAACTTGAACAGCGACCTCATAAAAAAGGTTTATATGAAGCAATCGCAAGGATATACAGGTTTTATTGATCAAGAAGGCAATAAATGGATTGAAGCAATCAGGAAGAGAGGGAAAAACGAAGCTGAACAAAGTTTTGCGAAAACTAGATTTTGTTCCATGCGGGACAAAGAATTGCGTCTACAAACAAAAGACAGGATGAAATCTTTCACTTATCGTGTCCTGTATATGTCGGCGATATTCTTATAGCTTGCCAGTTGAAGAAGGATTTGAACAGCTAAAACAGCGATGTCTAATGTATTTGAGGGTGATGATATGGGACCGTTCAAACTTTTTCTAGGTATCAAAACGCGATGGCGAGCTCGGCGAGATTACTTGGGGTCATTCACAGTACATCAAGAATCTATTACGACGGTAGTGACCAATATAAGCAGCAACTATAAGTTAATGTGGCTATCTCGTACAACCAGTCCTAATATTTTGCATTCAGTTGAGCGATGCGCAACAACTGGCAAAGAATCCTGTGTATCATTTAATTACATAAATTAATTTTGCATATGAATGAAAAATGGGGGACAAATAGTTTGTATGTAGTATGTATTAGCAAATGATATCATCGCAAACGAAGAATTTGCCGAAGTATAAACATATGGATATAACAAATTTGTTTTATTTAAAGTAGCCTTTGTAAATATGCTTGCATTGAGGAATAATGTAACATCAGTGCTCATAACTAATAACATAGCTGTTATTTTTCTTCTGTGAACTATTATGATAGTTATCATAATAAGATTCCTTTAATGATCCTTGTCTTGGTTAAAATCATATCGAAATGGAGGGAATATATGATCAAAATCCACTTCGCACAGAAAATGATAGATAGATAGAAAATGATAGATATACATAGTTGTTATAGGACATGTTAGCTTTGCTAAAATTGTGTTTAGAGTCCCCTTTTTTTATCTTTAGTGCACGAGTGCAGAAGAAATTTGGAGTGTGATTAATTTGGCCCAACAAAACATTTCAAACAAGAGCAGTTGAGTTGAGGAAAATTAGGAATTTTATTGGTTACATTCGCAAAATAAAAATTTCTTATTCGGCCAAATATATAAAGTTGTATAATATCCATTTGGTAATTTTTAAATTTATTACAAATGGTTTTAAGTACTGGTCTTTCTTGCTCTTATATTCTCGCTGCTTCAGATGATGTTTTGTATTTAGCTCATTTTTCTATAATTAATAACATTTCTTCTTTCTGATCGTGATCACTTTATATCAGTTGGTGATTTCAATATTGCTGGTATATCATGGCATTCCGTCAAGAATTTTAATTTTAATTTTTTGCTCCTCTATATCCCATGTTTTTATTGATAGTCTTTTCGGGGTATCATTGTCTCAGATTAATGGTATTCCAAATTGTTTAAACAGGTTTTATTTTGCTAAATGCTAAATGCTAAAAATATACCAAATGGTATATTTCGTATATCGATATAGTACCGCATTCAAAATATACCATAGATGGCACTATATACCAGATTGTTAGCCAAAGCAACTAAGACGCCTAGTAAGTAGGCGTTTTTGCCCATACAAAAGTATTTCTTTAATAACTTCGACAATGATCACAACCAAATTTTCAGGAATCATAACTACTATAGTAATTATTGTATATACCAAAATTTGCAACTTTAGCTTTAAAATTACGCTTGTTAATCGATTTTTTTGATTTGCGGAGGCGAAAGTGGGCGTGGCAAAAATTTGAAACAAACTTGATCTGCGTGCAAACATAACAAATGCTGTCGAAAAATTATAGCTCTATCTCTTATAGTCTCTGAGATCTAGGTGTTCACACGGACAGACACACAGACGGACATACGGACATGGCTAGATCGTCTCGGCTGTTGACGTTGATCAAGAATATATATACTTTATAGGGTCGGAGATGCCTCCTTCTACCTGTTACATACATTTCCTGTCGGCACAAAGTTATAATACCCTTCTACCCTAAGGGTAGCGGGTATAAAAATCGTAATTCGAGACTTTACAAAAAATTCAAGGAAACAGGCTTTTCCCTTAATTTTCTCCGCTATTCTGTTGCTCAAGCTGCTTTTCGCACTCATAACAATGAGTATTATAATACTTATTTGAGTAGGTGCAGAATAAGATTTCAGCGTGATCCGAAACGATTTTATGACTTCGTTGGCTATAAAACCTGTTTTTTCGGCAGGTCGGGATGGAGTGCCTAGTTGTGTGCTAAGGTATTGTGCTGGTAGTATCTGTAAACCGCTTTTTAAATTATTTGAATTATCCGTTAACTTATGCTCTTTTCCAAAAATCTGGAAAAAGTCACCTATCCTAAAAAAAAGGGAACAAATCTAAAGTTCAAAATTATCGCGGTATATCCAAACTGTCTGCCATTCCGAAAGCATTTGAAAAAATAATAATTTCTCAACTGCAACATCTGTGTAAATCTATAATTTCACCTTACCAACATGAGTTTGTGAAGTCTAGGTCCACTTCTACAAACTTATTGAAGTTCTCTTCCATTGTAATTAAAGGATTCTAGAATAAAATACAAACAGATGTCATTTACACCGATTTTAGTAAGGCTTTTGACTCAGTAAAGCATCACCTATTACTGTATAAACTTAATCTTTTAGGGTTACCTCGACTAGAATCTTAGAGTAAATATGTTACATCTCAACTGCAATAAACTTAAGTTTATGACCTTCTGTAGGAGTTCTTCCCAGGTAATATGATTTGAAGGTGTGAATGACATAGGGGTTCTGCTTGATGCAAAACTAAAATTTGATAAACATAATCTGTCCGCTGTAAATAGGGCCTTGGGTGTATTGGGACTTATAAAACGCTGGTCGAAAGAATTCAACGATCCCTACTCTACTAAAACTTCGTTTCACTGGTTCGTCCTATTTTGATATTTGCTCTTCGTAGTTTTATTTGGAACAATAATATTAGATTACCACCTTATCGCAGAAGACTTTTTTTTATTAAACCTTCCTTATCTTTATGACCGTAGAACTACGCAAGGTGCTGTTTTCATACAGAGACTAATTAATGGTGAAATAGACTCTTCGGAGCTGTTAAGTTAAACTAGTTTTGCGGTTCCGATCAGGATCACTAGGAATTTTCTTTCTCTTCTCATTTCACGTAGAACTCGTAACTTTGCGTGCTATAATCCCTTCCGTATTCTGTGTGTGAATTATAATAATCTCATTAACATAGTTTGCTCCGGCAAATCTCTTCCTCTGCTTAAAAGCTTATTATTAGCATATTTCATGTTATTTGGACGTTAACGTACTAACGGCAGTACCATCGAGTGGCCCAGCGATACCAAGCACGGGCTTGTTGACGCGCGGACAAAACAAACTAAATTTGTGATGCATGCATTAATCGAAAACCGCGAATTAATATTAAAAGACGCTGGACAGCTAATTAAGTTAACGTAAAATATGTTAGGATATATGTATAAGAAGATAGAAACAATAACTAAGTATTTAAGATTCTTAAAAATTTGGTTACGATCACATCAAAATTGTCAAAGTTATTAAAGAAAACGCTTAGTTGCTTTGTCTGACAATCTCGTATACTTCGCACACTATGGTATACATATGTATTTGTATTATTTTTGCAGTATTATCTTGCCAGCCTTTATTTAAAATGGGTGGCGAGCACACTCGACTCTAATTGGAATGATATTATTAGTTGTTGTTTTTTTTGGTTATCTTTTTTAAATATTTTTTGCGGGAAATTTGACGAATGTAATAATGGCACCACTTTTAATTTATAGGGGCTAAAGTGGGCGTGACAAAATTTTGAAACAAGGTTAATCCAAAATAACAATTGTATATCTGTATCTCTTTTAGTCTCTGTTGTCTACGTGTTCATACGGACAGAAAATCATGGCTTTCTACCCTATGTGTAGCGGGTATACAAATTATAAGCTTTACTTATTCACTTTAGTTAATAAGTAATCAATACTACCATGTGCTTAATCGATTACCATATACAGTGAATCGCAGCTTATTTCGTGCAGTCGCAAACTAAAAGTTTAAACCTCTACTGGGTCTAAACCATCAAAGATATTTCAAAAATTTAAATGAAGATTGGTACAGCAGAATTTGTAGATTTAAAATTAATAAGAAAATTTTCTTAATTTCAAAAGTAAAACATTGAGATAAAAAAAAATGTCGAGATGTTTTATACCGCAGCTTATTTCGTGCAGACATTTTATACAGACGAAATTCTAACTTTTTTGACTAGAATATTAGATGCCAGTTTTGGTATTTTTGCTACTTATAATAAAAGGTTTAATGAGTATTTTGACTTGGCCACATTGACGTATTTTTTTTAAATTTATTGTGAATCAATTGAGACGTTGTAGACTGTAGTTTAATAACTAGTCATCTATCTAGTAGTGTGGTGAGTATAAAACTATATAGATTTGCATAAATTTAATATTAAAAAAATTAATTGTGTTTCTTTAAATTATTCGATGCAACATATTTTTTAGTAATTTAAATTTACTAAATTATGCGTCACCGAGGGCACTCGAAAATTATAATATAATAATAATTTTATTTAGTATTAATTTTTCTATTTATTTGCGATTTTTACGATATTAAGAAACTCGATTTCAAAAGATCAGATTATTGTACAAAGTGGTTAATTTGATCTTCAAACATTTGCTTATGATTCTCTCTAATTTTTTTTATATTCTGACTTATTTGGTAGCAAAGCGATATGAAATATGGCGCCAAAATTTGTGAGTGGATTAATCAGCTGATTTATTATTTTTTCGATAACTATACCGAAATATTCAAAATACGGCCACCTTTTCAGAATCATTGCCGCATGATGCAGCTCTATTAGCCTTCTCTGTCTTACACACAGTCGCTTATGGATTAATGCGGCCGAAGGTTGTACTTGTCGGAAATTTTCAATGTGAGAAGGGAATATATGGGATATAATTTGAAATGTTCTAATCGATATTTTTGACAAAAATTGAAGAATAACAGTTTGTTATTACAATAATGTAAAATTGCAACAACCCGGTATTCGACACATTTTCGCATTGGGAGGGCTTGTTCGTTTTTATTGTTATCGAATGTCGTGTATTTAAAGTTAATACTTCGCAACACTAACAAATACGTTGTGAAATATGATTGGACCACATGTGCCCAATCAAAGCGTTCCACCGGGTATACACAACAAATATATTCATCTCTTTCTGACACATGGTATGTATACTATAGATTTAACCGGCTTTTCGACCCATTTATAAAATTTGTTTGATTCTTACAGTAAGTTTGTTTAAAGAGTTTGGTGCAGTAACACGTGTGCATGATGTTTCTAAAAGTAATCGCTCTTTTGCTGGCGATAGGATGTTTAAATGCCGAAGTGTATTTTGAAGAAAAGTTCGAAAATGGTAATTTGTCTGCAATGTTTGGAATTGTTTAGTTTTTGTATTTCAACTTCGACCTAATTTCTGAATTCCAGATAATTGGAAAACTGAATGGATCTATAGTAAGCATCCCGGAAAAGAGTTTGGAAAGTTTGTTCACTCTGCAGGCTCCTTTTACAATGATGCTGACTTGGACAAGGGTAGGACGTTTTATTTTATTTGGGCATTTTGCACAATTCAAATTCATAATTTACACAGGCATTCAGACATCGCAGGACGCCCGTTTTTATGCATTGTCTAATAAATTCGATGGATTCTCGAATAAGGGCAAACCTTTGGTGGTTCAATTTTCTGTAAAGCATGAGCAAAATATTGATTGCGGAGGCGGTTATGTGAAGTTGTTCGATTGCTCTCTGGACCAAACGGATATGCATGGTGAATCACCTTATGAAATCATGTTTGGACCCGACATCTGTGGACCTGGCACCAAAAAAGTGCATGTGATTTTAAGCTACAAAGGCAAGAATCACTTAATCAACAAAGATATTCGTTGCAAGGATGACGTGTATACACATTTCTACACATTGATTGTGAAGCCAGACAATACCTATGAAGTGCTAATTGATAATGAGAAAGTGGAATCTGGCAATCTTGAGGATGATTGGGATTTCTTGGCGCCCAAAAAGATTAAGGATCCAAATGCAAAGAAACCGGAAGATTGGGATGATAAGGTACTTCGAATATCTTTTACGCGCTTTTCCATCTTTGATAATTATTTTGGCAATTTTATTTTAATTTGGAACAGGCCACGATTCCCGATCCTGATGATAAGAAACCTGAGGATTGGGATAAGCCAGAGCACATTCCAGACCCCGATGCCTCAAAACCAGAAGATTGGGACGATGAAATGGACGGCGAATGGGAACCTCCTATGGTCGATAATCCTGACTACAAAGGAGAATGGCAGGCCAAGCAATTGGATAACCCTAATTACAAAGGAGCATGGGAGCATCCAGAGATCGATAATCCAGAATATAGTGCTGATGACAATCTCTATCTGCGCAATGAAATTTGCACTGTGGGCTTCGATCTGTGGCAAGTCAAATCGGGCACAATATTTGATAATGTCCTCATCACAGATGACATTGAATTAGCATCAAAGGTAGCGGCTGAAGTAAAAAATACACAAGCCGGTGAAAAGAAAGTGAAGGAATTGCAAGATGAGGTGCAGCGGAAAAAGGACGAAGAAGAGTCCAAGAAGAATGCCGATAAGGATGATGAAGACGATGATGATGATGACGACAATACAGAGTCTAAGCAAGAGACTGAAGACAATGGTCACGATGAATTATAAATGGCATTTACAAAAAAAAAAGTATTTGTGCATCTTTAATTTGTTTGACAAATACAATCATTCTTAATAATATTTATGTAGAATTAAAATTTGCAAGACTTATAAGTTTAAATAAATGAATTGCATATTAGTCTTCGAAACAATAATTTACCTGCATGAATTACGATTGTTTTATGTACATACATATAGTCAATACTAAAATGAACTGCACAAACTGTGCTTTCAATGAGGAACGGAACTCTTCTGATGATTAATGAACAAAAGAATGAGTCAAACATTTAATTATATATTGAATCTGATAGTTTTGTGGAGCTCAAAAGTACAAAATTCGCGCAAGTAATTATTTTATAAAAAGAATGCTTTTAAATCGAGATTTTTAAGTCTCAATTTGACGTATCCTTGGTTAATAACTAAGGAACACATTTTGTTATATTTTATACAAAGTTTAGAGTTACTAGGAGTTATTATAAGCTGCAGTACTTTTGGTGAATGAAGTTGGGTAAAATATTTGTTTAATTATAAAGCTATTTAATTTAATTACTTAAATTCTAAAATCCCATGAAAAAGTAGTTGAAATCATCTGAATGAAATCGGTTAAAATGGTAGCATACCCCTTTTTGTGGTAAACAGCTGATTGGCAAATAGATTGCTTTCAGAGGAAAGCAGAAATCATCTATGAAGGATGAAATCATCATCTTCATTCTATCCACGCAGGCAATTGAAAATTAAAAATGAGAAAGCCGTTTTTCGCGTTGTTTACTTCTGACCAAAATAACAAGTCCGCTGTTTCAGCATTAAGAAATGAATTATAAGATTGCAAAACGATGACCAAAAACTTGTGTAAATCGAAACTTGTGTAAACGAAAACGATTGAATAGTTAATACTGGTGCACGCATGATAACTTCTTAATTTCAGTGTCAATTTCGATACAAAAATATGGGATGGAAAATAATGTTTAATTTTCAATGTATTCTAGCCCCAATTTAAATTGATTTCGTTTTTAAAATCTGAAAATCAACTAATTATGAGTTGTAGACTACAGTTTTAGGAATAAAATTTAGTACAATCAATAACGCTAGAGCAATTTTTCAAAACGAAAACGAAAAACTAATTACAAAACGAGCAAATTTGTCTTGTTGAAATGAAAAGTAAATGCTTTTTTCTACATATATCAAATTGGATATTATTTGCAAAAGGAAAAAAAAATAGTTGACTCATAGGTTTAATGTAAAATAGCAAATACATAAGTTTCTTTCAGGGGAAGCATAAATTATCTATGGAGGATAAAATGATCATAATGTGAGTTCTATCCACGCGGGAAATTGGACATACGAATTTCCTTTTTTCGGGTTATTTATTGACTAGGTATTGCGGAAATATATCAAAATATCGATATATTTTCTCTTAAAGAAATATTATCATCGCGATATTTTTTTGGTAAAAATAGTCGATATTGATATTTTTGAGATGATATCTCCACTGAAAATGTGAGCGGAGATTCTTATGTGACCGTCAGCTTAGTGATTCCTAAGATTAATACAAAATTAAAAGAAAAATTAAAATTAAAAGAAGAATGTGGTTACCGCTGAGGGCATCGAAACAAATGATACCCTTCTAAAAATATAAGATAAGCGATTGAGTGGTTTGCTGCAGTCCAATATCGTGATGAAAGGTACTATGCTTGATCCTCGTTTTAAAAAAATGTTAGTCGATATGTCACCGATTAAATCATTAAGCAGAAAATAAACAAACAGAAATATTGCCTTCGTCTGAAGGAGAAATAGATTGCAGAGAACAGGACATGGTCGCATTAAGTGTACAGGAAAATTTTCTAGATTTGCAAAAAAGGATCATATAACTCCGAGGCTCTGCAGTCCAGAGTTCCAAAAGAAAGGAAATGCAGCTTTTCTTAAGTATGACATTTTGTAGTTGGGAGACAAATCCTTTGGAATTCTGGATTTCACAATTGTCAACTATGCTCACGATAGCAAATGTGGCATTAGGTTGATTAAACACGCATGGTAGTTTGGTTCCATCTTAACGGTTGGCTTCTGCCATAAAGTGTGTTGTTTGTAACTCGCATCGTCGTATGACAGACCAGCATGTAACCGAACGATTTTAAAATCGTTAAATACAGATTTGTTTTCTAACCTAATTAAAAGCATTAAGTACAAATTTCATGAATTAATAATTAATACGTTTTTAAAATATTTAAAATTGAACACAATGGACTGTGCTCTATACCACATACATATGTACTTAATAGTGTTGTTATTTTTATTTCGAAGAACGTAAATAAGGCTGCAAATATAGTGCGCGCTGAGACGAAGATGAAGATGAAGACGAAGCTGAAGACAAAAAACAGTGCAGTACAATTCATATAAATTCGTTCAGCCGCAAACATACTGCGCGCAGAGACGAAGATGAACGGTGCAGTACTGTTTTTGAAGACAAATCGCTTGCTATTTTGCCTTTGTTGATATTTTTTTTTTTGTTCTACCCATGCTTTGGCGGAGTGCATGTTACAATTTACATGTGATTTTTGATTTGCCTGACGGACAAGTTTTGTGAAAATTTCAATTATAAATGAAGAGTTAATTTTCAAATTAAGAAAAATTAAATAAACATGTAACTAAATTAAAAGTTAAAATGATTGAAATGAATGAACTAAATCTATTTTAAAAAATTTTCTACCTTAACGTTACAATTTGCCTTTCTGCAGGTATAATTGGGGTTTTAGTTGTTTTTTTTTTTTTCTTCAGCTTTGTTGCTTCAGAGTGGGTATAATATTTGTTTTTTTTTCTTTATTCACTTTTTAAATAAAAAATAGTCTATTGTGTCTCAAATAGCTGTTATTTGCAGTCCATAGTTGATGAAATCATATATTATAACGTTTGTTTGATTATACATATTCTTGGGCCTGTAACAGACCCAAACTTACAGCAACTTGAAACCTTTATTCAAATTTAGCTGAATATTAAAAAATTTCAAAAATACTCGATATATCGATATTTTAAAAATATATTTCTTAATATCATCGTGCTATATATTTTAGACAGCAAATATCATCAATGCGATATTTTTCCAAAATCCAAAAACCCTACTTCTGACCAAAACACAAGTCAGCTCTTTCAGCAGCATGAAGTGAAGCGTTCCGATTGTAAAACGATGACCTAAAACTTGTGAAAACCAGAGCACCTAACCTAAACGAAAATCTCGGTTTTGGTCCCAAAACGACAACGAAAAGTGACTACCGGAGCACGCCTGATTCAGGCGTTTTAGTTTCAAATCGACCTGATTTGTGATATTGACCTTCGTGTATTTTATATTTACCCATTTAAATTAATTACATTCAATATAACATATTTATAACATAAAATTAATGTTATATATCAATATTTATTTATTATTTACTTCTTGGCATACTCACTTCTAAAACTTAAAGCCGAGCACACTATTTTAAAAATCTTAAAGCTTATTTTAAGCATGGGTCGACGCTCTCTAATAATATCTCTATAATAATATAATTATTACTCATGTTATGTGTATATCTATTTGAGCTCAGTTACTCAGTATGTAGAACTAGGTACTCAATTCTGTAATTTGTTTAGGCTGCATCATAGAAATTATCATTAAGTAATCTTCCACCGCATTATTCTGTAAGCAGCTGTATGTAGAGAGGAACGGCTTATATAGTCGCTTGATTGATCATGAGGTAATGATTCTGAAAAGGTGTCGGTATTTTGGAATATTTAATCGAAGAAAGTGTGATATCGATGGAAATCAGATGATTATTCAAATTCCAAATTTTGGCGCCTTAAAATTATTGCAAATTGGAATTCCATAAAAAAAAAACAAAATTGAGAAATCAAAAAGAAATAAGCACAGGTATAAAAGTGTTTTAAGAAAATCGTCAAGTCGATCAATATGACCTGTTTGTATAAAAGTATGATCGTTACTGAGCGAGTTGCTTATTATGATGGAAAACCGAAATAGGTAATGTCAAATGATGAATAACATATAATATTGCATATATTTATTATTTTCTTATTTTTCCTGCTTGAGTTTGTTTACTTTTTTATCTCTAAACAATTGATGCAGCTTTGGCGTAAACCACTTGTATCATGGAATTTCATAATTACACCTGGTTTAAATAGAGTATGACAGTCCAGCATCAGAAGTATCGATATCTCTCATATATTATAGGCTAGAGCTGTATAAACAAAATTCATTTAAATTTTTCCAAGAATGATGTGTATCCAAAAGACTACATTTTGTGGACAGAATAAGTTTTTCCGAAAGCTATGCAGCTTTGACAAAATGATAACGTTTTTATCTGACCAAAATATTAACTAGTTCATTATTCATCGATTTCATTAGGCATTTGTATATTGGTCAAAAGTAAACAATGTGAAAAAATGACTTTCGTTTTTTTAATTGCCTGCGTGGTTTGAACGCACATAAGGATGATTTTAACCTGCATAGATGATGATTTATGCCTCTCCCTTTGCTTTTTTGGACAAGAAAAGTTTTTTATCTTTTATTTTCAAAAGTCAATTGCACGACAATCAGCTGTTTCCCACAAAAAAGGATGCCACCTTTCTAATCGATTTCATTTTGGTGATTTCAACTATCTCTTTATGCACTTTTAGGTATTAACCTATTAAATTAAAGGGATTTGTTCATATAAATTTATTGTTTATCACATTTAAAAAATTAATGCTATCTGTTCTACTATAAAATTATCTCATATTTTGGCGATAACTCTTGGTGACAAATTTTCGGTCGCTAACGAAATCGAAAATTGTTGTTGCCAACGGCAAAATTTTATTTGCGAATTCGAGGTGTGGTCAGAAATAGGTTGTTTCTAAAATAATTACATGCTTAATTGATCTTCTGGCGGTCTTGAATTAACGTCAATAAATCAATGAACCACTTATTTATATTTTCATTTCCAAATAAGACAAACTCGTTCGTTTTGCAAATCGAAAGAATCTTGAGAAATTGAAAACGACTCAGTGTGACCGTGGTGTAAATAATCTGTACCATTTCCGACGTTTCAACCATTTTGTTAGTTTTGCTTTTAATATTTTGGAGAAGATTAGTGTGTAAATGTAACTCTGTCGTCGACAACTAGCCGGAAGTCAGTTAAGTCTTTCTTTTGGATTTTGGTCGACCTCGAAGGTGGGTGGCAAAGAAATGTTGCAAGAACAAATATTTTTTTTAAGTGTGAATCTTTTTATATTTTTCTTAATGTGAATGATTCTTTGATTATTAATAATTGTGCCTGATGGTTAGAATAGTTATTTTCCTTATTGTCGAATGATGATACTTCCATGCACCACTCTGAAGCGGTTATTGCGCAAAGTGCAGATTATGGATATTCTGACAAGTGACAAAGTTGAAAGTATTAGTCGTATTTTTGAATGTGCGTTTTAAGGTTGACATTTTTTTCTTTAAATATGTATTTCAATTAGAAAGAGTATGAAAATCAGGAAGAAACAACGAGATTAATAGACCAATGATGTGACAAGTTATTAAAAATAACAAATTTCATTTGTTACTAGGTCTATCGGCTATTGGAAATGGGTGCCTACCGTTATATGCAAGAGTTGTATAGAAAGAAGCAGAGTGATGTTATGCGCTACCTGCTTCGCATACGCGTGTGGCAGTATCGCCAATTGACAAAGCTGCATCGCTCGCCTAGGCCGACTCGTCCAGATAAGGCTCGTCGCTTGGGGTACCGTGCCAAACAGGGTTTCGTTATCTACAGGATTCGTGTTCGTCGAGGCGGTCGCAAACGTCCAGTGCCTAAGGGATGCACCTACGGTAAGCCAAAGAGCCATGGTGTGAATCAATTGAAGCCGTATCGTGGATTGCAGTCCATTGCTGAGGTAAGTAATTCTAACATTAGACATACTAAATTTTTCATATGATGATATCGTAATGTTTGTTGAACTTGTATGATGTGTACTAACTTCCTTAGATGTCTGATTTTGATTCAACATTTAATACAGTATGAAAGGTGTCAACATGCGATAATATGAAATTTATTTTTTTTTTTGTAGGAACGCGTTGGTCGCAGACTTGGTGGTTTGCGTGTTTTGAACTCTTACTGGGTTGCACAAGATGCTTCTTACAAATATTTCGAGGTCATTTTGGTGGACATTCATCACAACGCTATCTGCCGTGACCCCAAAATTAATTGGATCTGTAAGCACGTACACAAGCATCGTGAGCTTCGTGGTCTCACTTCGGCAGGAAAGAGTTCCCGTGGCATTGG
The DNA here is from genome assembly GCF_023558435.1 of Drosophila sulfurigaster albostrigata. NCBI lineage: Eukaryota > Metazoa > Arthropoda > Insecta > Diptera > Drosophilidae > Drosophila > Drosophila sulfurigaster. The sequence goes on from NC_084882.1 coordinate 2,509,882, forward strand.
AAAGGGCTACAGATACTCGCAAACCATTGGTGGATCTAGACGTGCTGCCTGGAAGCGGAAGAACCGTGAGCAGATGCATAGGAAGCGTTAAGTGTGATCAGACTGGACTATTTTGTTGTCAACACACATTTCAAATATGAATTAAAGTCCATTAAAATTACTGGCTTTTGATACGTGTACTTTCCATTTTTATTAGATAGAAAAATTTACGTCTTGATCTTGTAGCGGCAGGATATAATAGTTTGTCATACATAACCAATGTAGAGTTGATTTCCATAATTTAAATTCAAAATTCGGCAAAATAATTTATTTAAGAATTATTTGGCGCGCTAGATGATTTAGTAGGGGAAGCATGTTAGGCATTATAAGTTGAACATCTTGAATATATCTAAATGTTCTCGTGAATAAATTTCTTTTAAAATGAATGTTTTACCGCCCTGATTAAAAAGAATAAGAAAATGGTGGCAATGGATGGAGGCTTTATTCACACTTATTGTAGTCATTCAGTCATAAGTTGTACTATGTACAATTATGTATGTAGCGTATGCAAATCGCTGAGGTGCAACTTGTTTACTGAGAGTGATTTGGTATGCAGTTCAAGCAATGTACAGTGGGTTTATACGGTCCGAGTCGAAGGCCTCAGCAGCCAGTACTCTCTTCTCTATTTAAATGTAGTATTAAATACTAGTTTTAATATAATAAAATAAAATAATTTATACGGTCCAGATTTGCATTGACGCCTTAAGCCAGATTAGCTAAAAAAAAAAAAAACTTATTAATACATTGAAATAATGAATGAGCATGGGTTATTGTTGCCATAGAGCGAGACAAAGTTGGTGAGTTCATCAGTTTCTTTTACCAATTGCATTTAAGCAAATGTTTCAGCGAATGAGTTGAATAACTGCGCTGCTCGGCATAATTTATTCATTATATCTGGAAACAACGCTCTACGTAAACATATTTAGATAGGATGAGAATATCAAAGTTAATAAATAGGCTTATTTAATTTTTTTATTCATTAATTGATTTTGCTTATTTCCAATTTGCATTTTCTTATGCTCTTGTTTTGAACGATCACATTCGTTTATATTATTTTAAACATTAAATTTCATACGATTTTTGGGTTTTATATAGTTCTCGGAAAAGAATTTTAGTTAAATTTGAAATAATTTTATTTTATATAATTTTTAAATGCAATAATCAGCTTCTTCCCACTTTCAAAAAAAATATCAAAATATTAGTTAGTTTAATATCAGTGCAGTATCGTTAAAGACTATTGTGATTATTCTATTATTGACTATGTGTGATTATTCATTCATAAGAATTTTTAAATACCAAGTACATATTAACTTTTTGCACAGAACAAAAAGCAGAATGCCATTTATGAAGCATACTCCGGTATTCATATGTATAAAATATTATATTAACTTTGTGCCTCCAGGAAACGTATGTCACATGCAAAATGAGGTATCTCCGACCCTTTGAAGAATTTAACATATTTACCAAATGTAGCAAATATTTGGTACATACAATAATAAATATAATTTTTATGATTCTTGAAAAATGGAAAACTTATAGAAATTGCTTTGGCTTACAATTTGGTATATTTTACTCTATGGTCTACTTTAAGTATAGTACTATATTAATAAACCAAATAAAGCCTGAAGGGTATATTTTAGTATATTTACATTATTTTGGTATTTTTTAAAAATTAGCCTGGCCTGTTTTGCTTTTATTAACAATGCGTAGCGGATATCTCACAATCGAGCAGACTCGATTGTAGTTTTATTATTTGTTTTGTCGAATAGGGTACTCAATATTCGTAAAAATTGTCATAGGCCCAAAACAATATTAAAGAGCATAGATTTTAGATATGGTAGCAAGTACAGCAATAAATGCTCCTCATTTGGGTCTTGGGGCAACTCGGTAAGGCGAAAACCTGGAGCATATTCCAAGCAAATAAATGCTTTATTGCTTTAAAAGTGAATTTTGGCGTCTATAGCTAATAAATAGTTGATCCAATGTTACTATTTGGGGAAATTTAACATTTTGGGGAGTTGCACTGGTGTTTTGGTTGAGAATTCGCATTAGACAAGGCTACTTCCTTGCTAAGGCGAATTCCATGATTTATGTTAATATGTGATCATCGACCATATACTAATGAAATTAATTAATTAAAATTATTAAAAATTGTAAGTCAGTTTTTAATTTTGTTTCGAATTAGAAATGCAAGTTTCGAAAGTGGTGTTATTTTATCAACGTAAATTTTTAAGCAAATCTAAATAGAAAAAAAAATTCGCTCTTGTTCAAATAGAAACCAAACGTATCGATTTATTAAAATATTTAACTATTTTGCTGTGCACTTTTTGCACTATGTGATTAACTCAGTTTATGGCGCTGTTCGTTGAACACATTTTTTAAATTTGCTCTTCTGCTCGCGACTATGGTAGGCTCATCCATCAGTAAATCACAATTAAATTTAAGTTTTTATACCCGCTAGCTATAAGGTAGAAGGGAAAAGTGCCGACAGAAAATTTATGTAAGAGATAGAAGCAGGCATCTCCGACACCATAAAGTCTATATATATCTGGATCTCAGTGACAATAAGAGATAGACAGGCATGCTCCGGTTTTCACTTTCGGTTTTCGTTTTCGTTTTGAAAACGAAAACGACAAAATTGGTGCTCCCGTTTTCACATTCACAAGATTTTTTCGAATTCCAAAACGAGAAAATTTGTCTTGCCGAAATGAAAAGTAAATGCCTCTTTCTATATTAAATCGAATCTTATTTGCAAAAGGAAAAAAGTAGTTGACGTATTGGTTTATTGTCGTTATTTTAAGACCTCTAGAAGATCAATTAGGCTTGTAATTATTTTTAAAACGAGTAATTTCTGACCCCACCTCAAATTTGGATAGCAAATTTTGCCGTCGGCAACAACAATTTTCGTTTTGGTGAGCGACCGATAAGTCCGACACCATGAGTTATCGCCTAAGCTGCCATACTTTTGATAGAATGAAAAAGCTAGTTAAAAATTCTTGTATAATCAAACGGATGGCGATAAATTTGTTGAAGTTGGGTAAAATATGTTTTTTAAAAATTAATTTATTTAATTTAATTACTTATGTGTTAAAATTTTATAAAAAAAATTGTTGGAATAACCGGAATGAAATACATTAAAAAGGTGGCATCCCCATTTTTTTTGGGAAACAGCTGATTGCCGTTCAACTGATTTTTTTAAAGAAAGTATCAAATCTTTGCAAAAAAGACAAAAGCCAAATATATTTTATTCAGGGGAAGCATAAAAAAACAATGCAGGATAAAAATATCTTTATGTGAGCTCAATCCACGCACGAAATTGGGCATACAAAAAACATTTTTTCGCGTTGTTTACTTTTAACCAAAACACAAGTCAGCTGTTTTAGCAGTAAAATGAAACGTTCCGATAGCAAAACGATGACCAAAACGTGTGAAAACCGGAGCACCTAAAAACGAAAATCTCGGTTTTGGTCCCAAAACGAAAACGAAAACGAAAAGTGAAAACCGGAGCATGCCTGAGAGATCGGCAATATATGATTAGGTATTTAAATTTCCATTGCAACATTGCATTTCCATCTCCGAAAGAAAAAAACATAAATTTATGTTAAATATGATTGTTGATAAATTTATAATAGTAATAAAATTTATAATAAAATTTATAATCTTATTAAATATATTATTATTGAAGTTTTGCTTATAAATATATTCTTAGTTTACATTTAAATAATATTTGTTAATAATTCATTTATTTCATTGATTTCATCTTCATCGTCATTTAAATATTTGTCATTTTTGTTTATCTTCATAATGTATTTTCAGGCAATGTGTATGTATGGCAACATTTCCCATGCCTGCGCGCAATCCATATCTGAAAACTTAAAAAAAAAATTATTTAAAAATTATACAAATTTTGATTAAACAAATATAGCAAACCTTAATATAGCAATGCTTAATATTGCATTTAAGGTATTAGAATGCATATTGTTGCGCAGTTTGGTTTTAATTACATTCATTTTGTTAAAAGCCCGGTCGACTTCGGCATTGGACCAGGGTAAGGAAAGCATTTGTATAGCAAATAAGGCAAGGGACTCAAATGGTTTATTTCCTCCAGCATCCTCAGAATCCATTGCCTCTGCCCAAAATTTGACCGTATCATGAATATTTTCCCTTTTAATCAGATGAATTTTATCAATTTGAGATTTTAGCTCATCTATATTCGATATATTAAAATACTCAAATATTTTAATAAAATCGAACACATTTTTTTGGGCTCGCAACATATTATCAACTGAAAATACGGTAACATTTTTTAACACCTCAAAATTATGCGGCAATCTAAAATAAAAAAGTAAAAAAATAATTTACATATGTATATTAAATAAAGAGCAGTTTATTCATACCTATTACGAAGTTGCATTATTCATTGTTTAATAAAATTAATGCAGGTGTTTCGTATAACAGGAGCATTTTGTTGAAACCGCATCTCTATAATTTTGTTCTCAAACGCATATCCCAAATATAAATTATCGCTTGGGATATGTGTGATTTCATCCTTCAAAATGTCAAAGTCCACATCTGGCGGTATAATTTTCTCCTTAAGGGAATTTATGGTGGTAATCCATTCATTCAGTAATTTTGATGATTCCGACCGCTCGCTTTGAAATATTTTGAGTTTTTACATGTCGCTTAAAATTGGCTTTAAAAATAAGCAAGTTCAAGTTCAAGTTCATTCATCACAATAAAGCTCATGTAAAATTTTAGCCTTGTAGCATTTTTCTTGAGTAGCTGCTAAAGCGAAGTGTAGCTTTAGTTCAGACCACTGCACATTGGGCCAGCAAGCCGATTTTTCGACGAAAATTAAAGAGTAATACTCGACACAAGAGGATCTGAGGAATCCTTTGCTCTGTGGAAATCGTCTACCATGTTGTTCTGCCGTGTACTCTTTCGAGCATGTAACCTCCTGTCACTCTTATAGTATTTGTTGCGAACCTCTGGGACGTTCTCGCCGAGAACACCTAATGGAAGGATTGATGCTTCTATTATTTGGTAGCCGTGAATTAAGACTTTATGGACTGTTGCCGACATTGGAAACCATGGACAAATATAATGTTATGGTTTTCTGATAATATTTTTTTAAATTTTGTTGAATCAATTGGTAGATGATAAGAAATAGCAATTAAAATATTGTTAAAATATGCAATGAGAATTTCATCAAGATCTAAGATTTCAGCTACTAGCTTGTGCAAACGCCCTCCTTGCTGTATTGCCATTGTTGGTATTTCCATTGCCATTCTGCTTAGGCTTATCTACATGTAAAGCCATAGCATTCCACATACATATGCTTCTGAATCGTTTTTTTTTTGTTTCGCCATTTCTTTTTTTCCATTTTCATCTCTCACTTGCATTTTTTAAATTTCAGTCTGTATGCAATTTTAAGAACGAATTCAAAAAATCTAATCCAACCATGTAGAGGACTTATGCCATATTTTAATGCTTTATGTCTTGGCTTAAATTTTGGTGAATCTATTTGAACATTTTCCATGTAGACTTTTGGACTCGCTCCACATATCGGACACAATTGGCAAGATTTGGTTTCAGTCAAAATGTTTAATACCTTTCCATCTAAAAGTGTCATTTGAAGATCATATTTAACTGAAATTGATTTTTGAGCAGACAAATCTTTTATTTGACTATCTAAATTTGTTTTCTCAGGAAGAATATGGTCTTTTGTCTCTTTAACAAACTTGACTGGTCTACAAAATCTAATCGACTGAGAAGTACGATTCATCCAAAATACATTTCCAGTATGGTCCATTAATTTTAGGGGGATTATTGTTGTCGGAAAAAGCGAGTCGTCAGAAAGCAATGAATCACATCCAAAAAAGTGTTGCTTATAGCTGCTTTGTCCAGTTGTTCCGTCAAATCCATAGCTTGCAATAAGGATCAGACTTAAAGTATTGCCAAGCTGCTTAAATATATCTTCTTGCATTTGAATTATACGGCAACTAGTGCAGCGGAACTTCAGCAACTGACTCGGTTATATTAATATAAAAAGGTCTACATTTTGACTTAGCTTCTCTGACTTTGTTGTAAGCAGGAAAAAGTTCACATGATCGGGAAATGCTGAGCTCGCGAAAGTTTTTGTACTGACTTTTAGTCAATTAATTTAATTTTCAAGCAGATATGTTAAAGCTTCATCCTTCGTTAGTCGAACCGAGTCATTTTTCTGAGAAAAAAAATTGTTTCTACCCTTATTGGGGTCACTCGCAGTAAGAAATGTGTTTTTTAACACAAGGGCTGTATGTTTCTCGTTCGTTTTTTCGCCCGAAACTGTGGCGGCATGCACAAGAAGAGATCAGTGGTGTAATTTTTTTCTAAGCAAAATAAGCTGGATCAGCGAAATTAAAAAGCTAAAAAAAAAGCGGAATACCAGAGGAAAAAGTTAGGAAAAAAGCTTATTTTTATAAAGCAATGTGGTGTATGTTTTTCATTTATAAACCCTCAGTTCAATAGGTAATATAAAATATAATTGGTAATTCTCTGACAAATGTCACGTGCGACCATCCTTACAGTGAAAAAACATAAACTGAAACAATTTTAAAAATAAGTGAAGGTTATTCTTAAAGCTTTGGATGAGCTCTATATTTAGAGCTAAGATTAATTTTAGGAACTTGTTCTGTTTTATGTTAAAATATATATGTAAATTCGTTTATTTTTTGGTTTGCGTACGAATTTGGTAATTTTTGCAATTATCAGATAAAAAAAAACAAAACAAAAAAAAAAAATTCCAAAACCATTCGTAGCTTGTAGACTTCCTTTGGAATCGTCAATTTGTTTTAGCGCAAGCGAATTTCACAATGCAAGTCGCAAGTCGCTCCAATTTAGGTGCAAACTTTTAAGGGAAGTTATTCGATACAAGTAAATATCGATATTGTGTCGATAGAAATATATTTTTAACATTTCAGCTGTTAAGTTCAATTTAAACATCACTGAAATTTGAGTAAAAGTAAACTAAAGAAAAAGCTGCTTAAATTTGGTCAAACAGCCAGAATTCCCGCTGCCCGCTGTTTTCATATTTTTCCCGCAATCACACTTCAAAAAAATCCAAATCTGACGGGAAAAAAGCGGAAATGACACCACTGCTTGGGACACAGACGCACATTCACTAGTGCCGTCTTCATGCTCTTTCCCATCTACGGACACTGACGCACATTTTCTTGTGCCATCCACAGGCTTGGGGCTCATCATCACTTTGGAATTCTTCCGTCAATTCGCTAATTAACTGTCTGTTTGGTAGATACATATGAATTAAAATCATTAGTTAATATTATATATATATATATAAACTAATGATTTTCTTCTGATACTTCGACCACTTGAAACGGACCCTTAAACTTGGAGTCAAGTTTTGTTTGATGGCGCTCTTCAGTTTTCATTAAAACATCATCTTCATTTATTTGCAGCATACCAAAAAAAGCCTAGCCTGTTTCCCTATTAGTAACTCTATAGCACTAGATTTTGTAACTCTATTTTTAGAGCAATTCATGGGTAACTGAATATCTTGCATTCTGCCAAGAATGCTCACTGGTTTCTACAGCTGTTAGCATAGCTTTTAGTGTGCTCATGACACCTGTGGCTATTAAGTGCAAGTCAATTTTATTTGTTGAGCAAAATTTACAGAATTTATTACTTGCAAAACTCCTGCCTTGATTTGCGATGATTCGACTGGAAACTCCAAAGAAATATACACCAGATTTTTCAGCTTTAATGCAATTTCCGAGTCTAGAATAAGAGTGTGATACTAGTGAACAAACTTGGTGAATGCATCTATCTGTACAATAATATATTTATTGAAGTCATTTTTTTCCACTGAGCTTGCCACTCTTAGGTATGGGGTGCACTTCCATTTGTACTTTTCCTGAAGAAGGTTTGACAATTTGCTTTTCGACATATTTCGCCACATGCTCAAACCAGAATTGCTCATAAACCTTGACTAGAGTTTTTTGCCATCCTAAATGCATCATAGCCTCGTGTAAAAAACAGACAGGGCTTCTATCTTACTTGGATTCGGTTTAAACTTTAATGTAAAATCTAAGGTGCTCAATTCCTGTGCGAAGAAAAGCGCACTTTATATTAAATGTAAAACCTGCCTCAGATAAAACTCTCAGCACTATGCCTAACCTTTTATATGCTTCCTTCTTTGTTTTTGCTACATACAGCGCGTCATCTATGTAGACCACAGCGTAGGAAAAGGCTAAGTCCCCCAGGGCTCGGACTATGGCACGTTCAAAAATAGAAGATGCATTTTTTTGGACCAAATGGCATGGCAAGTAATTCATACTGACCCTCTAGGGTAACGAATGCTGTTCTATTTTTAATTAATAGCATTGGACTTGCAAATGGCGAATTGCTTGGACGGTTCACATTGGATTTAATCATTTGGTCCATTTTTTCACTAACTAATAGCTTTTCATCTGGACTGAGCCGATAACGGCGAATTTGAACAGTTTAATTGTCGTCTATCAAACAAATTTCCAATGCTCCTGTGGTTACGCGCTTGGTTGGGTTTCCTTTTATAAAGTTGTCAGAATATTTTTCCAATATGTTTTTTAGTTTACATTTATCAATTTTACTTTATTCTAAGTTGGTGTCAAGTAAATTTTAAAAATTGGATGTATCTTCATGTATAGCAATAATAATTTTAGCTTTTTAAATATTAAATTTGTCTGTTTTAATTATAACACCAAAACCATTCTGAAATATTTCTCATTCAATGATGATGTCATGCTTTAAATAATTGTCTAATACGACATGAAACAAAATTTCTAAATTAAATTGTGATATTTGAACCGTAGACAAAATCTGCAAATGGCTCTTAATAATATTGTCGTCAATTCTTCGTAATATAATTAAATTATTAAATCTTTTTCCGGCAATTTCGTTACTTAATTTTTATTTTATCAAAGAACACTCGTCACTAGAGTCAAAGAAAAAAAATGAAAAATAGTATAAGCCTTTGGGCACAAGAACTTGACAAATATCCACGCGCTTGTCCATGTACTTGCCGTTTCCACTGGTACTACCCATGGGACATACAGAGGCAATATGTCCAACCTCACCACACTTCTAGCATTTTATGTTTGGACAATCCTTTACTCCGGATACGTTGCTTCCACTCTAATTATTTTCTTCGGTGGAGGATGAGCTCTCCATGCGAGCGCGGCATTGGGCGTATTTGTGGCCAATTTTTCCACACAAATGACATTTTAACTGCGACAGAATTCGTAGTTTTTTCTTGTCCGAGCTTGACGAATATTCATCATCTTCGTTTTTACGCTTCTTGAAGGCCTGCAGCTGCCCCTGTAGTTAATTTCGCGTCGTCACGTTGGTTGTAAAAACCCAACTCAGCAATTAGATTTCCACTTGGATAGTAACTATGCGACTTCCATATTCAGCAAAGCTCTTTCCAGATTTGGAATGCCCGTTTAAAACATTAATCAGTCTCAATGCTTACGAATCGCTGGATGAACAGTTCTTGGAATTGCCAGCAAAGCATACCTGGGACAGCCATTGCGAAGCACTGCCTTCCAGCGCTTTGCTTAGTGATATTATCAGGGCGCTGCCTTCAAGTACGTTATCTGCGAAGATTAAGTCGACCGTAGTGCACCATGCGCCATCGGGATTAAATTTGGGCAGTGTCACATCCGTGGTCTTCCCGTCTGACGCCTAGGCTCTTGGCGCCTGCATGGCTTTTATAATTTCCATGAGATTTTTATTTTGCTCTTCCAGCGCAATCATATATTGAGCGGAGCGTTCTTGTGGCGAAGGCGATCCCACTTCTGATGTTAGAAGCCGGGTTAATTCATCCATTGTCAAATCAACTTTTGTATTTGATGCGGCAGCACAGCGAGTTCTGCTCACATTCTTTACCAAAACTAGACTAACTCTACTCTCATCGATCATTATGCTCAACCTCTGCCTACTTACTAGGGGTCTGAGTTGCTTTGGCCGACAATCTGGTATATTGTGCCGTCTATGGTTTATTTTGAATGTGGTACTGTATCGATATAACAAATATACCGTTTTGTATATTTATAGTATTTTCGGTATATTTAAAAAAACAAACGGAATATTTTGATTTTATTTAAAATGGGTATTTCATAGTCGAGGACACTCCACTGTAGCTTTTTCACTTGTTTTTTTTTCATTCATTTTTTGTATATTTCAAAATGAACAAAAAACTTCTTATTATAACTTAAAACTAACATATGCATATATATATACATATATATATTTTTTTATATTAAAATCGCATACCCTCTATTTTCTTTCCAAATGACCTTATGAACATAGAAAATAAATATTATGGCGATTGAATCACGACAACTCGTGCCGACTTGATATCGAACATAAAGTCTAAATTTCTGTACAAAATAAGTATTGAAGATTACTAAAATATCGAGTTAATTTATGTCATAAAATATTTATATACACGAAACATATTGCTATTTATTATTATGTACAATATATGTGAAAAAAAAACATTATTCTACAAATGTTCTTTTTAAGGTTTGTTTTTTACAGTCTGGATAAATCTTCCGGTGTACAAGAGTACGCAGCGTAATAAAAATTGCTTTTGTTCCTCTTGAACTGTAATTAATCCATGAAACTCTTGCATCATCTTAACCGCTCTTTCAGCAACATCATTGACTGCCCTTAGCATTGAAACCTTTTTCTTGGCATCTTGAAACGAAGCGATGTTTGGCCATAAAGGTGGTTCTTCGTTCAGAAAACTATCATCAATTTGAAGTCGGGTGAACAACGCTTTACTTTTGACTGATACGAAGTCGTAAATGTTTTTGTCTGAGATATAAAATTGAAGAAAATTACTAATTTGTTTACAAAATAGAAGATAAAAGAAACTATATCTATTCATGAAACTTACCAAACAATGAACCACAGAGTTCTTCTTTAAAAGGGATGTAGCGTTTCTCATGGGCTGATGGATTCTTATTGGTTAAATTTTCAACCATTTTTATTTTCATTTCCATGCTCCACATCATCATCAAATAATGATAAGACAGCTATTTCATCGGTTAAATACCGTAGATGCTGGCTTAATTTCTGTAAAGCAGCTTTTGAGACGTTTGCATCGATTTTCTCATAAGTTTTCATTGACTTCAAAAAGCACAAATCCTGATAAGGTGCTTTTACTGCCAAAATACATTGGAGCCATGACTTAACATAGGATGTCACAATGAACAAGCGAACATCAAACAATGCCTCCTTATCCTTGTTTGTCATTTTCAGTTGAGCGCTAAAAAGTGCTATTTTCCAGTTGTATCGGAACTTATTTGAAAATCTGAATATCTGGGCTGGTTGTCACTTGACTGATTTTTGCTTCAAAAACGCTTTTTAATATTAATTCATAGATATAATGGCGGCAGGGAAAAATTAGTAATTCTCTATCGAGTTTCTCTTCAAGGAGTACACAAGCGCCATTAATACGACCTGTGTTTGAAGCTTTAGTATCACAGCAAAGAATTTGTACCTTGTCTTCTAGGTTCCAGTCTGCAAGTGCGTTCCAAACCGCCTTTGCCTGTTCTCTTCCTCATGAGTTTTATAATCTTGGCACAGCTATCAATTGTTCCTTATTTCCAAATGAAATAGCTACCGGAAGTCGTTCTTCTTTTGATTTATGGACATCTAAAGCAGGCAATAATTTCCCATCAAAATGAAATGGCATCTCGTTTTGAAAATCATTTTTAATGAATTCCGCGCGCTCTTTGCGTCTTACCAAGTGCCTCAATAGTAGCTTCAAGAATATATTCAGAATCTCTGATACTTAGGTGACACCTGTCTAGTGCCGCTACTAATTTAGGAGTGATAAAGTCTTTCTGCCTGATATTTTTGTTTTCTTGGGTTGCGCGCTCTCGATATGAGTTGGCCAATTTTTTTGCAACGATATAATGTCTTCGTCCGAATAAGATAAGGATCATATGATGATGTTGATGGGGTTGACTCTGCGATATATTTAGATCGCCGTTTCTCTTCCTCCATAATTCTCAGGCGCGCCCTTTCCTCTTTATCGGTCGCTTTTTTGTCTACTCCACCTAAGTGACCCGGACGACCTGGCTCCCGTTGTCGTTGCAAAAAGGACTTATCTTCATTTGTTTTCAATAATTGAAGCGCATCGGGGTGGGCAATATCCAATAAATTGTCCAAGTTACTGAAAAATTCTTGTCGACGCTGTTTAAAAACGTCTTGTGTTTTCTGTGCATCTTTTTGCAAATCCCTCCAAACTTGATAAAAACTCACAAGTTTTTTAACACAATTGGGAAAAGATTTCGTAGGTACACGAGCTTTTTCCCAGTATATAATGCACTCGCGAATACTGAGATTAGCACTTTCATTTACAGTTAAACACTTGACGAATGTTGTAGAATAAAACTGCTAAGACTTGTTTATTAGAAGGAAGTTTTGAACCCGTTATTTGGTGTTTTGCATCACCTATTAAGAATATATTCTTTTTAGCACTGCGTAATTCCACTGACATGTTGACCGAACGAAAACTATGTGTTTGATGTGTTAGTAAGTCTAAGGAATGTGCCGAAAAGAAACTGTACACTTTCAATCGTCCAAAGCTCTCAGTGGGAGCTTTCGATCATGCCATGCGATGCACCGTTAGAAAGCTCTATTAATTCTGCGTTGTTTGCATGTTCTCTTTCAACTATTTGCGGTGATCTGGTAACATGTCAGTACATAATAATTAAAAATACCAGACACATTAACCGTTCGAACGTGTCGACCGTAGTAATAAAGTACTGACAAGTTAAAATGCAAGTGGGCACGGGTTATCGTCCAAATTGCGTTTTAAAAATTTTCAACATCATTCAAACAAATTTAGAGGAGACACCCTATATATATATATATATATATATGTGTGTGTTTGTGTTTTTATGCTGTGTTGTCAAATTACAACAGAAAGTTAAGTGCTCTTTGGACTTTAAAGAGTGTCGTGATTATCGTTGCAATGGGATATTTTTATTTGTGCTGATTGGTCGCCGTCGCACCGAGCGAGGACTTAATTTTAGAATATGATCCTTATGAGAAACCAATTGGAAGTTAGGGGAATAATTACGTAAATGTGTCACGTTCGAGTAGTGAGTGCGGTAGTGGATATATCACTCCCCCCAACCTATAGAAATTAGCTTGTCATTAAGCGTTCAATTCTGGGTACATATGTAAGTGGGACTGGATTTTCTGAGTTATTGATTTCAGCGCACTATGGGCAAAAAGTCGCAAAGTGCGGCATTTTTACATTTTTTTTTGTGTTCGGTATTATTAAATTGACTTTATTTTTTGAATTAGAATACTTCAAATATACTGAAACATATTTATAAAAAATTTTAGACTTCGCTGGTATTTTGTTATTCGTCCATATTTAAAGACTATGATCTGGCCACTCTAAAAAAAGAATTTTGCGCGAAAGTTTATGATTTTTTCTGTGAGTTTTATCTTCAAATTGTAAATTAAACAAAAAAGCTTAGATATGGAATTTAATCGTCAAGGTATGTAATATTAATTATTGGCACTAAATTTTTAGTACATGTGTTATGTTGTCCAATCGTACAATGTGTTGTTGGTATGTTTTTAGGCCGCTGCTAACAAATGTATCTGTGTTTCTGTGGAGTGTAACTTGTGCGTCTAGGCCGGTCGAGGCAATATTAAAGCTGAATGTTATTAACCAAACTGTTAACAATCTAATAGTGGTTAACATTTTTGCCCATTTTTTGCCCGATTTACGGCAATACTCAATGTTGCAGTTGCAGTTACATTCTTACATTCAACGTTGCTTGATGTTTGGAGCGACAACAACCGCCAACAAGCTGCTGTGCAGCAGTTTGTTTTACAAAATATTGATGAGGCTGAATTAAGTGATGTCCAGCATAATAAAAGATAAGCTCAGGGTATTCTTCGGATTTATTACCACTAATTTGCAACAGAATGGTCGACCGTTTCAAAGAAAAGCATGCGCAATGGCTCGCATCATCTTTAAAAATTGTGTTTTTTAAAGATGATATTCCACGCGCCAAGTCTGGTCGCAAACGCTTGACATACATTGAGGCAGAACCAAGGTTAAGGCGAAAATTGGCATCTGATCTGGTCGATAAAAGTAAAGATTGCATGCCACTGTTGTTGCATGCAACTTCTACATTGGCCAAAAAGTTGAAAACGGGCGACACTTCTCCTCTACTGCAAAAGGCATTGAATAAAGATAATATAGCTGGTATAACGAACCAATTTAAGCGGAAAGAGGTGACAGTAATAAGTCCTGAAAATGCTTTAGCCTTTTTTAATTGAAAACAATTTAACAAAACGACAATACATAAACATAAAAGCCATAAGTAAGCTCCATGGATGCGATATTTATCCCCCTTATTCGGAAATTACAAAAATGAAATTGAAATGCAGACCAGAACAAGATTTAATAACTTATTCTGAATATAAAGTTAAAGTATCACTTCAGAATTTATTGAATCATTCTGTTGACCGCATATTTGAAATGCAGAAAGACGTAATTACTCATTCGCAAGCAACGCATTGCAAATTAATGGTCAGCTACGGTTTTGATGGCTCAACAGGTCAAATTATATATAAACAGCGATTTCACACGGATCAGCCTGTTGGATTGGATCAGTCACTGTTTGTAACTACAATAATTCCTTTAAAATTAATAGATTCCAAAAATCAAATTATTTGGTTAAATCCATCTCCTCAATCGGTCAGATTCTGCCGACCCCTGAAAATGGAATTTATTAAGGAAACAACTGATCTTATAAAAAATGAAAAAACGGATTTGGACGAGCAAATAAAAAACCTTGATGACCACACCTATAATTTCGGAGAGTAAAAAAATAATAGTAAAATTTGAAACATATATACCTATATGTTGAAACTTATGTTTGGTATCCAATGTCACCGACTGTGCATAAAGTATTGGTACATGGGCACCAAATAATGGAAACCTCCGTACTTCCTCTCGGTGCTCTGGGTGAAAATGCGTCAGAGGCCCGCAATAAATTGTACAAACGCGATAGGCTTTCCCATGCAAGAAAAAACAGTCGGCTGAATACTATATCAGATGTGTTTAATAGAGCATTGGATTCCTCTGACCCACTGCTTTCAACCATAAATCTAAAGGAACGCCAAAGACTAAATTACAAAAAAAGGCTGCCAAGAGATGTTATAGCTCTTTTGGAATTACCTGACATTGAGCTTCCAACAACAGGGGCATGTGTAGACCATAATGTTGAGCAGGTAGAAGAAGTCGCAGATAATGAATTTGAAATACTCGGGCTGGATTCCCTGGAGTTGGAGGAAGAGCTTTGGGAAGAATAAATTATTAACTGGGCATCAAGGTATGGATGGAGACACAAAACTTAATATTGGGCTCTAACTAATTTTTAATTTAATTTTTCAGGTATCCATATCAACTTTATAATGCAAATTTGTTAAAAATATATTAATTAAAAATATTTAATACAATTTTAATAAAATTAAAATTAAAATATTAAAAAAAAAAAATTTTAGAAAAAAAAATCGAAAATTGCAATTTTATGGTAAGGTGGGAGGGAGGGAAGGCGTGGTTCAATTCGAAAAAAAATCCGAAATTCTATCTTTTTTTTTTAGGTACGTGTACCAAATTTCATGTTTCTATCTTCAAAAATGGTAAAAATGCCGCAATTCGGGGATTTTTGCCCATAGTGCAGCGTTAGCACTTGAATCTGTTTAATTTTTGTTTAGATATTTCTGTACGACATTTCTAAGTGTTTTAATTTTCTTATTTGCTGAATAGTATATAACAATAAGACTTAAGATTAATACAATTGTGATCAATGAATATTTGTAAATAATCCTTATACAAGACCATTTCTTTAATTTCTATTTGTGATATTGGTTCAATTTTGGTAACATTGTATTCGGTGATTAAAAGTGTTGTAAACTGTTGTGCTTTGTTTAAAAGTTTTACATTTTTCAATTGGATGGTACAGTCAAATACTTTAATTATTAAATCATTTTCAAAGTAGATGTCTAAATTATTACAATTATGGTTTTACAAGATCTTGTATGCGGTATTTATAAAAAAACAAATTGGTGTTTTGTGTTTTATGATATTTGCAACATATTGGTCATTTATGATTTTCTATGAAAAAGTATTTGAAACTGTTGTTATATGCATAGAATTTCCCTTTAACATTTTCATTAATGATCTGTCCATTCCAATCTGGATATGGTATTATTTGGAAAGTCATCTTCAATACTAATATGGGAAATCAAGAAAATTTTATTAGTAGGTGGATTAAACCATGCTGAAGGTTTTATATTAATTAGTTTTTCGTGATTGATGTGATCTATTTGATCATGTTAAAGTAATTTTGGATTGAAGATCTCTAAGCTTGTTAATTGTAACCCTAATTCAATGTCTTCAATGTATTCCGTAAAGTATTTAATGTTGAATATAAACGAATTGAATTGTTTTTCCTCTTCTAAATTCTTTGCTTGATTAAATGTATTTATAAAATCCTTCAGATTGTTTGCTAGAATTGAATTATGAGCGATAGTTTTGATTTGGTCTTCAAATTTTTTTCTGTCTTCATCATCTAGTGTACCCAAAAGAAATTTAAGAAATCAAATATGCCACGTTTATTACGATTACCGATTCTAATACCATTCATCTTCTTTTCTAATTTATCTAGTTTCTTATTTGAGGATACTTGCTGAAATTCGAAAATCGAAAGACTTTTCTATTTTTGATACATTTATGGTTATACAATGATGTTGAAAAGATACAGGCGCCTTAATTATTCCTGATTCGAATAAAATGAGTTCTTGATTATTCTGGATAGGTTTTACTAAAATTACACGTATTTATTGGAGTAAAAATAGTCGATAGTGTGAAGAATATCACCAATTTAAAATGTTTCATCGTTCGGGCTGTTTTCGTTGTTTGGCCTGAAATTTTCGTATTTACTTTCATTAATTATCTTCTTCTTTGTAAATTTTGATAAGTGACTTTTCTTCTCCTGTTTGTGTTTTTTTTTTATCAATTTTCTTTTTTTTTTTTCTTGATATTACCTGTCTTTTTAAAAGTGTTGTTGTTTTAGGTTGACTAATGGGGATTATCTAAGTCTCGAATCTATCTCGAAATCACTTCTAATTTTATTAAGGTCGCTTATTTGACTTATTTTGTTTTCTTGCGGATTATACTAAAGAGATCCTGCTTATATAAAAATTATTTAATCGAAACAACAGTCGTCGCCTGCAGGCGTGTATTTATTGTGCCCCGGGAAAAAATATTCAATAAAATCACAAAAGTGCAGTGACTGGCTCAATAAATCTACAATAACACGAAATGACGCTCTCTGCTATGAAATTGCTAATGTTTATATTGATTGGTTAATTTATTAATATAAAACAACAATTAAAACTCTTAACTAAATCAATCTCGATTACAATGAGTCAAAGCGACGTTCGTGCACAACGTCAACGTGAGAAAGACAAGAGACGGATCTCAGTACAAAGAGACAACGCGAACTTCTCTTTTAAAGCATCGAAACTAATGCAACCGAAAATAATGCAAGCTCTAATCAAGTGCGGTCAATTACCCCCAACTCGAACGAATTCTTAAACGTAGATAGCAGTAGAGCGCGCTCTTGCTCTCCCTCGCTACCATCGATGTCTCTACAATCTAAGGCTGATGTCAGAGTGCGAGCGAGAAGCGATGCGATAATATTGGGCGAGAACGAGCGATAAACCACTGCAACCCTTTTCATATGCAATCACTGGAAAGATGTCAGAGTGAGAGCGAAGCGAGTTCAAGCGAGAGCAAAGCGAGAGCAAAGCTTTATCGCTTCAACTCTCAGAGCGTAGAGAGATTTAATTACCGTTTATTTTCAGTTTGTAACCTGCTTTATCGCTTCAACTCTCTCAGAGCGTACGATTGTTTTCTTGCATTCTTTGATTTAATTACCGTTTATTTTCAAACCTTAAAAATTTTATAACAATGTAACTCGCTTCTCGCAAAGCTCTGCAGTTAAGCGGGTCACACTTCTGCACAAAAATCTTCGTCAAATTCTCATATTAATAACTGCTTTGCTCATCGCTTCGCTTCGCTTCTCGCGCGCACTCTGACATCAGCCTAAGAGCGCAGTAACCAGTACCGCAATTTCGCTGACAACGTCAACCGTAACAACAACAATAAGCGCAACTGAATCGACAGCGCGTTTAACGACATCATCGTCTGCCGCTGCGCTGCCCGAAAAGCAAAACAAAAACCATGAACATTTTAAGCCGGCTCTGCAGACTGGTATGGATCGCTACATTCAAATCAAAAGAAAGATGAGCCCCCTAATTCTCAACGCAAAATAACCCGTGGCAATGCTAGCCTAGCTGCAATAAAACGGACGGAAATCTTGGCATACGCCTATGAGGTTGAGGCGGTCGAATCTACTTAAGTCGAGAAAAGCCTCCTAAAGGGCAACATTCAGGAAACAAAAGTTCAAATGAATTCTGAAGACAATTACAAAGTATTATAGAAATATCTTACCGAGAATAAAAATAACTTTTACACGTATCAGCTAAAAAGCAGCAAGCGCCTGCAAGTCGTACTTAAGGGCATAGAATCTGCCACAAGATTAGCGCAAAGATAGTCTTTAATACCCTTAACAGTGATAGAAGCCGCAGCCACTCTTTAAGGTTGAGCTCGAAACAGAAACTAAGCCCCTGAAGAAATATAAAGTGCAACCTATATACAATCTTGAGTTCCTGCTGCACTGCCGAATTACAGTTGAGGAACCGTACAAACGTAATGGTCCAATACAATGTGCGAACTGCCAAGAATATGGCTATACAAGGTCATGCTGTAAACTGCGCCCGGTGTGTGTAGTTTGTGGAGAGCTTCATGACTCCGCACACTGCCCAGCGAGCAAAGATGACTGCAACTCGAAAAACTGCGGTGGCAGTTACACTGGTAACTATAGAGGTTGCATAGTTTATACGGATCTGAAAAGCCGCCTCCATTAGAGAGGAATTACTGCCCTCACCCAAAATAAAACGTTGAAAGTCTCCAGATCAAACCCTGAAGTCTTCTTCTCGACTGCAGGCAAAAAATAAACTCTGACAAAATTATGACAAACGCAAGCGCTTTAAAATCAGGACCGGCTACCCCTGCCTCCCAAAAAATCATTTCTGCAATCAGCATTCCAAGAACCGAACACGGCTCAGTATTATCAATCGCACGAACAGCCAAAAAGTAACTTCGAAGCGCACAACTATGCAAGATTTAATGCGAAACCAAAATCTATTGATTCAAATGCTGGTTTCACAACAATCCAAATAATGACTTCCCTACGGATATCTACGTGAAGCGCTAACGGCGTTTCGCAGCATAAACTTGGGTTAGCTCAATTCCTACTAGACAATCAAATCGACGTAATGCTGCTTTCAGAAGCACACCTTACAAACAAATACAATTTTCAACTACGAGGATTTTCTTTCTATGGAACAAATCATCCAGATTGTGGGACTGGAATTCTAATCAGAAGCCGTATTAAGCACCACTATCATAATAAATTTGCTAATAACTACATACAGGCCACATCTATAAATATACAATTAAGTACAGGCAACCAACTTTCACTAGCTGCCGTATACTGCCCCCCCTCGCTTCTCTGTAGCTGAATATGAGTTTATACAGTTTTTCAACTCACTCACACTTCATAGCAGGAGACTACAATGCCAAGCGCACACACTGGGGATCTCGTCTCGTGACTCCAAAAGGAAAGCAGCTCTATAATACAATTATCAACGCCAAGAACAAGCTCGTTTATGTTTCTTCTGGCACACCAACATACTGGCCGGCAGACCAAAAGAAACTACCCAATTTAATAGAATTTGCGATTACCAAAAACATTCCAAAAAATCTGATAAGCACCGAATGTCTTTCTGATCTTTCATCTGATCATTCGGCTATCCTGTTTATTCTACTCCGACATCCAGGAACATTGGAACAATCACTAAAATTGACCTCACAGAAAACCAATTGGGTTAAGTACAAAAAGTATATTAGCTCACACATTGAGCTAAGTCCCCATCTCAACAATGAAGCCGAATTAGACAGCTTTGTTAATTCACAGGAGTCTGTACTTGTCTCTGCAGCCCGAGCTTCAACACCTCAAACTATAAATACTCAATGCAATCGAAAGAAGACAAATCTACAAATCGAGCAGCTCGACCTCGAAAAGCGTCGCTTACGTCGAGAGTGGCAATTCCACAGATCGTCATCTGCTAAACAAAATTTAAGACAAGTCTCACTTGAACTTACTAATGCTTTACAGCAAGAAGAAGCATATGTCCACCGCCACTACATAGAGCAATTGTGTACTTCTAGTACAAAACACTCACTATAGAGAGCTCACCCAACTCTTAGCTCACCGAAAGAAACTGTGATGCCCATTAGAAATCCCAATGGTGGCTGGGCGCGCAGCGATGCAGACAGAGCCAGCACTCTAGCCAACCACCTTAAAAATGTATTCCAACCAAATCCTGCCACGAGTGCGTTTACTTTGCCGACTTTCCCATACGGGCCTCAGCTTCAACATGACCCAATTGAATTTCGCTGAAATGAATGAGATGGAAAAAGTCAATTATAATAATGATAGCAAGGCCGGGAAAAGACCACACAATCCCCACGTCGTATAGACCTATAAGCCTACTTTCATGCTTATCTAAAGTCTTTGAAAAATGCGTTTTGACTTGGATAAGCACATACCTAAGACTCCAGGAAGGAATTCCGTCACACCAATTTGGGTTCCGCAAAACTGCCCGCCGCTAACGTTAAACAACTCTCTATGTAGAATACACCTAAAGCTAAAAGCCAGCAGTCTTCATTGGCTTATCAAAGCTCGGTCTCCCCATAGCCTTAAATACAAAGTTCTGCTGTATAACTTGGTACTAAAACCTAGATGGATGTACGGCTCCCAGTTAGAGGGGAATGCCAGCAATAGTAATATTGACATAGTCCAGCGAGTTCAGTCGAAGATCTTGAGAACCATACCCGCGACACCGTGGTACGTTCGCAACGAAAACATACATTGCGACTTAATAATTCAGAAGGAAAAGTGCTTTACCAATCTATTGTTGCACTTTGACCACCTGGCGAGAGGTCTAACAAGGTTGAGCAACCAATCACGTCTTCGACGCAATGACTTATCAACCGAGCAACTGACTTGAGGGACACGCAACCAATCCTACCACACTTTTAGTTAAATTTTAATGTTAAGATTCGTAAACTTATTGTTAGTCTCAAAATTAAGAAAAAGATTCAATACATAAAAACAAAGTTAAAAAAAAAAATTATAAAAATATCTGTTGGTAATTTTATGTTTGGCTTTATGATTGTAAATATATGGCTTTAAATCTCGTTAGTTTGTTCTCTGCATCGTCATCATTGCCTATTATTCGTAATTTTTCATTTATACTTTTATGAAGTCTTTCTATATTCCTTTTTTACTTGTGGCGATATTAATTTTTACGTTTTCTTGTAACCATATCTGTAAAGTAGCGCTAATGAATACTGAATCCTTGCCGGCTCTTAACTCTATGGGTTTTCCCATTTTCTGTTGGCTTCTAACCAATCTCTACTTTGAACTTTAACTAGTAATGCCAATTTTGAATATACGTTCTTTACAAGAAAGAAAATGTTTTTTTTTAAAGTAAGTTTTGTATTTCTATGTTCTGTTTCACATTCATGTATTATATTCTGAATTAATTTTTATTAATTGGGATAGTAATGTTTTTTTTTAAACCAATTAATTTTTGTTTCGATACAGGATGTAATAGTTTTTTATGTGTTTTTAATATTAATTCTTAAAATTTTGCAAATGTCTGTATATCAAAGAGTTTTAAACTTGTTTTCATAACTTTGGTTAGGTTATTTGGACCTATGATAAGCTCGTTGAAAGATTGGGAAATCTATTTCGTTGTAAAAGTAGATAATACTCTTCTTTGATCAAATATACTCGTTGATAATATCTGTAGCATTCTGGTGATTTTTATATTTAATTTATGAAAATAGTGAACTGTCTCGACTTTATTTTCGTTAAACATTTGCCTATTGAAATAATTGAAAAGGTTTTTCAGTTAGGGGTATATGATACAGCCTGCTCTTTTCAGCACTATTTATAGTTGCTCTTGTGCTAATAGCATCTTCTCCTAGGAAATTTTTCTCTACTTATTTTTATGGGTGAAAGTGCATCTGCAACGTTATTTTCTTTTCAAGGTTAATATTTAATTTGATAGTCGTATTTATTCAATTATTAGGTTCTCTTATGTTCTCAGCCAAACAAATGGTTTGTGATCACGTAAGATGTGGAATTTTCTACCGAATAAGTAAGAACGGAAATATTTTGTTGCCCATATAATAGCTAATAGCTATTTTTCTATTGCTAAATAATTTAGTTCATGTTCATTTAGGGTCCGGCTTGCATAACAGATTGGTTTATGTTCTTGTTCTTGTGTTGTTATTGAAAATAGTTTCTCAAAATTTGGGCAAATTAATATTAGGACAGATGTAATAAGAACTTTGATTTTTTCAATTGCTGATACATATTTTGGGTCTATTATATTTATGGCTTAATTTTTCTGGGTGAGGCGAGAGGGTCCAACCCTGGGGAGTGCCACCTCGCATTTCCTTTGTAATGGTCAAATCGCCCCACGTGGCCACCACCCGCCTGTCGCTAAGAAGGCGGTTGATCCATCTGTAGATCGCTGGAGCCGTGTTCACTGAGGTAAATGAAAAGCCCCCAGGGCATATTCTGCTTTTTCAATGGAGAGCCGTCTCAATAGACTTGCCATTCCTATAGGCATGCTAGTTTGGGGCCATCAGATGCAATGAATTGCTCCTGATGTGCATACCAGATATCTCCAGAGTTTTAAGCAGAAAAGAGGTTAAGCTAATTGACCGACCACGTGACTGCATTTACCCGCCTTGGACAGGAAGATGACTTTAGCGATCCTCCAAGAAGTCGGGATATGACACCATGCGAGGCACGCCGTGTAAATCTCCGATAACCATGGAACAATCGCAGATTTGCTGGCTTGCAGCATCGCTGGTGAAAGTCCATCGAGACCGAGCGACCTTACCTTTGCAAAGGAGTCGATAGCCCAGATAATTTTGTTTGTTGTGACTAGACCGGCAAGGGGTCTCATAACTGGGAGACTTGGAAAGAGCTGGCAGTCATTGTTCTCTGTTCCAATACATCCAGGGAAATGAGCTGAGAGCAGTGCTTCAAGAGTTTCAGTGCTGCTCTCCATCCCCACTCCATCGCCCGACTTGAGCAGTCTGGGACTGGAAGCTTGCTTGGACAGCAGCTTCCTCAGTCTGGAGGTGTCTTTAATGTTGTCTAAGTCTGAGCAGAAGGCTCACCATGAGGACCTTTTAGATGAGCGGATCATCTTCTCGTAGGACTTCAGGAGAGACTTGTACTCGTCCCAGACATAGACGTTATCCGCCTTCTTAGCAAGTTGGAACATGCTAGTGAGCTGGTCACGAAGCGATGAGAGATCTGGGTTCCACTAAGGTGGCTTCGATCGTCTTGTCGGTCTGGAGAGCTTACAGGATTTGCGGAACGCAGATAGTAGCCCTTATGAGACGACATTAACTGATGTTTCTAGGTCCTGAACCGAGTTGATTGTACTCGGTGGACCTATTAATTTGGTAACGAGACTGGAGAATTTCTTCCAGTTCGTGTAGCGTGGGTTTCTAAACGGCTCAGCCGTAGAGACCTTGTTAAAAATAATCTTGAACTGAATATACTTATGATCGGAGGAGGGTCTGTTCAGGACTCTCCACTCTCTGCACATGGGTGCATTCAGTCACCTCTGTTGGCTAAACTTAGCTTGCTGTTAAGGATAAAATCAAGTAATGACTCACCCCTTTTATTGATGTCGGGACTTCCCCAAACGCTATGGTGGGCGTTGGCGTCCGTGCCGATTATAAGTTGTTTTTTTGGAGGAGCAGACCTTGTCCACCAATCTCCGCAGCTCTTCTGGTGGAGCTGGTTCGACATGGGCCATGTAGCATCCATCACAGCTCTTCAGCACCACCACGGTCAGATCGCCATTGATAAAATTAGATAGTAGATGATCTTTTAACCCCTTGCTTACAAGGATGGCAGTTCTCGATCTACTTACCAATCTCGAGACGCATAAGTTTTAGTTAGGCGACTTCAGCCCTGCAACCGTGTTGCCCGACGCTATCCACGGTTCCTGGACCAAGGCCGCGTAGGCGGACTCTTCCTCTAGTGCGAGGAGGAGCTCCGCCGAAGCTGTTTTAGATTTGTGGAGGTTGAGCTGCAGCACACTCATTAGAGGTTTGCAAACTCGCGGGGGTCCGTCTGCATGGACGGCTCCTCCCCCCACCTCCTCCATCAAGTCCGTCAACCTGAGGTGTAGGGTGGCGTTGGTCATGCTCTCTAGATCTGCCTCTACCTCCTCTGACCTCAGCGTGTGGGTGTCTTTGTCGTTCTGATGACGTTTTTTGGCGAAGGTACACGCTCCCTAAGCCGCACGCCATCCCATTGCGCTTATACAGCAGATCCTCGGCCTCCTTATTGATCTGAATGATCACGTGCTGCCCACCACTGGGTAAAGGTTCGTCAACCTTCAGCACGGACCAATCACTTGATCGGCAGTACCTGAAACGTCGGCACATAGTAGAGATCTGATACCCAATGACAATGGGGCTATGCAGATCCTACCCAGCCAGCACTCTGGGGAAGGGTTCAGTAGAGTATTTTTGCCAGCCCGGATATAGAATAAACTAAATATATTTAAATTAAAGTAGGGGAACTTATAAAAATTGACAGTTACCACGGTTGGGAGAGTAGAGACGAGGAATACAACATCTAGATTCCTCTGCTAGGCAATTTCGTAAAAGGAAACCCCAATGAAGAGTGTTAGCGTAACCGCAAGGAATCGAGAGAGGAAGGACCTGACCAATCCGACGAGTTAGAACCGAGTATAGTAAGAAAACGCAACCCACCAAGCTCGCCCACGGACAATCAGTGTCTTTAAGGCAGCATAAGGTTTTGGTACACTACAGAGTTTAGTAATAAAGTCAACGTTCACATGGGTGCACTCATGCATTCATGAAATTCGCAAAAAGGGGTTTGTCGAGAGCAGCAGACAGCTAATGTTAATGTAATGCTCTGCCAGCATCTGCCAGCAGCGCTGCTTCTGCCGACTGCACTGCATGCTCTCTTACACTGTTAGCGATCGCTTGCATTTCGATCGACTAATTGTTTTCGAATTGGCTTTCTTGTAAATCGTGTCGATGGCCAATAATATTTAGTGGTTACATATATACATTAGGGCGGGTCAATTTTTTCGCAAAAATCGTCCCCCATAATCGGAATCTACGAAGAATTCTAAGAAAATTTCACCATGAAACCATGTGTCTAAAATGAATTCCTAGTCCGCGCCGTGAAGCTTAAAGATTGCACTATGAGGTACATAAGGTATTTCGAGGTATTTAAGACATTTTAATGTATTTAAAAAAAAAATACGCATTTTCCAATTATGTTGGAGTCAATTCTGATTCATTTTTTTACAACAAATTTTATAATTTTTTTTTTAAATTTATTTAACTTATAATTTTTTTTTTAATTCAACAAAAAAAACCAACTAGCCATGTACTGAGCCTCATATAAGAAAGTAGGAGCAATGCGTACGTAACTTTTTAACGAAGTAAGGTATCGGTCTGAAAATTGAAATATACATATATTCAAAGGCATTTTAAGCAACTAAATAAAAGTGGGCGTGGCATGATAAAAGACGGAATTTAATTTTATTTTTTATTATAAAGTTTATTTGCTTGCAAAGAAATATATTATTACATTAAAAAGCTTTCTAAAGATAAGCTTTAGAAATATAATAATATTAAAGCTTTCGTGAAGCTTTTTTACGTTCCTCTTATAACAGTTTATTTAAATGATTTTTGCGGTAAAACTTGTCAACCAACGGCAGTGCCGTAGGTGTGGGGGCAGTCAAGAGCATCAGTCCCTATTGGTAAGTTATCCCTCTTTCGAAAATAGCTATCTACGCCATTGAATACCATAGACTAGCAGTAATTAAAGTTCAAGATTGTTATCTGTTCTAAATTTGTGTAATACATTTGGTTTACTTAGTATTTGACTGTTAACAAAGAAACGTGTGCTAATAATATAAAATTATGGAATCATCAGCGATGTCTATTGACAATTCGGAAATTGACAGTATTATAATGATGTCTGCATCAAGTTTCAATTCAAAGCAGAGAACAAATATTATTGGTGTACCTAGTGAATTTTCCGAGCTAAATTTGCCAACTTTTCGGGATGTACTTAAATATTATTTTTACGTGAGTGATCGCAATAAACAGCAAACAAAAAGACAACTCTCTTATGCAAGCCTTTCTCCGATGATTGCAGACAAAATAATTGAAATTTGGAGAAAGACGAATATTAAATTAATAAATATAAAAAGCATCATTAGAAAGCTTAATAAATTTATAAAAAAATATAAGCGTGAAGTCAAAAGCATTACTAGAACTAATTCAATTACTGAATTTGAGAAAAGCTTAAATGATTTGTTTTATGTCGCTAAATGCAGTTGTAAGAAAACAATGCCATGCTCCTGTGGATTAATTCCTGACCACTTGAAAATGTTCATGATTGACCAACACACCAGCAGAAGGAATACCATTCCCGAAGTCGTGCTAAATATAGTCGATCAACAGTCAAGCCAATTGCCAGAAAGCTCTGATCCTTCTTATAGACCCGAATCTGCGCATATGAACATCGAAAGTGAATTTGAGTTTGCAATGCCAGCAGCAAAAGATCTGAGTTTCAACAAACGGGAGCCTTACGCTAAGAGATACGATGCATTTAATTTCGCAATGATGTGTGATAGATTCGGCATTTCCGACAGAGTTGCCTCCTGTTTGGCTACAGCCTTATTTAAAGACATTGGATTTACTGATGAAAATGGGCAGACAATTATTATGGATAAATCCAAAGTTGCACGAGAAAAAAAGAAATGCAAAGAGACCGTTCGACGTATGCAGCAAAATGATTCAGCTTTACTAGCTTTTTCTTTTGATGGCAGGAAAAATGACGCTCTGACACGGAATGAAGTTAATGGAAAATACCATCCGAGAGTACAAAAGGAGTCTCACATTGTGATTCTTAAGGAACCGCAAGGCAAGCTGTTGGGGCACATAAAAGTTAATGCTGAGGATTCCAATACTAAGCAAATCCAATTATGGGAGTTCTTTATGGAAAAAAAATTAACGCTTAGTAACTTGATTGGAGTTTGCTGTGATGGAGAACCCACCAATACTGGAATTGAAAATGGAATAATTCGAAAATTTGAACTTTTATTGAATAAACCATTACATTGGTTTGTTTGTTTGCTGCATTTTAACGAACTTCCATTTCGCCATTTGTTCAATGCTTTGGAAAATGCAACTACAAGTGGACCACGTACAGCTAGTGGGACTTTGATGAAGTTACTTGAGACCTGTGAACAACTTCCGGTAAGAGCCAAGTTTTAATAGAGCATTTTCAAATTAAAACAAACATTCTGTTTTAGGCCATACCTGACTTTGAACCCATTTCATTGGGGAATATGCCTCCTGCAATGGATAATGGAGATGAAAAAAGTCTTTCGACAGATGTTTTATATCTCTATCGAATAGCCAAAGCTGTATCGGAAGGTTTGTGTCCAGAACATCTTGCCAGCATGAAACCCGGAAAAATGGTTCATTCTCGTTGGTTAACAAAAGCCAGCAGAGTTTTACGTCTTTATGTCGCAAGTAGTTTACCTTCGACAAATTTAAAAATGTTGGCTAATTTCATTATGAAAGTTTATATACCGATGTATTTTAATGTCAAATATTTTAATTCGGTGGTATATGGCAGTAAACTTTTATTTAATTTTATTCAATCAACGCAATTTTTACCACAAAATCTAAGAGAAATTGTAAACAAAGCAATCCAAAACAATGCATTCTTCGCCCATACAGAAAATATTTTGTTAACAATGCTTTTCGATGAAAGAAAAACAGTTCGCGAAAGAGCAATTAATAAAATTATGTATTATCGCGAGAAATTATATGACCCAACTAAACTTAGATCTTATAAAAAGAATCGCATTAATTTCGATTGCACCGATTATATGCATTTAGTTGACTTGGATAATGACGACATCTTATTTGAACCTCCATTTACTGCAAACATCCCACACGATCACTTGCTGGAATACATAAATTCTGCTGAAATACCAATGCCAGATCCAGCAATTTCATCGCACATTCAGGGCACCGAACGATGTGTGCAGTTGTTAACACATGTCTCACGACGAGTTATGCCACAGAATCGAGATGCTGTTATGTCATTGACTTTAGAAAGTCGTTCCAAAGTTCCTCAAATCGAGTCAAAGAAAGACTTGAGATTCTAATAAGATGACATTATATTCCAAGTCAACAAAATGCAAAAATTACCTACTTGTTGGAAAGCAAATAAACTTTATAATAAAAAAAAATTAAATTCCGCCTTTTATCATGCCACGCCCACTTTTATTTAGTTGCTTAAAATGCCTTTGAATATATATTTCAATTTTCAGACCGATACCTTACTTCGTTAAAAAGTTACGTACGCAATGCTCCTACTTTCTTATATGAGGCTCAGTACATGGCTAGTTTCTATCTTCCAAAACGTCTTATTGCATTCACATACATAAATATCAGATTATATTCTAAACATAAACTCGTCGCGACGGCGACCAATCGTCACAAACAAATAGATCCACTTCAAGCCACCTTCAAAGACCAAAGATCAATTAAAGTTCTCCATTGCAATTTGTGAACTCAGCATTAAAACACTAACACATACACAAAACATTACACTTATGTTAGCTCTAAGTCGCAATAAGAAGTTTCTTGTTCAAACTCATCAAATTGTAAAGTCAGGTCTTAAAGACACTTTTCTCAGATATGACGCGTAGCCCGTTAATCTTCCAATACCAATAAAGTTCGTCTACAAGTTATTTAAAAATAAAATCGTTGTTTTTTTAACATTCGCGTCACGCGAACACATAATTATATATATAAATATATAGTAATGTATCCAAATCCATAATAATTTCTCGTACGTGACACATACTCATAATTATTCCCCTATCTTCCAAATTCTTTCCAAGTCATATTGTAAACATAAACACTTGTCGCGACGGCACCAACTGTCACAAACAAAAAGATCCTATTACATTGGCGATCGTGCCACTTTCAAAAGTCCAAAGTCAATTAAAATTTTCCACTTGCAACTTGAGGACTCTGCATTAATGCACTAACACAAACATCAAACATCACACGTATGTTAGCTTTAAGTCGCAGTAAGAAGTTTCATGTTAAGGAATCTTATGAATCTTATGAGATTCATAAATTATAATTTTCATTCAGATGATACGTCCAATTCTAAACCACAACCATTCAAATTCAAACCAAAATAATCAAAACCTTCACCAAGAGTTTAATAAAAAATTAAAATAAGCTCAAACCAAAACCCTTATAATTATTCGAGGGACACCTCAATAAGTCGTGGCCAGTTCATGATGGAACAAAGTGAAAATTTTCATCAAAGTGCGTCGGAACAAAATGCAGAGTAAATACACCATACATAAAATTAAGATGAATGAAGTAAACCTAAAATGTATCATTGATACAGGTTCTTCAATAAATTTTATAAAACAAAATATTTTCAGTTTTCCAACTTATAAAACCCGATCAATGTTCAAACAATTAATGGCATTACTGAATTATCAGAAAATGTACTTTTCAGTCCCAGTAGACTTTGCCCTATAAAACAAAAATTTTGCATTCAAAATTTCTCTGAAAACTATGATATGCTATTAGGAAGGAGTTTTAAAAGCCAGTAAATCCCAAATTGATTACGAAAATGGAACAGTTACATTATGAGACCATAAATTCACATTTCAAAACAGCGAAGAGAATTCTGAAGTAACTTATACAGAAAACTATGCAAATCCACCTTTAACCGAAGACAGACCCTTCAACTTCGCAATCGAAGATGAATTAAATGAGTAAATGTAATGAGTTCAGATTGGGGAGAATGGGGAAAGCATACAGGTCAAAGTGTCTGATTGCATATAACTTGGTGAATGCCAGCATGATTCCTGTCACTACTTTCTTCAACCGACGCACTACCTCCACGTGGTTCTTCCTGGATTGTCACTCGACAGCCGTTGAGTGGCAAACTAAAGCACGCGACGAGAGTCCTAACTCTACAAACTAGGTTTTGGCGTAGGACTTGGAATCCACCCATGTAAAACACAATTTCAGTGAAGGAAGCAAGAGAAGCCTCGGAAAGGAACCGATCTAACGTTGACGACCATAGCAAGCGTAAAAGGACAATGATTTGAGAGTATGCACCTGTAACGTACGAACATTGCACAGACCTGGTGCTGCTCAACAACTAGCAGATACCCTCAACAAATGTACGGCTGACATCACTGGTATCCAGGAAATGCGATGGATAGGACAAGGCTGCATAAAGACATTTTTCTACAGCTGCCATCCAGAACGGCATGAATTTGGTTGTGGTTTCGTTGTAGGTGCCAGGCTACGGCGCCGAGTCTCTCACTTTCGGCCAACAAACGAGAGAATTGCAACGATCCGAATTACTGCCAAATTCTTTAACATCAGCCTGATATGCGCACATCCCCAACGGAGGAAAAGGACGATGCCACCAAGGACGCTTTATATGCGGAGCTCGACCGAGCTTATGGCCGCTGTCCTTCCCATGACATTAAAATTCTCCTCGGGGATTTTAATGCCAAGGTAGGACGAGAAGACATGTTTGGTGCCACCGTCGGGCGATTTAGTCTACATGAGACCACCTCGAGTAATGGTCTCAGATTAATAGGCTTTGCAGCTGCGCATAATATGGTAGTTCGTAGTACTGGATTCCGTCATTTGGACATCCATAAGGCATCTTGGCTCTCTCCCGATCGACTGACCAGAAATCAGATCGATCATGTTGTGATCGATGCAAGGCACGCATCTAATATACTCGATGTGCGATCCTGTCGGGGTCCCAACATCCCTCCGACCATTATCTTGTTGCAGCTAAGATTCGCACACGGCTATGTGTGGCGAAGATTGCACGTCGAAATGCGTTAAGAAGGCTGGACATCGGAAAGCTGCAATCACAATAGGCGAAGAATGCATTCTCCACTCACGTCTCGGGGCTAATAAGCCGAGCACCTTTAATACCTGAAGACATAAGCGATATGTGGGTGCTCATATCTCACTCCCTGCGAGCTTCGGCAGAAGCGCTTGATTCCAGCGTCCTCTAACAAGGAATCCTTGGTATGATCAGGAGTGTCATGACGCAACAGCTGCAAAGGACGGTGTCTACAGAAGAACACTGCAGGCTGGGGCGACACGAGCTATTGTGGATGTCTACAGGTCGAGAAGAAGAGACGAAAAGCGCCTTTTCAGACGCAAGAAGAAAGAGCAGGAAAGGCAAGAGTGTGAGAGCATAGAGAGCAGCAGATGCAGAAATGAAGCACGTAACTTCTACCAGAGGGTCAAGCGTCTGACCCAAGGATTTAAGACTGGTGGAGTGGCGTGCAGGGACGATGATGGAAATCTTGTCACAGAAGCCGAGGTCGTGCTGAGGTTATGGAGGGATCACTTCTCGAGTCTGTTATCTGGCTCAAGCACAGACTCTGAAGACTATGATCCACGAACCCCAATATATGGCACTGATATAGAAGTGCCAATCCCAAGTCATATCGAAGTCAAGGATGCAATCCAACGGCTTAAAACAACAAGTCTGCAAGTGCTGACGGCCTGCCGGCAGAATTGTTTAAGGCAGCTGGTGATATGTTGGTAGGAGCATGCACCAACTAATCAGTAAGATATGGCTCACGGAGAGCATGCCCGAAGATTGAACCTCAGCATGATCTGTCCCATCCTGAAGAAGGATGATGCCACGGTGCGCACCAACTACCGCGGAATTAGTCTTCTTCCAGTTGCATACAAGGTCCTAACGAGCGTATTGTGTGAAGGACTGAAACCCTATGCTGAAGCACTGATTGACCTTATCAGTGCGGGTTCAGGCCTGGCAAGTCCACTGTTGACCAGATTTTCACCTTGCGCCAAATCCTGGAGAAGTCTTACGAAAACCAGATCGACACGCACCATCTCTTCGTCGACTACAAAGCCGAATTTTATAGCCCCCGGCGAGATCGCCTATATGCCGCCATGTCTGAGCTTGGTATACCAGCAAAGCTGACTAGACTTTGCAGAATGACATTGAGCAACACCATCAGCTCTGTCAAGGTAGGAAGTGGCCAATCCAAAACCTTTACTACCAAGTGTGGCCTCAGACAAGGTGACTCGCTGTCTTGTATACTCTTCAATATTTTAATGGAGAGTATTATAAGAAAGGCTGGTGTGCATCGGACGGGCACGATATTAACCAACAGATGTGTCCAGCTCCTTGGTTACGCTGATGATATTGATATCATTGGCCGCACCAAGCGTGATGTCACAGAAGCCTTCGGGGCTATTGAAAAGGAATCGGCAAAAGTAGGACTAGCAGTGAATAGGAGAAAACAAAGTTTATGGTGTGCTCTAGCAGAGAATCGCGGCGTCTTGATTCTCAACTGACTGCAGAGAACTATAGCTTTGGGTCCGTCAAGGAGTTTATCTACCTAGGCACTGCTATAACAAGAACAAATGATGTCAGTCTGGAGATTAAGCGGAGAATAACACTTGCCAACAGGTGTTACTTTGGGCTCAGTAGGCAGTTCAATAGTAGAGCTCTCTCGACGCACAAAACCACACTCTACCACACTCATTCTTCGAGTACTCCTATATGGTGCGGAGTGCTGGACAGTGACGCAGTCAGATGCAGCTGTTCTTGAGTGTTCGAGAGAAAAATTCTTCGCAAAATTTTTGGTCCAATCTGCGTGGACGATGAGATA
Organism: Drosophila sulfurigaster albostrigata; assembly: GCF_023558435.1. Lineage (NCBI taxonomy): Eukaryota > Metazoa > Arthropoda > Insecta > Diptera > Drosophilidae > Drosophila > Drosophila sulfurigaster. Next base: position 2,543,032 of record NC_084882.1, read on the forward strand.
CAACCACGAGCTGTATGAGCTGTACGGTGATGTTGACGTAGCCAGTCGAGTGAAATCTCAAAGACTTCGCTGGCTGGGCCAGAAGAAGACGCTCCGGCTCGTAGGGTGTTTGATGCGGTGATTGTTGGGACACGAAGGAGAGGACGACCCCGAACGCGTTGGCAAGACCAGGTGATGGAAACCCTGTCCACACTTGGTGTTACCAACTGGTGAAGACGCGCTCAGGACAGAGACGCGTGGAGGCACATTGCGCTTCAGGCTGAGACCCGATAAAAGGGTTGTCATGGCCATATAATAATAATAATGAGTTCAGATTAGAACATCTTAACACAGAAGAGGTAGAAAAATTAAAAAAGGTTTTATAAGAATTTCGCAATATTCAGTACCGGGAAAGTGACAATTTGACTTTCACTAGTACGATTAAGCATTCAATTCAAACAAAACACGAAGACCCAATATACAAAAGACCCTACAAATACCCACAGGCTTATGATCAAGAGGTCAATAAACAAATCAACGAAATGATAGAGCAGGGCATAATTAAAAATCAAAATCCCCTTACTGTTCACCCATCTGGATTGTTCTAAAGAAAATGGACGCTTCAGGACAACAAAAATTCCGGTTAGTCATTAACTACCGAAACCTCAATGAAATAACCATTGATGACAAGTTCCCCATACCAAATATGGATGAGATCCTAGACAAGTTAGGCAAATGCCAATATTTTACTACGATCGATCTTGCAAAGGGTTTCCATCAAATCCAAATGGATTCCGATTCAATAGCAAAACTGCCTTTTCAACCAAGCATGGTCACTACGAATTTACTCGTATGTCATTCTTAGGTCTATGCGGATTTTACCGCAAATTTATACCCAATTTCGCAAATATATCAAAACCTACGACAACAAAATTAAAGAAAAACGCCACCATAAATATAAAAGATTTCACTTATGTGTCTGCATTCGAAAAATTCAAAGTTTTAATAACATCCGATCCGATACAAATTTATCCAAATTTCGAGAAGCCATTCTCATTGACAACAGATGCTAGCAACTTCGCTATAGGCGCCGTTCTATCACAGGAACACAAACCCATTTGCTATGCAAGTCGAACTTTAAACGAACACGAATCAAACTATTCAGCTATAGAGAAAGAACTATTAGCTATCATGTGGGCAACTTAGCATTTCCGTTTTACTTATTCGGTAGAAAATTCCAAATCCTAAGTGATCACAAACCATTAGTTTGGCTCAGTAATATTAAAGAACCAAATATGAAATTACAAAGATGGAAAATCCGATTAAACAAATATGATTATCAAATCAAGTATTTACCAGGAAAAGAAAATAATGTAGCAGATGCACTTTCGCGTATAAAAATAGAAGAGAATTTCTTAGAGAAGATGTAGTTAGCACCGGAGCAACTATACATAGCGCTCAAGAGGACAGTCAATATCACATACCTATAGCTGAAAGACCGTTAAATTACTTTAACAGACAAATAGAATTTATAAAAGGAAATGATAACAAAGTTGAAACAACTCACTATTTCCATAAACTTAACATTAAAATTTCTTATAAGGAAATGACTAATCAATACGCCAAAGATATGATAAAGGAATATCTTTGCTCGAACAAGTATTGTCTATTTTCACAATGAAATAGATTTTCCAATTTTTCAAAGAGCTTATTTAGAAATAATAAGTCCGAATAATATAACTAAAATAATGAAAACAAGCTTGAAATTAATTGACTTACAAACTTTCGCAGAGTTTAAAGAATTAATTTTGAAAACACATAAAAAGTTGTTACATCCAGGAATAGAAAAACAATAAATTTGTTTAAGGAAAAATATTATTACCCTGATTACCAGAAACTAATACAAAACTTAATTAATGAATGTGAAATTTGCAACATAGCAAAAACTGAACATAGAGATACAAAACTCACGTTCGAAATAACACCCGAAGTACTTAATGTTAGGGACAAATATGTAATAGATTTTTATATTATATATTATTTATTCCAAATTCGCTCATTAGTTGAAGTCCAAAGTAGAGATTGGCTAGAAGCTAAACGCTTCTAAAAGCTTTACTAAAAGTTTTCAATGAAATGCGAAAGCCCATAGAAATAAAAGCAGACATTGACTCAGTATTTATTAGTGCAGCTTTGCAGATTTGGTTACAAGAAGAAAACATAAAAATTAACATAACTACAAGTAAAACACGAATATCAGATATAGAAAGGTTTCACAAAACTATAAATGAAAAGTTAAGAATAATAGGAAGCGATGATAATGTAGAAAATAAAATAACAAAATTTGAAACAATATTATACATTTATAATCATAAAACAAAACATAAAGCTACGAATAGAACCCCAGCAGATATTTTTATTTATGCAGGAACCCCTGAGTATAACTCACAAGAGAATAAAATAAATCAAATAAATAACCTCAACAAAACAGAAATGATTTTGAAGTAGATACACGATTTAGACAAGCTCCATTGGTTAAATCAAAACAACAAATCCTTTCAAAAGACAGGTAACATAAACAAGTAAGAAAGCTACAGTCGAGTGTACTCGACTGTCAGATACCCGCTACCCATTTTAAATAAAAGCAATATATTTTGCGGTATTATTCTCAAAATATACCTAATATATTGCAAAAATACTAAAAATGTACCAAATTGTAAATGTGGTATATCGGTGTAGTACCGCATTCAAAATATACCATAGACGGCACAATATACCAGATTGTCAGCCAAAGCAACTAAGACCCCTAGTAGGTAGGCGTTTTGCCCATACAAAAGTATTTCTTCAATAACTTCCAAAACTTTTATCTGATCGCAACCAAATTTTCAGGAATCATAACTACTATAGTTATTATTGTATACACTTATGGCAACTCTAGCTTTTAAATTACACTTGGTATTCGTTTTTTTTATTTGCGGGGCGGCAGTGGGCGTGGCAAAAATTTGAAACAAACTTGATCTGAGTGCAAACATAACAAATGCTGTCAAAAAAATTATAGCTCTATCTCTTATAGTCTTTGAGATCTAGGTGTTCATACGGACAGACGGACAGACACACAGACACACAGACGGACATGGCTAGATTGTCTCGGCTGTTGACGCTGATCAAGAATATATATACTTTATAGGGTCGAAGATGCCTCCTTCTACCTGTTGCATACATTTCCTGTTGGCACAAAGTTATAATACCTTTCTACCCTATGGGTAGCGGGTATAAAAAGCTTGATGAAAAACATTTTGAAGAAACGAATAGAGGCAGAAAAGTTACACACTATAGATCGAAGTTTAAAGAGAAGAAAGTAATTAACAAAAGTAAATATGTTAATTCCAGCCCAAATGATGAAACATCCTAAATTGCTGATGTTATTTGTATTTAATGAATAAATTAGAAAAACAAATTACAAATTAAATTCTTTTTGGCACATTATTTGAAGAGGATAAGAAACAATTTAAAACCAAATTAATATTATTGCCCATAATTCAATTCAGGCAAATAATCTTAATGATTTTATAAACACATTTAATCAAGGTATTAACATTATAAATAATCAAAGCAAAATTTTAGAGAAAGAAAAACAATTAAATTCATTAATTTTTAACATTGAACATTTCACCGAATATATAGGAGACATTGAACTAGGCTTACAATTAACTCGCTTTGGAATCTTCAATCCAAAATTACTTAAACACGATCAAATAGATCATATTAATCACGAAAAATAAATGAATATCAAAACTTCTGCATGGTTCAATACACTTACAAATGAAATTTTCATAATGTCGCATATCCCATTGAGTAATCTTGAAACTAAAGCTTTCCAAGTAATCCCTTACCCAGATAAGAATGGACAAATCATAAATGAAAATATTGAAGGAAAATTTTAACTACACATTAACTTTGTTTCGAATTCAATCTCTAAAAAGATCATAAATGATCAATGCATAACTAATATAATAAAACATGAGACTCCAATTTGTACTTTTAATAAATATCGTAAAGAAGAACTCATACAAATAGTGGAGCCGAATATTATAATAACCTGGAACTTAATCAGAACCAAACTAAATCAAAATTGTAGCGATTTATATTGAAAAAGATAAAATAATAAAAATATTTAATTGTACCATTGAATTAAAAAATGTTAAAATTTCAAATAGAGCACAACAATTTACAACCATTATGTTTACAGAATACAATGTAACTATCACATATTGAGATAAAAGAAATGATTATGTATAACAATAGAGAAAACAACATTTATAAATATTCAATAATTATGATTGTATTAATATTAATCCTCATTGTTATATACCACTTAGTGAATAAGAAAATTAAAACACTATTCAACACAATAACACAAAAATTTTTAAGAAAACATGACACAAACTTAAGTGCTAATGCTGAAGCCGATAATATTGAAATTCCAGTCCCACTTAAGTACCCTGAACTAACCTCTATAGGTTGATGTAGTAATATATCCACCTCCATAATAATTTCTCGTACGTGACACATACTCATATTTATTCCCCTATCTTCCAAATTCTTTCCCACAAGTCATATTGTAAACATAAACACTTGTCGCGACGGCACCAACTGTCACAAACAAAAAGATCCTATTATATTGGCGATCGTGCCACTTTCAAAAGTCCAAAGTCAATTAAAATTTTCCACTTGCGACTTGAGGACTCTGCATTAATGCACTAACACAAACATCAAACATCACACGTATGTTAGCTTTAAGTCGCAGTAAGAAGTTTCATGTTAAGGCTCAGCATATTGTGAGTTTAGTTTTTAAAGACACTTTCCTCGCCTAAGGCTGATGTCAGAGTGCGAGCGAGAAGCGATGCGAAGCGATGCGAGAAGCGAGAAGATGTCAGAGTGAGAGCTTTGCGAGAGCGATCTACATTGTTCTATTTTTCAGTTATTAATATGATGGTGATGGATTTGGACGAAAATTTTTTGCTTGAAGTGCAACATTTAACTTTGTTTTAAAAAAAGTGGCGTCCATCCGCTTAACTGCAGTAGAAACGAAAAGGAGAGTTCAAAATTTATATAATGACTTGAGAAACCACCCAGAAAAGTTTTTTAACTATTCAAGGATGTCTATTTCAACTTTTGACTATATATTAAATAAAATTAGTAGTCGGCTGGAGAAGCGTTGGCCAAATTTTGAAAATAAGCGGTAATTAAATCACAGAATGGAACAAAACAATCGTACGCTCTGAGAGAGTTGAAGCGATAAAGCAGGTTGCAAACTGCTCTCTCGCTTTGCTCTCGCTTTCGCGCCTGAACTCGCAACTCGCTCTCACTCTGACATCTTTCGAGCGATTGCATATGTAAAAGGTTGCAGTGGTTTATCGCTCGTTCTCGCCCAATATTATCGCATCGCTTCTCGCGCGCACTCTGACATCAGCCTAAGACGCTTAGCCCGCGAGCTTATACATAAGTAACAATAAAGTAGTCTACCAAGTAAATAAAAACAAATCGCTGCTTGTTTTATTTTTTTTACTGTTCGTGAACCGCGAACATTTAATTATCAAACAGATGAAAATTGTTTTTACCAATATTGGTTCAAGCTATTTTAAATCAAAAAAAATATTTATATGGGAACAATTATAACTAGCTGCTAGGGATGTAAATATTAATATACTCGTAGACATCAAAAAATTATACTTGATAAAATTAGGAACCTGAATAAAAAAATTAGTATTCAAAAACAAAAACAACGATAAGTTCATCGTGTGTGCCTGATGGACAACATCGAGAAGTGGAGTGGAAGTTCATTTTTCCTCATTCCCCACATTTTGGCGGACTTAAGGTTACATTGTTGGCATGTGGGTGGACGTGTTTTATCAAATAGGTGGCTGTGTGTCAGTTTAGTGTGTCCTATTCGGAGTCTCATAAATTTAATGGTTTCTATTCGAGAAATAGTTGGTTTTAAAAATTCGATATTGCTCTGTTTTTTTGTATTAATGAGATTGTAGTGTATAGATGTGTATAATTGTTAATAAATTTAAGGGTATCTAATAAGTTGTAGTTTATTTCTGCGATCGCTTATGTATAGATGTGTTGTTCCATATAAGGTCATTTTGGTCTTTCATATAATTGTTAATAAATTTAAGGGTATCTAATAAGTTGTAGTTTATTTCTGCGACCGCTTGTGTATAGATGTGTTGTTCCATATAAGGTCATTTTGGTCTTTCATATAATTGTTAATAAATTTAAGGGTATCTAATAAGTTGTAGTTTATTTCTGCGATCGCTTGCTTAGCAGCTTGGTCTGCAAGCTCGTTGTCTATGATGCCGGAGTGGCCTGGGACCCATATCAGAGTGAGTTTGTATTTGTATTTATAGATAATTTTTCTGATTTCTAATGTATATTATGTAGAGTTATTTGGAGTTTCTAGTGCTGTAAGGGCTGAGAGTGAGTCGGTATATATAGCGATATTTCCTATTTGTTTTTCGGCATATCTACATGCGTGAAGAATGGCTGCTATCTCAGCAGTGAAAATAAGGTGGTAGAATTTGCTGGGCTATGATGTGTTGTGAAGAGGTTACGCTGTATGTAACTCCATTGACGGACTTGGAGACGTCTGTGTAAAGGAATGTGTGCTGCCTGAGGATATCTTTCAATTCTTAGAACTTTTTATTGTAGACTATCGGTGGTGTGTTTGGTTTTATTGAAGTATGTAAGGATTTGTTTATTTTATTAAAGTTTAAGGACGACGTTGGCGTGGTTTCTTTTTTTTTGTTATGGGGATAGGGGGTAGTAGCGGTGCTTTACAGTGGTCAATCGTATTTTTTATTGTTGATGTAAATTTTCGGATTTGTTTTGCTTTCGAGATTTTTTTTTAATAATTTGTTCTAGAGGTATTTTCTTGGCGGTGGAAATCATTTTAAAGTTTTTTAATATGGCATGTTTAGTTCTCTGTTCTATTGGTCTAATGTTAGCTTCGTATAGTAAGTTGTTTATTGGTGAGGAGCGGAACGCTCCGAAGGCTATTCTAATAGCTGAGTGGTATATCGTTTTTATTTTATTTAGTTTTGACTTGGGTGCCTTTCCGTATATAAATAACCCATAATCAATTTTTGACATGATAACTGAATTGATTACATAAATAATGGTTTAAATGTGGCAGTTGAAACTAGAGTTAGAGAGGCATTTTATAATGTAATATTTATTTTATAATATTTTTTTTTTTTTTAGAAATTTTTATTACTAACTGATCTATGTGTGTGTCCCTTTCATAATTATTAGTTATAGTAACACCTAATATTTTTAACGGCTTTTCGCTTTTTAGATGGCAAGTGCTAAGTATTTTGAAGTTGCATTTCTTCTTGCGACAAACGTATAAATATTTAGATTTAGGGATGGAAAGACTGGCTTCAGAGTAATGACACAATTCTTGAATGTCTGTGAGCAGAGGGTTTATATTTATTGACGTATCTTTTCTTATGTGTCTATTTATAATTGTATTGTCATCTGCGTATGCTGTAAATTCGAACGATTTGTGAAAATCTATGATTCTATTGAGTTTGTTATAGGCAATTGCAAAAAGGATTACGAATAATGGTGATCCTTGTGGGATTCCATTTTCAAGTGACAAGGGTTGGGATTGTATGTTTTGAATTTGTACGCAAATTTTTCGGTTAGTTAGAAAGTTTATTATATATTTGATGATGATTGTGTGTGCGCCCTCGCAAATCCAAAAAAATTGAATAAAAAGCGTAATTTTAAAGCTAGAGTTGCGAATTTTGGTATATACAATAATTACTAGAGTAATTATGATTTCTGGTTGCGATCAGATAAAAATTGTCAAAGTTATTAAAGAAATGCTTTTGTATGGGCAAAAACGCCTACTTGCTAGGGGTCTTTTGTTGCTTTGGCTGACAATCGGGTTTATTGTGCCGTCTATGGTACATTTTGAATACGGTACTACGAGTATATCGATATACCAAATATACCATTTGGTATATATTTTAGTATTTTTGCAGTATATTCGGCATATTTTGAGAAAAATGCCGCAAAATATATTTCTTTTATTTAAAATGGGTAGCGGGTATCTCACAGTCGAGTACACTCGACTGTAGCTTTCTTACTTGTTAATTATTAGGTAACTGATTCGATCCCTACCTGGTGTTTTGGTTTTAAGTTGGTTTATGGCGCTTTTCAATTCAATAATACAAATATCACAATCTAAGGGTTGGGTTAGGGAAGATGTACTGTTGTTGTTTGTTTTCTTTGTGTGATCTAAAAGTAGGATGGAAGTTATTGTTAAGTGATGCATATGACCAAAATTTACAGAAGGCTTTGGAGATATCATAATTGTTTGTATGAGGGTCGGATGTATTACTAGGGTTAATGAGACAATGGATCTGGATGTTAGTTTTGAGGCCACAGAATCTATTGATTTTTTTTCCAAATTTTTGGAATTGGAGTTTGTGGATTTGTGTCTGAGGTAAATTCGTGCAGGGCTTTGCGTTTTTTATGCTTTATTTCTCGTTTAAGTATTGCGTTGGCTTTTTTGTTAAGTTATTATATTGGTTGTGTTTATATTATGACACATGTTTTGCCAGGTTAATTTTTTTTTTTTGGTTTTTAGTTTTTGTAGATCGGTGTCCCACCGGGGGACCTGTTTGGATGAGTTTGGATGATATTGTGGTATGGACAAATGCGCGCTGTTGGTTATGATGTCGCAAGGGTGAGCAGTTTCTGTTGGCTGAGTGGTCTGTCGTCGAAAAATTGTTTACTAAATTTTTTATAGAGAGGCCAGTTGGCTTTATCAATGTTGAATTTAGGTTTAATGATGGAGGAGTCAGTTGGTTCATTTTCAAAAAGTTGAATTAGGGTCACTATCTGAGAGGTGGTTGTCAATTGTCCATTTAGAGTATAGGTATAGTTCGGGGGAAACTAGAGAGAGGTCAGTATGTGTAAAGGTGTGCTGTGTGGTGAAGTGGGTGGTGGAGCCATTATTAAGAGTGGTTAGAAGGGATTGATTTATAAATTTGAATAATAAGTTTCCTCGTGTGTTATTATTTTGTGATCCCCAACTCATGTGCCTGCTGGTAAAATCGCCGGTTATTAGGATAGGGGTGTTGATATGGTTGTAAGTGTCTAGAAATTCTTGTAGAGTGAATGGTTTGTTGGGAGGAATGTAACTGGAAATTATAGTGAATTTGATTGTAGATTGTACGGTAACGGCGATTGAGTCAAAGCTTATGTTGTGAATTTGGGTTTGTTGTTGTTGTAAGGAGTTGTGAAGTAGGAGGGCTACTCTGCCGTAAGGATTGTTGGAGTTATTTATGTGGTAGAGAGTGAATTTTATTCGGATGGGAATATTATTTGAAGAGTGGAGGTGTGTATCTTGGATGGATATTATTATGGGGTTGTGTTTTTTTATTAGTATTTGTAGGTGGTTATAATTATTGTATCCATTTACATTTAATTGTACGCTTCATGTGCGCTTCAGAGGTGTCTTCGTATGTGATAATTTGTCTGGCTATAGTATTTGGGGTTGATGAGTTTGTTTTTGATGTAATAGGTGTGTCTATTTTTTTCTATAGCTGGTGTTTCGTGTGTTGAAATTGCTGCTTTTTGGGCTTAGGGTATTGGTGGGTGTGTATGGCGTGTGTTGTATAAAAAGCATGCTGTCTTGTGCTTCACTTTCAGTTCTTTTAATTTTGATAAAGGCGGGGCATGATTTGTCCATTGCGTTGTGGTGTTTGATTTTGTCATCTTCGTATTTACAATTAATAAAGGTTTGGGTTAATTTTTTTTTACATTTTTACTTACATATGCACCATGACAATACAACTTTAAATTTGAAGTTTTGCGTTTCATTTCAAAAACAATAGTTTAACGCGTAAAAGCTACTAAAAAAGCTTAGTAGCAACAGATATATTTGGTATATTGATATACTTCAAGATATAACATAGAGTGCAAAATTCATCAGATTATCAGTCAAAGCAACTAAAACACGTAGTAAGTAGAAGTATTTCATTAATAACTTCGGCAATTTTTGAGGAATGACAAAGACTATATTTATTATAAAATCGCGACTGTAGCTTCAATATTTGGCTTGTTATTTGAGTTTTTTATACCCGCTACCCATAGGGGGGTAGAAGGGTATTATAACTTTGTGCCGGCAGGAAATGTATGTAACATGTAGAAGGAGGCATCTCCGACCCTATAAAGTATATCTATTCTTGATCAGCGTCAACAGCCGAGACGATCTAGCCATGTCCGTCTGTCCGTCTGTGTGTCTGTGTGTCCGTCCGTCTGTCCGTATGAACACCTAGATCTCAGAGACTATAAGAGATAGAGCAATAATTTTTTTTCGACAGGATTTGTTATGTTTGCACGCAGATCAAGTTTGTTTCAAAATTTTGCCACGCCCAGTTCCGCTCTCGCAAATCAAAAAAAATCGAATAACAAGCGTAATTTCAAAGCTAGAGTTGCGAATTTTGGTATAGATAATAATTACTATAGTAGTTATGATTCCTGAAAATTTGGTTGCGATCAGATAAAAATTTTGGAAGTTATTGAAGAAATACTTTTGTATGGGCAAAAACGACTACCTACTAGGGGTCTTAGTTGCTTTGGCTGACAATCTGGTATATTGTGCCGTCTATGGTATATTTTGAATGCGGTACTACACCGATATACCAAACATACCATTCGGTATATTTTTAGTATTTTTTAGTATATTCGGTATATTTTGAGAAAAATACCGCAAAATATATTTCTTTTATTAAAAATGGGTAGCGGGTATCTCATAGTCGAGTACACTCGACTGTAGCTTTCTCACTTGTTTCGATTTGACTTGATCTGCGTGCAAGCATCTATATCCTTTAGAGTCTCTCGGCTGTTAACGCTGATCAAAAATATATATACTCTTTAGGGTCGGAGATGCTTCCTTGTGTCTGTTACATTTCCTGCCGGCACAAAGTTATAATACGCTTCTACTGATAGGTAGCGGATATAATTATATTAACACATGGAGAGCCGTGGCGCTGGTGCTTTTACTTTTGCCCTCTACTACTCTTAGGCCCAAAACAATAAGTGCGGTCTTGAAGCAAAAACTTATCATTCTCAACAGCATTATTCCGACCCCAGAAGAGCCGACCGTTGCGATTAAAACCCCATAGTCTCTTCGGCTCATTTCGAAATTCGAACGCCGCGCGAGTTATACATTTGTCAACACTTTCCCATTCCCCACCACTTATTCATAAACAATACTCAAAGCGGTCACTAGGGTCACCGGGCTTACAATCATCTTTAATGTGACAGGAAATAAACATAAACAGATGCCAAGTCAAGAGCGAATATGCAAAGGCCGCATATTGACATATGTATATCTAAACATACATATATCCACTTAATTCAATTCTGTAAAGAGAAGCAGCCAGAATAAAGTAACCTATAAACAAAAGAGTCGCTAGCAGATTTAACATATAATAGAGTAGCTGCATTGTCTTAAGCTCAGTTTGTACCACATCATCAGTGAACCACTTACAAATAAAATAAAACTTTAATAAAGAGTGCTGTATTCATTGGGAAAAAGTCAAATTCACTATATAATTGGCGCAGCCGGTCTTAACGGACTAATTAATAACACACTAAGAGTGATTTTTGGAATTAAGTCATCAAGACAAAACTAACCAGAATTATAAAAGTGACAAACAGAGTGCATAACAAGTAATAAAGTTACAGTCGAGTGTGCTCGACTGTGAGATACCCGCTACCCATTTTGAATAAAAGCAAAATATTGCGGTATTTTTGCAAAATATACAAAAAATACAAAAATTATTAAAAAATTACCAAATTGTATATTTGGTATATCGATATATGTAGTACCACATTTTAAATATACCATAGACGTCACAATGTACCATATTGTCAGCTAACGCAACCCAGACCCCTAGTAAGTAGGCGTTTTTGCATATACAAAAGTAATCTGCGGGGTCGGAAGGGTGCGTGGCAAAAATTTGAAACAAACTTGATCTGCGTGCAAACATAACAAATGCTGTCCAAAAAATATTATAGGTCTATCTCTTATAGTCTCCCTCATTGTAATCGGGTAGCAGATTTCTACTATGCGCTGACGTTTCAGGTACTGCCGATCCTTGCTGAGGACTCTGTTCCTTATCTTACGGGCATCTTTAAATAAGAAGCATAACCCATGGTACGAGGTGTCTGGCGGCTAGACTGAAAACGCTATGGGAGGCTCCTAAGAATAAAATTAGCCAAATATCTTGGATGGAGCATTTTAAAAAATCAACTCGGCTGGGATGTCAGCCCAAACGTCGGTGGAAGGCGTGACTGCTACCACCGCCGGGCACGGGGGGGGAGAGATCCTCTCTGCGTGTCGCCAGCGGTCACGCCTCTAATGCGGCGGGTGCAGGCCAAGTCAGTTTTAACAATACTGTCACAACCAACAACTCGAGGTTGTTGCGCGCGGGTGCCGTTGTCATAGCCGGCTCGGACCAAGAGAACGCTGCATCATCCTCTACGGTGGAGGACGTCGTCCTCTTCAGAAGGAGGAGGCCAAAAATAAGGCGGCGACCCGCATTCACGCTAGGCTTAGTGGCGTAGCTAGCCTGTCCGTCCAGGACAAGGAGAGACATGCCTGGGCTAATGCGTGGATGCGTAAAAACCAACTTAGCCCCCTCCCAAAAGACAATAAGGCGCAGGCCGGTTCTATCGGTTCTGCCAACTCGAAGGTGGTGTCCACGGCAAGCAAGCGCCAACGGTCTGCTGAGAGTCCCAAGCAAGGGGCTTCAGTGAGCAAGAGGCAGCACCTGGCTCCACCAAAACACAGACAGTACCAGACACAGACAGAGAGCAACGGGCCAAGTTGGACCATTTCGTCCATACCGAAGGCTAAGGTCCTGTTCCCTATGTATATCTGTGCAGGGTGAGCGAGCACTTTAACTGCTTAGGAAGCAGAACCCGGCTATTCCGACGAGTGATTGGTCCGTGCTGAAGGTTGATGAACCTTTACCCAGTGGTGGGCAGCACGTGATCATTCAGATCAACAAGGAGGCCGAGGATCTGCTTTATAAGCGCACCGGCAAGATGGCGTGGGGCTTAGGGAGCGTGTACCTTCGCCTCAAAAAACGTCATCCGAACGACCAGGACACCCACACGCTGAGGTCGTAGTACGAACTGGGCGAAATTCTACAGCCTTGTTTTCAAGTCTCTTGGTCCGCCGTGCACCATCAACTCGGTACAGGACCTAGAAACAACTGTTAATGTCCTCTCAGAAGGGCAACATTCCGCGTTTCGCCAATCTTGTAGGGTCTCAAGACCGACGACAAGATCGAAGCCACCCTGGTGGAACACAGATCTCTCATCGCTACGTGGTGAGCTTGCTAGCATGCTTCAACTTGCTAAGAAGGCGGACAACATATATGTCTGGGACGAGTACAGGTCTCTGTACCGATCATCTAAAAGGTCTTCATGGAGAACCTTTTGCTCAGACCTGGACAATATTAAAGATACCTCCAGACTGAGAAAGCTGCTGTCCAAGCAGGTTTCCAGTCCTAGTCTGCTCAAGTCGGGCGATGGAGTGTGGACGAAGAGCAGTGCTGAAACTCTTGAAGCATTGCTCTCAGCTCATTTCCCGGAATGTATTGGAATAGAGAACAGTGACTGGCAGCTCATTCCTAGTCTCCCAGTTTTGAGACCCCCTGCCTGTCTAATCATTGACAATAAAATAATTTGGGCTAATTTCGACTCCTTTGCGAAGGTCAGGTTGGCCGGTCTCGATGGAATTTCGCCAGCAATGCTGCAAGCCAGCAAGCCCACGATTGTTCCGTGGCTATCGGGAATCTATTCGGCGTGCCTCGTATGGGGTCATATCCCCACTATTTGGAGGACATCAAAAGTCATTTTCCTGCCCAAGGCGGGCAAATGCAGTCATGTGGTCCCAAATGACTTCCGGCCAATCAGCCTAACTTCTTTCCTGCTAAAAACTTTGGAAAAGCTACTTGATTTGCACATCAGAAGCAACTCAATGCATCTGTTGTCCCCTAATCAGCATGCGTATACTAATGGAGTAGCCGTCCATTGAGACGGCTCTCCATGCTCTAGTAGCCTCCATCAAAAAAGCAGTCCATTATAAAGAATATGCCTTAGCTGCATTTCTAGATATTTCAGGCGCCTTCAATAACGTCACTACTGACGCTATTATGAAGGGCCTTACCTCAGTAAACACGGCTCCAGCGATCCACGGGTGAGTCAACCGCCTTCTTTGCGACAGGCGGGTGGTGGCTATGTGGGGTGATGCGGCTATTACAATGGAAGTGCGAGATGGCACTCCCCAGGGTGGGGTTCTCGCGCCTCTCCTTTGGAATTTGGTCGTAAATAGCCTTTTTTAAAAATTCATTAGACGGGCCCCCATTAAGATAAATGGGAGATGCCCAACTACCCTCAGTTCTGCAATGGAACTTACTTTACGGGAAGTTAAAGCATGGGCCGAATCAGCCGGGATCAGCATCACGAAGAGGTATAAGGTACCTGCGTAGTCCCCCCAAAAATAGGCTGCACTATGCTAAACCCGAGCCAAGCAGTAAAATACCTAGGTGTGGTCCTGAACAGCAAACTGTCATAGAGGCGCAACGTGTTAGAAAGGGTGAAGAAGGCTACCAGAGCCTAGTACATGGCGAGAAAGATGCTTAGCTGCACTTGGGGCCTCTCTCCTATTCTTATGCGGTACATATACATCTCTGTTGTTCACTCTATCCTCATCTATGGTATTCTAGTGTGGTGGCAAGATACGGAAAGAAGTACGTACCTATCCATCATGGAAAGGACACAGCGTCAAGCGCTACTGTGTATCACAGGCGCAATAAGGTCGACGCCTACTAAAGCCCTCGAGGTAATAGCTGGCGTCGAACCGCTAAACACATACGCGCAATCCATAGCCGCAAAATCGGCCTTTAGGATTGCTGCAACAGGCAACTGGGTCTACTAGGCTATGTTCACAGCGCCATTGGTAGGGAGACTAAATCAGACTTGGACCCCCCTTACCATTACCGACCACATTAACACAATATACATAGAACCGAACTGCTGGAGGGAAGGAACCTCTTCACCGACGGGTCGAAAATGGAGGAAGGAGTTGGTGCGTCCGTATACTGCCCAGATTCGGAAGTCTTCGCCATTGGCAAGGATGCAAAAGTGGCTCGGGGTTTACATCACAATTACAATTCGATTAATATCTTTGTTGACAGCCCGGCTGCAATAATATCAATGAATTCTGATGTGATTAAGTCCAAAGTTGTCCTGGACAGCAGAAGAGCAATAGAGTCGCTGAACACATCTGTGGTCGTGCGTATCTATTGGATCCCAAACCACCAGGGCATCGATGGCAACGAGATCGCAGACTCTCTCGCCAAAGAGGGAGTGGGGCTCGATGTCGGTAACATGTACAATGTTCCGATATCCCTGCGAACTCTAGGCCGAGAAATTGAGGTGCGCTCAAGACTTCAGAGGGACGCGAGCTGGCGCAATACCAACTCGTGTAAAACTGCAAGGCTGATGTGTGCTTCAATAAACAACAACCAAACCAATTTCGTCATGGAGCTTTTAAGGAAAGACTGCAGACTAATGCGCGGCATATTAACTGGTCACTGTCTGTCGGTTGTCCATGCTGTTAAGATGGGCATCGCGAACAGTCACCAGTGTAGGAAATTCAACGAGTCCGGAGTCAAGGAAACACTTGAGCATCTTCTCGGTAGATGTCCAGCGTTATCCAGACTCCGGATGATATACCTTGTTACGCCGTTTCATAACGAACTTCGTGATGTTTCCCGGCTACCACCCAGGACGCTGCTAGTCTTTGCCAAAAACGCATCCATACTGTGCGGCTTCTGAGATGAAGACACCCTCTACCGGTACAGCTATGGACCTCTACCGGCCGGTCTAACCTAATCTAACCTACATCACAAGTGGGATCGCCACAGCCGCAGCATCCTGAAAACGTGCTACAAAATAATAAGTTTTTGGAATTGCTGAAGGCCATGCAGACGCCGGTTAACACTACAACAACAACAGTGCACGAAACTTCTGTGACGCTGCCTACGTTTAACCCCGAAGCTGCTGGCGCTGACGCGGCAGCGTGGTGCAAAACTGCGAATATGATCCTAAATGAGCGTCCATTAAAGGGCAGTGCATTGGTGATGGCTCTAGGTAAATCTTGAATTGGTAGCGCGTTGCAATGGCTGTCGCAAAATTTGCTTTGCTGGAATGACTTGTTTACAATTTGAAGAACTATTAATGCAGAAATATGAAAGCGTAGAGACGTCAGCCGCTATTTTGTTTAACATGTTAAACGGACGCCCGAATGCAAACGAGTATTAATCGGTCTACTGTTGCGGCTTTGTGACGTCATTGATGACAGCTGAAAAAGTCGCAGTGTCGCTCGTGATGGTACACGCATCGCAAATTGACACAAGACTACAGAGTCTCCTGTACACAAAAACTCCAGTCAAATGTCATCATTGTGGCAAGCCTGGGCACAAGATGCTAGAGTGTCGTAAGAGGACGGTGCAGCTACAGCAAATGGCAGTAGCGTTAAGAGAGTCGTCGTGTGCTGTGTCAAACACGCAGGGAGTGCAGAGTGCTCATTGATTAAGGATAAATTATGTAACAGGATTGCTGGCAAATGAATTAATAATACGGTAAATTTAAGAGGCATAGGAGAAAATATTGTTAAAAGTAATGTGCAAATTCAAACCACAGCACAGTTAAAATTTCTGAATTTTATCTAGAGATATAATTTCATGTTGTAAACAATGACTACTTTAAATATGACATAATGATTGATCGGGAAACATTATAAAATGGTTTTGACATTACAATAGACTCAGAAAAGCTATCCATATATTACGTAATCACGTTCTCTGCGATTTTTGGTCTGGGATTTTCATCAGGGCCAACATCGGAAGTTATAATAACCGCAGGCTTCATCGGTCCTTGCTATTGATTTAAAAGACTCTAGCTTCACAATACTGTCGAAATTATAGCATGAGTTCCAGCAGTATATGAAGAATGCTTTCCACTCCTTATGCTTATAAATGTGGGCCAGAATAACCAACTGTTTTCGGGTCTCCCAGTTTTTGTGGACTTATGATTACACCCGCATAAACTGATGGGATAAGCTTATGCCTTGGGGCAACAACATAATCGTGATCTGGCAGCTTGACCTTGTATTCAAGATGCATAGGAAGAGGTGCTTGCCTATTTGCAGCAGTCAATCCAATTGGCACCCTAGACGTGTCGTCTTGTGACAAAAAAACACTTGAGCACGACCGAGAACAGAGGCAACGCTTTCAAGATATTTTATAGATGCTGCAGCAAAATATTCATCTATATGCTGCTTGTGATAATCTGTTTGGGCTCGACAAAGCTTTACCGGTATCGTTCTCACATGACGTTTTCCTTCAATCGAGGAAGAGCTTCTAGGCAATAGTCTTCCGATAGGTTGCGATTCTCGACAAGTTAAACCCTTCTTTTTTGAGCTCTTCATGGAGATCAGACAAGGTTTTTACACTTCTGGCAGGGTTGGTGCGCCTCCTTTCATCAGCTCCACTTCCAAACATGGCTATCTCCAAAATAGTTTTATGGAGAAGCGGTTGACCGTCTTCAATCGGGGTTCTGCCGACTGTAGATCGTTGGCTACAAAAACTTTTAGCATCAGGAATTTCCTCAAATAGGCAACTCAATTTTTGTTGTTTATTCTGAGCTTCTTTTGAGCTTCTGCAATTTGTTGCTTGCGCTTGAGTCTTTTTCTTTCCTTCTCAATTTCTTGCCTAGTTTTATCAAGCTCCTTTTGGATTTCGTTAGACATTGTTGAATTATTTGCCTGCGCTAGGACTGCTGCTCTCTGAGTTAGGGATACAATATTTGCCTTTGCCTTTTCCTGCGCAGGCTTTCTGTAGCTTTCGCTGTTGACATTAGTTGTTGTCTTTTCATCTACAATAGTAAAGTATTTAAGTGTTTTAGTTGGTCTGTTAACTAATATTTTTGATTATTATTTACTTACCATGTTCATTTTTTAGATCGATGGAATTGTCATTTGAATCGAGCACTGATTGAGGAATATGATTTCCATTTTCATCTAAAATTTAAATGTTTTTGGGTGATTTGTTCTTTAACCAATATTAAAATAGTTTTATTATTCACTTACCTTGCTGAGACCTTAGATCAGTAGAATTTTCATTATCGATCACTGAGTGAGGAACATCGTTTTTGGGAGTACATACATTATTCTGTAAATAGTTAAAAAAAATAATAATTTTTCCACCAACATGCAAAAGCATGTGTTTGTCACAATTTATAACACAATTTTTTTTATTTTGACAACATTATGAATGCATATGTATAGCGTACTAAATTAAATATATTAAAAATATCGTACATACTGTTGTGGTGGCGCAGATAGCTTCCAGAGTTTCCCTTTCCCGTAATTAAATAAAAACACTCGCGTTTTATATGTCATACATATATTTAAACTTTCGGGTTATTGGACAAAAGAAACGCACAGAGTTGCCGACGGCATTTTGCAGATCTAGCGCCGATCCCTTGCAAAGCTCGGCTCTGCGGTGGAGAGTTGTGGGAGAGAGTGAAGTTGAGCGCACTGGATCTCGAGTGCTTTCTTACGCGTGAGCGCATTGCGGGTGAGCGAAAAGCATCGAGTGCAGTTTGGTCGGCGGAACGGATAGTGTGCCACTCACCTACAATGCGCTCGCATCAACATTCTCCCCCCCTTGCAATATTAGGATTGCACACAATATCAGACTTGGGAGGATACCCGGCAGGACAATATAAGGATAGATAGAGTGGGTGATGTCTTGGAGCGCAACGATGCCGTGCAGACCGCTTCAGCGCCCATGCGAGTGATGGAAAGGCCCAAGGCCCCTGGCATCGACTCGCTGATGCGGCTTATGGGACAACACGGATCCAAAAGCACTCGTGCTTCGAAAGCCGCCGTCCCCGTGCTAGCCTGACCGCCGCGGTGGGGAGTATACTCATTCCTTTGCACTGGAAAGTGCCGTCAGTGTTATGGCGGGGCTAGGCACGGGCCTGGTGAGTTGGCCTGTGGATGCCGGCCTGGAAAACGTTGACATGGGACGTCGTTGGTGGTTCTCCTCTGGAGGGTGCCGGGTGGTCCCGTCGGCTCCTGGGCTGGCGCGAGGTTGTGCCGGGAGGCACGAAAACTCCGCGCGGAGTGACCGGTGCCATCGGTGCCGGGGAAGAATTCGTCTCCGGCCGGGGGCCTAACAAAGGATCGAGCTTAAAGGTGCGCTCGACGGACAGTCGAGCCGAAAAGGTTTTCGAGTGGGGTCCCGTCACAGGACCGATCTTAGAGGTTCGGCCGACGGAGAGTCGAGCCGAAGGGGTCAAAAACGATTTTGAGTTGGGGCCTAACAAAGGCTTGCGTTTAGAGGATC
Source organism: Drosophila sulfurigaster albostrigata (assembly GCF_023558435.1). Classification (NCBI taxonomy): domain Eukaryota; kingdom Metazoa; phylum Arthropoda; class Insecta; order Diptera; family Drosophilidae; genus Drosophila; species Drosophila sulfurigaster. Next base: position 2,562,525 of record NC_084882.1, read on the forward strand.
GTTCGACGGACAGTCGAGCCGAAAGAACTGAAAAAGATTTGGAGGGGGGTCCTGTCACAGGACCGATCGTAGAAGTTCGATCGATGGACAGTCGAGTCGAAAAGTAGGAGATGGACTTAGAAATGGATCCCGACACTGGGCCGGTCAGGATCCAATCGAAAATGGTCTCTTGACCAATGAGGGTCCCACAAGCGTTCGGACGAGAGCCGCCAAGAAGAACGGATGGGAGGATATCTGCGCCTATTAGCACGTCTATCTGCGAACTCTCATAGAACTTGGGGTCGGCCAGCGGTATGCTTGGCAAATTGTCGTGGATGGTTTGTGGGACAGAGCATGAGGGCAGTTTTCCTGCTAATTGAGGAAGGACAAAAGCCGACGCCTCAATCTGCAGATCTGGTCGCAACGGGGAGCCAATTAGGAATTGGCAATGCTTTCGGGGCTGGGCTGCTACAGCTTGAGTCAGCCCAGAGACGTGGGCTTGAACAATCGCTCAGAAATGAAGGTAGCCTCTGATCCAGAATCGATAAGAGCCCGTGCTGTATGCCGAACGCCGGGATGGCAAATGTGAACAACAGCTGTACTCAGCAGAACACCTTGTGTGTTAACTGCCAGAAAAGATTGCACATTAGCTGACTGGGAAGGAGTGGACTGTATACTAGGAGAGGGATTAGTGACTGTCGGCGTCGGGTTGACTCGATGCAAGAGTGTATGATGACGACCCTTGCACGTAAAACAGCTGTGAGCACTTGTGCCAGTACATGGCCTCGTGCGAAACAATTTAAGCACAGCTTGTGCTGCTTGATATGGTTGACCCTTTCATTGACACCCATCTGGAGAAAGCGAGGGGACAATCGAATCGGATGATTCTTCCGGGAACAGAAATTGCAGGTCTGGGTCTTAATGGTCACCCTACTCTCAAAAGAGTTGTCCTGCCTGGAGACGGGGGCCTCCTTGCGTGAGGTTCGTGCTGGATGACACCTCCGCTATCGCTTCTAGGGTGCGATGCCGCTCTAGAAGAAAAGCGTTCATGTCAACCCACGTTGCAATATCGCTCTTGTTTTGGATTGACTGTTCCCAAAGAGAAGGGGTCAACTTGGGGAGCCTCGAAGAACCCAAGAAAAACAGGATGCAATCCCAATTCTTTGTGTCGATTTTCGAGTGCTCTAAGGCTGTCAGGCACCCTTGAATGGTGCTCTGCAACTCCTGAGTAGCTGCACCCGACTCTTGCTCAATGGCGGGCAAATTGAACAAAATTCTCAGCTGATGCAACCGTTTGTTCTCGAATCGCTCAGTCAAGCTGGACCACGCCGACTGAAACCTTCTCCGTCAAAGGAGACCTTGATACAATGGCATGGGCTTCACCGCTGGTCTTGGAGTTGAGATAGAAAAGTTTCTCAACTTCCGACAGTCTCGGGTTCTGTATATAGAGAGCCGTGAATAAATCCCGGAAGGTGGGCCAGCGAGTGTAATCGCCTCCGAAAACTTCGGTGTCGCACGGAGGTAATCGACACCCTGTGGGCATGAATTGCACAGCTTGTGGTGAGCGCCTGGGATGCGTTGGCTATTTGCTCATCTAACTGAGCTGCACACTGCTCGTAGACAGCATAGCAGTACTCGTATTTGACCAGAACAGTAGGGAGCTCTTCTGTGGTCATCTCCTTAGACATGACGCAAGAGCAAGCCTCATACTCCCTCTCGACCTTTTCCCCAAAGGAAGTCATCTGGTCACTTCGGACTTGGCACGTGTATAGAGACGGGCCATCAGCCGAAGGATTGTTGACTCTCGCCGCAAAGTGACTGATACGATCAGTTGCGGCGATGAATTTCGTCAACGCTGTGTCTACTATGTTTTGTGCCATACTTCCCTGCGAGCGAGTGACAATTGGGAGTCGAAGGATTGGGACGGAAGGAACCTTGCTCTTAGGATCGGACGGACGCTGTGTGACCAAGATCAGCGGCTTGGATTGGACTGCAAGCCTGGTGCTAGAAGCGGGCGAAACGCTAGCTGACCGTGCGGGGGAACTCCCTTTTCGATTGCGAATGAATCGGCGAAGTGCTGGATGCACGAAGAGCTGACTCCTTCTTGAATTTAGGTAAAGGGGGGGCTTATCGAGGTTCTAGCGGCGCTAGTAGATAGACAGTCGAGTTTTACTTTTATCGGGTTTGCCCGATGACATGCTACGCAAAGAGGATGAAAACTAACTGGGCGCTCTTACAGTCCGACAAGGATACGGACTGTATACTAATTTTTCTCAGAAGCAAAAAATCAAGAAAATATAGCAAAAAAATACCAAATAGAAATTGTTTTTTTTTGCCTGAAATCGACCCAGATAGTGAAAAGGATACGGAAAGAGCGTAGCAAACAAACAATAAAAAATACCGAAAAATACTGAAAAAATACCAACGACAGTGCTGCGGTATTTTACACCTAGATGGATACGGATTGTAGCGGACACAGACGATGAAAGCAAAAGGACGGGGCGGGGGAAATTTCCCGCAACAACAAAGGATGTTCGTCGAAAAAGAAACAACAATAACAAAAAAAAAACAATCGTACAAAAAATACCAGAGAGCAAGACACTGGAAAAGACAAAAATGTGTATAAATGTATGGGTATTTAAACGACAATTGTTTGGATTGCTGTTGGATTGGAAAAACAAATAAAAATAAATTATATTATGTGGTTATGATAATGTGTGTGTATGTGTGTGTGTATGTCTGTGTATGGTGTGTGTCTGTGTGTGGAAAATTAAAAGGGTAGGGTATGTCGAGTGCGACTACCGCTGCCCTGCCAACCTATTACTTCACTCGCAGAAGTACTTACAGGATGTACGTATGTATGTATGTATGTATGTATGTCTGCATTGCGCTGTCAAACGTTTGAGCAGGCGAAGTGCACGTATGTTTGTATTCGGAGAGAGAGAGCAAGCGCTGCTGCAAGCCGGTGCGCTTGCGAACAAGAGAGTGCACAAAAGTATGTGCGTGTGTGAAGAGAGAGCGAGAGCAAGCGCGGCTACAAGAAGGTGCGCTTGCGGACAAGAGAGAGCGCACAAAGTCTGTGTGTATGTATGTATGTCGGCGATTATCGCGACATACAAAACATAAAACGGACAAGAATTAAAAGTAATACGAAATGCTGGTACACACAGCTTGGATTTTAGTTATATATACATATGTATATTTATATACATATGTATATTTATATATATATGTTTATATACATATGTATATATATGTATGTATGGAATATACAATATAAGTTATTAAGATCATCAGCTCCAGTTTTGTGATTTCGATGTCCGCTGGAAATCCTGGGTGATGAAGTATGGTGGAGGAAACTATTCCCCTTTAATCGCTGGCCTTGTGGCTCAGTGAAGTTTTCAATAAAAAATATGTTAGATCGATGTAACGACAAGTACCAGAGCGTTTATTCGTCAGCTAAGGCAGCTGTGTAGAACAAAACTAAAGCTTATAAATAAACCTCTACAGCTAAAGCTAAGCAGGGCAAGTGGAAAAGTACTGGCTACAAATCCGTCGCTGCTTGCTAAGGATAACGGTGCACAAGCATTGCAGCACATGAGACTTTTCCGCTCGGGTCGCTTAATAAGTTGCCGGCCCGCGCATGCGAGGGCTGCTTAATTAACGTTGGGAAGTGTTGCTTCTTAACTACTCCCCTCTCAAGTTCGTGGCCGGCCTCGGTGATGTCGAGTTGGGCGATGGCTCTTTTTAGCTTCAAAGAGGCACGTCTTCTATGGCAGCATTGGTGAACGATGATTGATGCGCAAAAGAGAATGCTGCCTCCAACTCCGATCAGTAACCATACTTTTGGCGATCCTCCTGCCTCGACTTTATCTTTGAGTTGGCGTGGGAAGTTCTGCTCGCTCAATCGATGTATTGATGAGAGACTCAGGATCTGATCGTGCCCGGTGATGTTGAGAGGTGGGAAAGTGGCGACGCTCGTTCATTTGCCCACGACCGCGTTGTGGTTCAAGTACCTCGTATTGTTGATCACTGCTACATGCTCGAACGTGATGAGGTGCGTTCCCTCCAACATTACCATAGGCCCCTCGACCACAGTGACTTGGGCGCGTTGCTCATTGATGACGATAGTTCCTTCGTCTATCAGCGCGACTGGCAGCAGGTGGCTCGGTTGAGTGCGGCAATTGGCTAGGCCTCCAGCTCGGGCGCAGCTTTCTCGTTTTAGCTTTTTGCAGAAAGTGGCGTAACTGGTGAGCTCGCTAACTGCGAATATTCCATCGTCGCACTCCGCAATGATGTCATCTCGGATTTGTAGGACTTTGTGATTGTGGGATACCGGGAGAGTTAATGTTTTCTTACATATTTGCTTAATTCTACGCTACTCGACAAACATAAGAATTTCATCTTCTGATTGTAATACTTTGATTTTATAAGGTTAGGTTAGGTTAGGTGGAACCGGCTGCCCCTGTACGGGGCAAAGCATAGACCAGTGGAGGTCCGTAGCTGTACCGGTAGCTTATCTACGTCTCAGAAATCGCGCAGTATGGATGCATTTTTGGCAAAAGCCAGCAGCATCCTAGGAGGTAGCCGTGAAACGTCCCGAAGATCGTTGTGGCACGGCGAATTAAGGTATTTCAACCGGAGTCGGAATAACGCTGGGCATCTACAGAAAAGATGCTCGAGTGTTTCCTTAACCCCGGGCTCGTTGCATTTCCTACACTGATCACTGTTCGTGATACCCAGCTTTACAGCATGGACAGCCGAAAGACAGTGACCAGTTCAAATGCCTAGCATTAGTCTGCAGTCTTTCCTTAAAAGCTCCATGACGAAATTGGTTAAGTTTTTGTTAGTAGAGGCACACATCAGCCTTGCAGTTTTGCACGAGTTGGCACTGCGCCAGCTAGCGTCCCACTGAAGTCTAGAGCGCACCTCAATTTCCCTGCCTAGAGTTCGCAGGGATATCGGAACATTGCACATGTTACCGACATCGAGCCCCACTCCCTCTTTGGCGAGAGAGTCTGCGATGCCCTGGCGGCTTGGGATCCAATAGATACGCACGACCGCAGATGCGTTCAGCGAATCTATTGCTCTTCTGCTGTCCAGGACAACTTTGGACTTGACCACATCAGAGTATATTGATCTTATTGCAGCCTGGCTGTCAACAAAGATGTTAATAGAGTTTTGATTACGCTGTAAACCCCGAGCCAATTCGGCAGCCTTGCCAATGGCAAAAACTTCCGCCTGGAAGATGCTGCAGTGGTCTGGGAGTTTATAGGAATGTTTGGAGACCGGGTCTGGGCAGTATACGGCCGCTCCGACACCATCATCCATCTTCGACCTGTCGGTGAAGAGGTTGAGAGCTTCGGGAATGCATAACCCTTCCCGCCAGTACTCCGATTCCAAGAATATTCTTTTAATATGGTCGGTACTGGTAAGGTGAATAGTATAGTTCAAGTCTCTACTAATCTCCCTACCAATGGCGCTGTGACCATAGCCTAGCAGACCCAGATTGCCTGTTGCGGCAATCCTTAGGGACGATTTTGCGGCTATGGATTGCGCGTATAGGTTCAACGGTTCGACGCCAGCTATTACCTCGAGGGCTTTAGTTGGCGTCGACCTGATAGCGCCTGTGATGCACAGTAGCGCTTGACGCTGTGTCCTTTCCATGATGGACAGGTACGTCCTTTTTTCCGTGGGCTGCCACCACACTATAACACCATAGGTGAGGATAGGGCGAACAACTGAGATATATATCCACCGCATTAGATTAGGAGAGAGGCCCCAAGTGCAACTAAGCATCTTTTTCGCCATGTACAAGGCTCCGGTGGCTTTCTTCACCCTTTCTAACACGTTAAGCTTCCATGACAGTTTGCTGTCCAGAACCACACCTAGGTATTTTACTGCTAGGCTAGCATGGTGCAGCCTATTTTTGGGGGGACCACGCAGGTACCTTATACCTCTTCGTGAAGAGGATAAGGTCCGTTTTGTCCGCGTTAATGCTGAGCCCGGCTGATTCGGCCCATGCTTTAACTTCCCGTAAAGTAAGTTCCATTACGGAACTAAGGGTGGTTGGGCATTTCCCAGTTATCAAAATGCTTATGTCGTCGGCATAGGCAATTAACTTGTGGGCCTGTCTAGTGAATTTTTGAAGTAGGCTATTTACGACCAAATTCCAAAGGAGAGGCGAGAGAACCCCACCCTGGGGAGTGCCACCTTGCACTACCTTTGTAATGGCCGCATCGCCCCACGTAGCCACCACCCGCCTGTCGCAAAGAAGGTGGTTGACCCACCTGTGGATCGCTGGAGCCGTGTTAACTGAGGTAAGGCTCTTGATAATAGCGTCAGTGGTGACGTTATTGAAGGCGCCTGAAATGTCAAGAAATGCACCCAAGGCATATTCTTTATAATGGTCTTCTTTTTCAATGGAGGCTACTAGAGCATGGAGAGCTGTCTCAATGGACTTGCCCCTTGTATACGCATGCTGATTTGGCGACAACAGATGCATTGAGTTGCTTCTGATGTGCAAATCAAGTAGCTTTTCAATGTTTTTAGCAGGAAAGAGGTTAGGCTGATAGGCCGGAAGTCATTTGGGACCACATGACTGCATTTGCCCGCCTTGGGCAGGAAAATGACTTTTGATGTCCTCCAAATAGTGGGGATATGACCCCATGCGAGGCACGCCGAATTAATACCCGATAGCCACGGAACAATCGTGAGCTTACTGGTTTGCAGCATTGCTGGCGAAAGTCCATCGAGACCGGGCGACCTGACCTTCGCAAAGGAGTCGATAGCCCTAATTATTTTATTAACTGTAATTAGACCGGCAGGGGTCTCATAACTGGGAGACTAGGAAGGAGCTGCCAGTCACTGTTCTCCATTCCAATACATCCCGGAAAATGAGCTGAGAGCTTCAAGAGTTTCAGCACTGCTCTCTGTCCACACTCCATCGCCCGACTTGAGCAGACTAGGACTGGAAGCCTGCTTGGACAGCAGCTTCCTCAGTCTGGAGGTGTCTCCAGGTCTGAGCAAAAGGTTCTCCATGAAGACCTTTTGGATGATCGGATCATCCTCTTGTAAGACTTTAGGAGAGACCTGTACTCGTCCCAGACATATTCATTGTCCGCCTTCTAAGCAAGAAGCGAAGAGAGATCTGGGTTCCACCAGGGTGGCTTCGATCTTCTCGTCGGTTTAGAGAGCCTACATGATTGGCGAAATGCGGAAAGTAGTCCTGCTGAGAGGACATTGACATTTGTTTCTAGGTCCTGTACCGAGTTGATGAAACAAGGCTAGAGAATTTCGCCCAGTTAGTATTGCGGGGATTTCTGAACGGCTGAGCCGCAGGTACCCTGTTAAATGGAATGGTAAATTGAATGTACTTATGATCCGAGAAGGAGGGTATATCCAGGACCCTCCACTCTTCTACATTGGTACACTCAGTCGCAATCGTTAAGTCCAGCACATTACTAGAGGTGGGACCTACATAGGTAGACACCTCACCTCTGTTGGCTAGTCTAAGCTTATTGTTAAGGATAAAATCAAGAACTGACTCACCCCTGTCGTTAATGTCGGGACTCCCCCAGACGCTATGGTGGGCGTTGGCGTCCGTTCCGATGTTTTTTGGAGGAGCAGACCATGTTCACCAGCCTCCGCAGCTCGTCAGGTGGAGCCGGCATGTCGTGGGCCATGTAGCAGGATGCAAGCAGCAAACATCCCTCACGGCTCTCCAGCACCACCACGGTAAGATCGTCATTGCTGTAATTAGGTAGTAGATGAGCTTTTAGCCGCTTTTTTACAAGGATGGCAGTTCTCGATCTACTTACCAATGTCGGGACGTACAGATCGAAATTAAGCGACTTCAGCCCAGCAACCGTGTTGCCCGACGCTATCCACGGTTCTTGGACCAAAGCCGCGTAGGCGGACACTTCCTCCATGGCAAGGAGTAGCTCCGCCGAAGCCGTTTTAGACTTATAGAGGTTGAGTTGCAGCACACTCATTAGAGGGTAGCAAACTCGCTGGGGGGCCCGTCTTCATGGACAGTTCCTCCCCCACCTCCACCGTCTCATCAGTCAAGCTGAGGTGCTGGGTGGCGTCGGTCACGCTCTCAAGACCGAGATCTGCCTCAACCTCCCCTGACCTCAGCGTGTGTGTGTCCTTGTCGTTCGGATGACGTTTCTTGAGGCGAAGGTACACGCTCCCTAAGCCCCACGCCATCTTCCCATTGCGTTTATACAGCAGATCCTCGGCCTCCTTATTGATCTGAATGATCACGTGCTGCCCACCACTGGGTAGGTTCGTCAACCTTCAGCACGGACCAATCACTTGTCGGAATGGTTCTGTTTTTTAAGCGGCTGAAGTGCCCGCTCGCCCTGCACAGCTATGGGGAAAAGGACTTTCGCCTTCGTCATGGATGGAATATTATTCCTGTCCACCACGTCCAGCTTGGCCCCCTCCCACAGTCCGTCCAGTTTGGGTACGGTCGCTTGCAGCCACTGCAATGTTGGGTCGTCCTTGCATGTCAGGATCTTGACACCATTCATCCAGCCAGTGCCTTCGAATGTAGGCATTGGACTGTCTGGGACATTCTCCATCCTGACAAACAGTGCGTCGACCAGCTTACTATGGGTCAACCGCCACCGCTCTGTAGACATTTTCCCGTTGGGGTCCCCTCTGTCTATGAGAGCAACGGCGAGATGCCGCCTGGCAGTTTCAGCAACCGTTGCTCTCTGTCTTGTCTTGTTCGAGTCCGTGTTGGTGGAGCCAGGTGCTCGCAGCCTCTTGCTCACTGGGGCCCCTTGCTTGGGACTTTCAGCGGACCGTTGGCGCTTGCTTGCCATGGACTCCACCTTGTTGTTGGCAGGGCCGGTAGAACCGGTCTGCACTTTAGTGTCTTTTGGAAGGGGGCTAAGTTGGTTGTCCTGCATCCACGTGTTGGCCCAGGCAAGCCTCTCCTGGTCCTTGACGGACAGGATTGCTACGCCACTAAGCCTTGCGTGAATACGGGTCGCCGCTACTAGGCTACTCGACAAACATAAGAATTTCATCTTCTGATTGTAATACTTTGATTTTATAAGGTTAGGTTAGGTTAGGTGGAACCGGCTGCCCCTGTACGGGGCAAAGCATAGACCAGTGGAGGTCCGTAGCTGTACCGGTAGCTTATCTACGTCTCAGAAATCGCGCAGTATGGATACATTTTTGGCAAAAGCCAGCAGCATCCTAGGAGGTAGCCGTGAAACGTCCCGAAGATCGTTGTGGCACGGCGAATTAAGGTATTTCAACCGGAGTCGGAATAACGCTGGGCATCTACAGAAAAGATGCTCGAGTGTTTCCTTAACCCCGGGCTCGTTGCATTTCCTACACTGATCACTGTTCGTGATACCCAGCTTTACAGCATGGACAGCCGAAAGACAGTGACCAGTTAAAATGCCTAGCATTAGTCTGCAGTCTTTCCTTAAAAGCTCCATGACGAAATTGGTTAAGTTTTTGTTAGTAGAGGCACACATCAGCCTTGCAGTTTTGCACGAGTTGGCACTGCGCCAGCTAGCGACCCACTGAAGTCTAGAGCGCACCTCAATTTCCCTGCCTAGAGTTCGTAGGGATATCGGAACATTGCACATGTTACCGACATCGAGCCCCACTCCCTCTTTGGCGAGAGAGTCTGCGATGCCCTGGTGGCTTGGGATCCAATAGATACGCACGACCGCAGATGCGTTCAGCGAATCTATTGCTCTTCTGCTGTCCAGGACAACTTTGGACTTGACCACATCAGAGTATATTGATCTTATTGCAGCCTGGCTGTCAACAAAGATGTTAATAGAGTTTTGATTACGCTGTAAACCCCGAGCCAATTCGGCAGCCTTGCCAATGGGAAAAACTTCCGCCTGGAAGATGCTGCAGTGGTCTGGGAGTTTATAGGAATGTTTGGAGACCGGGTCTGGGCAGTATACGGCCGCTCCGACACCATCATCCATCTTCGACCCGTCGGTGAAGAGGTTGAGAGCTTCGGGAATGCATAACCCTTCCCGCCAGTACTCCGATTCCAAGAATATTCTTTTAATATGGTCGGTACTGGTAAGGTGAATAGTATAGTTCAAGTCTCTACTAATCTCCCTACCAATGGCGCTGTGACCATAGCCTAGCAGACCCAGATTGCCTGTTGCGGCAATCCTTAGGGACGATTTTGCGGCTATGGATTGCGCGTATAGGTTCAACGGTTCGACGCCAGCTATTACCTCGAGGGCTTTAGTTGGCGTCGACCTGATAGCGCCTGTGATGCACAGTAGCGCTAGACGCTGTGTCCTTTCCATGATGGACAGGTACGTCCTTTTTTCCGTGGGCTGCCACCACACTAGTATACAATAGGTGAGGATAGGGCGAACAACTGAGATATATATCCACCGCATTAGATTAGGAGAGAGGCCCCAAGTGCAACTAAGCATCTTTTTCGCCATGTACAAGGCTCCGGTGGCTTTCTTCACCCTTTCTAACACGTTAAGCTTCCATGACAGTTTGCTGTCCAGAACCACACCTAGGTATTTTACTGCTAGGCTAGCATGGTGCAGCCTATTTTTGGGGGGGACCACGCAGGTACCTTATACCTCTTCGTGAAGAGGATAAGGTCCGTTTTGTCCGCGTTAATGCTGAGCCCGGCTGATTCGGCCCATGCTTTAACTTCCCGTAAAGTAAGTTCCATTACGGAACTAAGGGTGGTTGGGCATTTCCCAGTTATCAAAATGCTTATGTCGTCGGCATAGGCAATTAACTTGTGGGCCTGTCTAGTGAATTTTTGAAGTAGGCTATTTACGACCAAATTCCAAAGGAGAGGCGAGAGAACCCCACCCTGGGGAGTGCCACCTTGCACTACCTTTGTAATGGCCGCATCGCCCCACGTAGCCACCACCCGCCTGTCGCAAAGAAGGCGGTTGACCCACCTGTGGATCGCTGGAGCCGTGTTAACTGAGGTAAGGCCCTTGATAATAGCGTCAGTGGTGACGTTATTGAAGGCGCCTGAAATGTCAAGAAATGCACCCAAGGCATATTCTTTATAATGGTCTTCTTTTTCAATGGAGGCTACTAGAGCATGGAGAGCTGTCTCAATGGACTTGCCCCTTGTATACGCATGCTGATTTGGCGACAACAGATGCATTGAGTTGCTTCTGATGTGCAAATCAAGTAGCTTTTCCAATGTTTTTAGCAGGAAAGAGGTTAGGCTGATAGGCCGGAAGTCATTTGGGACCACATGACTGCATTTGCCCGCCTTGGGCAGGAAAATGACTTTTAATGTCCTCCAAATAGTGGGGATATGACCCCATGCGAGGCACGCCGAATTAATACCCGATAGCCACGGAACAATCGTGAGCTTACTGGTTTGCAGCATTGCTGGCGAAAGTCCATCGAGACCGGGCGACCTGACCTTCGCAAAGGAGTCGATAGCCCTAATTATTTTATTAACTGTAATTAGACCGGCAGGGGGTCTCATAACTGGGAGACTAGGAAGGAGCTGCCAGTCACTGTTCTCCATTCCAATACATCCCGGAAAATGAGCTGAGAGCTTCAAGAGTTTCAGCACTGCTCTCTGTCCACACTCCATCGCCCGACTTGAGCAGACTAGGACTGGAAGCCTGCTTGGACAGCAGCTTCCTCAGTCTGGAGGTGTCTCCAGGTCTGAGCAAAAGGTTCTCCATGAAGACCTTTTGGATGATCGGATCATCCTCTTGTAAGACTTTAGGAGAGACCTGTACTCGTCCCAGACATATTCATTGTCCGCCTTCTTAGCAAGAAGCGAAGAGAGATCTGGGTTCCACCAGGGTGGCTTCGATCTTCTCGTCGGTTTAGAGAGCCTACATGATTGGCGAAATGCGGAAAGTAGTCCTGCTGAGAGGACATTGACATTTGTTTCTAGGTCCTGTACCGAGTTGATGAAACAAGGCTAGAGAATTTCGCCCAGTTAGTATTGCGGGGATTTCTGAACGGCTGAGCCGCAGGTACCCTGTTAAATGGAATGGTAAATTGAATGTACTTATGATCCGAGAAGGAGGGTATATCCAGGACCCTCCACTCTTCTACATTGGTACACTCAGTCGCAATCGTTAAGTCCAGCACATTACTAGAGGTGGGACCTACATAGGTAGACACCTCACCTCTGTTGGCTAGTCTAAGCTTATTGTTAAGGATAAAATCAAGAACTGACTCACCCCTGTCGTTAATGTCGGGACTCCCCCAGACGCTATGGTGGGCGTTGGCGTCCGTTCCGATGTTTTTTGGAGGAGCAGACCATGTTCACCAGCCTCCGCAGCTCGTCAGGTGGAGCCGGCATGTCGTGGGCCATGTAGCAGGATGCAAGCAGCAAACATCCCTCACGGCTCTCCAGCACCACCACGGTAAGATCATTGCTGTAATTAGGTAGTAGATGAGCTTTTAGCTCCTTTTTTACAAGGATGGCAGTTCTCGATCTACTTACCAATGTCGGGACATACAGATCGAAATTAAGCGACTTCAGCCCAGCAACCGTGTTGCCCGACGCTATCCACGGTTCTTGGACCAAAGCCGCGTAGGCGGACACTTCCTCCATGGCAAGGAGTAGCTCCGCCGAAGCCGTTTTAGACTTATAGAGGTTGAGTTGCAGCACACTCATTAGAGGTTAGCAAACTCGCTGGGAGGCCATGGACAGTTCCTCCCCCACCTCCACCGTCTCATCAGTCAAGCTGAGGTGCTGGGTGGCGTCGGTCACGCTCTCAAGACCGAGATCTGCCTCAACCTCCCCTGACCTCAGCGTGTGTGTGTCCTTGTCGTTCGGATGACGTTTCTTGAGGCGAAGGTTCACGCTCCCTAAGCCCCACGCCATCTTCCCATTGCGTTTATACAGCAGATCCTCGGCCTCCTTATTGATCTGAATGATCACGTGCTGCCCACCAATGGGTAGGTTCGTCAACCTTCAGCACGGACCAATCACTTGTCGGAATGGTTCTGTTTTTTAAGCGGCTGAAGTGCCCGCTCGCCCTGCACAGCTATGGGGAAAAGGACTTTCGCCTTCGGCATGGATGGAATATTATTCCTGTCCACCACGTCCAGCTTGGCCCCCTCCCACAGTCCGTCCAGTTTGGGTACGGTCGCTTGCAGCCACTGCAATGTTGGGTCGTCCTTGCATGTCAGGATCTTGACACCATTCATCCAGCCAGTGCCTTCGAATGTAGGCATTGGACTGTCTTGGACATTCTCCATCCTGACAAACAGTGCGTCGACCAGCTTACTATGGGTCAACCGCCACTGCTCTGCAGACATTTTCCCGTTGGGGTCCCCTCTGTCTATGAGAGCAACGGCGAGATGACGCCTGGCAGTTTCAGCAACCGTTGCTCTCTGTCTTGTCTTGTTCGAGTCCGTGTTGGTGGAGCCAGGTGCTCGCAGCCTCTTGCTCACTAGGGCCCCTTGCTTGGGACTTTCAGCGGACCGTTGGCGCTTGCTTGCCATGGACTCCACCTTGTTGTTGGCAGGGCCGGTAGAACCGGTCTGCACTTTAGTGTCTTTTGGAAGGGGGCTAAGTTGGTTGTGCTGCATCCACGTGTTGGCCCAGGCAAGCCTCTCCTGGTCCTTGACGGACAGGCTTGCTACGCCACTAAGCCTTGCGTGAATACGGGTCGCCGCCTTATTTTTGGCCTTCTCCTTCAGCCCCCCCGTGCCCCGCTGCACAACCTTGGAGGTGCTGGCGATAGGCAGGGGTGACTGAAGAGGAAGACGTTCTCCCTCCACCGTAGAAATTGGCGCAGCGCTCTTTTGGTGCGTGTCGGTTAAGACCACGGCACCCGCGCGCACCAACCTCGAATTTTTGGTGGCAGTGTTGTTACAACTGATTCGGCCTGCTCCCGCCGCATCAGAGGTGTGACCGCTGGCGACACGCAGAGAGGATCTCTCCCCCCCGTGCCCGCCGGTGGTAGCAGTCACGCCTTCCAACGACGTTTGAGCTGACATCCCAGCTCGAGTTGGTTGGTTTATATGCTCCATTACTGAGACATAAGTGGCTAATTTTATTCTTGGGAGCCCCCCATAGCGTTTTCAGTCTGACCGCCAGACACTTCGTACCATGGATTCTGCTACTTATCTCCAGACAGATGCCCGAAAGATAAGGAACAGAGTCCTCAGCTAGGATCTGCAGTACCTGAAACATCGACGTATAGTAGAGATCTGCTACCCGTTGACAATGAAGTAATACAGATCCTTCCCAGCCAGCACCCTCGGGGAGGGTTCAGCAGACGATTTTTTCCAGCCGCCTGTTATATTTATTTTTGTTACAAATTTCGTAATAACAAATATATTGAAGTTTTTTATACAAAGTTGGCCAATAGTAATATTTAAGAATTTGTATAAGATTTTCATCGAATCCTCTATGTGCTCGAGCATGTGTTTCTTTTATAATTATTTCTTGATCATCTTTGTTTTCTATATCTTGAACGAATTTTCTTGTATAAAAGAATTTATTTGTAAAAGTGTTTTTAATAATATTTTGAATTTCATACAAATCTTCGGGAGTACAATGAATACCTGTTGTAAGATTTGGTTGGAGGAATTCTTTCAAAATGGCAATCAAATTATCGACTGTATCGTATTGTACCTTGTTTTATTAAATGCTTCGTATTTCTCATGGATTGTAAATCTATTTTTTGCAATATGCAATTCTTGTTTAAATTGGTTTAAATGTTTAAAAGTTTCCTCAATTATAATTTGATTACTGCTGTCAGCTGTTTCAATATCGGACAACGCCTCGATAATTTAGTTAGTTATGTGGTTTATAATAACTCTTGACAAAGCGTCTGCAAAGACGTTTGTTGCTTCTGGTTTATAAAATATTTTAGGAAAGAATTTTTCAATAAATGCATGCCATCTTTTTTTTTTTTGAATTAGGATTACGTGCAAATACTGCGAAAGAAAGAGGTTGATGATCTGTATGGATTTCTAGATTGGTTAATCCATACAAGAAATTTCTGAGATTTTTTAATGCCCAGACAATGGCATATAATTCCCTTTCGTTGGTTGCATAATTTCTTTCTGTTTTATTCAAAGTTTTGTAGATGAAGGTACTTGGTTTATTATCTTGGGAAAGTACGGCTCCTATAGCAAAATAGGATGCATCTGTTGTAAGGAAAAATTTCTTTGAATAATCTAGCTGTGTAATACAACTTTTGGGATTTCAAGTTTTGAAAGGTTTGTATTGCATCTTCGTCAAGTGTTATTTCTGTTTTCCTTATGGCCTTGTAAATATTTGGTTAATGGTTTAGCTATGGCTGCATAGTTGTTTACAAATTTCCTGTAATGTCCGGTAACGAAAATCTACTATTGTTTTGACCTTCTGAGGGTCTCTTTTTATAATTTTGTGGGAAAGAAATTCTATTTCTTTTCTGAAAAATTTAGACTTCTCCAAGGAAATTTTCATGTTTGCATTGAATAAGATTTCAATGATTTCTTGTAAATCATCCGAATGTTGTTTGTTGGTTTCTGAAAATACTCTTATGCCGTCTATGTGAATGTGTCAAGTTTTGCCGATTTTATCTCGTAAGATATTATATTGCTCTCTGGAAGATTCTTGGTAAATTTGTTAATCCGAATGGTAATCGGAGAAATTCATATTTTCCATTATTAATGGAAAATGCTGTTTTTTCAATGTCTACGTTTTTCATCAGAATTTGATTAAAACCTGATTCTAAATTTATTGTTGAAAAGAATTGTGCTTTTCCAAGGTGTAAAGAACAGAAGCTGTTACCAACATAACTGTTACAGTGCCACATGAGCCCTGCAGTGAGTGCTACGGTATCATTTTATCGATATCATACGCTATGTGGCCACTCTCTAAAAAGAAGCGAAGAAGGGAAAGCACGCGAAAGCAAGATCATTTTAACAAGTGTACCTTAATTATAATTTCATCATATCTCATTATTCTAATAAATCCATACAAAATACAAGCCTACACAAAGCCACCCCTTCACAGTTCAGAAGTGGGATCTGATAAGTTGTATGGATTTGAAAGCGTGAAATTGAGGATGATGAAATAGGAAAAGACATTGTGCAGAAACAAAATTGAGACAGAGAAAACCAGCAAGAATAGTCGGCGTTGAAAGTTTGCAGTGAGATGTGTTCTCAAGGTCTGTGTGACAAAGAAAACTGCAAATAACGGATTAGTTCCTTTTCTTCGTGGCGGACGGATTCAAAGTCGTGGTTACACCAAGAGACGGTGGAGTCTTAGAGAACACACTAGAAGTGTGCGTGTGTGTATTTGTGAAATACAAGACATTGTGAAATACATAGCAGCAGTGTGCGTGTGTGTATTTGCGGAATACAAGACATTGTGAAATACATAGCAGCAGTGTGCGTGTGTGTATTTGCGGAATACAAGACATTGTGAAATACGTAGCAGCAGTGTATGTGTGATTGTGTGCAGAATTATTAAAACACAATAAGAGAACTAAACAGAAAAGACAAATAAGCACAAAATAACTGATCTTAAGGTGGATCAGTTGAAATTCCTTCTTCGCGGTGTGGATTTGCCAACATCAGGAACGCGTGCTGAATTAATCCAGAGACTGATCGAGCATGAGGGTTCGACAGAGATTGAGATGCCGCAAGCAGCTAGTCTTGCCAGTCAACAAGAAGATGCAATTGCGTCACAGGCAACAGCTATTTCGAAACTAGAAGGCGAAATGAGACAGCTAATGGAGATGATGTCCCAGTTTATGAGCGTTCAAAGACAGAATATATCGACAGTTCCCAGCCAGCAACCGCTAGCAATGAATAGTGAAATTCAATCACCAGATTCAAACAATGTATGCAGTCAAGGTCAGCAAGTAATTAACACAGCGAGGCAAGCGTCAGTGAAAGAAATAGCGAATACCTTGCCAGAGTTCGACCCCAGTGACAAAAACGCCATCACTGCCAAACAATTCATTGATCGGGTAAACAAAGTAGTTGATGCCTACAATTGGGATCAGAAATTTTTGCTGCTCGCAATCTACACTCGCCTCAAGGGTCCTGCCAAGATGTGGCTCGACTCATCACCAGTGGTGCATACCCGATGGAGTAACTTTGCCGAAGCTTTAAACGACGAGTTTGGTATCGAACCAGACGAAGCAGAGATCCACTTCACTATGGCCAATGCAACGAGAAAGTCGAATGAAACTGTTAAAGAATATTGTTTTCGTATGTCAGCCCTTGGAGTTCGGTATAAGCTTAGTGAAGCAGCGGTCATCAGGTACGTCAGAGCCGGTCTACAGCATCGAGCAAAATAGCATTGCAGCGATTCAGTTTTATAGTATGAATCAGCTACGGGATGCAACTGAAAACTTCTTCATGAACCGAAGCCGTTTCAGCGAGAATAAGAGGAGTATGACAAATAGTTTCGCAAGCCCTATACAGAGTTCCAGAACCGAAAAAAGAAATAGTAAGCCAAATGGTTAATGAGCTTTTGGAGCACGACATAATCACGCAGTCTACGTCAGAGTATGCTAGTCCAGTTGTAATTATCAAGAAGCCAAATGGTAGTGACAGACTATGCGTTGACTATCGGCGATTGAACAAGCTTATCCAAAAGGAGAACTTTCCTATGCCACACATCCAGGAGAAGTTACAGGAAGCAAAACGTCATAAATGGTTTTCTTCACTGGACTTAAACAGTGATTATTATCAATTGGAGATAGCACAAAGCAGTCGTAAGTACACGGCATTCATCACCACAGACGGGTTGTACGTGTTCAAACGTTTACCGTTTGGACTAAAGAATGCTCCAGCCGTCTTTAATAGGCTCATGGCAGAATTGCAAAAACGTGTGCAAAAAGACGATATTATATACTACATGGATGACATCCTTATTGGCAGCAACACGTTCGAAGAAATGTACGAGAAACTTGAAAGAATTCTGCTTGTGTTGAGAGAATGCGGATTAACATTAAATTTGAACAAATGCGAGTTGTTTAAAAAGTCTATCAACTTCCTAGGTCACAAAATACACGAAGATGGAATTAGTCCGGGCGAAATTAAGACAAACGCTATTGCCATGTTCCCGTCGCAAAAGAATATCACTGATGTTAGAAAGTTCTTAGGACTTAGCGGTTACTTCAGGAAATTCGTCGCCGGATATGCCATTGTATCAGAGCCATTACGTATATTATTGCGCAAAGATCAGCCGTTCAAATGGGAAAAGTCACAGCAAGATGCCTTCGATGAACTTAAGAAGTGCCTCACAACGAAGCCCGTGATCACATGATACCGTCTAAATGCCTACCACGAACTACACACAGATGCCAGTGCAGTCGGTTTAGCTGGAGTATTGCTGCAGAAAGAGGCTGACCAGATGAAGTCAATTGCGTACTATAGTCGAGCAACTTCAAAAGCCGAGAAAAACTATCACAGTTACGAGTTAGAAGCCCTTGCCGTTGTTGAGTCGTTGGAGAGATTCAAGTACTACATTTATGGTAAACAGATCAGAGTTGTGACTGACTGTAATGCGTTAAAGACGTCTATGGAGAAGAAAGATCTCATCCCTCGCATTGCCAGATGGTGGTTACGTATCCAGGAGTTCGATATCGAAATTGTACATCGAGCTGGACGTCAATGGATCACGTAGATGCACTGAGCTGTACTCCGTTTGAAGAAGCGCATGATATGGACACAGCCAGCCTAAAGATAGCAAAGATTCTTTTGGACGAGACCGATTGGCTATTTGCCATACAACTACAAGACGATAAAATAAAAAGCATTGTCACCGAGATGAAAAACGACAAGAAATCTGAGAGCGACGACTATGTGATCAAAGAAGACAGACTGTTTCGCAAGCAACGTTATAAAGGACCGTTTATAGTCATCAAAGTGCTGCCCAAGGATAGATATCTAGTGGAAGATATCCCCCATGCACAGCGAAAGCAGAGACACTACAAATCGGTCTATTCTTCCGACAAAATGAAGCATTGGTATCAGCTGCCGCCGGATGAATCAGACGACGAAGAAGACAATAGCAAGATCACAGCAATCGACTCTTGCAAGGACGCTGCGATTTGTCAGGAGAGGCCGACTGTAAAGCTCGGGTAACAGAAGCTGTTACCAACATAACTGTTACAGTGCCACATGAGCCCTGCAGTGAGTGCTACGGTATCATTTTATCGTTTTATCGATATCGTACGATATGTGCACACTCTAAAAAAGGAGCGAAGAAGAAAAAGCACGCGAAAGCAAGATCTATTTTAACAAGTGTACCTTAATTATAATTTCATCGTATTTCAATATTAAAATAAATATCCATACCAAAATACAAGCCTACACAAAGCCATCGCTTCACAAAGGTTAGATAATATTACTGTATGATCAGGCATTGGATACCTGTTCGGAAAGGTATTATCGTTCAGTTTTTTGGAAATCGATTACTAACCGATTTTTTTTGAGTACCGTCTTCGTTAAAGCCTTTCTTTCTTACTACCCATACCGGAGAATTGTAGGGACTTTTACTGGTCTCATTATGTTTTCTGCTAACATCCTATTAATTTCCTTGTTAACAAAATTGTTGACTGAATGCGGATAAGGATATAGTTTGCAGTATATTGCATCATCATTCAACGTTCTTATTTCTCCTTTGATATCTGTTCTAAAGGGAAAACACGTTTGAATTTTAGAATGCTTTGTTATTATGTCTTGAACAATTTGTTGTTCCAGATTGTCTAAGTTTACCATTTCATTCATTTCATGAAATGAATGACTTGATTTGTTTATTGTATTTGTCTTTGAGGACACCGACGTGTTTGAACGTCTGCTCTTTTTGACTTTCTTTTTTTCGCGTTTTGTTTTGAATTGATCATCAGCGTCACTTGATGACGATGATTCATGATCAGATACTTGAAATAAGGAAAATGTTTTCCTTGCTTCATTTTGAACAATGTCAAAAGACTCATCTGAACTTTGCACATTGCCTAATATCTCTTGGGCATTTGTTTCGTCATTTATTTTTTCGATTTTGTTATTATAATATAGATTTCCCTTAGAAAGATCTATTATAGCATTTATATTTTTTAATAGATTTTAGCCGACCAATAGGACACCACACTAATTTTCTATTTCGTAAAATCTGTATTTATATTATGGAAATGCGTAATAAGGCTGAAGCCATTTAATGTTTTAACTCTTTTCTTAATTACTAATTCTTCACCGTTATTATATATATGCCTTTCTTGATATAACAAGCCGTTGCTCCAGTATCAATAAGTATTTTTAGATTTTTATTTTCTTTCTTATCTATTCTGAAGATGAATGGGAGTTGTCCCCCTGTTCTTCTAAAAAATGGTCCTCATCAAGGTTATTGATACGCATTACTTTATTTGCTTGTTGTACAGAAACAGAAGCATGATCGCGTTTCATAGGATGTGAATGATTTTGATTATAAGGTTTATTTTGAATTTGAATCGATGGATCTATTTCCATTGGTTCTGGTTATTACCTTGTATCGATTTTGATTTTGGTTATTCACTGCTCGATTAAAACGGAGATTATTATTGTTTTTTCCGTTATGATTGTTAAACTTTTTGTTATTTTGATTCACAGTTTCAGATTTCTTTTCCTGAACCTTTGAATCCGAGTTATTATTGTTTTGCACTGTATTTGCATAATAATTGAAAGCAAAGTTTGCTCTTTGGTGGTTTTGCCTCTAGCTCTTGGACTTTTGCCAAGGCATTAGTTAAATTTTCGGGCTTGAGAGAAAACAGAATTTCTGACAAAGAACCCTTTAAACCAGTGATTCACAATGCGTTATCTCTATTCTTTTTGTTCATTTCTGTTATGACATTGGCATTGTTGCCATATTTCATGATTGTTTTATTTACCAGTAAGGTGAGTTTTTTATTAACCAAATTGTAGTATTCTAGCACGGTCATTCTGCCTTGCCTTAGAACACTCAATTCTTGTTCAATTATATAAATTGGACGCTATCACTATAAGCGAAATCCAATCTAGATAAGATGGCTTCTAAATTTAAGATGCCATGATTCGTTATTCCAATTGCGCAGTCATTTTTGATGAAACAATTATGCTTTATCATAAACAAAATTAACGTAAAGCCCAGATCATAATGCGCAAACCCAAATGTAAACTCAACAGCGAATGCTGACATGTCAAAACGCAATTGTAAACACAATTGCATTTCACACTTCGATCTTTGATTTCATCATCCGTTTTGTATAAACATAAAGAAGCTTTGTCCCATCTTAGCTGACTTGCAGCATAAGTCAACTTTTGTACTTTAGTTCTAATTTGATATCCGAATAAAGCGGAAGCTTGCAGCTCCCAACAAACAAATATAGTTTTTTCTAATCAGTACAACTGAATTGATTAATTCGCATACAACCTACATACAATGTACATACAATGCTCATCAGTTTGTTATTTATAATTAGATAATACTGAAATAAATAATAATTGTTTTACATCTGATTACATTTAAATAAAAAGTATTATTTTGTATATAATATTTTCTGAATAAATTACTTATATGCTTTTATTTTTTGAATATTTTTTTTAGTTTGTAAAGAATTGAAACATAAATTATAATAAATACAAATTTAAAGTTGTTATTTATCAAAGAAGATTTAAATTTTTAGTTTGTATAAAATGGAAAAAAGGAAAATATAAATTAAATGTATACAAAAAAAAGGTGGGATTTGAACCCAGGCACATTTCTACTAGAGGTGGAGAACTATCGATGGCACTATCGGGACTATCGATGGTTGGCCACTATCGACACGCTCTCGATAGCGGCGCGTACTCTCGATAGTGGTCAATCGCTATCTTCGATAGTGGTCGATATTTTTCAAATATCTTTGTATACCCGCAACCTTCGTAGAGTCATAGAGGGTCTTTAGCAAAGCAGGACAAAGCATTTCAAATAGGCATACAAAATTATTGATTGAAATAAATATATAAATAGCAGTTAAGGTAAACCTAAATAATAAAAAATCATATTATTCGAATAATAATTATTTATAATTTTCAGATAAAGATTGAAAAACCAATTACAATAAATATAGATTATTTAAAAAACTAATTAAATTATTTGTTTTTACTGCATTATCGGCAACTATCAAGCAATATTGATAGTTCTCCACCTTTAATTTCTACACCCGCCAATACATTACGAATATAATCAACACACATGCTTTTTTATCGGCGGTAAATTGCCAGTGTATAGGCATGAACAGTTGTAGACTCGAAACGTCGTCGCGGCAAAACTAATTGACGTGTGCTAGTTGCTTGTCCGCGAGGAAATTGTACGTTGCAAAACTTCACATGCTTAGTATGCATTGCATACACATACCAATATAGGCAAGTATGTACATATATAGACGCATCAATAGCCATGACTATTTAGAGAGGTCCGTTTTTCCGTTTAAACACATACATCCCAGAGACTTTAAGAGATAGACTTATATTTTTTTTCAACAGCATTTTTATACCCGCTACCCATAGGGTAGATGGGTATTATAAATTTGTGTCTGCAGGAAATGTATGTAACAGGTAGAAGGAGGCATCTCCGATCCTAAAGTATATATATTCTTGACCAGCGTCAACAGCCGAGACGATATAGCCATGTCCGTCTGTCCGTCCGTCCGTATGAAACACTGGATCTCAGAGACTATAAGAGATAGAGCTATAATTTTTTTTCGACAGCATTTGTTATGTTTGCACGCAGATCAAGTTTGTTTCAAATTTTTGCCACGCCTACTTCCGCCCCCGCAAATCAAAAAAAATCGAATAACAAGCCTAATTTTAAAGCTAGAGAATTTTGGTACATACAATAATTACTATAGTGGTTATGATTCCTGAAAATTTGGTTGCGACCAGATAAAAATTGTGGAAGTTATTAAGGAAATACTTTTGTATGGGCATAAACGCCAATCTGGTATATTTTGAATGGTGTACTATATCGATATACCAAACATATCATTTGGTATATTTTTAGTATTTTCGGTATATTTTGAAAATGATACCGCAATATTTTGCCTTTATTAAAAATGGGTAGCGGGTATCTCATAGTCGAGCACACTCGACTGTAACTTTCTTACTTGTTTTTTTTCGACACGCAGATCAAGTTTGTTCCAAATTTTTGTCACGCCCACTTCCACCCTCACAAATCGATAAATATCGAATAACAAGCGTAATTTTAAAGCTAGAGTCGAATTTTTGTATGTAAATTAATCAATTGGAAATATGCTGAAGTGAGAAATTGAAAGTGTTTATATTTTCAATACGATTTGTTATGCGAGCTGGGTGGGTGATAACTTGTACAATAATAACCATAGAGTTTTTGATTCTTGAAAATTTGTTGCGATCAGATACAAGTTTTCGAAGTTACTGAAGAAATTCTTTTGTATGGTCAAAATTTTACTTTTAATTGTACTTGATAGTTTTGTTAATATGATTGACTGCTTCCCTTGCTTAAATTCAGTTAAAAACTCAAGTAAATATTAAGGTGGACAAATTTAATTTTTATGAGGGGATAATTTCTTCTTTCTTTCAATAGTTTTAGACGAAGCACCTGTTACTTAAAAAATTTCAAGCTAAAAAAAATCGTTCCACGATTTCACTACTATTGGGAAAATAATTGCAATAATAAATTAAAACTCCTATATTATTTGGTTAAAAACAACTAACATTCTGCTTTAACAGTTTTAATGTTTTTATATTCTGTTCGTATATACATACCTTCTGCGATATTTCTTTTTCCTGAAGCGTCAGCTTTTTGGGTACGATCCATACGGGAGAATTGTATGGGGACCGAGACGGTCGAATTATTCCATCTTCTAAAAGTTCTTTTATCTGTTTATTCACTTCATCTTTCAGTGACATTGGATACTGATAGAACTTGGAATATACAGGGTGTCGGTTGATGTTCTTATTGTTGCTTGTACCTTGGTTGTGTAGGTCAGTTTTTGATTTGGATTGGCGAAGAGGTTTGGAAATTTTTTAAGAGTTGGTTTAGATTTGTTTTCTGTGTTTCTGACAGGTTGTTCTTGGTACTATTGTATTTACTGCTTCTTCGAAGATTTAACGATTTCTTGGATTGATGACGCTTTGCATTTAGCTCATAGTTCTATAACTAATTATATTTCTTGTCCATATGAAATGAGAACTTCATATTTTAATAGTGCTGGAATCTCATGGATTTCTGTCAAGAATTTTAATAGATTGTACCCTTCCACGTCCCGTAGTAAGAATTCGTTTTTCCCCATACAAAAGAATTTTTTAAATAAATTAAACATGGCAACGGCAATCAAATTTCCAGAAATCATCTATGTTTGTCGATTTGCGGGGGCGGAAGTGTCGAAAAAATTATATCTCTATTGTGACTTATAGTCACTGAGATCTAAGTGTTTATACGGACCGACGGGCAGTCGGACATGGCTATATCGTCTAGGCTGTTGACGCTGATCAAGAATTTATATACTTTATAGGGTCGGAGAAGTATCCTTCTGCCTGTTGAATACATTTTTCGGCTTTTTAATTTGGTGTATGGTATTATTGTACTTTTCTTACTTGTTTATTAAAACTTAAAACTTTTAATCGAACTCTATCAAATGCTTTTGAGATATTCAGAAAACGCGTCGTACATTTCCATACTTTTCGCGAACTCAAATTCTCAGGTAGTGCCAGTGCCAGGCGATAAACTCTGGCATATTGCATGGGCTTATACTAGCATAGTACATATATCATTTCCTTTTAATTGGCTTGACTGTTTTCTAGTTTTGAAGGGATTCTGTTGTTAGAGAATTATGAACTGTTGTTATTTTCAATCCCGATATTAAAGCGCTTACAAATCTTATTGGATTGTTGGTAAAGAGCGGGGTCCTGGCTGCGGCCTTGAGAGCGTACCGTGGTCAATCTTTGGTGTATTTTGTTTTATATGTATTGGTATTTTCTCTTCCGTAAGCATGCTTAAAGAACTCCTGGACTAAACATTTCCAAATTAATTATAAAATTTTAGTTATTATGTCAAAAAAATTAATTTGTTCAATATTTCAGCTTCAGCAATATTCTTCAAAATTAGAATTAAATTCACCTCATCCTTTAAAAAACATATTTTAAAAAACGAGAAAAAAATTATTTTTTACATATTATGATATTACGATTATGCTCCCATATAAAGTATACCGCTTAGTTAAACATCCAGCCCTCTAAAGTTTATGTAACATTTTGCCACATTATTGCTATTTTTAGGAATATTTAGCTCCCTATAAGATGTTAGGTGGAAAATGTTTCATCAACATTCTTATACAAGTATGTACAATAACACCTAGATATTGGCATACTTACATACATTAAAGTTCATATTGTATATGCAAAGGTCGTATTTCCAATGTTTACATCAAAAGCTCAATTTGAAGCGCATGCGTGAGCTTAAAAGTATTCTGAAAATTTGACAGGTTGTATTCTAAATTTTGTTAGCTTTGTTTCGGGACTGTAATCAAGACATATTAAAACTTCTGTTGGTTACAATTAGTTGTTAAAAATGTATATTTGCAAGAATATACACGCATAAGTACTTTCGACGCAAGATTATAAAAAAGAAGCACTCGGAAAATAGATTTATATGTGAAATACATACAAAAGTATTTATTTAGTTGCAATGTATGTATGTACATATGTATGTGTATACAAGTATACTTACACGTAAGACTAAATATTTTATGAACTACTCAAATGAAAAAATAAAAGTAAATAGCCATTTGGAAGTGGAAAGCTTCATACTATGTACATATTTACATACATAGATACATACATACGGATTTTAAAATTTTTTACAGTATTATTGTGCGCGTTTCTACCGCTTTACTTGTATTAATACGGTTAAATGCCCTCATTTTGCATTGCTAGATAATTGTTCAGCTTTCAAATACTGTTCAGAAGTGAATCATAAGACGCTTTAAAAGATTATATTGTGTAACGTATATGTTCTTATTTGTGTATACAACAATCGTGGAAATTGACAGTTTAGAAACAACATATAAAAAATTTCCAATGAATATAAGTGCATTTGAAGTGCGAAAAGTTTGTCAAATAAGATAATAAAGCCTATAAGCTATATATAATACAATTACATGATCTTATGTATACCTATAAATCAAACTAAACAATGAACAAACTTGTTCTGCTACTCCTTTTGTGTTTTTTTAAAACGATTATCGGAATGAGAGATGGTAAGTTTACTTTAACTACCAAATGTATACATGCACACATTTACGTATTTCATATGTACACATACATACAAATGTATACATCGAAACCAATTCATGTTTTTTGAGCAAACACAATTTTCGAATTTGTTCAGAAAATATTGTATAAACTCTCTCGGGTGGTGGGCCATTATTTCTTGTAAATAGTCAGTTGTATTTTAAGTTAGTGGCATTTCATAAGTAATTTTATGAGTTATGAGTTAAACAACAGAGAATATAGCCAAACATCAGGAGTTGCTTACGAAAAAAAATTAAAGCAGGCGAAACAAAATTGTAATATTTTTTTTACCCGGACACATTCCTTGGGCGAACGAAAATTGGCCGACTGTGACAATCTGCTCAAGAGAGTTTTCACTAAACAGACAACCGGTGGATAGAAATCTTTAAAGCGAAGGACGACAAAATCAAAGAGCTGCGTAAGGTACTCAAGAATGTACAAGTATGTATGTATTATTAAATCCAAATGTAAAAAAATATTGAGTACTGTTAAATAACATAATTTGAAAAATTGATATTTTACATGCTTAAAGAATGAATTTAAAAATATTTACGCTAAAATCAGGGTTTATAAATAACTGTGATATTTCAACTTTGTTCGACTGTGAGATAATTGCTTTAGTTCTTTGAAAATAAATTAAACGTGAAATGCTATAAAGTAAATCAAAGTGTCCCTCAGTGACCGCCGTGCTTCCTTGCACTTATTTAATAAAACATTTACTTATTTAATAAATTAAATTGGTATAAAAAAAGAAACAGATTAATTCTCCATCTTCCCGAACACATTAAATAGCAAATTAGTTGCAATATTTTATAGCTTTCAGATCGCTCTTGCGACTGCACAACGTTATTTGATGCAATTTCGCATTCTTTTAAACTTTTTTTTATAAATAGTGTTTCATATTTGAGTAATGTTGTTAATAATCAGCGCAAACGAATAGGTTGTCTATCTTTCGTTTGTGAAACGGCTGATTTTAAGTTCACCTACTATAACTCCATCAAATAATCTGGGTTAAAAATAAAAGTAACGTCTAGAGACCTATCCAGACAATTTGGAATATCATTTATCTGGGGCAATGATACACCGAAAAGACTAAACATGGGTTGTAGAGGGGCACAGTCCAAAAAGAAACCAGGAAAATTAAATTCTCCATAAACTATTAAGTGATCACGATCAGAAGGTATGTTAGAAATGTTTATAATTATAGAAAATTGAAAACCGAAAGCATATATTGTTATATTGAATAGATATTGAGCACCTACAACCCGTCTGAATAACCATATTTCCATACAGGTAATGACATTAATAAGAATGATATACTAATTAAATATGGGTTAGTAAGTTCACAACAAATGCATCTTACATTCTGATAGCCAAGTGATCGACAGATTTGGAAGAAAGCGAAGGCGGAAGAATGAGAATTATTGTTACTATTAGGAAGTAAAAACGTAATAGTTGAAAGATTGATAATTTCGACAGAGGGTTGTAAAGATTGATTTTTTTCAACCATTTCTAAAATCGAAACACGAATAGGAACTTCAAAATTTATTGCAATATAGTTATGTAGAACTTCAACGGCTTCCGAGGGACAAAGCGACGGAGAACTAAATGTCATTAGTTGACTAGCAGGTGAAAAGGGAGCTAAAGCTCATTCGGCGCAAATTCTGTTTTTTTTCGGATAGATATCTAAAGCCAGACCGCGGTTTCCGAATAAAACTAGCGATATTTCGTCCTGCAATATTTACAGGTCCATCTTAACCCTCACATAGATGCAATCAAATAGACAATACGGCCGTTAAATCTAGCACATTTCTCATGTACTACGTCGCACAGCCAGCAACAGACTAAACCAATTTTCATACCAGCGGGAATTTTTTTGTAGCAGATAAACATATTGATAAAAAAAAACTAATCAATCGGAAATAAAAATGATGAAACAAAAAAAATAAAGGTGTCACTTTTCGGTTAATTGCATCCGACTATGATCTGTATTTACAAAGAGCACAAAACACAAGCACATAAAACAGGTAAACTTAGCAACAACTATATAAATTCCAGGGAATGTTAAGTTCTATAAAATCAAAGTGTTTGTATGACTGCGACTGTGAGAGCGTGCGAATTCTATTTCATATTTTCAAAATACTTTCGCTTATCAGGTAAACTCATTCAATTGTATTTTTCCTTTAATTGGAAAGCTCTACCTTATCAGAGAGAAGCATCTAAAAACCGTTTCTTAAATTATTGAAATTGTTCGAAATTTATGGTACAGTAACCTATTCGAAATTAGGGAATATATGTTATCTAATGTTTAAAATTATCGCGGTATATCTAAGTGTTCTGCGAATCCGAAATCATTTGAAACAAGTTAGAAAGCAACAGCCGAGTGTGCTAGACAAACACTGGATTTCAGGAGATTATAAGATATAGAGCTATAATTTCTTTTTTTTTTAATTTTGATATTATTACCGCAAGTTTTTGCTTTTATTCAAAATGAGTAGCGTGTATCTCACAGTCGAGCACACTCGACTGTAGCTTTCTATCTTGTTTTATATTTTTAGTGAGCTTAGAAAGCCGACAGTTGTTAAATGCTTCACTAACTTAAGATAAACCGCCTTGCTAGTAAAGAAGATGCAGTAGTCCACTCCTCAAATTCAAAAAACACTAGACGACTGATTCAATTGCGTCTAATCCTTGTAACAGCTCGTAGTTCTAATATGGCTCCAGTTTTAAAGTGAGGAGTCATTTTATGATTGTGAGCGATAGTGTCAAAGTAATTCGCCAGGGCAGTATAATAGAGTGTTCTCGCTGACACTACATTGAGGCTGTGTAGGGGGGCATCTTCAGAATAATAATAACACTTTAACTTTGGAATTATTGTAAATTTGTAAACTTGAAAAATACATTTTTGTGCAGGTCAGCGAAAGTAGAACATATGATATGTAGAAAAGCACTAAAAGAGGGCAGGGTGACCAACATGAGGATAAACTAGTGTGATTGACTTTGTCACTCTCGATATCAATCGATCGCGACCACACTGTTAGCTGTTTTGAGTGGTCACACCTGCCATCATCTGGCATCGACAGAGGCCTTAAAAAAAATTCACATCATACGTATACTTGACTATTATGACTTTGCTACACATTTAAAACATTCAAGTTGTCTTACAGCTTTGCGAGCGCAATACGTTTCAATTTCCAATAGACACTACTTGATATACGAGGGGACCAATAGTTGAATTGAAATTCGTAAAGCTTGGCTAGCTTGGCTAAGCATCACACAATTTCATCTTGGGAACCAATATTTGTAAAAGCTATCTAATGAAGTTACTGGCTCAAATCGATACATTGGAAACTGACAGATAAGTCCATGATACGGAAGCGCATTCAAACATTTACTCTACAGCTGACTCTTGTATAGACTCTTTGAGATGCGTAAGAAAGGAGACAAATTACCAAATATGCGCCATAACTTGGCGTGTCCCAAAACATAAGAAATTGACTTCAGGCGCAAACGCCTTCCTGCTGATATTATCGTTATCATAGACTTTTCATACATGAATTACGACATTACACGTTCAAAAATGTGAACAGCTCAGAAGCAGTCGGCACTTTATCTGCTGCAGATTTACCCAAACCCTTGCTCTTCTCCTAGGTTTATCGCAAAATTGTCGAAGTTTTGTAGCCATGGATACCCCCTGCCTCCACCTTTTTGATACCAAAAATAGCCTCGCCTAGATATTTACAATGATCGAGCCACTTTCAACACCGAACCAGTGAAATATGAAAGTAAGTGGTGTTGGAACTTCTCAATATGAGAGGCCTTTGGAATCTAGGGACGCGGCGCAATGTAGATGACTTGATGAACTGGAGCTCACAACTGTCAAAACTCACTCACATATGGGATTTCACTTCAGCGAAACACATCATAGTTTTGATGGGTTTCACTTACGGTATCAATGCAAAAGTTTTTCTCTAACAAGCTAAGTGAAATGACACATAAGCATGATCGAAAAGCTTTAAACGCACTGCTAATTGAGTGGATTAAACGTAACTTACAAAAAGAACAGTAAAATATGCGAAAAATTACAAGAGTATTTGCAATTCAGTAATAGCTTTGTTTCGCGATCGAGAAGCTGGACTAATTAATTATGTTAGTTACAACGAACAAACGAAAATTCCGACGCGCTTTAAGTTATGATTGCAAACTCATTTAACTAATTATCATAAATAAAGTGGCAAAGCGAGGCGAATTCGAAAGCTTTATTACGAGCTCGCTTTGCTCTAATTCTGACAACTTCATTGATCCGCTCTTAAAATCTACCAACTACGCCAACACTTGCCCCTATGAACGGCAGTGCCTTTATTCCACTGGCAGAGACGCCAGTTTGTGTATTTGAAGCTTGTAAAGTCCCCTTGTAAAGCTAGACCTCACGTCTGCGATTCGCACCGCCCCGACCCACAGTCGGCGATTTGGTCCCGCTAGCGGCATTTAATTAATAACTTCTAAACTAAAATAGATATCTTCAGTCGGTTTTCTTTCACTGATCAGAAAAAAATCATAGAATTTTTTAAGTTAAATTTTTTTTTTTATTTATTTTTTTTTTTTAATTTAAAACATTTTTTTTTTTTAATTTAAAATTTTGTTGTACTTTTATTTTATTTGAACTTCAAATAACATATTTCATATATAAACTTTATCTAAAAAATGATGGGATGATGGGAAAAAATGGGATGACTTCTGAGTGCAATACTAAAAAAAGATCCCTTTTTGGTACTAACACTGTATCTAAAAAGTACCATAGTTTCAAGGCTAGCAGATAATAGCAGTTGATATTACACATTTTGGACGCCACTGATTAACACTTTCGGCTAATAAAGGAGTTAGACTGAATTCAGTTGAATAAATTAAGTTCTACTCCACGAAAGACAGGTGTACGCTAATCCGGGCTAGTTGTTAATACACTGAATTACCACTACGTTTTATGAGCTACACATTTATAGATCGGTCACAAACATTGATTTTTTTGAAAATACATACCTTGAATATAATAAAAAACCAAACTTCTAACAAATTCACCAAAAATTGTAAATTTCCGAGGAACTCAAATTCCATGCGCGCAAAGAGAAAAAATTGTGTAAAACTCTTTGCGAAATCATATGGTGTGTTTGACCGATCACAGCTGATGATCAGCTGATCGTAGAGCTTTCAAAAAGCTTTTAAAAATCTAATCAATGCATCTGCTATCGATATGTGAAAAAATATTAACGGATTTTTAAATTTGAAAATTTGAATTAAATGCCGCTAGCGGGACCAAATCGCCCACTGTGCGACCTTCCCAGGCAATGCTGCAGTGGCTGGTTGACCAATGCGACGACGAGCTTTCCGACTTCGATGCTTGGCAGTGACTGGTTCCAATTGGTTCGTGATTGCAGGCCCAGCACATACTCTTGGAACACTCGCTTGAGCGACGAGACAGCTCGCCATCGCCTGAAGCAGCTCAGAGCATCCTGATCCTGATTGCTGCCGGTCCCACCAGTGGCCCACCAGTAGGTGGCCAGGAGTAAACGCCTTGCCGTCGTTTGGGTCCTGGTTGACGGCTCTGAACACCGCTTCGACTGCAACAACCATTGTCTGCAGCTCCTCGGTCGTGAGCAACACGTTGCACACCGTCCGTTAGAGTAGGTGCTTTGCAGACTTAACACCAGCTTCGCATAGTCCTCTAAAGTGAGGAGCCCTCGGCGGTATGTTCGCGAACTCGTATGCGCTTTTTGATGCGAAGTCACGAACTGCGCTCTCCTCGACCTCGGAAAAAATTCAAACCTTTTGTAAGCCATTAGAAATGCATTAGCTAATATGTCAGATACAATTTCTAAGTGAACCGCTTTTGAAGCAAAACAAGCGAGCAACGCAATGTTCGATTTGTACGGAGGCTTTCCGCGAGTCCTATAGGTTGTCTCAACTGGCAAAAATCTACACCACTAATCGAAAATGGGCGATCAGCAGGCAAATTTCCCGTTATCTATGTAAACAGCTGAGGCTTACATTTAAAACAACAGATGTATCTGTGTCTGACGGCAGAGCTCATAAGCATTAACTTACCAGATTCGTCTCTAAGAATGCTCACGAGCGCTATCATAACAGTTGGTCAGGTGAAGGTACCTCACATAAGTAGCTACTGGCAAATTGTGAAGTTTGAAAATTTATCACCATACGAAATAGGAGAATTTACAGGTTGTCCCCAATTCCCAACACCGAAAACGAACAACAGAATCCTTTATACTATAATATATAATAATTGACTGTTTTATAAAAGGCTTCTTTCAGTCCTAATACCGTTTGACCAGTTTAAAATGAACTCTTTTCGCTTGACATCTTCGAATGAAGCGGAACGCATAAGCGAATACTCGCAACAGACTTGTTTGCAATGAAAACTTTTCAATCGTCTCATCTAAATCTGTTGTCATTCCAACCGCCGTCTTCAGAGACGAAATGGTGGTTAACTGACCATGCATCATGTGGTTCCTTCAAAAATAACGGACCACTAAACAATATTGATGTTATCAGTTCAGTCATATCGCAACCTTTCGTCAACTTGAATCCTGAATCTTGGCCACTCGATTCGACACCAATTTCGAGAGAGTGGAAGGATCTGACCGGATCCAATAAAGCAATAAAGAGTCACTTTCGAATCTGAACCTGCCGTTCAATTGGTGAATGTATCAGCTTACACACAAGTCAAGTCTAGGTCTTAGTCTTTAGGGGCGCTACTTTCGATTTGGACAAATAAGTTACTTGACAAACTGCATTATGCGTGCGACCGTAAATTTAAGCTCTTATTAAAGCGTCGTACCCTGATGCTGTGCAATTGCGTCAAATTTGACTTCAAATTCTGCCACACAACCAAACTCAAAAGAGTGGATTTATTCCACTCCAACGTTTGAAGCCAGAGCTTTTGAAGCAGTAGCATTTCCTTTATGATTAAGGGACTTAAAAGGACAAGGTTGAGATTGTTGTTGAATCTAACTATTCTTGAAGGGTCTTTTGGGTCTTTTCTCAACACTAGAGGCTGATAGTTTCGATGTGCCTCGTGCACCATTAATTGACAGTACATCTTTTTGAAATCGGCCTTTAATGAATATTTATGCAATCGAAAACAAAATAGGTATCTTTGAATGTTCGGTCCGTACATAAGAATGACAAAATATAACTCACCTCGGACATGGCCCATCTCAAATTATTCTTTCATGAATTCCAAATATATTCGCTTTAACTCGTCGACTCGATATAGGCCTTAAAGGAGCTACCAAACTGGTGGCAGTTTTTCGTCAAACCGACCAGACGGCAATCTTTTTACATTATTTGTAAAATGATCTTCACAAATGTGCTGTTGACAAATCTGCTTTGGCGGAAGAACTCACATCTTGAAACAATCCAGCAAAGACTTGTTTTTTGAAGGACTGAATACTCTGGATTTTGTTTAATTGGATCTTGACAATTGGTGAAAGAATGTTTCTGCACCGATAGGTAGATCAATTTTCTGAGGCTTAAAGTAATAGGTATCCGCCAGTTGAAGATTATCAGGTATCAGCCAGCTACTGACATTCATAGTCTGATCTAAGTGATAGCCTGAGATCAATTTGAAGGTCCATAAATCGATCGAATACTCACCACAGTGTAAATCTTTTTCTTAACTTCTCTATGCAAATGCAGTCGTTGAGCTAGCCCTCAGTGACCACATTAAATTGTGACCCAAAATCCAACAAAGTTTGGGCTACGACGAAATCGCCTGCGTTCGTTTATATTTGACCGATGACTACTTTTATCATGCATTGCATGCGAAGTGGATGAACGATCAGGCAGATCAGAACCGCGGAGGGACTTGGGGGTGGTAAAGCTGTACTATTGTCTCTATCCTGCTCTGATATTTTAGACAGCAAAGCTTCAAATCAACAATCAACGGACAATTTAATATTTAAGAAATTAAATATTACAATTGTTAAATGGATCGTAGAACTTCTTCTAACTCCATACTTGGAAACAAGCAGGCTGTTCACGAAAGAATGCACCATGTAATATGCCTTATGCGTTACAACAAGAAACAAAATATAACACTACAACACTACGTACTCCATGCCTACTATCACAACTAGTTCCTACAACCTGGCTGCTGCCTTAACTACCAGCAATTGTTCTGGCATAACCGTAGTGGTTATGCCCATTACAGCTTTGCTATCAATTAGATTGGTAAACGCGCAAAAGTGGTAAAAAGGAAAAAGTAACCATTGTCGCCTCCCCTTAAGAATCAGAGGGCGTTCAATGGTCATGAACTCCCACGACTGAGAGTGAACAGCCAAGACAGAGTAATCGACCTCAGGCAAGCAACATGTTTTCTCTGTTGGACATAGATGAGGAAACTGATGATGCTGATGAAGTAACTGTAGGTGATAATAATGTTACAGTGAACCACGCAGTAGTTATCAATGATAATGATAGTGATGAGGCTGCTTCTGGACGTAGCACAGTGGGCGATTTGGTCTCGCTAGCGGCATTTAATTAATAACTTCTATACTAAAATAGATGTCTTCAGTAGGTTTTTTTTCGCTGATAAAAAAAAGTCATAGATTTTTATAAGTTATAGAAGTTTTTTTAAATTTTTTTTTTTGCTACTGACACTGTGCCTAAAAAGTACCATAGTTTGTGTCGATGCCAGATGATGGCTCGTGTGACCACTCAAAACAGCTGACAGTGTGGTCGCGATCGATTGATATCGATAGTGACAAAGTTAGTATACTGTGCGTGTGACCTTGTCACACGTGCAGTCACACTGATCAAGTTTATCTTCATGTTGGTCACCCTGCCCTCTTTTAGTGCTTTTCTACATATCATATGTTCTATTTTCGCTGACCTGCACAACAAGTGTATTTTTCAAGTGTGCAATAAAAGTCATTTGTAAAGTTTACAAATCTACAATAATTCCAAAGTTAAAGTGTTATTACTATTCTGAAGACGCCCCCCTACAAAGTTTGAAAGCTAGCAGGTACTAGCAGTTCATATTAGACATTTTGAACCCCACTGATTCACACATTCGGCTAATAAAAGAATTAGACTGAATCCACTTGAATCCAGTAAGTTCGACTCCACGAAAGACAGGTGTACGCTAATCCGGGCTCGTTGTTAATACACTGAATTAACACTACGTTTTATAAGCTACACATTTATAGACCGGTCACAAGCATTTATTTTTTTGGAATACATACCTTAAAGATAATAAAAAGCCAAACTTTTAACAAATGCAATAAAAATTGTATTCCGAGAAAGTCGAAATCAATGCGCGAAAAAGAAAGAATTTTGTAGAGCTCTTTGCCAAATCATATGGTGTGTTTGTCCGTTCACAGCTGATGATCAGTTGATCATAGAGCTTTTAAAACGATTTGATAAATCTAATCAAAGCATCTGTTGTCGACTTGTGGAAAAAATCGCCCACTGTGCGTAGAGGTCATTCAGAGCCACCACAAATAGTAGTGCATACATATAACCTTAGTGTCCTATTTGAACTCATAGATAAGGTCAAAGTTATCGTTAATCAATCGTCAATCATGGAGAAACGATAAGAATATTTCCCAAAGACAGGGATACCTATAGAGCCATTGTGGACCATATTGATAACGTTGGCTTAGAATTTCACACTTACCAAATGAAAACAGACAAGCCGCCGGCCAACTTCAAACCTCTTGGCTACGAAGTGCTACAAATACACAACCCAAAATCAAGGGCAATAAAGAAGGCAAACTCAATATTTTCATTATTAATGTTAAGCTTTGTGCCAACATTAATGATATTCACAAATTAAAAACTATTTGCGCCAAAAAGTGAGGATCTGAAATAGCGCAATGCTATAGGATGCCAGGAATATGGGCATACTTCCAGATACTCTTGCCGTTATCTATACTGCGCCAGATGTGGAAAAAATAATCATACTACACAATATAAGCGGTCCTAAGATGCTTCACTGATGTAATCACTGCTCAGGAAGTCATATGGCCAGCTACAAAGGCTGCTAATGGTTCCAGGAATTTCTGCGTCGTTGAACTGCACCTTCTAGGGGCCGTTCTAATAACGCAAACTTGACGCGCCGGACAAACGTTAGGCCTCTCGAGCATTATCCTAAGCTGCAACACGCTCGCCCTAGCACAAGATCCAAGGGTCAAGCGACGCAACAATAACACCCAACTATATGCCAACCACAGCCTGGCACTTCCAGCGGTGGTCTCTCTTATGCTGCAGTAACTAGAATGACGTTAATGACGGATCTGCTCAGCGTCGACTCCATAATCTCCAAACGCAAAAATTACTGCAACAACAAGCTATAAACAAGCCAACTGACACTGTTTACACACTGTTGCAGCAGCAGCAGATACAATTTCAATATTGGCAGCAAAAACTAAAACAACAGCAACAGCAGCATTTATTTCTGTGGCTACAACAGTAAAAACAGGAGCAAGAACAGCAACGCAAGCAAAACAGCGATCGCCTGGAAAGACTGGAAAAAATGGTGTTTGACATGGCCAACACGATTCGTCAATGGTCTGGAAGTAAATCTAGCTCCCAGCTCCAGTTTAACGTTCCAGAATCACAATGAATCCACTAAAGGTTCTTATTTGGAATGTCAATGGTATAGTTGGAAAAGCCAAAGAGGTTGAACTCTTTGCGCACAGCAATAACGTTGACATCATTCTGTTGTCTGAAATTAGGCTCCACCGAAGACAAACAGTTAAAATCTTTGGATATGTTTTTTATCCAGCACACAAGCCATCGAGCAACAATCACAGTGGAGGCGGCGCAGCTGTTTTAGTAAGAAGTACTCTTCGCCACTTTCCTCGAAGACCTATTGAAACACTTACTGCTCAAATATCAACAACAGATATGGAGATTAGTGCTATATATTGTCCTCAGAGAAATAGGCTTGAAGAAAGAGACTTAATTGACATACTTCGTGCTAACGGTCAGCGATATCTATGTAATTGGCGGGACCTGGAATGCTAGACACTGGATGTGGGGTGACACATACAACTCACCCAGAGGACGCGAACTATCAGAAGCCGGTGCTGCCTGCGGAGCCAAAGTTCTTGCTACAGGATCGCCCACAAGGTACCCATGTGTTGACAACCACACGCCTACCTACATTGACTTTGCTTTTTATCATGGAATTCCTGATTTGTTGATAAATATAAAACAGAGCAAGGACGTTGATTCAGATCACCTACCCCTTGTCACCGTTAGCACAAACAATGTTATGTGTCACTACTTCTCCTCGGCGCATTACAAAACGCACTAATTTGCCAGCATTAAGACAGCATCTGGAACGCAATTAAATCGAGCCCTGGACTCTGGAGATGACATAGAAGATACTGACTGACTCCATATACAAAGCTGTTGCTGAATCAACTCCACCTGCCGCTCAACCAAGTGCAATTGAATACGGAATTACCCTCACTAGGGAAGCCAAACAGCTTCTTGCAGATAAACGACGCCTCCGAAGTAGTGTTATCCGTTTTAAAGACACATGGGATCGATTAATCTGGGACCGGACTACAAGGGAGTTAAAAACTCTGTTAAGGCAGCTAAGGAGTATTTTCTTCAAGCAAAAACTGGCATCATTAGACTTCACGGTTGACGCTAACTACTCGCTCTGGAGACGCACAAAAGCTCTGAAAAGACAACCCTTCAGGCAGGTTCCAGTTCAGTGCCCTAGTGGTGGCCTTGCCAGAAATGAAATAGAACAAGCTAATGCGTTTGCTGCAGTCCACTTAGAAGCTCGATTCACTCCGTACGATTTTACATCAACGGAACAGGTCAGGATCACGCAACACTATCTACAGACGGCTTTGCAAATGTCACTTCCCATTAAGCCAGTGAGAACTGAGGAGATATGTGACGTCATCAAATCGTTAAGTACCAACAAAGCACCTGACATAGATAGGATATGCCATCGCAATCTTTATAGATATGCAACAAGCCTTCGACAGAGTCTGACACGATGGCCTTTTATGTAAAATAAAAAAATGCTGTTACCTTTTCCATTCTATGGAATATTAAAATCGTATGTGGTCGACGCGAATTCAAAGTGAGAGTTAGAGACTCCTTTTCTACAACCCGCAGGGTAGTGTTCTAGGACCACTACTGTATTCCTAATACACCTATGACCTACCCATCCCAATGGGTGCATATATGGAAGATCCCTCCAAGACTCTGATTGCAACTTATGCGGACGACATTGCCGTCTTATACGATTCTCCAAGCCGAGCAGAAGCTGCAAACGGACTCCAAGGATACCTGGATAGCTTGGCAGCTTTGTGCAGAAGGTGGAATCTGAAGGTCAATTCCACAAAAACAGTAAACCCATGTTTTACTCTGGAAAGATTAATTTCCACCACTCTAGCTATTCACTTCGAAGGCGTGACACTAGAACAACCTCTTTGTGCGAAATATCTCGGTATTTTAGCAAGAGACTTACATTTGCGCCACACTTAAAAGCTGTGACCAAGAACAATGGCCAAAGGTTACAGAAAGTGCGCTGGCTGCTCAACAAAAGAAGCAAACTGTCTCCTCGAGCATACGTACATTGCATAGATTTGGGGGATTGCTGCCAAATCGAGCTACAAGCGTATCCAAGTACTGCATAATCGAGTGTTACGTCAAATTACAAACCGCCATTGGTACGTGAGAGAATCCACCCTACACCAGGATCTGAAAATACACACACGACCCTATATAGCGAGAAGTTGCTAATCCATAGGAGCAGACTCTCTAGGAGACTCCTACTACAGCTAGACCGCTGAGGCGCTTAAAACGTCAAGGTTTCGCCAAAACGTTCACCCAAACGTGATCTTCACATAAACTCCTTAAATTAATATGAGGTTTGGCCCAAATAACTAAATTTTTTCCCTTTGTTTTTATAGTACTACCTTCTTCCTGCTGTACTGGTTCGATACTTAAAAAAAAAGTCAATTAAACAACAAATAAAACAAAAATTAATTTTTTTTTAAAAACTGTATTTGTTTTTATTTATTTATTTAATTATTAAACAAAAGTCAATCAAACAACAAACAAAACAAAAATATTAAAAAAAAACATGTAAGAAAGTTACAGTCGAGTGAGCTCGACTGTGAGATACCCGCTACCCATTTTTAGTAAAGGCAAAATATTGCGGTATCATTTTCAAAATATACCGAAATACTAAAAATATATCAAATGATATGTTTGGTATATCGATATAGTACACCATTCAAAATATACCAAAGACGGCACAATGTACCAGATTGTCAGCCAAAGCAACTCAGACCCAGGCGTTTTTGCCCATACAAAAGTATTTTTTTAATATCTTCCACAATTTTTATCCGATCGCAACCAAGGAATCATAACTACTAAAGATATTATTGTATATACCAAAATTCGTAACTCTAGCTTTAAAATTAGGCTTATTATTCGATTATTTTGATTTGCGGGGGCGGACATAGGCGTGGCAAAAATTTGAAGCAAACTTGATCTGCGTGCAAACATAACAAATGCTGTCGAAAAAAAATTATAGCTCTATCTCTTATAGTCTCTGAGATCCAGTGTTTCATACGGACGGACGGACAGACACACAGACGGACAGACGGACATGGCTATATCGTCTCGGCTGTTGTCGCTGGTCAAGAATATATACATATACTTTATAGGGTCGGAGATGCCTCCTTCTACCTGTTACATACATTTCCTGCCGGCACAAAGTTATAATACCCTTCTACCCTATGGGTAGCGGGTATAAAAAATTTTATTTGGTTTTATTTATTTATTTAATTCTCCTAGCCACTAATAAGTTATATCGGACAACTATTAGGAAGGGACTTATTCGAAGGAGCAAACGCGATATCTCACTGACTCAACCAACGAATGTAGAGGAGCGAGTTTTAAACAGTACGAAAGCTGTTGCTAGCGCGTGACAACGAAAAGTGCAAACAACGGCAAAGACTACAGAACTAAATGAACCGGTGCAGATGCTGACTTGCAGGCGTATTCACATATGTATGTATGTTTGCTTAGCTAAGAGCACGCAATTTACAGCTGCTGCGAGTATTTTGACAAAAAGAAGGGCGACGAAAGCGAAAATTGCTACCGAACTAACAGAACAACATCTAATAAGCCGTTCTGTTGAGAGTTGGAAATATAAATTTCACTTTGTCTAACTAAGAGGTTCTCCTTTAACTTTACGTTGTTAGAAATGTTTAAGTGCAATGCTATACTATTTCGTATGCTCATAAAACTTTGCAAAAGGCAAACCAGTTCTTTCTTTCGCTTTTCGCTTTCAATTTTCAGCACAGTACCTCGAGTTGGCGATCTGTTTTTATGATACTAGACATTTCCTCTGTTAGCGTTACTGTTGCTCCACCGATGATGCGGGAACAAAACAAAATTGAGTTGCGCTATGCATACACTCAAATAAGTACACAGTGCAACGAAATATGCCCGTCCTCATCGTTCCGCATGCGATCTGCGACTGACGTACGCTGTGCATTGCCTTCGAACATCGAATTTTAAAAAGAGTCGAAGAGGCTCTGGTGTTGAAATCGAAGCGCTAAAGCATATACTTAATGCGGTCGGAACTACCTTGCTCTATTATTGTACATACATTTCCAATATATTATACTATAATCACATGCTAACTAAATTACACTTTATTACACACGCATAATATGTAAATATTGTATGACTAAACAAAATTCCTAGATAAATGAAACATTCAGTTTTACATTCATTATATTATTTAATTTTAATAATTTGTTGATGTAATTTCAGTGTTTGTTCAAAAAATTGAAGCTTTAATTGGAGAAAACGTTTATCTACCATGTAATGTAACAAGCTACGAAGGCGATGAAGCTGTTTTAGTTTTGTGGTATCGAGATGACAAAGGAACCCCCATATACAGGTACAAAGAATTCTGAAAATTATTATTTTTCAGAAATGTTTAACGATAGACATATTAAAAACAGTTCGTAAAAGCAAATCAGTGTAGTATTATCAATTAAAAATTCAATTTTGAAATTTGTTATATTTATAAACTATTTGACTACAATTATACCACAGAGTTTTTTTTTATACCCGCTACCCTTAGGGTTATAACTTTGTGCCGGCAGGAAATGTATGTAACAGGTAGAAGGAGGCATCTCTGACCCCATAAAGTAAATATATTCTTGATCAGCATCAACAGCCGAGACGATCTAGCCATGTCCGTCTGTCCGTCCGTCCGTATGAAACACTGGATCTCGGAGACTATGAAGATAGAGCTATAATTTTTTCAAGTTTGTTTCAAATTTTTACCATGCCCACTTCCGCCCCCGGAAATCAAAAATCGAATTTCAAGCGTAATTTTACAGCTAGAGCTAGAGCTGTATACTATAATATCAATAGTATTTATGATTCCTCAAAATGATAAAAATTGTGGAAGTTATTAATGAAATACTTTTGTATGGGCAAAAACGCTAGACCCCTGCTTTGGCCGACAATCTGGTATATTGTGCCGTCTATGGTATATTTTGAATGTGGTACTATAACGATATTACAAATATACCATTTGGTATATTATATTTTGCTTTTATTCAAAACGGGCAGCGGGTATCTCACAGTCGAGCCCACTCGACTGTAGCTTTCTTACTTGTTTACTATGTCTTTAATTACTTCTAATATTTTGATAGTTTCGCAACCAAATATTACGTACCAAAATTCGATTGCTATTTAAGACTTGAGATTATTGGGGCATAAGTGGACGTGGCTGTCAAAACCAAGTAAGAACGCTACAGTTGAATATGCTTGGATGTGAGATTCCCGCTGCCCTTCTCAATTTAAGAATAAACAAACTCAATTAAAAAGAATAATATCGAATAGAACCAAATCAGCTGAAAACGATAAATTTAATTCATTTTTCCTGCACAAAGTAGTCAATATAATTGACTTTGCAATTTTATTTCAATTTTGTACTATGCCTCCGTCTATATTCTTTTCCTCTTGGACTTATTTAGCTTTTAGTTCACAGAATTCCAAATACCTATTGTTAACCCTTAAGCGCTGTTCCCATTTCGTCATTTCGTAAGTTCCACATACATATAGAGTGACAATTTTTAGCAACCTTTGTGTCATATGGCATGGAAATGGTAAAAAACAAAAATTCATTCATTAAAAATAATAAGAATGCTACTGTCGATTGTCCTCGATTATGAGATACCCGCCAACCATTTAGAATAAAAGCAAAATAGCGCGGCTTTATTTTTAGAATATCCGTCAGAAAGCCGGAAAGCGGTCAGGTTTTCGGTCCTCCATTGGGAGTAGGATCAGCTCGGCGATGGGTCTGCGGATAGTACTCCGCGCCGTAAGCACGTCTACGACTCAGACCTTTGTGTCGGTACCTGGGCACGTACCAAATACCAAGTACTCATGTAGGACGGCATTGTATGAATGGCCCAATTTAATGCAGTCGGTCTGCCGGAATGGATATTTTCTTCGCAAACGAAATCAGACGCCTTAAACAACTTCGCTGGAATATCTTCTACCTTCCAAAATTTGTAAATTAGTTCGTCGTGCTTATCGTCGGCACATTTAAAAAAATAGGGCAAGTGAGAATCTAGCCAAACACAGGACTGGAAAGCCCTGATACGACATATATACGCTCTGAAAGTCGCTTCGAACCCCAAGTCGATTAGTGCAAGGTGTATTTAGTACTTAGATGGCATACATAATTTTGCACATTTGTTCGGAGTGGAATGTGTGGTTGAACTGGAAGAGGAAGAGCCGCCATTGCACTATGGGCAAAAGTCCCGAATTGCGGCATTTTACCATTTTTGAAGATAGAAACATGAAACTTTGTACATATACCTAAAAAATAAAGATCGAATTTCGGATTTTTTCTTTTTTCAATTGGACCACGCCTTTCTTCCCGCCCACCTTACCATGAGGTTTAGATTTTCGATTTTTTTTCGCTTCGAACTTTGCTGAGGATGATACAGAGATTGAGTTCCGCGAGTTGGAAGACGGCTTCACGTCCTCAATCGCTTCGAGTGTCCGATAACGCTGGTTGGGAAACGTGCTCAAATCTTGTCTTGCGGGAATTTTGGAGTTGTCCACGAAAGATTGTTTCCACAGCGAGAGTGTGAGTTTGGGAAGCTTGGACGAGCATTGAGACACAAGGATGAAGTCTGCGATCGGACTGGAGACGGAAATATCAGAGCGGTCAAGCACCGCTGAATAGTGCTGACAAGAATTTTGTTGTTCTGCAAAAATTGAGCTTCCTTAGTTAAAATTCCTTCGGCCGACTCTAGTTTTATTTTGCGAATTCTGTCCATCAACAGTGATATAAGTGGGATTTTTTTTTCTTTTTTTATACATATGACACATATGATACAACAGAGCACAAGGCACGTCCCTAACAATATTTTTTTTGTATAAAAAAAACACAAGCACATAGACGAACCACAACATAAGTACAAACACTTAAGATAAGAAAACGCTTACCTGTGTCATTCTAACTGCTTGCAAGCACACCGATTGTAGGCAATTATTTGTGATGAAGTGAGCAGTTACTGTTAGGTAGGATCGAGTTGAATTTCTGATTGTTACTCTGTCACAGGTGAACGCAAAGTCTTTTACATCTTGAAGAATGGTCTTCATCCTAGCTACACAGCTGTCGTATTTCGCTTCGATCAGAAATTATGTTAATGGTAAAAAAATATCAAATATAAATTATATGAAATTCGAAAACATTTACCTTGAACCGGCTTGGAATCTTGTATTTCGGAACACATATTGTATATTAATCAAATTGGGAAATCCTTCTTTTTCCACGCTCCGGACAGGCAAATTGTCTTTGCAGATCATAAATACGATCGCTTCCGTGATATCATTATGTTTCCCTAAACGTTAAAAAATTGTTTTTAATCAATTAATAATAAAAGTATAAGATACAACAATATTTACCGTTAGCAGTGGACGAACACTAAACGCGTTCTCTATGGACATTTGCTCAATACTTTTGAAGAGCTTTTCGATTTCTGAAAATATAATAAAAGTAGAATTATATGTATATATATGTATGTATATCAACATATGCATCTGCACAAAAACATATATAATTCTGGTTTTATTTCGCCTATTTCATATTTTAATTGAAATTTACAAATCAAATCACTAACACGACATTTGCGGGTAAAAACTCACACACACTAGAGCACAAGTCCAAGGGTTCACAATTTCGGGGAAATACACACATGCCACTTTTTATGATTTAATTACCTTTGTACACTATAGATATGCATCCCGATGCCTGTTTCTAAGGTGAG
Organism: Drosophila sulfurigaster albostrigata; assembly: GCF_023558435.1. Classification (NCBI taxonomy): domain Eukaryota; kingdom Metazoa; phylum Arthropoda; class Insecta; order Diptera; family Drosophilidae; genus Drosophila; species Drosophila sulfurigaster. Next base: position 2,607,113 of record NC_084882.1, read on the forward strand.
ACAGCAAGTTCGACGAATTGCCGCTCGTTTTGACAATTTTACTGCAAATGTTGCAGGTCTGATTTTTAATATTCGAAAAAAAAACCTTTTGCAGGAATTCAAATCAAAGTGACCAATTATGAAATATCAAAAATATAACGATATATGATATATATTAGGGGAAAAAATATCATGATATAAATATTTATCTTTATAAAAAAAATATCGATATATTGATATATTTCCCACAACCCTACTTTTTACGAGCAGCATCCAATTTCTGTGCTTTGGTAGCTGTTGCAGTTGTCGCCTTCTTAATAGGAGGAGCCTTTAACTGAGCAATAATAAATCAATATCGAAATTGATGTTTCGTACATGTCCACGTCACGATGTTGTTGATTGATTTACACATTTACCTTTTTACGAGCAGCAGCCAATTTCTATGCTTTGGCATCTTGCGTGTCGTCTGGCATGGCCAATGGGTCAGCTGTTACGACTGGACTTCGTGTTGTTAATTTACAAAACTTATTACGTTAGTTTTAAAACGAAAACAATTAAGAAAGTTACAGTCGAGTGTGCTCGACTGTGAGATACCCGCTACCCATTTTTAATAAGGGCCAAATATTGCGGTATTATTTTCAAAATATACCGAAAATACCAAAAATATACCAAATGATATGTTTGGTATATCGATAAAGGTCACCATTCAAAATATACCACAGACGGCACAACTCGCAACTAAATCCGTCCGTGTGTCTGTCCGTCCGTCCGTATGAACACCTAGATCTCAGAGACTATAAGAGATAGAGCTATAATTTTTTTTCGACAGCATTTGTTATGTTTGCACGCAGATCAAGTTTGTTTCAAATTTTTGCCACGCCCACTTCCGCCCCCGCAAATCAAAAAAATCTAATAACAAGCGTAATTTTAAAGCTAGAGTTTTGATATATACTGTAGTTACTGTAGTTATGATTCCTGAAAATTTGGTTGCGATCAGATAAAATTGTGGAAGTTATTAAAGAAATGCTCTTTAATTACTTCTAATATTTTGATAGGATCGCAACCAAATATTACGTACCAAAATTCGATTGCTATTTAAGACTTGAGATTATTGGGGCATAAGTGGACGTGGCTGTCAAAACCAAGTAAGAACGCTACAGTTGAATATGCTTGGATGTGAGATTCCCGCTGCCCTTCTCAATTTAAGAATAAACAAACTCAATTAAAAGAATAATATCGAATAGAACCAAATCAGCTGAAAACGATAAATTTAATTCATTTTTCCTGCACAAAGTAGTCAATATAATTGTCTTTGCAATTTTATTTCAATTTTGTACTATGCCTCCGTCTATATTCTTTTCCTCTTGGACTTATTTAGCTTTTAGTTCACAGCATTCCAAATACCTATTGTTAACCCTTAAGCGCTGTTCCCATTTCGTCATTTCGTAAGTTCCACATACATATAGAGTGACAATTTTAGCAACCTTTGTGTCATATGGCATGGAAATGGTAAAAACAAAATTCATTCATTAAAAATAATAAGAATGCTACTGTCGATTGTCCTCGATTATGAGATACCCGCCAACCATTTAGAATAAAAGCAAAATAGCGCGGCTTTATTTTTAGAATATCCGTCAGAAAGCCGGAAAGCGGTCAGGTTTTCGGTCCTCCATTGGGAGTAGGATCAGCTCGGCGATGGGTCTGCGGATAGTACTCCGCGCCGTAAGCACGTCTACGACTCAGACCTTTGTGTCGGTACCTGGGCACGTACCAAATACCAAGTACTCATGTAGGACGGCATTGTATGAATGGCCCAATTTAATGCAGTCGGTCTGCCGGAATGGATATTTTCTTCGCAAACGAAATCAGACGCCTTAAACAACTTCGCTGGAATATCTTCTACCTTCCAAAATTTGTAAATTAGTTCGTCGTGCTTATCGTCGGCACATTTAAAAAAATAGGGCAAGTGAGAATCTAGCCAAACACAGGACTGGAAAGCCCTGATACGACATATATACGCTCTGAAAGTCGCTTCGAACCCCAAGTCGATTAGTGCAAGGTGTATTTAGTACTTAGATGGCATACATAATTTTGCACATTTGTTCGGAGTGGAATGTGTGGTTGAACTGGAAGAGGAAGAGCCGCCATTGCACTATGGGCAAAAAGTCCCGAATTGCGGCATTTTTACCATTTTTGAAGATAGAAACATGAAACTTTGTACATATACCTAAAAAATAAAGATCGAATTTCGGATTTTTCTTTTTCAATTGGACCACGCCTTTCTTCCCGCCCACCTTACCATGAGGTTTAGATTTTCGATTTTTTTTCGCTTCGAACTTTGCTGAGGATGATACAGAGATTGAGTTCCGCGAGTTGGAAGACGGCTTCACGTCCTCAATCGCTTCGAGTGTCCGATAACGCTGGTTGGGAAACGTGCTCAAATCTTGTCTTGCGGGAATTTTGGAGTTGTCCACGAAAGATTGTTTCCACAGCGAGAGTGTGAGTTTGGGAAGCTTGGACGAGCATTGAGACACAAGGATGAAGTCTGCGATCGGACTGGAGACGGAAATATCAGAGCGGTCAAGCACCGCTGAATAGTGCTGACAAGAATTTTGTTGTTCTGCAAAAATTGAGCTTCCTTAGTTAAAATTCCTTCGGCCGACTCTAGTTTTATTTTGCGAATTCTGTCCATCAACAGTGATATAAGTGGGATTTTTTTTTCTTTTTTTATACATATGACACATATGATACAACAGAGCACAAGGCACGTCCCTAACAATATTTTTTTTGTATAAAAAAAACACAAGCACATAGACGAACCACAACATAAGTACAAACACTTAAGATAAGAAAACGCTTACCTGTGTCATTCTAACTGCTTGCAAGCACACCGATTGTAGGCAATTATTTGTGATGAAGTGAGCAGTTACTGTTAGGTAGGATCGAGTTGAATTTCTGATTGTTACTCTGTCACAGGTGAACGCAAAGTCTTTTACATCTTGAAGAATGGTCTTCATCCTAGCTACACAGCTGTCGTATTTCGCTTCGATCAGAAATTATGTTAATGGTAAAAAAATATCAAATATAAATTATATGAAATTCGAAAACATTTACCTTGAACCGGCTTGGAATCTTGTATTTCGGAACACATATTGTATATTAATCAAATTGGGAAATCCTTCTTTTTCCACGCTCCGGACAGGCAAATTGTCTTTGCAGATCATAAATACGATCGCTTCCGTGATATCATTATGTTTCCCTAAACGTTAAAAATTGTTTTAATCAATTAATAATAAAAGTATAAGATACAACAATATTTACCGTTAGCAGTGGACGAACACTAAACGCGTTCTCTATGGACATTTGCTCAATACTTTTGAAGAGCTTTTTTCGATTTCTGAAAATATAATAAAAGTAGAATTATATGTATATATATGTATGTATATCAACATATGCATCTGCACAAAAACATATATAATTCTGGTTTTATTTCGCCTATTTCATATTTTAATTGAAATTTACAAATCAAATCACTAACACGACATTTGCGGGTAAAAACTCACACACACTAGAGCACAAGTCCAAGGGTTCACAATTTCGGGGAAATACACACATGCCACTTTTTATGATTTAATTACCTTTGTACACTATAGATATGCATCCCGATGCCTGTTTCTAAGGTGAGACAGCAAGTTCGACGAATTGCCGCTCGTTTTGACAATTTTACTGCAAATGTTGCAGGTCTGATTTTTAATATTCGAAAAAAAAACCTTTTGCAGGAATTCAAATCAAAGTGACCAATTATGAAATATCAAAAATATAACGATATATGATATATATTAGGGGAAAAAATATCATGATATAAATATTTATCTTTATAAAAAAAATATCGATATATTGATATATTTCCCACAACCCTACTTTTTACGAGCAGCATCCAATTTCTGTGCTTTGGTAGCTGTTGCAGTTGTCGCCTTCTTAATAGGAGGAGCCTTTAACTGTGCAATAATAAATCAATATCGAAATTGATGTTTCGTACATGTCCACGTCACGATGTTGTTGATTGATTTACACATTTACCTTTTTACGAGCAGCAGCCAATTTCTATGCTTTGGCATCTTGCGTGTCGTCTGGCATGGCCAATGGGTCAGCTGTTACGACTGGACTTCGTGTTGTTAATTTACAAAACTTATTACGTTAGTTTTAAAACGAAAACAATTAAGAAAGTTACAGTCGAGTGTGCTCGACTGTGAGATACCCGCTACCCATTTTTAATAAGGGCCAAATATTGCGGTATTATTTTCAAAATATACCGAAAATACCAAAAATATACCAAATGATATGTTTGGTATATCGATAAAGGTCACCATTCAAAATATACCACAGACGGCACAACTCGCAACTAAATCCGTCCGTGTGTCTGTCCGTCCGTCCGTATGAACACCTAGATCTCAGAGACTATAAGAGATAGAGCTATAATTTTTTTTCGACAGCATTTGTTATGTTTGCACGCAGATCAAGTTTGTTTCAAATTTTTGCCACGCCCACTTCCGCCCCCGCAAATCAAAAAAATCTAATAACAAGCGTAATTTTAAAGCTAGAGTTTTGATATATACTGTAGTTACTGTAGTTATGATTCCTGAAAATTTGGTTGCGATCAGATAAAAATTGTGGAAGTTATTAAAGAAATGCTTTTGTATGGGCAAAAACGCCTACTTACTAGGGCTCTTAGTTGCTTTGGCCGACAATCTGGTACATTGTGCTGTCTGTGGTATATTTTGAATGGTGTGCTGTATCGATATACCAAACATACCATTTGGAATATTTTTAGTTTTTTTTTAGTATCTTCAGTATATTTTGAAAATAATACCGCAATATTCTGCCCTTTTTAAAAATGGGTAGCGGGTATCGCACAGTCGAGCACACTCGATTGTAACTTTCTTACTTGTTTCAATTGGACCACGCCTTTCTTCCCGCCCACCTTACCATGAGGTTATATTTTTCGATTTTTTTTTCTAAAAATTTGTTTTAAAATATTTTAATGTAATATATTTAATAAAATTAAACTAAATTTATTAAATTAATATATTTTTAGCAAATTCGCATTTTAAATTTGATTTGGATCCAAGCAAAATTAAATCAAAAATTAATTAGAGCCCGATATTTTGTTTTGTGACTCCATACCTTGGTGCCCAGTTATTAATTTATTCTTCACAAAGCTCTTCCTCCAACTCCAGGGAACTTTGCCCGAAAATTTCGAGTTCATTATCTCCGCCTTCTTCTACCTGATTATCATTATTGTCTACACATGCCCATGTTATTGGAGGCTTAATATCAGGAGATTCCAAAAGAGCTATAACATCTCTTGGTAGGCTTTTTTATAGTTTAATCTTTGGCCGTCCTTTAGATTTATAGTTGAAAGCAGTGGGTCAGAGGAATCCAATGCTCTATTAAACACATCTGATATAGTATTCAGGCGGCTGTTCTTCCTTGCATGAGAAAACATATCGAGTTTGTACAATTTTTTGCGCCCTTCTGACACATTTTCACGGAGAGCCCCTAGAAGAAGTACGGATGTTTCCATAATTTGGTGCCAATGTACTAGTACTTTATGCAAAATTTGAGACATTGGATACCACTTATAAGTATTAACATATAAATACATCAAGTACCTACTTTAACTTTTGATGGGCATACCTCAAACTCATATTATGTAGCAATTAAAATTATATAAAAACTTTTCAAAACGTCATGCAACAATAGCATTGACTTTTCTGTTTCATAGACTAGTTCAAATGCTAATTTTCACTTTAACCTTGGTCCTGACTAACTGCTTCACAGCAGTTTGTTGGCGGTTGTTTTTGCTCCAAAAATCAAGCAACGTTGAAAAATAATACGTAAATACAACTGCAACATTGAGTTTTGCCGTAAATCGGGCAAAAACGGGCAACAATGTTAATCACTATTTGATTGTTAACAGTTTGGTTAATAACATTCAGCTTTAATATTGCCTCGACCAGCCTAGACGCACTAGTTACACTCCACAGAAACACAAATACATTTGTTACCAGGGACCTAAAAACATACCAACAATACATTGCACGATTGGACAATATATCACATGTACTACAAATTTAGTGCCAATAATTAATATTACATACCTTGACGATTAAATTCCATATTCATGCTTTTTTGTTTGATTTAATATTTGAATATAAAATTGACAGAAAAAATCACAAATTTTCCCGCTAATTTTTTTTTTAGAGAGTCCAGACCATAGTCTTTAAATATGGGCGAATAAAAAATTACTAACGAAGTCTAAAATTTTTTAAAAATATGTTTCAGTATTCTTTAAGTATTCTAATTCAAAAAATAAAGTCAATTTAATGATACGGAACAAAAAAAAAATGTAAAAATGCCGCAGTTTGCGACTTTTTGCCCATAGTGCAGTGTCGCCACTCAAAAATGTACATGCATGCACAATGGTCAAACTTACCTTTCTATGCCACACATATACAGTGGGCTAAGTATTATTGATTACCATTCTACGACACGGCCTTCCTGAGAAATCACACGGTTAGATCTATGACAAGATTTTCTCAGTTATCTTCAAATTTTATTAATCATTTACTTCATTAACTTTTATTTATGTACAGTCAACAATCAAATTGGTTTCACAATACCATCACATAAACTTTTTCATAACATTTTCTTTTAAATCAAACTTAACAATTCTTCTTTTCTGTAATTCCATTGTGATGTGTAGTTATTCTTACCGATCCCCGCCATAACAAATCCTTCTGTCATGGTGCGATCACCACTGACCCCCGCCACAGCAAGTCCTTCTACTATGGTGCGGTCAATTGACCCCCGCCATAACAATTCCATTTGTTATTGTGCGGTCTCTATTCCCCTCTTGGGATGCCAAGGCAACTGCTGTGCCTTCTTTATCTCTATTTCTCATTTGAGAGTCAGAAGCATCTCCTCTTGAGTCATTTAATTCTTCATCAATTTCAATACTTAATTCTCTATTGGGCAATGTCCTCAAACTCAAACTCATGTGCATCTCGTTGTTCGATTATTCGTAACGGACCTTTAAATTTCGGATCAAACTTAGTTTGGTGACGCTCTTCGTTTATGATAACGAGCATTAGCCTCCATGTTTTCCTTGGCTTGTTTTCTTATAGACTCTCTATCAATTAAATTATCCTCTTTTTCACCTATTGGTAACAAGCAGAGAGGTCTAGATTCTCTACCAATTAGTATCTCTAATGGATTGGCGGTGCAATTCATTGCCAATTGTATTTCGGTTAGAGCATCTTGCCATGACCTCTGACTGGTTTCGACTGCTGTCAACATACTCTTAAGTGTGTTCATTATACGCTCTACCTGGCCGTTTGCCCTACTCGCGCCTGTAGCAATTAAGTTAAACTCAATCTTTTGAGGGGAACAAAATTCACAGAGCTTTCAAAATTACGACCCTGATCCGCTATAATCCGCGTAGGTACACCAAACAAACACATGACAGCTTTAACAGCTTTGATTGAAGATTCAGTATCAATATTTAAGGTGTGATGTAATAAAACAAATTTCGTGAACGTATCTACCAAGACAAATACGTATTCCTTCAGGTCATTCTTTCCACACATCTTTCCTGTTATGTCCATATGCACTGTGTGCCACGGGATGTCTAGCTTAGGAATTAATTCAGATTGAATTTTTCCAACTGGTGGCTTAGCTAATTTACATGTAATGTAATTTTTAACGAATCTACTAACGTACTTTAATATATTGTCAAACCAATAAAATCCATAGACTTTATCCAATGTTTTCTCCCAACCCATACGATCACCCTTCCTATATTCTATGTCGGCCCACCACCTATGTACCCTCGGCGTTAAGTCTAGCTTTGTGCGGCTAACCTCTAAGGAATTACAATTTGTATATACGACAAATTTGTGTCCCCGCAAGTAGTGGCGGAAGTGTCTGATACCATTAACTAATGCTAACGTTTCTAAATCGTACGAATGATATTTTGACTCAGCAGGGGATGTGCATTTACTATAATACTCTACCACATGGGGCTTGTCATTAATTTTATGCAACAATATAGCACCATAGCCAATCGAACTTGCATCGGTGTGCATTTCTATTGCATGTTTCGGGTCGAATATAGTCAACACAGGTGCCTGCGTCAATACTGTTATAATTTTAGTCCTTATTTACTCATGTTGCTTTTGCCAAATGAAATCAACATTTTTCCTTGACGTGAGTTGATACAATTGGCTTAAGCGTTTCCGAGAATTTTGGAACGAACTGTCCAAAATACGAAGCCAATCCTAAGAATTGTCGCAATTGCGACAATGATTGTGGAGGCGGTAAATCTAGCAAGGCTCTCACTTAACGTGCGTTTGGACTAATTTCTCAGTTACTTATCACAAAACCTAGGTACTCTAAACGAGTTTTAAGGAAAGAGCACTTAGTTACGTTTAATGAAAATCCCGCCTAACACGAGACGCAACCGTTCTAAAGCTTCTTCTTTAGTTTCGGCTATAACCAACACATCATTATAGACGACAGCGCATGAGTGTGCCAGTGATCCCAATGCTCTTATTATGGCCCTCTGAAAAATAGAAGGTGCATTTTTCAAGCCAAGCCAAATGCGGTTCGTTCAATTGAATTTTCGTGTATTTTTGGTAAAAACCACTAGCCATATCTAAGCAAGAGAAATATTTTGCACCGCGAAGCCGGGCAATCTGGTCTGCGATAAGAGGCAAAGGACACCTTTCAGCAATAGTATTATCATTTAACATCCTATAGTCCACACAAAGACGCCAAAGATGCCATTTTTCTTTTTTACTAACATCAGACAATAAAATAATTTGGGCTATCGAATCCTTAACGAAGGTCAGGTCGCCCGGTCTTGATGGACTTTCGCCAGCAATGCAAGCCCACGATTGTTCCGTGGCTATCGGGAATCTATTCGGCGTGCCTCGCATGGGGTCATATCCCCACTCTTTGGAGGACCTCGAAAGTCATTTTCCTGCCCAAGGCGGGCAGGTGGTTCCAAATGACTTCCGGCCTATCAGCCTAACCTCTTTCCTGCTAAAAACATTGGAAAAGCTTCTTGATTTGCACATCAGAAGCAACTCAATGCATAAACATGCGTATACTAAGGGTAAGTCCATTGAGACGGCTCTCCATGCTCTAGTAGCCTCCATCGAAAAAGTAGACCATTATAAAGAATATGCCTTGGGTGCATTTCTAGATATTTCTGGCGCCTTCAATAACGTCACTACTGACGCTATTATGAAGAGCCTTACCTCAGTTAACACGGCTCCAGCGATCCACAGGTGGGTCAACCGCCTTCTTTGCGACAGGCGGGTGGTGGCTACGTTGGGTGATGCGGCCATTACAAAGGAAGATCCTCTTCCCGAAGAGGTATAAGGTACCTGCGTGGTCCCCCCCAAAAATTGGCTTCACTATGCTAAAGCCAAGCCAAGCAGTAAAATACCTAGGTGTGGTCCTGGACAGCAAACTGTCATGGAAGCTCAACGTGTTAGAAAGGGTGAAGAATCCCACCGGAGCCTTGTACATGGCGAAAAAGATGCTTAGTTTCACTTGGGGCCTCTCTCCTAATCGCGGTGGTTATATATCTCAGTTGTTCGCCCTATCCTCACCTATTGTATACTAGTGTGGTGGCAGGCTACGGAAAAAAGGACGTACCTATCCATCATGGAAAGGGCACAGCGTCAAGCGCTACTGTGTATCACAGGCGTTATCAAGTCGACGCCTACTAAAGCCCTCGAGGTAATAGCTGGTGTCGAACCGTTGAACCTATACGTGCAATCCATAGCCGCAAAATCGGCCCTTAGGATTGCTGCAACAGGCAATCTGGGTCTACTAGGCTATGGTTACATCGCCATTGGTAGGGAGACTAGTAGAGACTTGGACTATACTATCCCCCTTACCAGTACTGATCATATAAAAATGATATTCATGGAACCGGGCTGCTGGCGGGAAGAGTTACGCATTCCCGAAGCCCTCAACCTCTTCACCGACGGGTCGAAGATGGATGATGGTGTCGGAGCGGCCGTATACCGCCTAGACCCGGTCTCCAAACACTCCTATAAACTCCCAGACCATTGCAGCATCTTCCAGGCGGAAGTTTTTGCCATTGGCAAGGCTGCAGAATTGGCTCGGGGTTTACAGCGTAATCACAACTCAATTAACATCTTTGTTGACAGCCAGGCTGCAATAAGATCAATGCACTCTGATGTGGTCAAGTCCAAAGTTGTCCTGGACAGCAGAAGAGCAATAGATTCGCTGAACGCATAAGTTGGAGTTGGGCTTGATGTCGGTAACATGTGCAATGTTCCGATATCCCTTGCGAACTCTAGGCAGGGAAATTGAGGTGCGCTCTAGACTTCAGTGGGACGCGAGCTGGCGCAATGCCAACTCGTGCAAAACTGCAAGGTTGATGTGTGGCTCTACTAACAAAAACATAACCAAATTCGTCATGCAGTTTTCAAAGAAAGACTGCAGGCTAATGCTAGGCATTTTAACTGGTCACTGTCTGTCAGCTGTCCATGCTGTAAAGCTGGGTATCACGATCAGTGATCAGTGCAGGAAATGCAACGAGCCCGGGGTTAAGGAAACACTTGAGCATCTTCTTTGTAGATGCCTAGCGTTATCCCGACTCCGGCTGAAATACCTCAATTCGCCGTGCCACAACGATCTTCGTGACGTTTCACGGCTACCTCCTAGGATGCTACTGGTTTTTGCCAAAAATGCATCCATACTGTGCGACTTCTGAGACGAAGATACGCTCTACCGGTACAGCTACGGACCTCCACTGGTCTGTGCTTTGCCCCGTACAGGGGCTACCTAACCTAACCTAGCAACTTGGTCGGATACAACGCACCAGGTTTTTTTCTTTCTCGCCAAGCCTATAGGGACGTCGTTGCACTGTCTTTTGTGGGTCTATTAGCTTAATTTCCAAAAGCCCTGTCGAGACTCAAGTTTTTGGTATTCCGCTAATAAGCCAATCCAAGTAGCATTTTAGGATATTTGTTAAGATAATTTTATCGGAGTCAACTAAATCTCTATCAAGTCACCACATCTACCTTTTTCGTTTTATAAATTTGAAATTTATCAGCGTCTATTATTACGCCAAAGCCTTGGTTAAGAATCTCTCGACCAACTAACACATCGTATTTCAAATTCTTGTCTAAAATTACATGTAACAAAATCTCAAAGCAGTATTGTTCAATATTTATTTTACATAAAACTTGTTGAATGCTATAAATGGCGTCGTTACTTATACCGTTGAGTTTTACAACATTAGTAACTCTTTTTCCTTTAAATTTATGTGGCATACTCCTTGACCAGCGAGCATTCTGCATCAGAATCAAAACAAAATGGAACAGACTCACCGGATGCCTTTATTGTTCCATCGGGTGGGGCTACTGCGCAGATATCCACACGCTTCTCAGAAATTCGTTCGTTTCCACCTGATCGGCCTTTAGGACATGCGGTTGCAAAGTGCCCAATTTCGTCACATTTAAAGCATTTGACATCAGATCGATCTTTCACACCCGTCGTATTTGTGCTGTTGTTGGTTTTGTCTTTACTCTGGCCCTTCTGCAAACGGGCCCGACAATCGGCATATTTATGCCCAGCGTTTCCACAGTAATTACATTTCACCAGGGTCGAAGATTTGAACTTCTTCCGATTCGAGCCAGTTGCATCGTCTTCTATGCTGCGTTTCATGAAGGAGTGTGCCTGCAACTGTTGTTGTAGATCAATGCGTGTTTTTATTGAGCCATGTATGCCAAAATTACAGACATAGCTATTTCTTCTAACTCATTGGTTTTCCATTTAGACATACGCATCGTGACAATCCCGCTGCCGTATTCAGCAAAGCCTTCTTCTGGTTTCGGTCTACCATTCAATACATTGAGAACAATGTCTGCAGAAGTTTCAATTCCAACAAAACGCTGAAAAAACAGTTTCCGGAACTGCGCCGAAGTAATGCCGGCACAGCATATTTGTGAACCTTTGAGAATATTATCAGCAAATATGAGGTCCACCGTGCTACACTAAGATGAGGGCTCTTCTCCAGCAACGTCAGGGTTACATTTTTGTAGGGTAAGGTGTGACGCTTTACCATCGGGTTGCGGCGCCTTTAGAGTCTGCATGTTTTTGTTATTTCCATCATGTTGCGATTTTGCAGTTCCAATGCTAGGAAATGTGGATCCGTACGCAAAGCAGATCCCACTTCTGATGTCGGAGAAGGCTCATTAGTTTCCATGTTCAAGTTCTATTTCGCAGCAAGTTCTGTTCGTCTCGGTGTCGCAACATTCACTAAACTCGCCGCGCACATTCTAAGCTATCTCACAATTTTGATAAATCATAATGCCATCTCTTTTCTACGCTGGGGTCGAGGGTGAACAATTCGGCTAGAAGGATTAGTGTTTTGTGGGGGTAGCGTCGCAAGATGAGTAAAACATTTTCCTTTTAAAATAATTCACTTTTTGAATTCACTTTATTTTTCACTTTGAAAATATGTACTTGCCATGCGCTTGGCAGAAGTTTTGCATATGGAGCTGAAAAAAATCACTAAATGTGGCCAGGGTGACCAGCACAAGGGAAAGCTAGATCAGTGTGACTGCGCGTAACATAAGGTCACACGCACAATATACCAACTTTGTCGCTATGGATAGCAATTCGATATGTGTCAACTGGATTATGCGGTTACATCTGCATTATCCGCCATCAACAAATTATATCTCTATCTCTTATAGTCTCTGAGATCTAGGTGTTCGTACAGACAGACGGACAAACGGACATGGCTATATACTTTATAGGGTCAGAAATGCCTCTTTCTGCCTGTTAAATAAATTTCCTGCCGGCACAAAGTTATAATACCCTTCTACCCCAAGATTTCAAAACGTTTTAAGTTTCTTTCGATTTAGAAAACGAGCAAGTATGTCTTGCCGTCCGTCACAATTAGTTATCGCCTAATAAAAAATCAAGTTAAAATACTTGTATAATGAATCGGATAACATTACTTTGGTTAAAGTTGCGGAAATATATGTTTATTAATTAAATATACATAATTGGAATCACCGAAACGAAATCGGTTAAAAGGGTGGGAACCAACTTTTTTTTTTTTAATTTCATCTTATTAACTTAATAACTTAATCTTATTAAGGTAATATAAAAATTATTTATACCCTTTCAGTGTGGATATGCGCGCTGGTATATCGAAGGCACCGAAGCGGTGGTCTGATGAAGCAGTCTTCGCGAACAGAGCATTCTTTATTTTTGAAAACGAACCTGGAAAGCTGTCCGTGGACAAAATACAAGCAAGTGACTCTGGCGTGTATAGATGTAGAGTGGATTTTTTGAAGGCACAAACTTATAATAGACGAATAAGGCTAGATGTCATAAGTAAGTGACGAATGTGTAAATTACTATTAATATTGACGGCATTGCTGTAATATTTTATTATTGACCTATAAACCTATAGCAGTAGACCTATGTAGTATTATTGAAGTTGGTCTAACAAATTTATAAACACGACCACTATGAATTATTAATTATGAGAACACTAAAAACCAAAACCGTTCAGTGTAAAAAATCACAAAAATATATACGAGCTGTAAGTTATCGGACTTACTACGTGAAGGCGCAAAATTCCCAAATGTTGTTCCTTTTCCCATTGAATTAAAAATACACGCGTTTAAATTATCAATATACGAGTATGTATCTATATTTGTACTTCGGATTATTATTATAAAATCGCACACCTTGGGGGTAGGTTTGTGATGGTAGAGAGATCGAAAGTGAAAACGCCGATGGCATTTTAGCTAGCGCCGAGCTTTTTGAAAACGTTGTTTCTGTCATGATGCAATTATAGAAGATAGTCTCGTCCATGATACAATAATACAAGGTAGTCCCGTCGGCAAAAGCTGTCCCTCTATAATCACTGACGAAAGCTTTTGCCGACGGGACCATAATAAAATTATAGAAGGTAGTCTCGTCGGCAAAAGCTTTCGTTAGTGCGTGTTCGTTTTTCGACGCAAGAGGTTGTCTGCGGACGATTTTTTTTTTAAATTAACCCTTATACAGAAACACAGAGAGACATATCCAGAAAAGCCTGATTGGCTAGGCTGATTGTCCGGACGTCATTGGGGACATGGCTGCATTTGCCCGCCGTCGGCAAAAAAATGACTTTAGAGGTCCTCCAAAGAGTAGGGATATAACACCAAATGAGACACGCCGAATAAATCTCCGATAGCTATGGAACAATCCGAGTTTTGGGGGTTTTTAGCAGTGCTGGCGATAGTACATCGAGACCGGGCGACCTGACCTTCGCAAATGAGTCGATACCTCACTTTATTTTGTTTGCAATAATTAGACCGGCAGGGGTTTCATGTCCAAGAGACTATGAAAGAGCTGCCAATCACTATCCTCTGTTTCGATACATTCCGGGAAGATTATTGCTCCTGTTCACACTCCGCCACTCGTCTTGAGCAGACTCGGACTTGAAGTCTGGTTAGACAGCAGCTTCCTCAGTATGGAAAAGTCATTAATATTGTCCAGGTCTGAGCAGAAGGCTCGCCATGAGCACCTTTTGGAGATACTTACTTACTTGTCCCAGTGCGCTCACGAAGCGATGAGAGTTCTGGGTTTCACCAGGGTGGCTTCAATCTTCTCGATGGTCTGTAGAGCCTGCAGGATTGGCGAAACACGGAAAGTACCCCTACTGCGAAGACGTTTACACTCGGCGGACCTAGAGTTAGTACCGAGACTGGAGAACTTTAACCAGTTCGTGTTACGAGGGTTTCTGAATGGATCAGCCGTTGAAAAGCTGATAAATAGATTTTTGAACTGAATGTACTACGATCAGAGAGAGTTTCTTTTCAGGATTCAGTGGCGATAGTTATGAAGTTACTGGTAGTTCATGATTTGGGATTGGATTGTTACAAGGAGTCAACATAAATAAACATAATATTGTGGATTCAGGTCGAAATTGTGGAATGATTCGCGCATTTTCAGTTTCAATCCCACTATTTTTTTGTTATCTATGAACTTGAGAAAATGGTCGCAAATAAAAAAATTAGGAAAAATTAACAAAAGAGCCGACTTCCATTAAACTTCTCCACATACATGTATGCAAATTAATTGTAGTAGCTGTATATGGTATTTTCGGCTTTGATTAAATGACTAACAAAAAAGTTTACAAGCGATTGCTTCATCGATCCAACAAAGAAAGAAAAAAAGAATCATCAAAGATGATTAAGGAAATTATAACGCCAGTGACAGTTATGGTTTGTCTCAGAAAGTCTGCAATACAACACAAAATAACAATAAATTTAATATGGTTAACAAAATGACGTTAGGAGAACCGGCCAAGAGGCATAGTCTTAAAAATATATTTTTAGTCCTTTCATATTTGTGGTCAAAGTTGGTTTGATGAAAACTATTCTGATTCTTCATTATGTTAAGGGTAAAGGATGTTTTTGCAGGCATAAATAATTCCGTAGGTTAGTCTATAAAATTAATTTTAGAGGAACCCCATTTTTAGACTCAAGATTAACGGTATTGATTGCGAAGGTTAGGTAATTAAATATGTAGTTAAAGAAATATTTCCAAATTTTTATTATCTTTCTATTTTGTTGTAACTACTTTTTTTAAATGAGAATAACTTGAATATTTATAAATACAAATTTGTCACTTATGAGGACCATTCTTGTTTCAGCGCCTCCGAAACAGATTCTTATACGGGATAGTGCTAATGTTGAACGGTCCACGGTGGTTGGCCCATATAGCGAAGGAGACATCATTACCTTGAAATGTCAAGTTGTTGGAGGTAAGAGTTTAAATAAGAATCAACATTTATAACTAAGATAGCTAACTGAGATAAAGCTCAATTTTTTATATCCGCTAACCATAATCAAAGTCTATAAAGGATATAGATATAATTTTTTTTGTCGAATTTTCACGTTTTCACGCAGATTGTGTTTGTTTTAAATTTTTTACTTCATAAATATCTGTAGTATTTATAATTCCAAATTTGTTTGCGATTACATTAAAAATGTCGAAGACATTAAAGAAAATCTTTTGTATGGAAAATGCTTACTGCAGTGGGGTTTTAGGTGCTTTGGCTGATAATCTTGTTTATTTCGTACTCTATGGTATATTTTGAATGTAGTACTGCATCAATATATTTAAAATATCCTTTGGTATATTTTTATTAATTTTGCGATATATTAATATCACAATATTTTGTTTTTATTGAAAATGGTAAGCGGGTGTTTGTGGTGGCGCAGATGTTCCCAAGATGTTTGCCTTTCCCCGTATAAAAAATTAACAAGTAAGAAAGCTACAGTCGAGTGTGCTCGACTATGAGATACCCGCTACCCATTTTTAATAAAGGTAAAATATTGCGGTATTATTTTCAAAATATATCGAAAATACTAAAAATATACCAAATGGTATGTTTGTTATATCGATATAGTACGCCATTCAAAATATACCATAGACGGCACAATGGACCAGATTATCGGCCAAAGCAAGTAAGAGCCCTAGTAAGTAGTCGTTTTTGCCCATACAAAAGTATTTCTTTAATAACTTCCACAATTTTTATCTGATCGCAACCAAATTTTCAGGAATCACAAATACTAGTGTTATTATTGTCTATACCAAAATTCGCAGCTCTAAAGTTACGTTATTGTTATTAGATTTTTTTGATTTGCGGGGGCGGAAGTGGGCGTGGCAAAAATTTGAAACAAACTTGATCTGCGTGCAAACATAACAAATGCTGACGAAAAAAATTAGAGCTCTATCTCTTATAGTCTCTGAGATCCAGATTTTCACACGGACAGACACACAGACGGACATGGCTAGATCGTCTCGGCTGTTGACGCTGATCAAGAATATATATACTTTATAGGGTCGGAGATGCCTCCTTCTACCTGTTACATACATTTCCTGCCGGCACAAAGTTATAATACCCTTCTACCCTATGGGTAGCGGGTATAAAAACACTCGCGTTTTCTATTTTATACATATATTTGAACTTTCGGTTTGTTAGTTACAAAAACGCGCAGAGACGGGGGTTATTGGGGGTGACCGCTTTAGAATAAGTGTAAGTCGACACTTGAGAGGCAAAATGCCGACGGCATTTAAGTTAGTAGTGATCTGCGGTGGAGAGTTGAGAGCACTGGATCTTGAGTGCTTTCTTACGCATGAGCGCATTGTGAGTGAGCGAAAAGCATTGAGTGCTTTTCGGTCGGCGGAGCGGAGAGTGTGCCACTCACCTACAATGCGCTCGCATCAACATTCTCCCCCCCTTGCAATATTCGGATTGCATCAGGCGCAAATGCCCGACAGACACCACCACAGAGTGGAATTCTGTGGCATGGGGAGTCCGCCTTGACTTGGGAGGATACCCGGCAGGACTATATCAGGATAGACGTATATAGAGTGGATCCGTCTTGAAGACGACCTCCCTGCTCAAGGGTGATGTCTTGGAGTGCAACGTCGCCGTGCAGACTCCTTCAGCGCCCACGCGAGTGTTGGAGAGGCCCAAGGCCACTGGCATCGACTCGCTGATACGGCTTACGGGACAACACGGATCCAAAAGCACTCGCGCTTCGAAGGCCGCCGTCCCCGTGTCTAGCCACACCGCCGCGGTGGGGATTATGCTCACTCCTTTGCACTGGAAAGTGCCGTTAGTGTTATGGCGGGTTGTTCTTCTCCGTCCTTGGTTGTTCTTCTCTGGAGGGTGCCGGTTGGTCGCGTCGGCCCCTAGGCTGGCGCGGGGTTGTGCCGGGAGTCACATACCCACCCTGCTGGGGGGTGTCACGGTGAGGCACGGAAACCCCGCGCGGAGTAACCAGTGTCATCGGTGCAGAGGAAGGGTCCGTCTTCTTCCGGGATCGTTCGACGGACGGTCGAGCTGAAAGAGGTAAGGGGTCCTGTCACGGGACCAATCGTATAGGTTCGTTCGACGGACAGTCGAGCCGAAGGTGTCGAAATATACTTCATGTGGGGTCCTATTACAGGATCGATTTTAGAGGTTCGGTCGACGGAGAGTCGTGTCGAAAGGTTCGAAACAGATTTTGAGTGGGGGTCTAACAAAGGTTCGCTTCTAGGGTGCGATGTCGTTCTAGAAGAAAAGCGTTCATGTCAACCCACGTTGGAATATCGCTTTTGTTTTGGATCGATTGTTCCCAGAGAGAAAGGGTCATTTTGGGGAGCCTCGAAGAACACGAGAAGATAAATTCTCGATGTTGATCAGGCACACTTGAATGGTACTCTGCAGCTCTTGGTTAGCCAATCACGACTCTTGCCCAATGGCGGGCAAATTAATCAAAGTTCTCAGCTGACTCTTCACGAGCAACCGTCTGAAAACTTTCGATAGTTTCGATAGATAGGTGCACGGAGGCAAACGACACCCGATGAGCATGAAGGTTGTACGGGTGAACGGGCGGGGTGAGCGCCTGGAATACACTGACTATTTGCTGAGCTGCACACTGTTCACGCATCTGAAGAAAGTATCAAAAAACAAAGAAAATAGGGAATTCGAAAAATTATTCTAAAAATAGCGGCAAGTTAAAGTAGTTCAAAACCACTAACTCGTTCCAAGCTGAAAACAATATCCGAATACGGACAGTTAATTATTGAATCACTACTAACTTAAAAAGGGTATCAACAAGTGATCAACACAGGGTAAAAAACGAAAGACCCCTTTGTTTACATTGTATAGACTTCTATGTTTCCATTGCTGTTGCAAGGAAACTATAGTTTCTAACTATAATTTAGCTATAGCTAAGACTCCATATAAGCGACAATACACTGGGATTAGCTGGCAATGTTTTCTTGTTTGTTTCGGCTATACAGCTATTTTGAAGCTAGTACTTAAGCGAGCATATTCCACATGAATAATGTTATCGCCCGGTCAACAAGAAACGCAACTGGTGGCACACGGATCATAATTGCTTTGCTTGTAAGTCTGGTATATGTTGTTCTCTATGGTATATCGTAAATGTAAAGAATATCGATATATACGAAATGAAGCTTTTGATATTTTTATACCCGCTACCCATAGCGTAGAAGGGTATTATAACTTTGTGCCGGCAGGAAATGTATGTAACAGGTAGAAGGAGGCATCTCCGACCCTATAAAGTATATATATTCTTGATCAGGATCAACAGCCAAGTCGATGTCCGTCTGTGTGTCTGTTCGTTTGTCCGTATGAAACACTGCATCTCAGAGACTATAAGAGATATAGCTATAATTTTTTTCGACAGCATTTGTTATGTCTGCACGCAGATGAAGTTAGTTTCAAAATTTTGCCACGCCCACTGTAAAGTTACGAAAGTCGAAAAAAAAGTTTATTGTTGGTGGGAGCAAAAAGGCCTTGAAGGCTGCTGTTGCGTAAATCAGACACGTCTGTTTCGTTTGATGGTTGCAAAAGAAGAGAGCGACAATTTATTGTTTGCCGGTTATTCCGACACTAGTAGTTACAGGAAAACAAAGATGAGCGAAAGCTTATAAGTAAACTTTGCAAAAGAACAATGTGCAAAAGAAGCGCGCAAGATTGAGACTAAAATGTAACTGCTCAGTTAGGCTGAGCAGGCTTACAGTGGGACAAGGCGCTTGATTTAACACCGGCCACCTTGGAATACCCGACGTGGGACTTCAAATTAATGGCAACCGTACTAATTTGTGGATTGGGCGCTTGAATGTCCCAGTGCCCGTTCTAATTTCGGCCACTCGTATTTGGCCGTCTGTTCCTCGGGTTAGGCCTGCGACCCTTCCAGTTATCCACCGCTGAGGTGGCGTGTTGTCCTCGTGAACCAGGACGAGGCATCCGACCTCCAAGCCGGGCTGTGCGGATTTGGAGGTTGTGGATGTAGTCCTTCGACCACGCGAGCCAAAACCGCTGTCTGAGCGTGGATAACATTTGCCACATTTCGCAAATACGTCAGCTCTTTGCTGGGCCTGTCTGGCACGGATCCTTGCGGCAGCGAACTTTTGGCTTGCCAGATTAGAAGATGGATCGGCGTTAGAGCCTTGCCATCGTTGGGATCGAAGCTGAGTGGAGTAAGAGGTCGCGAGTTGAGAATGGCCTCGACATCTGCCAGATGAGCTCAGCAACCAGTTCTAGATGAACAGCCTTTGATGCATACATACATTTTTAAAGGAGGCCGTCCCCGAACTCGCAAGGAAACATTTATAGGTCCGCAAAAATCAACGCCACAAATGTGAAATAGACGTGTGGCAATCAAGTTTAGTTGGTAACTGCCCCATTACTTGTTCCATTAGTTTTGGCTTGTATCGAAAACAAAGAATGCAACCACGAACTATTTGTGTTCATTCTCTTCGAGCATTAATCAGCCAAATTCTTTGCCTCAAGAGCGAAATCAAAGTTTTAACACCAGCATGACAGTTGGTCTGATGCAAGTCTCTTAAATACATTCTGATCAAGGGCGAATTCTTTGACATCAGGATCGGAAACTTGGCAATGAAAAATATGGATTCTTAGGCCACTCACACTGCTCTTCCATTAAGAATATTGGGCCTTCTAACCAAATCGAGTCGACTAATTCATCGATGTCACAACCACGAGAACAAATATCGGCAGGGTTTGACAGAGAAGGCACATGTCTCCATGTATCATCTTGTGTGAGGTCTCGTATACTGGATACACGATTTGCTACGAATGTTGCTAGCGAAGAAGGCGACATTCTAATCCCATGCAGTGTGATTTCTGAATCTCTCCAAAAATGGACACTCTCGATTCTGCATTTGCCAAGCATTGGCTTGACGTACGACCACAACTGCGCCAGTAAATACGCTGCACACAACTCAAGTCTTGGGATCGACTTGGTTTTTAAAGGCGCAACTTTTGCTTTCGATGTAAGCAATTCACATTTAACTTTAACATAAGCGTGGCTGGAAGCGTCTGCAAATCCATGAATTAGAATATTGGCTTTGCTGGTATTGGTGTATCGTGGAATGGATAGTTTGTCAAGGTTTAGTAGATTTTCTTTAAATCTCTCCCAACTCGTATGCATCTGCATAGGGATGGTTTCGTCCCATGTCAGATGATTTTGCCAGTGCTCTTGCAGTAAGATTCTGGCTTTGGCTTTGACTGATGGGGCTCAGCAAGCCAAGTGGGTCAAACATACAAGCTGTCACAGACAAAACGTTGCATTTTGTTGGGCTAAGATCGGTGAAGCTGGAGTCCAAGTGATATCGAAATATATCAGATTTTGGCGTCCACCGCATGCCCAATGTTTTGGTCGAATCTGTGTCGTTGAAACTGAGAACTTAATCAGTTTCATTCCCATTGATTAAAGTGGGGTGGTTGTAGTACCATTTGGCCAATTAAAGACCACCGAAGCTTAGGATATCTGACACTTGGACTCAAATCTTCTTTAGCGTGTCAGCATCGTCAGCTCCCGTAGGCATCGACTTAGAAGTCATTGCAGACGACTTTAGCTCCAAGAGGATCCGTTTCCTTATGGCGAACACCAAGTTCGTGAAGGCTTCGTATGGCCAGAAAAGTAGTAGACGCAGTGCCATAAGTAACTGTATTCAGTAGATAAATTTGAAGTTTTTTTTTTTCACACCAGACAATAAGTAGAAACATCCGATCCTTTGGAGACCAAGTTCTATATATTCTTTCGTGAAACTAACATACATTTCCTTTAACTTTGCGTTTCTTGAAACCTTACGTTCAAGTGAAAGAAAACGACGTTTTGCCGTTTCGAAGGACGAACCAAGTATTTTCGGGTCAGATTTAAAAGGAGGACTAACTTCTAATCGCCCTGTCGATAGAGTTGTCACTCGGTCAATAAAGTCCTGTTCGCAGGCTCTTTGCTCTGACGAATATTTAGCGACGTTCGATAAGTCTGGAACTTTTTGTAAGTCCCATAGCCTTTCTATCAGCGAGTCAAGTTTTAAATCTTCCGGCGAGTACGTCGTTGCACCACATAATGGGTTCTGACTCGGAATACCTTTGCAACGCCCTGACACAAACCACCCTACCAGAGTTTTTTGTAACAGAGGGCCACTATCGTTCAATTTAATTTGGCCTGTGCACAAGAGGTCGAAAAAGGAATCGGCTCCTAATAGCAAGTCGATTCTCTGCGGCTTGTAGAAGTAAGGATCAGCCAGTTCCACGTTAGCCGGTATTTGTAACTGCCTAACTGTAATATAGCTGACTGGCTGCTGGTTCGAAATTGATTTCAGCACCCAAAAATCGGCGTCAAACTGATGTTTGTTAACACGAGACGATATCGTTGTTGACACTTCATGTCGGGCTACCAAATTTGACGTTCCTATGGCCGTAACTGTCAGACACTTGTTGGCTCGCGACAGCCTTAGAGCTTGGGCAAATTTTTCAGTCATGAAATTGACCTGAGACCCAGAGCCCAACAAAGCCCTGGCCAACCAGAATTGACCGAATCTATCGCGAATTTTCACAATAGCGGTAGCCAGAATGACATGGTCAACTTCTGCTGTTAACTTGGCCACGTGCGCTGGATGTGACGATGCTTGGCCGCTCGAGCTAACAGGCTGTTGATGTTGACGCTGGCTCATACTCGTGGTCTGAGCCTGAGCTGACGCATCGAATCTATGCAGCAATGTATTGTGCGATTTAGAACACACTCTGCATTTTGAAGATGTGCAGGTGGATATTCTTTGCCCAGACTGCAAGCAGTTTATATAAGGGTTCTGGGTCTTGGCGAAACTCAATCATTCTGTAATCGGCAGTGCAGTAAATCCTTGGCAACTGTTTATAAAATGATTCGCATTACAGAACTGACAACTAGGGTTGCTGGACTTAGACGCTGAATACGAAGCTTTGGTAGTCCGTTTGGGACTCGATTTTGGCTTCGGGCTCGTTCTATATTTCGAGTTTTCCTCAGCTGAAATATGCTGGTAGCGCCTATTCAAAACATCTACACAATCAGACCATTGTGGGGCCTGTTATAATCGAGCTGTTCTTCATACTTTGACTTGGTGGTATGGTCAACCTTTAGGTTTAGGTTTAGGTAGGACCGGCTGCCCCTGTACGGGGCAAAGCATAGACCAGTGGAGGTCCGTAGCTGTACCGGTAGCTTATCTACGTCTCAGAAATCGCGCAGTATGGATGCATTTTTGACAAAAGCCAGCAGCATCCTAGGAGGTAGCCGTGAGACGTCCCGAAGATCGTTGTGGCACGGCGAATTGAGGTATTTCAACCGGAGTCGGGATAACGCTGGGCATCTACAGAGAAGATGCTCAAGTGTTTCCTTAACCCCGGGTTCGTTGCATTTCCTGCACTGATCACTGTTCGTGATGCCCAGCTTTACAGCATGGACAGCTGACAGACAGTGACCAGTTAAAATGCCTAGCATTAGCCTGCAGTCTTTCTTTGAAAGCTTCATGACGAATTTGGTTGTTTTTGTTAGTAGAGGCACACATCAGCCTTGCAGTTTTGCACGAGTTGGCATTACGCCAGCTCGCGTCCCACTGAAGTCTAGAGCGCACCTCAATTTCACTGCCTAGAGTTCGCAGGGATATCGGAACATTGCACATGTTACCGACATCGAGCCCCACTCCCTCTTTGGCGAGAGTGTCTGCGATCTCGTTGCCATCGATGCCCTGGTGACTTGGGGTCCAATAGATACGCACGACCGCAGATGCGTTCAGCGACTCTATTTGCTCTTCTGCTGTCCAGGACAACTTTGGACTTGACCACATCAGAGTATATTGATCTTATTGCAGCCTGGCTGTCAACAAAGATGTTAATAGAGGTGTGATTACGCTGTAAACCCCGAGCCAATTCGGCAGCCTTGCCAATGGCAAAAACTTCCGCCTGGAAGATGCTGCAATGGTCTGGGAGTTTATAGGATTGTTTGGAGACCGGGTCTGGACAGTATACGGCCGCTCCGACACCATCATCCATCTTCGACCCGTCGGTGAAGAGGTTGAGGGCTTCGGGAATGCATAACCCTTCCCGCCAGCAGTCCGGTTCCAAGAATATTGTTTTAATATGGTCGGTACTGGTAAGGGGGATGTATAGTCCAAGTCTCTACTAGTCTCCCAATGGCGCTGTGACCATAGCCTAACAAACCCAGATTGCCTGTTGCGGCAATCCTTAAGGACGATTTTGCGGCTATGGATTGCGCGTATAGGTTTAATGGTTCGACACCAGCTATTACCTCGAGGGCTTTAGTTGGCGTCGACCTGAGAGCGCCTGTGATACACAGTAGCGCTTGACGCTGTGTCCTTTCCATGATGGATAGGTACGTCCTTTTTTCAGTGGCCTGCCACCACACTAGAACACCGTAGGTGAGGATAGG
Organism: Drosophila sulfurigaster albostrigata; assembly: GCF_023558435.1. Lineage (NCBI taxonomy): Eukaryota > Metazoa > Arthropoda > Insecta > Diptera > Drosophilidae > Drosophila > Drosophila sulfurigaster. Next base: position 2,631,466 of record NC_084882.1, read on the forward strand.
GCGAACAACTGAGATGTATATCCACCGCATTAGATTAGGAGAGAGGCCCCAAGTGCAACTAAGCATCCTTTTCGCCATGTACAAGGCTCCGGTGGCCTTCTTCACCCTTTCTAATACATTGAGCTTCCATGTCAGTTTGCTGTCCAGGACCACACCTAGGTATTTTACTGCTAGGCTCGGCTTTAGCATAGTGCAGCCTATTTTTGGGGGGGACCACGCAGGTCTTCCCGCAAAGTAAGTTCCATTACGGAACTAAGGGTGGTTGGGCATTTCCCAGTTATCAAAATGCTTATGTCGTCAGCATAGGCAATTAACTTGGGGGCCCGTCTAGTAAATTTTAGAAGTAGGCTATTTACGACCAAATTCCAAAGGAGAGGCGAGAGAACCCCACCCTGGGGAGTGCCACCTCGCACTACCTTTGTAATGGCCGCATCGCCCCACGTAGCCACCACCCGCCTGTCACAAAGAAGGCGGTTGACCCACCTGTGGATCGCTGGTGCCGTGTTAACTGAGGTAAGGCCCTTCATAATAGCATCAGTGGTGACGTTATTGAAGGCGCCTGAAATGTCAAGAAATGCACCCAAGGCATATTCTTTATAGTGGTCTGCTTTTTCGATGGAGGCTACTAGAGCATGGAGAGCAGTCTCAATGGACTTGCCCTTTGTATACGCATGCTGATTTGGGGACAACAGATGCATTGAGTTGCTTCTGATGTGCAAATCAAGTAGTTTTTCCAATGTTTTTAGCAGGAAAGAGGTTAGTCTGATAGGCCGGAAGTCATTTGGGACCACATGACTGCATTTGCCCGCCTTGGGCAGGAAAATGACTTTTGAGGTCCTCCAAAGAGTGGGGATATGACCCCATGCGAGGCACGCCGAATAGATACCCGATAGCCACGGAACAATCGTGGGCTTGCTGGCTTCCAGCATTGCTGGCGAAAGTCCATCGAGACCGGGCGACCTGACCTTCGCAAAGGAGTTGATAGCCCAAATTATTTTGTTATCTGTAATTAGACCGGCAGGGGGTCTCATAACTGGGAGACTAGGAAAGAGCTGCCAGTCACTGTTTTCTATTCCAATACATCCCGGGAAATGAGTTGAGAGCAGTGCTTCAAGAGTTTCAGCACTGCTCTCCGTCCACGCTCCATCGCCCGACTTGAGAAGACTAGGACTGGAAGCCTGCTTGGACAGCAGCTTCCCCAGTCTGGAGGTGTCTTTATCCAGGTCTGAGCAAAAGGTTCTCCATGAAGACCTTTTGGATGATCGGATCATCTTCTTGTACGACTTCAGGAGAGACCTAAACTCGTCCCAGACATATTCGTTATCCGCCTTCTTAGCAAGTTGAAACATGCTAGTAAGCTCCCCACGTAGCGATGAGAGATCTGGGTTCCACCAGGGTGGCTTCGATCTTCTCGTCGGTCTTGAGAGCCTACAAGATTGGCGAAACGCTGAAAGTAGTCCTGCTGAGAGGACATTGACAGTAGTTTCTAGGTCCTGTACCGAGTTGATGTTACCCGGCGGACCAAGAGACTTGGAAACAAGGCTAGAGAATTTCGCCCAGTTCGTGTTACGGGGATTTCTGAACGGCTGAGCCGCAGGTACCCTGTTAAAAGGAATGGTAAATTGAATGTACTTATGGTCCGAGAAGGAGGGTCTTTCCAGGATCCTCCACTCTTCTACATTGGTACACTCAGTTGCAATCGTTAAGTCCAGCACATTACTGGAGGTGGGACCTACATAGGTAGATGCCTCACCTCTGTTGGCTAGTCTAAGCTTATGGTTAAGGATAAAATCAAGAACTGACTCACCCCTGTCGTTGATGTCGGGACTTCCCCAGACGCTATGGTGGGCGTTGGCGTCCGTTCCGATTATAATATGCTTATTGGAGGAGCAGACCATGTCCACCAGCCTCCGCAGCTCGTCAGGTGGAGCCGGCTTGTCGTGGGCCATATAACAGGATGCCAGCAGCAAACATCCTTCACGGCTCTCCAGCACCACCACGGTTAGATTGTCATTGCTGTAATTAGGTAGTAGATGAGCTTTTAGCCCCTTCTTTACAAGGATGGCAGTTCTCGATCTACTTACCAATGTCGGGACGTATAAATCATAGTTAGGCGACGTCAGCCCAGCCACCGTGTTGCCCGACGCTATCCACGGTTCTTGGACCAAAGCCGCGTAGGCGGACACTTCCTCCATGGCAAGGAGTAGCTCCGCCGAAGCCGTTTTGGATTTATGGAGGTTGAGTTGCAGCACACTCATTAGAGGTTAGCAAACTCGCGGGGGGGCCCGTCTGCATGGACAGTTCCTCCCCCACCTCCTCCGTCTTGTCAGTCAGGCTGAGGTTCTGGGTGGCGTCGGTCACGCTCTCAAGACCGAGATCTGCATCAACCTCCCCTGACCTCAGCGTGTGTGTGTCCTGGTCGTTGGGATGACGTTTTTTGAGGCGAAGGTACACGCTCCCTAAGCCCCACGCCATCTTCCCATTGCGCTTGTATAGCAGATCCTCGGCCTCCTTGTTGATCTGATTGATCACCTGCTGCCCACCACTGGGTAAAGGTTCATCAACCTTCAGCACGAACCAATCACTCGTCGGTATGGCCGGGTTCTGCTTTTTAAGCAGCTGAAGCGCCCGCTCGCCCTGAACAACTATTGGGAAAAGGACTTTCGCCTTCGGCATGGACGGAATATTATTCCTGTCCACCACGTCCAGCTTGGCCCCCTCCCACAGCCCGTCCAGTTTGGGTACGGTCGCTTGCAGCCACTGCAATGTTGGGTCGTCCTTGCATGTCAGGATCTTGACACCATTCAGCCAGCCAGTGCCTTCGAATGTAGGCATTGGACTGTCTGGGACATTCTCCATCCTGACAAACAGTGCGTCGACCAGCTTACTATGGGTCAACCGCCACCGCTCTGCAGATATTTTCCCGTTAGGGTCCCCTCTGTCTATGAGAGCAACGGCGAGATGCCGCCTGGCAGTTTCAGCAACCGTTGCTCTCTGTTTCGTCTTGTTCGAGTCCGTGTTGGTGGAGCCAGGTGCTCGCAGCCTCTTGCTCACTGGGGCCCCTTGCTTGGGACTCTCAGCGGACCGTTGGCGCTTGCTTGCCATGGACTCCACCTTGTTGTTGGCATTGCCGGTAGAACCGGTCTGCACTTTAGTGTCTTTTGGAAGGGGGCTAAGTTGGTTTTCCCGCATCCACGTGTTGGCTCAGGCAAGCCTCTCCTGGTCCTTGACGGACAGGTTAGCTACGCCACTAAGCCTTGCGTGAATACGGGTCGCCGCCTTATTTTTGGCCTTCTCCTTCAGCCCCCCCGTGCCCCGCTGCGCAACCTTGGAGGTGCTGGCGATAGGCAGGGGTGACTGAAGAGGAAGACGTTCCCCCTCCACCGTAGAAGTTGGCGCAGCGCTCTTTTGGTCCGTGTCGGTTAAGACCACAGCACCCGCGCGCACCAACCTCGAATTTTTGGTGGCAGTGTTGTTACAACTGATACGGCCTGCTCCCGCCGCCTCAGAGGTGTGACCGCTGGCGACACGCAGAGAGGATCTCTCCCCCCCCTTGCCCGCCGATGGTAGCAGTCACGCCTTCCACCGACGTTTGGGCTGACATCCCAGCCCGGGTTGAATTGTTTAATAAGTCCATTCTGAGACCATTGTTGGCTAATTTTGTTCTTGGGAGCCCCCCATAGCGTTTTCAGTCTGACCGCCAGACACCTCGTACCATAGATTCTGCTACTTATCTTCAGGCAGATGCCCGAAAGATAAGGAACAGAGTCCTCAGCTAGGATCTGCAGTTCCTGAAATATCGACGTATAGTAGAGATCTGCTACCCGTTGACAATGAGGTAATACAGATCCTACCCAGCCAGCACCTTCGGGGAGGGTCCAGCAGAGGATTTTTGCCAGCCATGGTCAACCTTTGATAATACAATGTGTATGAGAATCGCGTTGGTGATGTCTCGTTCATCTCCTAGTGACAACAAATTTTCAAAAATTGCCGACACAGTATCTATGATGGTCCTCAACCCAGATGACGAAGGTTTATTCATAGGCGAGATATGAAACAATTGTGCGATTGTTTCGAAGAATATAAGACATTTGTTGTCGTATACACGCCTCAAGTTTTTCCTTTGGGTAATTTACACCCGAAACTTGGAACGCCTTTATTGTTTCTAATGCCTCATCAGACAGACATGAGATCAAGTGATTAAACTTTTCAATATTTGATAGTGACCGGTCAGAATCTACAAGACTTTCGAAAAGGCTTATGAACTGCTTGTATTCGGAGTGCTTACCATTGAGACCTATACGATGCTGGCGGAGCCACTCGGTCCGAGTCGGGCTCCTTCAAACTAATAAGATACAACGACATAGTCTTAATGCATAATTCTGCTAAGGAAGCACGGCTAGAATTATCCGGGTCAATGCAATCAATTTCAGATTGTAACTCCTTGGCATCTGCTATGTATTTATTTAGTATACCCAAACGACATTGGATCTCAATATTGTTGATGGAAGCTGTTTCATTTAACACTGTTAATCTAAGCCTCTCAATACTTTCTTCTAGCTTTGCTAATCTAGAAAATAACAGCGTTTCATTTAATTCAATTTTCCCTTTATCTTTCGACATTGCGACTTGGTTTATTTTGCAGGGTTATGCAAATTAAGCAAAGAGAAAACACACTCTATTAGTAAGAGAAACACCAATGCAAGAACTCTAGAGAATGTTTCTAATGTCAAACTCAACAGTGAGCGTAGCTTCAATATTAGTTAGAGCGGCGCCGAACAAGCAAAGCACGAGCGAGAACGATCGAACACAGCGAGAGCGATGATGATCGAACAAAGCGAGAGCGAAAATTATTAAACAAGCGAGAGCGAAGATGATCGAACAAAGCGAGAGGGAAATTTATTAAGCAAGCGAGAGCGAAGATTACCAAATAAAGAGAGAGCGAAAAATAACCGAAATTATGCGCGGGTGCTATTATTGTAACTCAATGCAATGTAAAGAACCTGAAAGCATAATCATAAAGTTGCGACAGGGGGTTTGAATGTTTTTGGCACTTGGATTTCACGTATGTATGTTGCATCAATTATTCATTCCAAATTCAATAATCAGTGTCAGGCAACTGGATTCTTGTTCAATACAAGATATAACGGTGTGAGCTGGGAACAATCACAATGAATGTTACCAGGACCAAAGTTATTAACAAAGTTTTCCAGTTGTTGGCACTGTTACCTGTTCATCAGAAGAGCTGTTGACTTCTGATTGATCCATAAATCCAAAGGCCAGCAACGAAACAACGCAAACGTATGTGTTTAATTATACGCACTCAGCTGCCAACTAGGTTTGAAATTAATTAAACTTTTCAATTACAATAATTTATTGTTCTATGTGTTAAATTAATAAATCGACAAAATTCTTTTTTGTAGTCCCTGCTCGGGCGCCATGTAAAATTACGAAAGTCGAAAAAAAGTTTATTGTTGGTAGGAGCAAAAAATAAAGAACACCTTGAAGGCTGCTGTTGCGTAGATCAGACACGTCTGTTTCGTTTGATGGTTGCAAAAGGAGAGAGTGACAATTTATTGTTTGGCGGTTATTCCGACACTAGTAGTTACACAAAAACAAAGATGAGCGAAAGCTTATAAGTAAACTGTAACAATGTGCAAAAGAAGAGCGCAAGATTGAGACTAAAATGTAACTGCTTAGTTAGGCTGAGTAGGCTTACAGTGGGACAAGGCGCTTGATTTAACACCCACTTCTGCCCCCGTAAATCAAAAAATTCAAATAACAAGCGTAATTTTAAGCGTAATTTTAAAGTTGCAAATTTTGTCATATACAATAATAACAACAGTAGTTGTTATTCCTGAAAATTTGGTTGCGATAAGATAAAAATTTTTGAAGTTATTTTGTATGGGCAAAAACGTCTACTTACTAAGGCTCTTAGTTGCTTTGGCCGACAGTCTGGTACATTGTGCCGAATATGGTATATTTTGAATGATGTACTATATCGATATACAAAACATACAATTTGGTATATTTTTAGTATTTGTGTAGTATTTTGAAAATAATACCGCAACTTTTTGCCTTTATTAAAAATGGGTGGCGGGTATCTCACAGTCGAGCACACTCGACTGTAACTTTCTTACTTGTTTTTACTATTATTTGGTATATTATAACCAGCATTGCATTGTTTATATTGAAATTGAGTAGAGGATATCTCAAGAGCTATCTTACTTGTTTTCTATTAAAATCTATCTTTATGTTCAGGTTACCCCACACCATCAGTTACCTGGAGTCGGGATGGGATAGAAATACCTAGTCAAATTACGTATTTATCAGGAGGAAAAGTACTTCAAAGCGAATTATCTCTCGGACCACTACAAAGAAACGATCTCAACTCAAGGCTTGTTTGTAAAGCGTTAAACCATCCTAAAGCCTCTTCTGTTGAAGCTGTTGTTCAAATTGATATGAATTGTAAGTAAGACATACGGTCTCAGCTTTTATTCATTTAATTTTAGTTATAACTTTTAATTATTATTCCATTAAATATGGATTAAATGGAACATACCAAGTCTGTTTTAAATTTTCGTAATTTTTAACTCGTAAAATTTCGGTAAAAGATACGCCCCACCGGGATTTTAGTTTTTAGGTGCTCTGGTTTTCAAAAGTTTTGGCTAACGTTTTGCTATTGTTTCATTCTTTGCTGCTGAAACAGCTGACTTGTGTGTTCAGTCAGAAGTAAAAAACGCCAAAAAAAAAAACCTTTAGTATTTTTAATTTCTTTCGAGGATAGTTCTCACATAAAGATAATTTCATCCAGCATAGATGATTTATGTTTTCCTCTAAAAGAAATATTTTTGTTTTTTCTTCTTTTTACAAATGCTTTCCTCTAAAAGAAATATATTTATTTTTTCTTCTTTTTACAAATGAAATTTTGTAACTTACATTTTAAAAAATCAGTTAAACGGCAATCAGATGTTTCCCACAAAAAAAGGGATTTCACATTTTTAACCGATTTCATTTCGGTGATTTACTACTTTTTTTTAGCATTTAAGTAATTAAATTAAGCAGATTATTTATTTAAAAAAATATTTTACCCAACTTAAATAAAAATAATGCCCTACGTTTCATCATACAACCCATTTCATTCCACCAGAAGTATGGCAGCTTAGGCGATAACTCATGGTATCAGATTTATAGACCGCTCACGAAAACGAAAATTGTTGTTGCCGACCAGTGTTGCCAGAGTCACTTTTTTTCCCGTCAAAACTGGCTATTTTCAAATACCATTTACTTGAAAAGTTTGCAAACAGCGGGCAGCGGGAATTCTGGCTTTTTTTTAACTTAAATACTTTTTTTTGATTTTTTTTCTATTTGTCCAAAATTATGGGACAATATTTGCTGTAGCTGTTCTGTCGATGCTTGCCAACATTTTTAGTGACAAATCAATAGTATAGTGTTGTTAAGCAATCTCAAAGAACACGCCAATTCTTATCGTAGCGTCACTAAAGGCGAAAGTGAATTTATTTATTTGGACGTTGACGTACTAACGGCAGTACCATCAAGTGGCCCAGCGATACCAAGAACGGGCTTGTTGACGCGCGGACAAAACAAAATAAATTTGTGAACAGCATGCATTAAACGAAAACCGCGAAAGACGCTGGACAGCTAATTAAATTAAATTAAAAATATGTTAGAATATATGTAGAATAAGATAAATAACAATTAAATACTCAATAAATAAGCTAATAATAAGGTTTTAAGCATAGGAATAGATTTACTAGAGCAAACTACGTTATTGAGATTATTATAGTTCACACACAGAATACGGAAGGGATTATGGCAAGCAAAGTTAGTAGATCTACGTGAAATGAGAAGAGGAAGAAAATTCCTAGTGATCCTGACCGGAACTGCAAAACTAATTTGACTTAACAGCTCCAAAGAGTCTATTTCACCATTAATTAGTCTCTGTATAAAAACAACACCTTGCATAGTTCTGCGGTCAGAAAGAGAAGGAAGGTTTAGTAATAAAAGTCTACTGCGATATGGTGGTAATCTAATATTAGGATTCCAATTTAAACTACGAAGAGCAAATAATAAGAATTGTTTCTGCACCGATTCAATCCTATCTTGATAAACCCTATACTGGGGATTCCAGACAAGAGATCCGTACTCAAGGATAGGACGAACCAGTGAGACGTACAAAGTCTTAGTGATGTAGGGATCATTGAACTCTTTCGACCAGCGTTTTATAAATCCCAAAACACCCATGGCCCTATTTACAGCAGATAGAATATGTTTATCGAATTTTAGTTTTGCATCAAGCAGTGTGTTTTGATTGTTTTAAAAAAAAGTCAAAAGACTTTAAACAAAAATATCGGACGACACGGAAGACAGTTACTGCAAATGTACTATCACCGTAAAACTCTCTGATTTGCGCGCCTATGTTTTGACCAAAAAGCATAAAAGTACTAGAGGCGGCTTTATGCAAACAAACCAAATAGATTTTGTAGCTTTGACGGTCAAGACGATGAAGCAAGAAGCAGTGCTATGTCTTTTTGTGTTGTTGGCTCATTTGGATCATTTAGGAAACCTAGTAGTTAAATACTTTGAAGACGACAGCGCTATTCGTTGTTTTCTACTTAAAATGAAAATACAGACTTGACAAATGCTGATATAGATATTCCTTCCTAATAAATTCCTAAAAATGATAGGAGCTGGATGAATAAATGACAATAAAAATGAGGAGAATGAGGATAGTTTTAATGAAATTCTCCAAATATTTTGAATATTATAGCAGCTGCTGTACAAATTCTATGCATATGTTTTAATATAACCGATTTTGTGGGCTCACCCTGTGACTATCAGAAAAATATAGAGAATCCAATGAATTTAAAAATCAGCTTTTTTGATAACTTTTTTTCTAGTTATTCAGCTTTTTTGCATCGTTCTTCCCGTCAAAAACAGCTTTTTTTCTCAACAAACTTTGGCAACACTGTTGCCGACTGTCAGAAATAATTACATCCTTGCTCGTTTTGCAAATCGTATGAAACTTGTGAAAGTCAAATGGGGCATCAATTTTATTAGTTTTTAAAACGAAAACAAAAAGTGAACAACGGAGCACGCCTGAAAGTGACTGATTGCATCACACTTCTTATCGACAGCAATTTATGTTTGAACGATTTACACAACCCACGATAAAAATGAACATTTTTCGATATTTGAGTGAGCGTAAAATACTTATATCTTATTAATTATTTAATTTTTTCAATATATTATTAAATTAAATTATTTGAATTTGTTCGACTGTGATTTTGTGGCGCAGAATTTTCCAAACCCCCTTTTTATTGCACAAATTAAATGAATATAAGAGCTGCATATTGTTATGTTTAAAGTAATTGGATTATTTAAAACTTAGAAATTTAAATCACAGCAGAAGTTTGTGATTACCGTTTGGGTTGTCTCCTGGGTTGTCGCGCCATTCAAAATTTCTCACTCAATTCAAGACACTAAACAAAAGTCAGCGTTTAATAAAATGAGCATGTGTTGACGAAAGCTTAATTCTGTTCAATTTAAGTTGCTCGTGTTTTAGTAAACGATATGCAATATGCAATTTATAAAAATTTGATGTTAACAAATGAAGAATATATCAACGTGTTAAATTACGTAACAGAAGTCATTCATATTAATTTTGAAGAGCATTTTTAAAAACTTATATTTTCAACAAAAAAAGTAATAAGTACATAGAAATTTCAACTGAACGCTTATCCCTCCCTCATGTTTTTACTATCTGTTTATAATACTAACAAAAAAGAATGGGCAACGGTAAATTTTGTGGTGTAGCCGCTCTGATGCAAAACAGCTGCGCAGAATGTGAACAATATTTTACTACCAAGTTATCAATAAATAAGCGATCAAAATCGTCAAACAATTGAAACAGAATGATTTTTAAAAATCAGTACATAGCACAGTGGGCGATTTGGTCTCGCTAGCGGCATTTAATTCAAATTTTCAAATTTAAATAACCGTTAATATTTTTTCACATATCGATAGCAGATGCTTTGATTAGATTTTTAAAAGCTTTTTAAAAGGTCTACGATCAGCTGTGCACGGTCAAAACACCATATGATTTTGCAAAAAGCTTTACACAATTTTCCTCTTTGCGCGCATTGAATTTGAGTTCCTCGGAAATTTACAATTTTTAGTGAATTTGTTAGAAGTTTGGTTTTTTATTATATTCAAGGTATGTATTTTAAAAAAAATCAATGTTTGTGACCGGTCTATAAATGTGTAGCTCATAAAACGTAGTGGTAATTCAGTGTATTAACAACTAGCCCAGATTAGCATACACCTGTCTTTCGTGGAGTAGAACTTACCTGATTCAAGTGGATTCAGCCTAACTCTTTTATTAGCCGAAAGTGTGAAATGTGTAATATCAACTGCTATTAGCAGGTAATAGCAAACTATGGTACTTCTATGGTGCCTTCAAACTTTGGTACTTTTTAGGCACAGTGTTAGTACCAAAAAGGGATCTTTTTTAGTATGACACTCAGAAGTCATCCCATTTTTTCCCATCATCCCATCATTTTTTAGATAAAGTTTATATATGAAATATGTTAATTGAAGTTCAAATAAAATAAAAGTACAACAAAATTTTAAATAAAAAAAAAAAAATTTTTAAAAAAAAAAAAAAAAAAAAAAAAAAAAAAAAAATGTTAACTTAAAAAATTCTATGATTTTTCTTTAATCAGTAAAAAAAAACCGACTAAAGACATTTAGAAGAAAAATATCGCGTGACAACCCAAAAAATGTGTTTGACATTATTTATTATCAATATTTTCAAATTGTTTTCAACATAGAGCAAAAGTAAGATTTGCACTGAATGAAAAAGAACCAAAGCACACTGGTCCCAATGCCCAATATTTTGGCATAAACTAGATAAATAAAGCTACAGACTTGAAACTTGGCATACTATATAGTTATTTCCATATATATGCCTTCCTAAAATTTACATCTATGAAAATTGGACCAATATATCCAATACATTTTAAATATATATAAAATAACTTTAGTAAATATAAGCTATTCCCTCCCGCCCTACCAATCTTCAACTTCCAAACTAAATACTGCATCTTGAACAATTATAATACATTTACTTAATCAATTTTTAATCACTTTTAACATATAAATCAAATGAATAATAATCTAAATAATCAATAACTTCTAATGGGTAACTGCTGCGTTTTTTGTTTTTATGTACTCTGTCCTTGATGTGGATGCTGGAAACCATCGGATCTGATGATTCAAGTGCTCTACAAAAAAGTCAGTCATGGTGTATAAGCGACTATTTTGTCTTGCAGGCGAACGTCTATCATTTTTATAAATTTTGTTCCGAGCTTCGGATGCATTTTCGCCTAGGCAACCAAGTGGAAAGGCCGATGCGGTAATGATCTGGGCTCCATGAGCTAGTACTTTATGTGCAGTAGCTGACATTGGGTACCACCGATATTTGCCTATATATAAAAATGCAGTTTTTGCGCAGGAACTTTTAATTTTTAAAGCTTCTATTTCAAAGTTGCTTAAAATTGCTATTAAAATAAAATATAAATTTTTCAAAATCTTCTGGTCGAACCCAAGAGCATTTTCAGTATGAAAAAATGCTCTCCTCGCTGTGTTCCCGTCGTTGGTACTGCCGCTTTCACTATTGGGGGGATTCTTTAATATGTATAATCTGATGGCTGAAATTTCGCTTGAAAACGTAATGCGCCTTATACCTTGGAACTATTCGAGAGCATTTTTTTATTCCAGCATCAACATAAGCAATAATACCCAAGAGTGCCTCAAGGCACTCATTATATAATTTGTATTATCTAAAAAACGAAACACTTTTTAATAATTTGAATTATATTTGTCAGTTCACAACAAAAATGTAAGCTTATGAGTGGAAGCTTTGAAAGCTCTCCGAAGCTTTGAGACGGGACTTTTTCCGTGTTGTTTACATGTATCATGCATTCGCGCGCAAAAATTGCTGTGTGATGCGTAGTGTGTTTGTGTTTATTAATAAAAGTGAAATAACTTCAAAATCAGCCAAATAAAAATTATTGTTCTTGAAGGTAAGATATTATATATCGATGAAAAGTTGCTGGATTTGTTCAATGATGTTGAAACGGACGAGGAACTCTTGGGTATCTCTAGTGATGACGATGAAGACAGCTTGGATTTAGTAGAAGCACTTAACGCGGCATTAGAGGACGCCGAAACTATTTAATTTATAGACAATAGCGGTGATAATGACAAAGAAAACGTACAGCCGCTGGAAAATTCCCAAAATCTGTAGTGGTCGCTTGGACCGCCAACATTTATTGGTTGGGCCTAAAAGTAGGCAAAGGTTTTTCTTGCCAAGTAGAAAAAAAAAATGCCAGCGCCACGGCATATGTATATGTATATATGTATATGTATATGTATATGTATTATTAACATATATATGTATATATGTTAATAATCCCATTTTTGTTAGTTAAATGTTAAATGTATAATAATTGTTTAATGTTAGTATAAACTTTTAGGATAATTGTATTTTGTTGGCATAAATTTATTAGCGCCATCTGTGTGTGGGGATTGGCAACATCGAAAAGATTTTTGCGATAGATGCATCTTGAGGCAGTGAATGTCAAAGAATGGGAAGTTAAGAATGCATCAAAGTTTAACGCCCTATTGACAAGCCAGTTTTTTTTGCTGATTCGTGTTGGTCATGCAATCTCGCAAAGTCATTTTTCTGAATTGGTCGTCGCATCAGAAAACAAAAACAACAATATTTATAAATTGAGAATTAAGTGCGACGGACGTTAACGTAACGACCCAACATAAATATTCAGTTAGCTAAAAAGTGCATAGTGCGAGTAAAGAAATTGTGTGAAAACACCCATTGTTCGGTCAGCAGGCGATAGCCAACAGGAGGAGGCAAAATTTGGAGTTTTATGGTGCCGTCCAGGCAGGGTAACTATTGCACACGGCGGATATGAACTTACATGTATTCATGATCTGATTTTTCTTTCAAAATCAGACGGCACGTAGTTCCATATTGTACTTTTGGATGTTGTTGGTGCTTACGAAGTTAAGCCACCAAGCAAAGCTCATCCACTCCGCTTCGACAGCCGGCAGAACAAAGCTTGTACTAAAGCTTTGAAAGCTTCTGCACGACTGCTGCGAAAGCTGCAGCAGATCAGCTGACAGCCGCAAGCGGGAGTCAGCACTGCAATTGGGCACCAATTTGGAGGAGCGATTTGCAGCGCTACCGCACCGCCGCCCCCGCAATTTGCATTGGGAGTTGTCCCTAAGAGGGAAAGCAAGGAGAACGGCAACATTACCCGAGATGTGGTATATGTGCAAGTGACCGTGCGACCACCAGAGGAAATGTGTCCGAAGATGATCGTGCCATAGATGATTGTGTTGTTCAATATATGTATTTCGACATTGTTCATTTTGGGCCTTCTGCCACTTAGTTAGTGCTTCTCTGTAATATATTTTGTTCATTTGAAGTCTTGTTTGCGTTCATACATATATGTTGAATGGAAGAAAAACTGTGATGTAAATTTACATATGATTTCGTTGTTTAATATACTATGTATCAAATGTAAATGAACTTCATTAGTTACCATAAGTCGTTCTACATATGTCTTGTTCGTAAATACTTTTGTTTTCTGTCATGAATTTGCAATTTTAGAATTACATTTATAATTGTTTACAAAGTAAACAATGGAACATCTGGCATAAAAGCTCAGATCAACCTTTGAGTAGAAAGCTTTTGGTTAGGGCTTTAAATTTTTTTGTTCCACAGCTGCAACCACAACAACACAACAACACACACACACACATATCACCGGCTGTGAAAGATCTTTCGTCGCTGGAGAATGCTGTAAGTGAGCTTTTTGTTTATATCTACGTAGCTTTTTTCCCATATTGTTCGCTACCGAGCTTTTTTTTGTGTATTGCATCTGTTGAATGCAAAAGTTAAAGACCAAACGAAGTTTATTTTTATTTGTTTTGCTGGCAGCTTCATTTCGCTGCGCCTGAGAAACCTTAAGTTTCTTAAGGCTGGGCTTTTGCCGATGGTCCATTACCATATAAAGATATGGATTCCTAATTAAATAGTTTTATAGTGCATAAAACTATCTATTAATTAGCGATCCATATGTAAATTACAATACGAAATATTGGCTAACTATTTCTATTAATCATATTTATTTCTATTTATTTAGTTTTTAAGTATTTATGAAATAGATTTAATTTAGCTTTAATATTTCAACGTCTTTTTTTTTTCATATTCCGTCCATGTTTTCTTTTGTTGCCTTATTTGCCTTTTCTTTATGTTTCTTAATTTAAATAAATTTGTTATAATGTTTAGTATGTGCGAGTAAGTTTTTCAAATTTGGAACCATGCAGCATTTGTATGGGGAGGGTTGAGTGACGAGGAGCTTCTCCAAGGGATCCTGTCATTTAAATTGATTTTTACATTGGCCTTGCAGGATCATGGTAGGGTGGGCGTCTGCACCAATGAGTGCAACGTAAAGGAGAAGTGCTCCAAGTCGAAGGTAGATCCCTAACTTGTCTTTCCTCCAGTTTTCTTCTAACTCTTTACCTCTTTTGTTTACTGTCCTTGTATGTCTTTTCCCCGTTTTCCCCCTCCCGTAAGTACGCGAATTTAATTAATAATGTAATTAATCTACGGAAGCACGTAGCGGAAAGGATTTTTTCTCTTTAGCCCACTCCCATCCGACCAGACAACAGCCGTAGCGATCGCGTACACCTTTCGTATCGTTACAAGTACACCAGCTTCTAAAACGAACAAGCTTCGTTACACGTTACAGTTTAATTATATTATTTGGCGCCCAAACGTGAGGCCAGGTTAGCGTAATTGTTTTATGGTACTGTTGTATGTTAGCTAGCCTGTCTTCGAAAAAAAAAAAAATAATAATATTTGAAATACCCTCCCATCTATCCTTTTTCACTCATTCCTATTCCTTGTTCCTTGTTGTGAATATCTTGAGCTTGGATGCCTGATGGTTGCAATCAAACTTTAGGCAAAGTGTGCAGAATGTTCATGACGAAAGCTGCAGTGTAACTTGTCTTCTTCAAACGAGCTGTATGGCGAAAACAAGAGAGAAAACATTGTCAGCGAACCAAAGTGTATTGGTGCTTATGTGGAGTCTTAGCTGGAGCCAAGTCTTCTTGCGGATAAAACTGCAACTTGCCGCTAGACAGAAACATAGCAATCAAAGTAAACAATGAAGTTCTTCCGCGTTTCGATTTTGTGTTGATCACAACACATAATCTTTCTGTATTTGGATATTGTTCCTAGATATTCGCTTGGAACAAGTAAGTGGTTTCGAACTATTTAACTTGCCGCTATGTCTGGAGCAATTTTTCAGATTCTCTATTTTCTTTGTTTTCAGTATCTACTTTCGACTATTAGTTAGCAACTCTTCCTTCGATAAGTGTTGCATGGTTCCAAATTTATTCATGTTATATTGGTATATTTTTTGTTCGAGTTTGAATTCAAGTACTGTTTATTTATTTAATATTGTTTTGTGTTTCATAAGTTATTTTTTTTTGTAAGCGATTTATAAATATTCAAGATGGCCAGACCCGTTAGTGAAAAGTCTAACCCGCTATATCAAAGAATGGCGGGAGAAACTTTCTGTTGTGTATGCTCAAAAGAAGTAGAGTATCCAGCTCAACTGCTAACAACCGGATGTAATCACTATTTCCACCATGTGTGCTTCAGTACTGCGACTGGAAATAGTAAAGTGTGTCCAATTTGTAAGACGGCGTTAAGCAAATCAACTTTGAGTCTGGCAGAAGAACTTAGTGCAGCTCAGAGTATAGGCATACAAACACGATCAAAGTCCAAGAGCAGGACAGTAGCGCAAGATCTGTTAGTCGCAGGTTCTAGCAATAGTATACAGACAGGTATACCAGAACCAGTACAGCAGAATTCGAACGATAACCCAGCATTGGTTGTCGGGCCAGCACCAGTTGTGCAACCAATGTTTAGTTTGCAGCAAAGTATTGCTGAGGCGGTGGCAGCCGCTCTGACGCAGCAGACGCATGTGTTGTCGAAAGCGATCGAAGATGGCTTCCACAGGTTGTCATTTAATTCAGTGGCTCAAGGTGGAAATGATCGAGTTTACTCTGCTCCTAGGCAATCGTCTCCAGCCAGGCAACAGCAGCATCAATCATTTGAGCAGCTGTTTGGAAGCTCTAACAGAGATGGGGTGGATAGACGAAATCCAGTGCCCGAGATGGTGGCGCCGCATGCAGAGTTTCGCGAGATGCACAACTTACGGCCTGATAGAATTAGTCAGACCATTTATAATTGGAAGGTACGCTTTTCTGGTCATTCGTCCATGACTGTAGAGGATTTTCTTTATCGCGTCGAAGCGCTAACAAATCAGACACTAGGTGGTGATTTTGAAATGCTAGCTCGGTATGCAAGCAATCTTTTTGAAGGTAGTGCAAGCGAGTGGTTTTGGAGGTATCACCGTAGTGTAACGCGTGTGCGGTGGATTGATTTGAGTATAGCGCTCAGAACGCAGTTTTCAGACGGACGAACGGACCTGGAAATTAGAACTGCTATCTCACATCGCAAACAAAAGCCAAATGAAACATTTGACAATTTTTATGAGGCGATTGTTAATCTGGCTGATAGGCTCGAACAGCCCATGTCTGAACAGGCATTGTTAGAGGTGCTGCGAGCCAATCTTTTAATCGAAGTCCAGCACGAGTTATTGTATGTCCCAATCAATAATGTAGTGCAATTGCGGCAATTCGTACGGAAGCGAGAGAGATTTTTGCTAAGTACGACAAGATCAATACCAGCTACACGACGTTTTGGTCCACGCCCGCAGATTAATGAAGTCTCAGTGCAGGCGGAATTGGCTACTGGCTCTGACAGGGAAGAGGATGAATCATTTGCTGTTGAGGCGGTGATTATATCCTGCTGGAATTGTCGAAAGCCAGGTCACCACTACCAAGACTGCAAAGCCGAGCGCACTGTGTTTTGCTATGGGTGTGGTGATGCTGATACGTACAGGCCATCTTGCAGAAAATGTATAAGTTCTGCGTCAAAAAACGGGTGGTCTCGTGCACCATTGACAGGTGCACGCAAACTAATATCGAAAGCGACCAATACGGAGTAGTTGATCGTGTAACGACTCCTGAAATTATCCCGGACTTTCTCCACATCCCAGCGATTCCCTTACACAAACGTGAACAGCAGACTTTGTCGAAAGTTCACGAACATGTAAAAGCACGGCCACGCGACCAAAAACGTAAAAAGACCTTTAGTAAGTTAAATAAAGATACTCGCAGAGCACTATTGGCATCTGTGGTAAATAGTTGTAAGGATTTGCGGCCATATGCTGATGTCATCATATTTGACAGAACCATGAGTGGTTTGATGGACACTGGTGCCTCTATAAGCTGCATTGGTGGCAGATTTGCGCAAGAATTGGCAGAAACGCACATTGGTTTTAAACCGATACGTGCAGCTGTACGAACTGCAGATGGCCAAAGCCAAAATATAGTAGGTCGAATTAACACGTCTATCTGTTTTCGTGGTGAATCAAAGAGAATATGGGTGTATATCGTACCGTCATTAACTCAAGAGTTATATTTAGGCATCGATTTTTGGCGAAGTTTTAATCTCTTGCCATTGTTTTTAATGAATAAAGCAAGTACACACAGGTTAGCAGCGTTAAATTTCGATGACCCATTACAAATACCTTTGACTGATTTGCAGCAAAAGGAATTAGTATCCACTATTAAGGTATTTCCGTCATTTGCTGAAAAAGGTTTAGGCAAGACGAACTGGCTTATGCACGACATAGAGGTGACCGAGTCGAAACCAATTAAACAGCGCCATTATGCAGTGTCACCGGCCATCGAAAAACTAATGTATGATGAGCTTGACAGAATGTTAGCACTTGGTGTGATTGAGGAATCCGAAAGTCCTTGGTCCTCTCCAGTTGTTATTGTACGCAAGCCAGGCAAGGTTCGCCTTTGTTTAGATAGTCGCAAGGTGAATGACATAACAGTCAAGAATGCGTATCCTATGCCTCTCATTGACGGCATCTTGAGTAGGTTGCCAAAGGCGAAATTTATCTCAAGTATCGACTTGAAGGATGCGTATTGGCAGATTCCGCTAACTCCAAGAGCGCGCGAGAAAACCGCATTTACAGTGCCGGGAAGACCACTATATCATTTTACGGTTATGCCGTTTGGGCTATCCAATGCTCCACAGACGATGTCGAAATTGATGGACAAAGTTATTCCACCAGATTTGAGAAATGAAATATTCATTTATCTAGACGATTTGCTGGTAATTTCGGAGTCATTTGACAAACACGTCTCAGTGTTGAGAGCTTTAGCCGATAGGTTAACTCAAGCCGGACTCACCATAAATGTGGAGAAAAGCAAATTCTGCCTGAAAGAGGTTAAATATTTAGGACATGTAATTGGTCATGGTACAATCCAAACGGATCCCGATAAAGTGGCAGCCATTCGTGAGTTTCCTGTTCCGCGATCGTGCAAGCAGGTGCGAAGGTTTTTAGGAACCACTGGGTGGTACCACAAGTTCATAAAAAATTATGCAGAAATTGCTGCTCCAATTTCAGATACCCTTAAGCAGCGAAAATCATTTACTTGGTCCGACGAAGCGCAAAAGGCTTTTGAGAATTTGAAAGAGCAACTATGTATGGCACCTGTACTCCATAGTCCTGATTTTTCTACACCATTTGAGATACATTGTGATGCCAGTCACTCAGGTGTTGGTGGAGTATTGATGCAGAAAGATAACGATGGTAATGACGTTCCAATCGCATTTATGTCTCGTAAATTGAATCGATGTCAGAGAAATTATTCAGTCACTGAGAAGGAGTGTTTGGCAGCGATCATGTGCGTAAAAAAATTTCGAGCATATGTTGAAGGGCATGAATTTGCCATTCATACCGATCATGCTTCATTGAAGTGGCTCATGTCTCAAACAGACTTAAGCTCCAGATTGGCTCGCTGGGCACTCAAGCTGCAAGGTTTTGCTTTTAAGATCGTTCATCGCAAAGGCAGCCAGAACATTGTTCCCGACGCTTTATCACGTGTGCACACAGAAGATTTGTCATCCTTAGGTGTGGATACTTTGATAGATTTACAGTCTGAACAGTTCGAGTCAAAAGAGTACCAAGAGCTTAAGGACAAAATAAAAACAAACCCGACTCAGCTACCTGACGTTAAAGTCATCGATAAATATATTTATCGTCGTGCAGAGCACGCGTCCGGCGATCAAGTCTTTGATGATTTGCACTGGAAGTTGTGGGTTCCAAAAGATCTGGTGATAGAGGTATTAAAACAAAGTCATGAGCCTCCTTTCTTTGTGGAATCAATAAAATGTTGGAAAAAATTCGGCGATATTATTATTGGCCAAATTTAGTGTGTGATGTCAAGTCATTTGTAAACGGTTGTGTGGTGTGCAAATGTACCAAACATCCCAATCGTTCGTTACGCCCACCATTAGCTCCAGTAAAAGAAACGCAGCGAATATTTCAAAAGATTTTTATTGATTTCTTGGGTCCCTATCCTCGAAGTAAGTCCGGAAATGTTGGTATATTCGTAGTGTTAGATCATTTGTCCAAATACCCATTTTAAAACCTTTAAAAAATTCACCACTGATGCTATTCTTCGCTTCATGGAAGAGGATATATTTCATTGTTTTGGTGTACCTGAAACCATTGTATCAGATAACGGTGTTCAATTTAAGTCACATAAATTCAAGGCTTTGCTCACCAAATACAATGTGCAACATTTTTATACGGCTGTACACGCTCCGCAAGCTAATGCGTCAGAGCGCGTAAATCGATCAGTAATTGCTGCAATCAAGGCTTACGTTAGACCCGATCAAACAAATTGGGATGAGCAACTTAGCCATATCAGTTGCGCATTACGGTCCAGCAGACATTCAGCAATCAATGACAGTCCCTATCGTGTTGCTTTTGGACAACACATGATAGTTAATGGTAATACCTATCCTCTTCTACGAAATTTAGAACTTCTAGAAGACCGTACAGTTAGTTTTGATCGAGAAGATTCCTTTGATATAATAAGGAAAACTGCACAACAGAGTATACAACGGCAGCACGAACAAAACGAAAAACAGTACAATCTTAGAAGTCGTGAAGTAGATTTTAGAGTTGGTCAGGAAGTTTATAGGCGTAATTTTCAGCAAAGTAATTTTGCAAAAGGCTTTAATGCAAAACTGGCCCCAACTTTTGTAAAATCTCGTATTAAGCGTAAGCTTGGCAATAGTTATTACGAGTTAGAAGATACCCAAGGGCGATTCATTGGAAAATATCATGCTAAAGATATAAAACAATAAATCGGGTAGCCAGGAAATTCGTCCAAGCGAGTATCACTCTTTGGAGTGATGACCCCAAAGTGTGATTTTGGCAGGGGGGATTGTAGTGGTCGCTTGGACCGCCAACATTTATTGGTTGGGCCTAAAAGTAGGCAAAGGTTTTTCTTGCCAAGTAGAAAAAAAATGCCAGCGCCACGGCATGCCGCGGCACTAGATGTAGAAAATAGTAGTTAATGTAGTTTATTTATTAAAGTTATGTATATATATGTTAATAATCCCATTTTTGTTAGTTAAATGTTAAATGTATAATAATTGTTTAATGTTAGTATAAACTTTTAGGATAATTGTATTTTGTTGGCATAAATTTATTAGCGCCATCTGTGTGTGGGGATTGGCAACATCGAAAAGATTTTTGCGATAGATGCATCTTGAGGCAGTGAATGTCAAAGAATGGGAAGTTAAGAATGCATCAAAGTTTAACGCCCTATTGACAAGCCAGTTTTTTTTGCTGATTCGTGTTGGTCATGCAATCTCGCAAAGTCATTTTTCTGAATTGGTCGTCGCATCAGAAAACAAAAACAACAATATTTATAAATTGAGAATTAAGTGCGACGGACGTTAACGTAACGACCCAACATAAATATTCAGTTAGCTAAAAAGTGCATAGTGCGAGTAAAGAAATTGTGTGAAAACACCCATTGTTCGGTCAGCAGGCGATAGCCAACAGGAGGAGGCAAAATTTGGAGTTTTTATGGTGCCGTCCAGGCAGGGTAACTATTGCACACGGCGGATATGAACTTACATGTATTCATGATCTGATTTTTCTTTCAAAATCAGACGGCACGTAGTTCCATATTGTACTTTTGGATGTTGTTGGTGCTTACGAAGTTAAGCCACCAAGCAAAGCTCATCCACTCCGCTTCGACAGCCGGCAGAACAAAGCTTGTACTAAAGCTTTGAAAGCTTCTGCACGACTGCTGCGAAAGCTGCAGCAGATCAGCTGACAGCCGCAAGCGGGAGTCAGCACTGCAATTGGGCACCAATTTGGAGGAGCGATTTGCAGCGCTACCGCACCGCCGCCCCCGCAATTTGCATTGGGAGTTGTCCCTAAGAGGGAAAGCAAGGAGAACGGCAACATTACCCGAGATGTGGTATATGTGCAAGTGACCGTGCGACCACCAGAGAAATGTGTCCGAAGATGATCGTGCCATAGATGATTGTGTTGTTCAATATATGTATTTCGACATTGTTCATTTTGGGCCTTCTGCCACTTAGTTAGTGCTTCTCTGTAATATATTTTGTTCATTTGAAGTCTTGTTTGCGTTCATACATATATGTTGAATGGAAGAAAAACTGTGATGTAAATTTACATATGATTTCGTTGTTTAATATACTATGTATCAAATGTAAATGAACTTCATTAGTTACCATAAGTCGTTCTACATATGTCTTGTTCGTAAATACTTTTGTTTTCTGTCATGAATTTGCAATTTTAGAATTACATTTATAATTGTTTACAAAGTAAACAATGGAACATCTGGCATAAAAGCTCAGATCAACCTTTGAGTAGAAAGCTTTTGGTTAGGGCTTTAAATTTTTTGTTCCACAGCTGCAACCACAACAACACAACAACACACACACACACATATCACCGGCTGTGAAAGATCTTTCGTCGCTGGAGAATGCTGTAAGTGAGCTTTTTGTTTATATCTACGTAGCTTTTTTCCCATATTGTTCGCTACCGAGCTTTTTTTGTGTATTGCATCTGTTGAATGCAAAAGTTAAAGACCAAACGAAGTTTATTTTTATTTGTTTTGCTGGCAGCTTCATTTCGCTGCGCCTGAGAAACCTTAAGTTTCTTAAGGCTGGGCTTTTGCCGATGGTCCATTACCATATAAAGATATGGATTCCTAATTAAATAGTTTTATAGTGCATAAAAACTATCTATTAATTAGCGATCCATATGTAAATTGCAATACGAAATATTGGCTAACTATTTCTATTAATCATATTTATTTCTATTTATTTAGTTTTTAAGTATTTATGAAATAGATTTAATTTAGCTTTAATATTTCAACGTCTTTTTTTTTCATATTCCGTCCATGTTTTCTTTTGTTGCCTTATTTGCCTTTTCTTTATGTTTCTTAATTTAAATAAATTTGTTATAATGTTTAGTATGTGCGAGTAAGTTTTTCAAATTTGGAACCATGCAGCATTTGTATGGGGAGGGTTGAGTGACGAGGAGCTTCTCCAAGGGATCCTGTCATTTAAATTGATTTTTACATTGGCCTTGCAGGATCATGGTAGGGTGGGCGTCTGCACCAATGAGTGCAACGTAAAGGAGAAGTGCTCCAAGTCGAAGGTAGATCCCTAACTTGTCTTTCCTCCAGTTTTCTTCTAACTCTTTACCTCTTTTGTTTACTGTCCTTGTATGTCTTTTCCCCGTTTTCCCCCTCCCGTAAGTACGCGAATTTAATTAATAATGTAATTAATCTACGGAAGCACGTAGCGGAAAGGATTTTTTCTCTTTAGCCCACTCCCATCCGACCAGACAACAGCCGTAGCGATCGCGTACACCTTTCGTATCGTTACAAGTACACCAGCTTCTAAAACGAACAAGCTTCGTTACACGTTACAAATCCTGTAAAGAGACCTCGTTCCCCACTGCCGACAATTGAATATTCAGTGTGTACATCTGAGCCTTCTTCTGGTGGTTTTTAATTGTGCCGGTAAGAAATCTAAGTTATAAAGTGGTACTCAAATAAGTAATTATTTTATGAACAGGTGTTGAATTAATAAACAAGGTGCCAACTAAGGTAAAATGGAGGCAGCAGTCGATGTCGACATGTCAACGACATATGTAGCTTTTCGGGGAGACTCTTCGCTCCCAGATTGTATAAAGGAACTTGCAACACCTTTTGCAGATTTTCTGTTACTTCTTCGATTCACAGATTATGAATACGATTGTTGAAGAAACTATTTGGTCAGCACTAGCGCAAAACATAACCAATCAATTCAAATTCAGCATTTACGATGTCGATCACTACATTGGAATTTTAATTTACATGTCAATTTATCGATACCCGAATATAAAAAGCTAAAGGGTATAAATGCATTTGGACCTGTAAAACACACCATGTCGCGAAACAAGTTTGAAGGAATCAAAAAATACTTCTCACTGCGGGATGAGAGCAAGCGAATCCATAATGGTGAGCCAGGATACGATTCACAGTATCGCACGCGTACGTTTTTAGATCACCTTAACCAGAGGTTTGACTCCGTGCCAAAGCAAGCACGACTCTGTGTCGATGAACAAATGTGCAGCACAAAAATGAGACACCACCTTCGGCAGTATATGCCCAATAAGCCTCATAAGTGGGGTATTACGCTGTTTGTGTTGTGCGACTCATTTGGTTATGCCTACCGGTTTGAAATTTATAGTGGTGCAGGTGACAACGTTATCTTGCCTGCTCATCCAGATCTTGGAGCTTCGGCAAACATTGTTGTACGCCTGACAAAAATGGTAGAAAGTTTCCAAAACTACATAATTTATTTTGACAAATTTTATACTTCTTTACCGTTGATGGTTTATCTGCGTGCTAAAGGGATATATAGCCTAGGAACAGTGCGTGTTAATCGCATTCCAAATTGCAAGCTTCCGAATGACATTACGATCAGGAAACAGCCGAGAGGTTTTTCGACTGAGTATGTCGGTTCGTCATATGGCATCGATATAACAAATGTATTATGGAAAGACAATGAAGCCGTTTGCTTGCTAACTACTTATGTTGGTATTAAGCCATTTTTGAAATTAAATGCAAATGACGGAATAGCAAAGATAGTTCGTTACGACAAAAAATCTAAAAGGCGCATTGAGGCTGATAGTCCACAAATTATTCGTGAATATAATGCCCACATGGGGGGTGTTGACCTCATGAATGTACTTATGGGTCGTTATCATATTCGAGCAAAAACACAAGATGCAATGACACGAATTTTTTACCATTTGGTTGATAAGGCAGCGACAAATGCCTATGTTTTATACAGGCGCATTAAAAAGGAAAACAAGAGCACAGACAATTGTTGGAGCTTCCGGAGTTTCGGGAATCAATTGCTGCTGGTTTAGTGGCATATCAAAGTCAGCGTAAGCGCGGTCGCACATTCCGTGATTATGATCGGAAATTCCGTCACGTTGGTTGGACAATGCAAACCCCCTCCACGCCGAGATCTTCAAAGCCATCGGGCACAGTTGGTGAAAAGTCAAAGCATCCAGTTTCGGATGTACGATTTGATGAAGTCAACCATTTTCCTGTTTGGATGGGCCGAGACAGTGGCAAAAGATGGTGCAAGCACTGCAAGAAATCCTAAACACAATGTATGTGCACAAAATGTAATTTGCACTTATGCTGTACGGCAAATAAAAATTGTTTCTTTGAGTACCATAATCGAAAATTAGAATAAAATCATATATGAAAAAATTGACTTAAAGCCCCAAGAGCGCCTTGAGGCACTTATTTACCTTTGTTCGATTTACAGGTAAACTAAGATTAGTACACACTTCTTGAGGTCATACTTGAAATTAAAAGCTATCATTTACCCTAAAAAATATTATCCAACATAGTTTTTTTTTAATATTTCTACAATTGGGGCTTAGAGGGTTAATCCTCTTTTTCAAAGGATCCTCTATGTTTTGCTTTAAGTTTCCAATTCGATGCTGCAACACAAAGTTGTAAAGGCTTTCGGTTTTGCGTCCATGTGTCAGCTAATACTCTAGCTTTTCTGCATAACATAGGTCTAAGTTGTCTAGGAAACAGTTTTTTTTTTTTTAAATGGAGCAAAAACGAGAAAAAAAGGTTTATGTCATCGTATTGTAAATAAATGCAAGAACAAAACTGCGTAAATAGTTGTTATAGTCCGGCACAATCCAACCTACTTTTGCTCCACGAAACACGAAAAATGATAGGTTAAAATTAAATATACAACTTAACAAAAGCACATATACCCAAAGACAAATCACATTAAATAAATATTGCATTAAACACTTAAATTTTACATACCTCCACTAATATTTTCTATTTTACTTTGTTTTAAAATGTTAAGTAGAACTTTAAAATGTGCTTCTATTTAGCGCGCCAAAAAGTCAACGTTTCTGATTAACGAACAGCTGACTTTCAAGGCCACCAAATTTAGCAGTGCTGCAATTTCAGTAAGGAAATTGCGATTTGTAAATGCAACGTATATTATTCTAACTTAAAACAAGCAAGAAAGCTAGAGTCGAGTGTACTCGACTGTGAAATACCCGCTACCCATTTTGAATAAGAGAAATATATTTTGCGGTATTTTTCTCAAAATATACCGAATATACTACAAAAATACTAAAAATATGTCAAACGGTATATTTGGTATATCGATATAATACCGCATTTACCGCAGATTGTCAACCAAAGCAACCAAGACCCCTAGTAAGTAGGCGTTTTGGCCCATACAAAAGTATTTCTTTAATAACTTTGACAATTTTTATCCGATCGCAACCAAATTTTCAGGAATCATAACTATATATACAAAATTCGCAACTCTAGCTTTAAAATAACGCTTGTTATTCGATGTTTTTGATTTGCGGGGCCGGACGTGGGCGTGGCAAAAATTTGAAACAAACTTGATCTGCGTGCAAACATAACAAATGCTGTCCAAAAAAAATTATAGCTCTTTCTCTTAAAGTCTCCCTGTTACATACGGACGGCCAGCACAATGTTATAATACACTTAAATTGTACATACCTCATCTAATATTTTCCATTTTACTTTGTTTTAAAATGTTAAGTAGAACTTTTTCAATCTTACTTTAAAATGTGCTTTTATTTTACCCTATGGATAGAAGTAACTATAGTTGTTATGATTTCTGGAAATTTGGTTGCGATCAGATAAAAATTGTCGAAGTTATTAAAGATATACTTTTGTATGGGCAACATCGCCTACTTACAAGGGGTCTTAGTTGCTTTGGCTGACAATCTGGTATATTGTTCCGTCTACGGTATATTTTGAATGTGGTACTATATCGATATACCAAATATACTACTTAGTATATTTTATCATTTTTGTAGTATTTTGGTATATTTTGTAAATAATACCGCAATTTTTGCTTTCATTCAAAATGGGTAGCGGGTATCTCACAGTCGAGCAATCTCGACTGTAGCTTTCTTACTTGTAACATATTTCCTAATAGGATGGGCATGAATATAATACTAACAATGATAATAATAAGAATAATAATAATAGCTGTCATATACAATTTACAAATGAATTTTGTGCGGCTATGCCGTACTTACACATACTCTTTATACGCTGTTTTTTTCTTACTGCATCGATATCGACAGGCCTGTGATGATTGATGAGCTGGGTGAACTTCAAAAGGGATTACAATATATAATAGCTTTTATATAATTTTATATACGTACCATACCCATATGAAATATGAGGACTTACTCTTAATTTATATCTAACGTAAAATGCTATCTATAAAGCTCAAATTTAAATTTAAATAGAAATTACATTTCAATACGATTTTGCATTTGAATTTACGTTATATTCAGGCATGCTCCGGTTTTCACTTTCGGTTTTCGTTTTCGTTTTGAAAACGAAAACGAAAAAATTGGTGCTCCCGTTTTCACTTTCACAAGATTTTTTCGAATTGCAAAACGAGAAAATTTGACTTGCCGAAATGAAAAGTAAATGCCTTTTTCTATATTAAATCGGATCTTATTTGCAAAAGGAAAAAAAGTAGTTGACTCATTGGTTTATTGTCGTTCTTTTAAGACCGCCAGCAGATCAATTAGGCTTGTAATTATATTTAAAACGACTAATATCTGACCCCACCTCAAATTTGGATATCAAATTTTGCCGTCGGCAACAACAATTTTCGTTTTGGTGAGCGACCGATAAGTCCGACACCATGAGTTATCGCCTAAGCTGCCATACTTTTGATAGAATAAAAAAAGCAAGTTAAAAATACTTGTATAATCAAACGGATGGCGATAAATTTGTTGAAGTTGGGTAAAATATGTTTTTTAAAAATTAATTTATTTAATTAAATTACTTATGGGTTAAAATTTTATGAAAAAAATTGTTGGAATAACCGGAATCAAATGCATTAAAAAGGTGGCATCCCCATTTTTTTGTGGGAAACAGCTGATTGCCGTTCAACTAATTTTTTTAAAGAAAGTTTAAAATCTTTCTTTGCAAAAAAGACCAATGGCAAATATATTTCATTCAGGGGAAGCATAAATAAACTATGCAGGATAAAAAAAATCCTTATGTGAGTTCAATCCAAGCACGAAATTGGACATACAAAAGACATTTTTTCGCGTTGTTTACTTTCAACCAAAACACAAGTCAGCTGTTTTAGCAGTAAAAAAATGAAACGTTCCGATAGCAAAACGATGACCAAAAACGTGTGAAAACCGGAGCACCTAAAAACGAAAATCTCGGTTTTGGTCCCAAAACGAAAAGGAAAAGTGAAAACCGGAGCATGCCTGATTATTGAACAATTTATAAGGTAATGAAAAATTATATAAAAATAGAAACAACAGCAACAAAAGCGGCAGCGAGTGAAATATGAAATATGAGGACTTACTCTTAATTTATATCTAACTTAAAATGCTATCTATAAAGCTCAAATTTAAATTTAAATAGAAATTACATTTCAATACGATTTTTCATTTGAATTTACATTCTATTATTGAACAATTTATAAGGTAATGAAAAATTATATAAAAAAGAAACTTATGGGTTAAAATGCATTAAAAAGGTGGCATCCCCATTTTTGTGGGAAACAGCATTGCCGTTCAACTAATTTTTTAAAGAAAGTTTAAAATCTTTCTTTGCAAAAAGACCAATGGCAAATATATTTCATTCAGGGAACAAAAGCGGCAGCGAGTGCAATATCGTCACTATAGGTCAGAAGCCGCAACGAAAATCGGCAGTGGCCTCCAGTGGCAATCGCACTGTCAGCACAACATCCAATAAGAGATGCGCAATCTGTACAACGAGAAGGCCAAAGAATGTCAGAAAAATGCACTTTGAATAGTGCGCACTCCCGAGCAACACCAATAATAATTATTTATAATATTATGTCGGATGTCGTCAGATTTATTTTATCTTTTCGCTGCGGCACAACTTATCTCTTAGGCTTTCAAATTAAAAAGAGATAGTCTAGCCTAGATTAAGCATGGGTATCGATATTGTTTGAGTAATCTAAGTTTGGTATCGATATTGTTTAATACGATAGCAATGTGAATGGCTAAAGTGAACCTGCCAACTCACTGCAAATATTCGATTAATAGATTAATAATATACTAACATCTGTTGGCGAGTGCATCTATCATCGAATGCAAATGTTATCGCGCGCAACTGTTAGCTTGCACAACAGTCGCGTCGCAAATATTGATACTACCATACAATTTAAATTCAAATTGTAAATTAACGGTCAATGGTCACCCCTACGTATTTTCAATGTAAAGAGTCTCGCACGGGACAAGTACGTCATGGAATTACCCATACACATACATTGTTGTAGAGTATTTAATTTCTAATACAGAACCATCAGTCAGTTTTCGCGGATTTACCGCTTTTTCGAGACTTTAATTAATGCCACTAAAACTGGGAAAATTTTATGCGTTAGCTCTTTAGGTCACTGCCACCAGAGGCGGCTAGCGGCTAGCCTAAGGCGAAACACCACTGCTAGCTAAATGTAAAATCCGTGGAATCGTTGAGTCCCAAATAGGCGCAGAGCGCGGGCTTCCCTGTACGGAGCACAGTTCACTGCATAAGTGACTCTTATAGTTCACAGTCGCATAAGTTTTCGTTTTTATCACTTGGTCATGTCTACATTACAAATTAATTTTGTTTAGTGTAAGAAATGTCTTTGAAATTCTTCCCGGTTGGGCTGTCAGGAAAATAGCCAAAGCTGGATGGAGCGACTTGTATCACATGACCCTAGTCAAGGTACATCTACATATGTATATATCGGAGTCATACTGAGGGTCGTTTCTGTTTAAACAACTCTCGTTCCTCAAGAATTGAGATACCATATATCGACTACTTGGGGTCCTAACGGATATCTCATAGGTAATATCCGATATATCTTTTGACGGATTTATCGGAAGGTCCTCCACCTTCAAAATTTGGAGAAAAGTCGTTCGAGTGTAGGAACTTGTTTGAAAGTCAGTCAAGCAGAAAAGAATGAAATGGAGTTAGAATGGAATGTCGACACAGGATCAGCCATGATACAACCGAAAATGGCCTCTTGACCTCTGAACGATTGGAAAGAGTCGCCGAGAAGAATAGATGAAGAATATCCACTTCTAAAAGTACGTCAATTTGAGTTTGGCCAGCTGGATGCATGGAAGATTGTTGGTGGAACTGTACAAGACGATAGTTTTCCTGCTTATTCTGTGTGAGAATTACAATCTTCATAATGTAATTTGCTCTGGTAAATCAATTCCTCAACTTAAAACGTTCATACTACAATATTTATCTAGTATTTAGTTATTTTTATCTATATATGTATATACATAAATATAAATATTTTTCTTTTTTCTATTATAGTATCATAAGCTTTATTTCGTTAGTTGTCCAACGTCTTATTACGTTTTTGCGGTTTCCGATTAATGCATGCTGTTCAAAATTTATTTTGCTTTGTCTGCGCGTCAACAACCCCGTGATTGGTATCGCTGGGACTCTTGACGATACTGCAGTTAGTCCGTCAACGTCCGAATAATAATAATAGAATCTAGTAATATGCTATTTGCAACAATAAAAAAATCCAATCAATATGCATAATACTGACTTGAAATGTTTAGAATCAAGTATTCGAGTATTTTTTCATCTTCGAGTATTTTTCATCATCTCAGAAACTTGTTATATAATACTCATCCCTCAATATAGAAGACGTATGTATATATGTTCCATGTCAGCCCAGTCGAAAGGTTCGGTGTTTCACAGAGTCTTGATAGTGAGTCGGCATTAGGCTGTTTCCAGCTGTTTTATACTACTCGGAACTGATTGTAATCTTAGTAGCAACTTTTCGATTCTTGCTGGAGGTTGTGAGGTTGTCTTGAAAATGGCTTTATGTGGCTTGTGTTTCGTTAATCAATAAAACGAACACAAACTTTCCAAAGAGCTTCTCCTTGTG
The DNA here is from genome assembly GCF_023558435.1 of Drosophila sulfurigaster albostrigata. Classification (NCBI taxonomy): domain Eukaryota; kingdom Metazoa; phylum Arthropoda; class Insecta; order Diptera; family Drosophilidae; genus Drosophila; species Drosophila sulfurigaster. The sequence continues at coordinate 2,662,052 of NC_084882.1, forward strand.
TCGAAATAGACCACGGTGTGTAATAAATGTGGTATAATAAATGTGAATTGCATTTGGGAAATGATCCAGCGTATTCCACTTAATTTACGTTTAAGTCAAGGCTTGAAACGTTAAGATCGATGGCCGTGTCGCGTCCAAATGCTTACCATTTTTGAAAACCTAAGAAGTAAAAATCAGTTCTCAATCCTTTTGTATTAAAATCGGAGCTTCCAATACTTTTAGTCATTGAGCAGGCACAGAGTTTCTGCCAATCCGCCTGATAAATCTGATAAAGATTATATTTCGAGCCTGAATCAATAATCATCGCGACTGTATCAGTACCCATTTTACATGTGCTCTCTACTCATCCCCAACTCGTACACGACAGCTTGTATCCAGAGCCCGCTGAGATACAAGAGCTTGTAACTTATAGACGGCTAGATTTTTTCAAAAATAGTAAATTAAAATAGCCGTTAGTTTTGAATAACAAAATCTTATATTTTTGTTCATTAAGTGTTGATTATTTTATGATATTTCTTCGTTAAGCAAATTGCTTAAAATTTGCCCAATTTTTTCCTCCTCGGTACTTAAATACTTTCCCATTGTACCAATCTGTGAAAGACACTTATGGGGGACGTCGTACTGAAAACAGCATTTTTCAGCTCGTTGCAATCCATATCTGAAAAATATGACTACCAGGTTCACCTGGCTAAAAACTCTTTCTACCATTGCATTTGTCCGTGGTAAGCTTAGGAGCATGATAGAAAGTGAAGCCAAATCGTTAAATGGAATATTTCTTCCAGCGTATTTGTACAAATTAACTTCGGTCCAAAATAATAAGAGACAAATTAATATTAGCATACTGATTCAGTATAGGATCGATTTTATCGGTGGACGTGATAAAGAATTTAAAAATATCCAATAACTTAATAACTTAACAATTCTACTCCAAACAAATGTAGATTTCAAACTTATCGGGTTGTCTGATGTGAAAAAGAAAATTAATTAATTAGAATGTAACTTATTCATTAAACGCATTATACATCCTTAAATTGAAGGATCCTCCAATCAAGCATAGCGAACTTTTTGTTTATATATTTTAAGAATTTTTCGTAAGCGACCGCACAAACACAAAAATCAGTGAATTGAATGTTGAGAAAATACCAAGTACCCAAAAGCTAGAAATATAAATTATATTTTAGTATTTAAAATACAAAATTCGGTCAACGAAATCAAATCGAAATTTGGTAAACGTGGTGTGTATGTATCGATAGCCACAAACAATGTCTCTATTGCCAATGTACGATTTCCGATAATTAAATTTGAAGGTCGACTGTTTTTTAGTCGACTTTAAATAAATAAATATAATCAAATATTACAAATTATTTAAAATATCTTAAAAATAGCAATTTTTATACCCGCTACCCATAGGGTAGAAGGGTATTATAACTTTGTGCCGGCAGGAAATGTATGTAACAGGTAGAAGGAGGCATCTCCGACCCTATATATATTCTTGATCAGCGTCAACAGCCGAGACGATATAGCCATGTCCGTCTGTCCGTCTGTCCGTCCGTCCGTCTGTCCGTCTGTCCGTCTGTCCGTATGAACACCTAGATCTCAGAGACTATAAGAGATAGAGCTATAATTTTTTTTCGACAGCATTTGTTATGTTTGCACGCAGATCAAGTTTGTTTCAAATTTTTGCCACGCCCACTTCCGCCCCTGCAAATCAAAAAAATCGAATAACAAGCGTAATTTTAAAGCTAGAGTTACGAATTTTGGTATATACAGTAATAGCTATAGTAGTTATGATCCCTGAAAATTTGGTTGCGATCAGAAAAAAATTGTGGAAGTAATTAAAGAAATACTTTTGTATGGGCAAAAGCGCCTACTTACTAGGGTCTGAGTTGCTTTGGCCGACAATCTGGTATATTGTGCCGTCTATGGTATATTTTGAATGCGGTACTATATCGATGTATGTATATGTACCACATATACCATTTGGTATATTTTTTAGTATTTTTGCAGTATATTTGGTATATTTTGAGAATAATACCGCAAAATATATTGCTTTTATTCAAAATGGGGAGCGGGTATCTCACAGTCGAGTACACTCGACTGTAGCTTTCTTACTTGTTTTTTGTGAAATAGCCAACACAAAAATCCGGCAAAAATCCTCTGCTGAACCCTCCCCGAGGTTGCTGGCTGGGAAGGATCTGTATTACCTCATTGTCAACGGGTAGCAGATTTCTACTATACGTCGATGTTTCAGGTACTGCAGATCCTAGCTGAGGACTCTGTTCCTTATCTTTCGGGCTTCTGTCTGGAGATAAGTAGCAGAATCCATGGTACGAGGTGTCTGGCGGTCAGACTGAAAACGCTATGGGGGGGCTCCCAAGAATAAAATTAGCCAAAATGGTCTCAGAATGGACTCATTTAAACATTCAACCCGGGCTGGGATGTCAGCCCAAACGTCGGTGGAAGGCGTGACTGCTACCACCGGCGGGCACGGGGGGGAGAGATCCTCTCTGCGTGTCGCCAGCGGTCACACCTCTGATGCGGCGGGAGCAGGCCGAATCGGTTGTAACAACACTGCCACCAAAAATTCGAGGTTGGTGCGCGCGGGTGCTGTGGTCTTAACCGACACGGACCAAAAGAGCGCTACGCCAATTTCTACAGTGGAGGGGGAACGTCTTCCTCTTCAGTCACCCCTGCCTATCGCCAGCACCTCCAAGGTTGCGCAGCGGGGCACGGGGGGGGGCTGAAGGAGAAGGCCAAAAATAAGGCGGCGACCCGTATTCACGCAAGGCTTAGTGGCGTAGCAAACCTGTCCGTCAAGGACTTGCCTGGGCTTGCCTGGGCCAACACGTGGATGCGGGAAAACCAACTTAGCCCCCTTCCAAAAGACACTAAAGTGCAGACCGGTTCTACCGGCTTTGCTGCGAGCACCTGGCTCCACCAACACGGACTCGAACAAGACGAAACAGAGAGCAACGGTTGCTGAAACTGCCAGGCGGCATCTCGCCGTTGCTCTCATAGACAGAGGGGACCCTAACGGGAAAATGTCTGCAGAGCGGTGGCGGTTGACCCATAGTAAGCTGGTCGACGCACTGTTTGTCAGGATGGAGAATGTCCCAGACAGTCCAATGCCTACATTCGAAGGCACTGGCTGGATGAATGGTGTCAAGATCCTGACATGCAAGGACGACCCAACATTGCAGTGGCTGCAAGCGACCGTACCCAAACTGGACGGACTGTGGGAAGGGGCCAAGCTGGACGTGGTGGATAGGAATAATATTCCGTCCATGCCGAAGGCGAAAGTCCTTTTCCCAATAGTTGTTCAGGGCGAGCGGGCGCTTCAGCTGCTTAAAAAGCAGAACCCGGCCATACCGACGAGTGATTGGTCCGTGCTGAAGGTTGATGAATCTTTACCCAGTGGTGGGCAGCACGTGATCATTCAGATCAATAAGGAGGCCGAGGATCTGCTATATAAACGCAATGGGAAGATGGCGTGGGGCTTAGGGAGCGTGTACCTTCGCCTCAAGAAACGTCATCCGAACGACAAGGACACACACACGCAGAGGTCAGGGGAGGTTGAGGCAGATCTCGGTCTTGAGAGCGTGACCGACGCCACCCAGCACCTCAGCTTGACTGATGAGACGGAGGAGGTGGGGGAGGAACTGTCCATGGAGACGGGCCCCCCCGCGAGTTTGCTAACCTCTAATGAGTGTGCTGCAACTCAACCTCCATAAATCTAAAACGGCTTCGGCGGAGCTACTCCTTGCCATGGAGGAAGTGTCCGCCTACGCGGCTTTGGTCCAAGAACCGTGGATAGCGTCGGGCAACACGGTTGCTGGGCTGAAGTCGCTTAATTACGAACTGTACGTCCCGACATTGGTAAGTAGATCGAGAACTGCCATCCTTGTAAAAAAGGGGCTAAAAGCTCATCTACTACCTAATTACAGCAATGACGATCTTACCGTGGTGGTGCTGGAGAGCCGTGAGGAATGTTTGCTGCTGGCATCCTGCTACATGGCCCACGACATGCCGGCTCCACCTGACGAGTTGCGGAGGCTGGTCTGCTCCTCCAATAAACACCTTATCATCGGAACGGACACCAACGCCCACCATAGCGTCTGGGGAAGTCCCGACATTAACGACAGGGGTGAGTCAGTTCTTGATTTTATCCTTAGACTAGCCAACAGAGGTGAGGTATCTACCTATGTAGCTCCCACCTCTTGTAATGTGCTGGACTTAACGATTGCGACTGAGTGTACCAATGCACTATGGGAAAAAAAGTCGATTTTTTTGGCATAAACTCTAGTTTTAAAGATAAAAACTTGAAATTTGTTATATATACTATTAAGATTAATGTGTAATTTCGGATTTTGTTGCTTTTTGAATCGGACCATTGCCTTCAAAACGTGCAAAAAGTTGCAAAAATGATTAGTTTTATGATATTAAGGACACATTTGGTAATAACTTTGCGTTTTTACCTTTTTGCAACGTTGTGCCATTTATAAGTTATACACCACGGAACACAAACAAACTTGTTAGTTTTAAGCTAAAAGGATATACATATAAAACACTTCACAGTTGGACAACAAGTCATAATAATCAAAACATGTAATCTAAGATACATTTATAAATACCTTTGCTACGATTTGCCATAATAAGAAATAATAAATCAATTTGTTGCACCACAAAATAAACAGTGAAAGTTTGCAAAGATTTTTCACTAATTTAAGCACACTACAAAGTCAATCGAACAGCTGACTTTGTTCGTTTATCAACACTATGGTGTTGTTAGTAAAAAAATCTTAGATAACGGTTATTGGCTAATTAGGGTATGTAAATTCAAAAAATATATTTTATTTTTAAAAATAATTTGTAAAATAATTTGATTTTATGCCAAAAATATTGACATTTTTCCTATAGTGCAATGTAGAAGAGTGGAGGGTCCTGGATAGACCCTCCTTCTCGGATCATAAGTACATTCAATTTACTATTCCATTTAACAGGGTACCTGCGGCTCAGCCGTTCAGAAATCCTTGCAATACTAACTGGGCGAAATTCTCTAGCCTTGTTTCCAAGTCTCTTGGTCCGCCGGGTAACATCAACTCGGTACAGGACCTAGAAACAAATGTCAATGTCCTCTCAGCAGGACTACTTTCCGCATTTCGCCAATCATGTAGGCTCTCTAGACCGACGAGAAGATCGAAGCCACCTTGGTGGAACCCAGATCTCTCTTCGCTTCGTGGGGAGCTTACTAGCATGTTTCAACTTGCTAAGAAGGCGGACAATGAATACGTCTGGGACGAGTACAGGTCTCTCCTAAAGTCTTACAAGAGGATGATCCGATCATCCAAAAGGTCTTCATGGAGAACCTTTTGCTCTGACCTAGACAACATCAAAGACACCTCCAGACTGAGGAAACTGCTGTCCAAGCAGTCTTCCAGTCCTAGTCTGCTCAAGTCGGGCGATGGAGTGTGGACGGAGAGCAGTGCTGAAACTCTTGAAGCACTGCTCTCAACTCATTTCCCGGGATGTATTGGAATGGAGAACAGTGACTGGCAGCTCCTTCCTAGTCTCCCGATTATGAGACCCCCTGCCGGTCTAATTACAGTTAATAAAATAATTTGGGCTATCAACTCCTTTGCGAAGGTCAGGTCGCCCGGTCTCGATGGACTCTCGCCAGCAATGCTGCAAGCCAGTAAGCTCACGATTGTTCCGTGGCTATCGGGTATCTATTCGGCGTGCCTCGCATGGGGTCATATCCCCACTCTTTGGAGGACCTCGAAGGTAATTTTCCTGCCCAAGGCGGGTAAATGCAGTCATGTGGTCCCAAACGACTTCCGGCCTATCAGCCTAACCTCTTTCCTGCTAAAAACATTGGAAAAGCTACTTGATTTGCACATCAGAAGCAACTCAATGCATCTGTTGTCCCCAAATCAGCATGCGTACACAAAGGGCAAGTCCATTGAGACAGCTCTCCATGCTCTAGTAGCCTCCATTGAAAAAGCAGACCGTTATAAAGAATATGCCTTGGGTGCATTTCTTGACATTTCAGGCGCCTTCAATAACGTCACCACTGACGCTATTATGAAGGGCCTTACCTCAGTCAACACGGCACCAGCGATCCACAGGTGGGTCAACCGCCTTCTCTCTGACAGGCGGGTGGTGGCTACGTGGGGCGATGCGGCCATTACAAAGGTAGTGCAAGGTGGCACTCCCCAGGGTGGGGTTCTCTCGCCTCTCCTTTGGAATCTGGTCGTAAATAGCCTACTTCAAAAATTCACTAGACGGGCCCCCAAGTTAATTGCCTATGCCGACGACATAAGCATTCTGATAACTGGGAAATGCCCAACCACCCTTAGTTTCGTAATGGAACTTACATTACGGGAAGTTAAAGCATGGGTCGAATCAGCCGGGCTCAGCATTAACGCGGACAAAACGGACCTTATCCTCTTCACGAAGAGGTATAAGGTATCTGCGTGGTCCCCCCCAAAAATAGGCTGCACCATGCTAAAGCCGAGCCTAGCAGTAAAATACCTAGGTGTGGTCCTGGACAGCAAACTGTCATGGAAGCTTAACGTGCTAGAAAGGGTGAAGAAGGCCACCGGAGCCTTATACATGGCGAAAAAGATGCTTAGTTGCACTTGGGGGCTCTCACCCAATCTAATGCGGTGGATATACATCTCTGTTGTTCGCCCTATCCTCACCTATGGTGTTATAGTGTGGTGGCAGGCCACGGAAAAAAGGACGTACCTATCCATCATGGAAAGGACACAGCGTCAAGCGCTACTGTGCATCACAGGCGCTATCAGGTCGACGCCAACTAAAGCCCTCGAGGTAATAGCTGGCGTCGAACCGACCTATACGCGCAATCCATAGCCGCAAAATCGTCCCTAAGGATTGCCGCAACAGGCAATCTGGGTCTGCTAGGCTATGGTCACAGCGCCATTGGTAGGGAGACTAGTAGAGACTTGGACTATACTATCCCCCTTACCAGTACTGACCATATTAACACAATATTCTTGGAACCGGAGTGCTGGCGGGAAGGGTTATGCATTCCCGAAGCCCTCAACCTCTTCACCGACGGGTCGAAGATGGATGATGGTGTCGGAGCGGCCGTATACTGCCCGGACCCGGTCTCCAAACATTCCTATAAACTCCCAGACCACTGCAGCATCTTCCAGGCGGAAGTTTTCGCCATTGGCAAGGCTGCCGAATTGGCTCGGGGTTTACAGTGTAATCATAACTCTATTAACATCTTTGTTGATAGCCAGGCTGCAATAAGATCAATATACTCTGATGTGGTCAAGTCCAAAGTTGTCCTGGACAACAGAAAAGCAATAAAGTCGCTGAACGCATCTGCGGTTGTGCGTATCTATTGGATCCCAAGCCACCAGGGCATCGATGGCAACGAAATCGCAGACTCTCTCGCCAAAGAGGGAGTGGGGCTCGATGTCGGTAACATGTGCAATGTTCCGATATCCCTGCGAACTCTAGGCAGGGAAATTGAGGTGCGCTCCAGACTTCAGTGGGACGCTAGCTGGCGCAATGCCAACTCGTGCAAAACTGCAAGGCTGATGTGTGCCTCTACCAATAAAAACTTAACCAATTTCGTCATGCAGCTTTCAAGGAAAGACTGCAGGCTAATGCTAGGCATTTTAACCGGTCACTGTCTGTCGGCTGTCCATGCTGTAAAGCTGGGTATCACGAACAGTGATCAGTGCAGGAAATGCAACGAGCCCGGGGTTAAGGAAACACTCGAGCATCTTCTCGGTAGATGCCCAGCGTTATCCCGACTCCGGTTGAAATACCTTAATTCGCCGTGCCACAACGATCTTCGAGACGTTTCACGGCTACCTCCTAGGATGCTACTGGCTTTTGCTAAAAAGGCATCCATACTGCGCGACTTCTGAGACGTAGATAAGCTACCGGTACAGCTACGGACCTCTATTGGTCTATGCTTTGCCCCGTACAGGGGCAGCCGGTCCCACCTAACCTAACCTAATAGCCAACACAACAGGCTCCTCCAAAATTGAGTGGTTTCCAGTTTTAGGTCATGCAAAATAGCCAAATCTGGCTAGAAAATAGACAAGTTGGCGACACTGGTTCCATGTGCTTATGTGATAAGGCATTGTGAGAGAGCAAAAGAGTAATAAGTGCTTTTTGATCGGCGGAGCCAGTCACTCAGTCAGCCAGTTTGCGTTTGAAAAATGTACATACATTTTTTCACAGGTGGTTTAAAAGAATGGTAATGGCATGCAAACAATATATGGTGTATATATATATACACACAATATACCACAAAATGTAATGTCGATAATGCGGATACATTGATACTGCGGTTACATTATAAATGCCTGTCTGGCAAATGCATTGAGCACTATGGAGACCATCGCCAGTTTAAACCATAGCCATCACGAAGCTGCAGAACTGGTCGAGGTCTTCGAGCGGCCGGAGGCGGGTGTGACTGCCAAGTTGAGGGTCCATCTGGAGTAGTTTTTTTTTTGACGGAAATCAGAGATGATCGCTGATACGTTGATCTTCATCCGGGGTCGACCAAAATTCTTTTAGTCTGCAGGATGGTTATGGCCTTATGCTGCGGTAGTGACATCAGAGAAGTCGGCAGAGCCCCCTCAGGTGAGGGCTGTGGCGAGAACTGAAGGCGTTTGGATGGTGAACGGGAGCGGGACCGTAATACGGTCGTTGTGCAGACTGGGCCTGTTCGCCCGTGTCCAGTCCGCTGGCATCTCTGAAGAACTGACTTGCGTTTTCTTGGAAATACCGTCGCCATCCCACAGTGGGCGATTTGGTCCCGCTAGCGGCATTTAATTCAAATTTTCAAATTTAAAAATCCGTTAATATTTTTTCACATATCGATAGCAGATGCTTTGATTAGATTTTTAAAAGCTTTTTGAAAGCTCTACGATCAGCTGATCATCAGCTGTGATCGGTCAAACACACCATATGATTTCGCAAAGAGTTTTACACAATTTTTTCTCTTTGCGCGCATGGAATTTGAGTTCCTCGGAAAGTTACAATTTTTGGTGAATTTGTTAGAAGTTTGGTTTTTTATTATATTCAAGGTATGTATTTTCAAAAAAATCAATGTTTGTGACCGGTCTATAAATGTGTAGCTCATAAAACGTAGTGGTAATTCAGTGTATTAACAACTAGCCCGGATTAGCGTACACCTGTCTTTCGTGGAGTAGAACTTAATTTATTCAACTGTATTCAGTCTAACTCCTTTATTAGCCGAAAGTGTTAATCAGTGGCGTCCAAAATGTGTAATATCAACTGCTATTATCTGCTAGCCTTGAAACTATGGTACTTTTAGATACAGTGTTAGTACCAAAAGGGATCTTTTTTAGTATTGCACTCAGAAGTCATCCCATTTTTCCCATCATCCCATCATTTTTAGATAAAGTTTATATATGAAATATGTTATTTGAAGTTCAAATAAAATAAAAGTACAACAAAATTTTAAATTAAAAAAAAAATTTTTTTTAAATTAAAAAAAAAAAATAAAAAATAAATTAAAAAACAAAAATTTTTAACTTAAAAAATTCTATGATTTTTTTCTGATCAGTGAAAGAAAACCGACTGAAGATATCTATTTTAGTTTAGAAGTTATTAATTAAATGCCGCTAGCGGGACCAAATCGCCCACTGTGCATCCACGCGTGGGGTGGTTTGTTTAACCATGCCAGGGTAATTATAGTCGGCCGAGAATAACGTTTTTTACTTGTCGGCCGGTGGTTTAGGAAGAGTGGATGCCCCGAGTTCTGCAGTTGTAAATAAGTGATTGATAACGACTTGTCTAGGGGGACTTTGGTCTTTGCTGTGAGGAGGGAAGTCGCAACGCACTGCACTTTCTCAACATAGACGTAGATGGCTGTTCCGTAAGCTGGCTTTGAAGCATCACAGAAGTTGTCATATTGCAGCTTACGGCTACCCTGGAATTGCACCCACTTAGGGAAAGGGATGCTCTTTAGCGCGGGAGGTATTCCTTCCATTTACCCAGAATATCCAGCGACAAAGGTTTATCCTAATCGAGAGTTTTCAGATTGATCTTCTACATGAACATCTTCGCAATCTGGGAAATAACTTCCTTCTTTGTATACGAATTCTCTATTGACAAAATGCCCTTCTACATTTGCTTTATACAAAAAATTAAAAGCTGTCATATTGATATTGTCTTTTTCTTCTCGCGTATGGTAGCCATAGGGAACATGTTTCAATGCGAATACTCCACCTAAATGTTTAGAGAGCACTTCTCCTACATTTAGTTAAACGCACGGAAAAAATTTCCAAAAACACATCACTTATCCATTTCACTGAAGAATTTAAAAAAAAAATTGCTCTCGCCCGAAAACTGGAGCAGTCTTCAACTCTTCTATACAATTGCCGTATCATACAAGATATACTGTCTATGAGTTTTACGTAAAAGATCGTAAAAGATATGGGTAAAAGTGTTGGTATATCTTAACGCTTGTTATCGTCCCACAATATATACTTTATTAGTTCAGAGATCCCATTTTCTGATCAAAAAAATTTGTTTAAGCGAAAAGTTATAATACCATTTTACCCTATAGGTAGCTGGAAATAAAATGATCAAATCTTAATATCATTCGCAATAGGCTTTGCATAGATTATCTTGTCTTAAGTGCGCTGCGCAAAACGACTACATATACTATATTGCACAATTTCTCTCTTTCATTCATGTGGACATTTTCATATTCTTCTTTTTGTTTTCAGTTGCACCTTTAAATATAAGATTGCTAGGTGCATATCAACCACTATCAGCGGGCCGAAGATATGACCTTCTATGTCAAAGTGCGGGATCGCGACCACCTGCCGTAATCACATGGTGGCAAAATGGTATTAGACTGGAAAAGACAACTGAAACTGTAAGCATCAAATAACTGTTTTAAAAACTTATTTACAATTTGATTATGACAAATCTAAAATTATACTTCTAAGGTTGTATGAAGAATCTAACGGAAATAGTGGTCGCTGATATTTCTAAGTTAAATAGTTTAAAAATGTTGATAGTCCATTAAATTGTTACGAAATGGTATTGTTTTTAAATCAAATAGACCAATGTGTATTTCTTGCAAAAACAATTGTTTAAAATTCTATCTTCCTGATAGCAATACATATAAAAACTTCATATTTTCAACAAGAGAATTGGAAATGGGAGGTCAAGGCTGAAACCGAGGTTTATAATTAGTTATTTGATGCATAAAACGTTATGAACAAAATGAAGTCTTCGACTAGCTTTGCGAGTATCTAGTAGCTACCAATGAAATAAAACGAAAATTGATAATTTAATTATTCCATTTCATATATATTTTTGTATACCTATATATTCCACTTCATTATTTGTAAATTCATAAATTTCAAGTTGCCTAGATATTGATCTAAATTAATTTTTATACGCGCAACCCGTACGGTGGAAGGAGAACGTCTTCTCCTATAAGATATATATATTCTTGATGAGCGTCAACAATCAAAACGATAAAGCCATATAATTTCATATAACTTTTCTTTCGATAACAGTTGTAATTCTTACACGCAGATCAAATCTGTTTTAGATTTTTGCCTGTAAATCGTAAAAGGTGTAGTCGTTATGATTTCTAAAAGTTGTAGATTTTATTATACACGTAAAAGGCTATTATAACTTTGTTCCTGTAGGAAATCTATGTATCAGGCAGAAGCAAGCATCTCTGACCCTAAACTATAATAGATAGATATATAATTTTTTTTAATACAGCACTTCCTTGTATATATAAAAGCAACTATGTCTTTATAATTTCTGAAAATTTTGTTGCGATTTGGTACAAAATTTAGAAGTTATTTAAGAAATACTTTTGTGTGAAAAACACGACTACTTACTACACAAAGAGAAATAATCTTGATTTAAGATTTTTTCAATCTTAAAAATAACTATTTTGAAATAACATTTTAATGTTGAAACAATCAAGATTTTTGTTTCTTAATATGCTGGAATTTCCCTTTTTTTTAAGTCAGTATTAAATCATTGTTAGAATTGTATTGAAATGTATTAAAAAAAAAATAGACAACAACATACATGTGTCAATATATGTCGAGTATGTTCTGCAAATAAAGGATGATGCAACATGCACACATGCACACGATACGCACTTGCAACTACGCAGTGTCAATGTAAAAAGATTCTTGAGAGAGTGTGCATGTGCGCGGACGCGTTTTTTGATACGCTAATAGTGCAACGAGTTGTTTAAATAGTATTCACAGTCTGCAAATATAGGAAATCTTACCAAACGCTACTCTGGCAGCTGTCAGACGATCAGCTGGTGGCAGTGCTGGTCAGCGGTTGCGGAGTGCAACCGGTGCACATTGGGATGAAAGGCCTTTATTTTGGCAAAAACCTAAAAAGTTCATGTTAATATATCAATAATGTTGCAATTATTTCAAGCTTAGAAATGTCCCTAGACATCGAAAATATTTAATTTGAATTTTATTGCGCAGCCTTCGTCTTGCACCAGCTGTTTAAAGTCAGCTGTTCTTGCCACGTTGTGCGTGCAAGCTTGCTGACTAGTAAAATTTCTTAATTTTGGCGTTGTCGTATTTTTAAACAGTTTGACTTATTAAAATACCTTAAATTGGAAAATGTTCTTCATGGTATGTAGAAAATATTTGTATAAGTTTTTAATTATATTTGTTTTTGTGTTGTCATGTTTTTAATGAAATACGTAAGCATTAGTTTTGTTGGTTCTAACCTTAAAATATTTGTGTTTCGTGGAGCATATCTAGCAAGAAACAACAGATAACAAATAACAACTTATGTGGTAGTATGAGTTATTATGTGTATATTCAGGTAGCATTTAATTAATTTGCGGGAATCTGCGGGGGGGTTAAATATTTCAATAGATACAAGCAAGGTTTCTCTTCGTCGGGGTGACTAACTAAAAATTTGGCTGGATTCAAATCGCAATGTCAAGGCCTCTTTTGACTGGGTAATTCCAAATGATTTTCCGGAAAACGATTTAGAGGTGATTAAAAACAAAAAAAAATAAAAAATAAAAAATAAAAACTAAAAAAAAATTAAAAAATGAAAAAATAAAAAAATCCGAAATTCACAAATAATATAAGCAGCAAATTCTCCAAGTTTCAACTTTCTAGCTTTAAAATTACGGTTATGGCCAAAATAAAGGCATTTCATCCCAATGTGCGGTGGAGCCAAAATAAGCAGCTGAGTGGTGAGCATAGCGAAGTGCCAAACCACTGCATATACGACCCAGAGCAGAGACACAAACAAAAGGGAGGAGGAGCTAGTATTTAGCTTTGATGCATCCAAAGAAGCGGCAACGCCCAAATGAGCTAATAATAATAATAATAATAATAATAATAATAATAATAATAATAATAATAATAATAATAATAATAATAATAATAATAATAATAATAATAATAATAATAATAATAATAATAATAATAATAATAATAATAATAATAATAATAATAATAATAATAATAATAATAATAATAATAATAATAATAATAATAATAATAATAATAATAATAATAATAATAATAATAATATAATAATAATATAATAATAATAATATATATAATAATAATAATAATTTTTTTTTTTTGAGGTAGGGAAGAAAATGTCTACACACCACCATAGCGACGTCTCAAACTATGGCTGTGCGGGGATCGCATATGCATGCTGACCCGCTAAAAACTCCCCTTTCGCTGTTTCAGGGCGGAGTTTCCCAGCCCGGAACCGCATTGAATGCGCATAACTTCAGGCTGGGCGCTCTGGTGTTTTTTAGCTCATCGTTTCGCCTGCGTCCAGGCGCCTCTTTTTGCGTCGGAGGATTCTCTCGACGTGTCTCGTTATTAATTTCCAGTTTTGCTCGTTTCTTACGAGCAGATTGGCAACGTTTTGAGGTCTCCAGATTCCATCGATCTGCGATTCAAGTAGCTCTCTGTCTGTTTGCCACTGAGTGCATGAGAAAAAAGTATGCTCTGCGTCATCTATATCGGCATCGCCATACACGCAGCTTGGCTGTTGGCGTAGTCCTCTTTGGTGCAGGTACTTTCCGAAGTATCCGTGCCCAGAAAGCAGCTGTGTCAAATAGTAGTTTACTTCACCGAAATCTCGGTTGCTCCATATTTTTACGTCAGGTATTTGTTTGGCAGTCCACCTACCGGTTTCGTCGTTTGTCCAGCGATCTTGCCACTGTTGCATAGTTTCCTCTCTGGGGTCGGTGTCAGTTTCTTGGTTATTTTGGCGCTTTAGCCAGGTGCGCCGTCGCTCTCTGGCCTTCAGATCTATGGGGATTTCGCTGCTAATCACCAAGACTGCTGCTGTCGACACTGTCCGGTATGCGGACGTTACTCTAAGTGCCGCCGTCCTCTGAACGGCCAACAGTGTTTTGCATTTTTGTTGTATGGTCAGGGTGTCTGCCCATGCTTCAGAGCCGTAAAGCAGTATTGAGTTTACTGTTGACATCAGCAGTTTACGCTTGCCCTCAGTTGGGCCACCAACGTTTGCCATCAGCTTACTGAGTGATGCCACTGCCCTTGACGCTTTTTCCACTGTGTGGTTTATTTGGGTCCAGAAAGTCATTCTTGGGTCGATACGGATGCCTAAGTAGTTGAGTGATAATTTTGTTTTATTATGTCGTCGCTCACGTGCATGTTCACTTCCAGAGGGATGTGCCGTTTTGTTAGAATTATTAGTTCTGTCTTCTCTGTGGCGAGCTTTAGACCGTGGGTTTCGAACCAAGCCATTGCTCGCATCATGACTTGGTTTAGCTTCCGCTGCGCTTCCGTCATGTCGCGTGCCTTAATGATGGCGGCGATGTCGTCGGCGAACCCGACCAGGTTGCAGTCGTCCGGCATTTCTATTGAAAATATGCTGTCATAGCTAGCGTTCCACAGGTCCGGGCCGAGGATAGAGCCCTGTGCAGCACCCGAAGTGACGGTCTTTCGCCTGGTCCCACTTTGCGTCTGGTATATCAGCTCTCGTTTGCTTAGGTAGCTGCGGACCATGCGCATCAGGTAGGCTGGTGTTCCGAAGCGTTTTCTAACGCGTCGATGACGTTAGTCCATCGCAGACTGTTGAAGGCGTTTCTAACGTCAAGAGCGGCCAGGAGCACTATTTTTCTGGAGTAGGCGTTTCCTCTCTGTGCGTCGCTTACCGCTTCTATGACGCACTGCAGCGCTCCAGCTGTCGATCTACCTGGTCGAAAGCCATGCTGTCTGTTTGATAGGCCACCTGCCCTTTCTATGGCTGTAGATAACCGAGGTTTTATTAATCTTTCTAGCAGTTTCCCCGCTGTGTCAAGCATGCATAGCGGGCGATAT
Organism: Drosophila sulfurigaster albostrigata; assembly: GCF_023558435.1. Taxonomy (NCBI): domain Eukaryota; kingdom Metazoa; phylum Arthropoda; class Insecta; order Diptera; family Drosophilidae; genus Drosophila; species Drosophila sulfurigaster. Next base: position 2,677,408 of record NC_084882.1, read on the forward strand.
GCACTTGGGGTAGCTGGGTCTCCTTTCCCTTTGTCTATTAGCATTAGGTGCTGACGCTTCCACACCTCTGGAAAAATTCCTTCCATCAAGCAAGCATTATACATGTTTAGCAGGATTTTCGGGCGTGCGTCTGTTATGGCTTTTAATGCTTCGGATGGAATCCCATCGGGTCCGGGTGCCTTGTTGTTTTCAATGATTTTGCTGCCGATCTGAGTTCATTCTCTGTAAAGAAAGGAGGCTCTTCGAGGGCGGGCGTCTCGGGGTCGGTGCGTCGTTCGTGCTGTGGGAAGAGCGTGTTGACTATATTGGCCATGACGTTTTCGTTGAGCTCCGGAGTCGGCCTTTGCGCTCCTAGCTTGCGCGTTACGATTTTGTAGCCAAGACCCCATGGGTTGGTATTTATGTCACTTCGTAGCTCTTCCCATTTGCTCTTTTGCTGTGGACAATGGCAAGTTTAAGGCGCTTTCTAGCTTCTTTGTGCTCCTCGATTTCCGCCGTAGCACTGCTTCGAGATCTGGCTCTAGTCATTTTCCTTCTCGCGCGTAGGCAGGCTTTTCGGAGCTCCGCGATCTGCTCGTTCCACCAGTAGGCAGCTTTCCTTTTAAGGAAGTTTGTCGTTTTGGGCATCGCTACGGCGCAAGATTGCTCTATGGCGCGCATGGTGTGGCGTACTATGCTTCTTGCGTCCCTAGGGTCTACGGCTGTTTCCATACTTGCGTCGAGTACTTCGATGAGTTTCTCGGTGTCCAGTTTTTTCGCGTTCCACCTTCGGGTGGTTTTCTTATCATGATCGGGCCGACGTCTATGGTTTGGATTTATGGAGAAGCAGATATACTGGTGGTCACTGCCCGTGTAGTCCTCCAAGACACCCCACTCCTGTAGTTTGCTCGCTGCTCTTTCTGTCGCCAGAGTGATATCTGGGATTGTGCCCTCGCATCCTGGTCTGCAAAAGTCGGTGTGGACCCTTCATTTGCGACCACTAGCCCGAGCCTGGCAGCCATGTCAAGTACCCGTCTGCCCCGGGGTTTGTTGTCGGCATGCCCCACTCGATGGCTCTAGAGTTGAAATCACCCGCGATGATCAAGTCTCCGCCAAGCTGCTGTGCTTGGTCTTCTATTGCGTCTAGCTTCGTCTTAAATTCATTTATACTGTCACTAGGCGTCAGGTAGCAGCTCATGATAGTACAGATTTTAGTTTGTGCCCATACGAAGCCTTGTCCGGCACCACTTCTTGTGACGGTGAAGTTGTTCATGTTTGGCAGCCAGATGGCTGCCGTCCCAGTGTTGTCAGTTAGGAATGTACCATTTTTGGGAGTCTTGTACTGCTCGCTGATGATGACAACATCAACCGCCTTCTCTAGCACGAGCTGAGAGAGAAGCGAGTCGGCTGTTTTGCTCCGGTGCATGTTTGCTTGGAGGATCTTCATCTTTGGGCTCTTACCGATGCACATTTGCTGGAGGCAGGGATGTGGTCAACTGGTTTCAGTCCGGCAGTGACGCACACGCAGCATTTAGGAGGATTTTTGCATTCCTTGTGCTTGTGTCCAATTTCGCCGCACCGGATGCAAAGGTTTCTTCTGTCTGGGCCTTTGCACTCTCTTTGGGTGTGACCCGACTCGAAACATCTAAAGCAGCGCGTGGGAATTGTTTGCATGCGCATTCTGGCGCGAATCCAGCCAACAGTTAATTTTTCTGCTTTGAGAAGCGTCTCTGCAGCTTCAGTTTGGAGTGTGACATATGCTCTCACTTGTTCCCGACTATTTGGTTTTGTCACCACTACCTTAAGTCGGTCCCCTATGTCCGGGAGGATCTTCT